>NC_142102.1:11150814-11756439 GCF_054644295.1 Miniopterus natalensis | reverse complement strand
TTGCTGAGGAGGTTAGGGGGCCGCTACTAAAGAGTAGAAGGTATTGAATCCTGGCATTTTTGGAGAAATACATAGATTTTCCCCTAAAGTTTGGTCTGTCACTTGTCCTTAATGGCTTGGGGGAGGTCGCAGAGCTATCAGCAGGAGAAACGAACAGAGCCAGGTGGCCACGCGCTGCTCAGACGGCCGCGGTGATGCGAGCAGACGGGCGGCGCGGCTCCGGGGGAAAATGTAATTCTCGTGTGCGGAGAGCGTGGACCAGAGTTGCCGTGCTCGCTGCTTGTTTCCAAAGCCCCCGCAGGCCCAGCCACATATCTGGGTCAGAGGGCCCATTGATTACCTGTCAGGGCCCGAGGTGTGGGTAATCAATAACACCTACAGGAAAGGTGGCCTTGAGTGCAGAGACCCCATCACATCACACTGACCCGCCGTGTCTTCCCATCTGTAAGTGCTTTGCGGGGAAGCAAAACTCTCCAAACTGAGGCCACAGACACCCTGAATTCTGACAGCATCCCCACACGCCTGCCGAGGCTTTGGAAATGGCCCCGGTGAGTGAAGCTGAGACAGTGTGTCCGCTCGGTCCCCAGCTCTTACACGGGGACATGGGACACGCAGGGGGCAGAGAGGACACACGCATCCTAACAGCAGCATCCCCCCCCCCCGGGGGGAAGAGAGACGAAGAGCGATTTTGTCAGGGGTTCCCTAGGGCCCTAACTCTGACCTTTTGCTAGTGTTTAATCAGGTGCTCAGAGCAAAGCACTTTACAAAACTCCTGCAAGTCTGTGTGACGGATGAAGGGCCCGTGAGGGACCAGGCTGGCTTTGTTTGGATGGGCTGCGCATGGACACTCCCCACACCAGTGACTTTCTTTCTGGGGGGCGGGGGATGCAGCAGGGGAGGCGCCAGGCAGAGCAAGGGCCGCTTCTTATCGCGTGTCTGCCGGGGCTCTGGTCCAGGGTTCGAGCTGAGAGGAGCTGATGTCCTAACAGCTGCCCTGGCGTATTGGCATCACCTGCCTGCTTTCCGTGTCCCTTCCCGCTCCCTGAAAGAGCTGGAGTTTGTGAAGTGCGCCCTCTGCCGGTGGGAGGGGGAAACGCAGCTGCGGAGTCCGCCTGTCACCACCTCCTGGCGGCCCAGCCCAGTCCAGGGGTGATCACAGGCCCCCATGTGGAAAGCTCCAGAGCCCACAGATTTTTCTCCCGGCGGAATCAGAACCACCAGCCTCTAGTCCACCTGTGTGACCTACTGCTGGGCTCCCTCCCTGCGCGAGGCAGTCCTTTTATTTATTTATTTTATTAATTCTCACCCAAAGATATTTAGAGAGAGTGGGAGGCAGGGAAGGGGAGAGAGGTGGAGAGAAAGAAGCATCCACGTGAGAGATACACATAGATGGGTTGCCTCCTGTAAGCACCCTGACCAGTGTCCCCCGGGATCATGCCCTTGACAGGGAATCGAACCTGAGACCCTTCAGCGCGCAGGCTGACGCTCAACCACTGAGTCAACTGGCCAGGGCTGCTTCCCTTTCTCAAGAAAGACACCATGCTTTCTTTCTTGTGTTCCCCACCCCCCTTCTCTATCCCCATAATACCTTGCAGCGTTGTTTGTTTGTTTTTTATATGACGGAGGTGCTTAATAAACACTGCTGACCAATTCACTGGGAAAAGTGGTCCAGACGTGCCTTCTGGAAATGTCCAAGAAGCCCCATTATTTGTTTTTGCAGTCGATTGCCCTGGAAAGGGCTTTTAGGCGGCAATCCTGAAGGGGCAGTAAAGGAGGGGGGCTGCAGAGATGAGCCCGGCAGCGGGACCCAGACTGCCGTCCCCTGGGGAAAAGGTGGTCCCACCAGATCTGTATTTTAGTTGTGATTTTGATGTGGTTGCGGAGGCAGCAGGTGCAGGTGTCACCTACGCTGCCAGCTTGTTTCTCTCTCCGTTTCTTTTTAAAAGCAGAGGAAGAGCAACTTTGTTTGGCCAGTTATCCCCATAGCGTCTTCCCTGATGTGGGCATGGAATACATGGGGGATCACCCCTGAACGCAGAAGACCGAGGGCTTCTGTTGGCGAGTCTAGTAACTGACGTGGGGTGTGTGTGTGTGTGTGTGTGTGCCTGGCGTCTGATGCCCCACGCATGAATAAGAAATCCTTTTATTCCTTGTTGCGTGCACTAGAAGCTGGGAATGTTTTTCTTAAGGTCCCAGGGAGCGTAAGGCGTTGACCGAGGATGACGGTGCAGGGAGGTGAGTGAATATCACCTGATGCTATGCAAAAGGAGGAACTGTCCCTGCCATTCCAGGCGCAAAGCATTTTCACAATATACTGGTTGTGTAGAAAAGTCGTCTAAGTCAATGTTCAATGGCAGGGATAATCTTTTGAAAAAAGATGACTTAAGTTCAATAAATAAAAATGCATATGTTCAATTTAAAAAAAATCGTGTTTACTCACATAGATTTTTTTTTTTTTAAAATCATCATCTGAGGATATTTTTCCCATTGTTTTTCAGGGCGGGGGGGGGGCGGGGAGAGAGAGAAGCATCCTGCCCTTGGCTGGAATCCACCAGAGGACCTTTCATTCCGGGGGCCGACGCCCTAACCACTGAGCCAAACTGGCCAGGGCTACTCACATAAATTTTGAGACAAAAGACAGGGAAAGATGTCTGTGATTTCCCCAATCTCCGCTGATACTGTAGATGCAGTGGAGATTGGGGGACTTACAGACATCTTTCCCTGTCCTTAGACCTCAAGGGCCCAGCCACCACCCAAAGCTGGACAGTGGTGAAGGAAAGGTGCCACATGCCAGGACCTGTGGCTTCCTTGCTCTCTTTAGTCTCTCTAGAACAGAAGTTGGCAGATTTTGCCTATGAAGGGCCAGAGAGTAAATATTTTAGATTTCAAGGGCCTAGGGGGTCTCCATCCTAACTTTTCAGCTCTGCCATTCGAGTGAGAAAGCAGCCATAGACAGTCAAATGAATGTTCACGGCTGTGTCCCAATAAAACTTTATTACAAAACCAAGTGGGGGGCCAGGTGTGGCCCATGGGATGCGGTTTGCCGGCTGCTGCTTTAGAACTGTTTGTGCCGATGGGAGAGGCAAATTGGGAACGCACCCTTGAAGGTCTCTTCTGAGAAGGGCAATTTTCTACTCAGTTCTCATTTAATACCCCAAGGAGGGAGGCGGCCTTGTCCCAGTGGTGCTGAGGCTCCAGATTACGGGCAACGTTGCCAGTGGCCACACAGGTGGTAAACGATGCAGATGGGATTTGAATCCAGATTTACTGAGTCAGTGTCATGTGTGGCTTTGACAGTGTCCTTGGTCTTGCCTCGGAGTACAGGCTACTAGCTTGTGACGCCTGCTGTGCCAGTAGAGGGTCACCCTTCCCAGCTCCCCTGGAATCAACACCTGTCCCACACTTCCCTGTGTGGCAGGACGCCATCTCTTCCCTGACTGTTCTACTCTTTGGAACAGGTTGAAATGGGCTGGAGTTTCTACCACAGGCCTTTCTGCACAAGCCAGTGAGCACCAATAGAAAGAAAATAAGATTATCCCAAATTAAAAGAACAGTCTTTGGAAAATAGCTGAAATTTGAGGTTAATTGGAGCCAGAAATGTCAAATTAATGCAGGAATGCACCGGGGAGCCCACCCCGGCCTTTGTGCACCGAATCAGGGAGCCCGTGGTGAAGGAAAGCGGGGAGCACGTCATAGGGTTTTAGGGAGTCCCCTGTCATATTAAACAGGCTTCGCAATTAATTTCTCACTGCAATGTTATTTCCATTGGCCTATATTTTCTTTGACCTCTCACATTTTTTAAGCTACCACTGCAGGGTAAGTGGGATTTCGGAATGAAGTTTTAAAACCCTCATAAAATTGTTTTGGCTGGAAAATCAGTAGAAATGGGATAAAACTGCAGTGGGGTGGGTGAGTCGTCGGAGTGCTCTTGGGATGAGTTGGGGTTCACGGGCCCTTTAGTGGGAAGATGCTGACCTGAGAGCAGGGGGCCAGCTCTGCTTGGGGTTTACCTCCTTACCTGGGCCCCTTTCAGAATCATCCTCCGGTCCCAGCTTCCGGGAAAGGCGCGGTGCCCGCAGGAGGGCGGTGGCCTTACTGGCCGAGGTCACGCATTCATTTAGCGCGAAACACAGGCCTGGCACCTTTGAAAATCTTCCCTTTATTTAATCTTCACAAAACCCCATATGAGGCATGTGCTGTAATTACTGCCTTTCAGGTGGGGAAATGGAGGCACAGAATAGCTAAGTGCCTCATCGGGGACGCACAGCAAGTAAACATCACAGACTGGGATTTGAACCCAGGTCCTCCTGATGTTTTGAGTTCACCTGGAGTGCCCGCCGACCACATAATCAATCACTTCTTTTTTCATTTTCAATCATGGTAAAATATATATAATATCAGATCGACCATCGCAGTTCTTTTTAGGTGCGTAATTCAGTGGTGCCAAGTGTCTTCATGTGGTTGTACAACCAATCCCCAGAGTTTTCCCTCTTGCAAAACTGAACCTCTACACCGCATTAAACAACCCCTCTCACACACCCCAACCCCCAGCCCCTGACAACCACAACCCTACTTCCTTTCTCTGTGAATTTGCCATCTCTTAGAACTTCATGTGAGTGGAACCACACAGTGTCTGTTGTTTGGTGACTGGCTTGTTTCATTGAGCATAGTGTCCTCAAGGTTGTTCTATGTGTAGCGTGTGTCAGAATTTCTTTCCTTTTCAAGGCTGTGTAATATTCCATCACACAATGGAATATTGTAACTATGCAATTTATAATACTTTGCTAACTAACATAATACTTAACTAATATGGAATTGTATACAGGGCCGGGCAAAAGTAGGTTTAAGGTTTTAAGTACACAAAACAGTTTATTCTTGAATTATTACTTATTAGTTATTGTATTATTTCACAAACAACTGTAAACCTACTTTTGCCCCACCCTGAGCATATGTTTATGTAGACATGAGCACTTAGCTATTTAATATAGAATGAAACTTGATCTTACATATGCTAACTCATTTTTCGAAAATGTTTATTTTTTTTTACATGAAATTCAATCATTAAAAATCCACCCAAACTAAGAGTGAGTTTGAGTGCGTTTAGCCAGCTCAGAGACTCCTCACATCTTAGGCGACATGAGCGGTGTGCACAGCTGGCCTAATTCCAGCCCTTTGCGATCCATTCAGAATACAGAATCCAGGGCTCTCTTGCCACCTTTCTTACCTTCCTCCTGTAATTAGCTCGGTTGTTTGTTTTCCCAGAGTGCGGAAAATGTGGGCAGATTTGAAAAGGGAGGGAGGATTTCCTTGTGATACGGGCAAGTCCTTGATAGGCCCTCTCACCAGCTGGCTGGTTGGTGGACCTCTGCATTTCAATGGACCAGCACCAACCTCTAGTTAAACGTTTGCACGTGTACTTAATTGCCTATGCCAACCATTCCTGCCAAGTGCAAGTCTGGCCGAGCCCCCAAAATAGCTTGGCACCCAACCCGCATTAATATTTCAAACCATCGCTAACACTTGGTGCTGTAGATCCAAGTTTTACTAATTTTTTTAAAATACCTCCCAGTGGGGTGTGCAATTTTGAATATTTGTAGCTTAGACTATTACTGTAAGAATTCTGATTGTGTGTTCACAGTGCCAAATAACCAGGAAAAAAACCCAAATGCCCAAAATTCAGTTAAACAACTGGTTATTTTTTTCCTAAATGATGTAAAGAAAATAAAATGGAGATAACTGTGTGTTTCAGTCTGAGAGCAGGGAGGGTCGGAGTCAGTCCTTCCGTGGGGCATCTCGTGGGCGAGGGCACGGTGGCCCTGACTCAGGCTTTAGTCCCAGGAGGAAGGAATGACGTCATCCAGGTAGCCCGTGCCTTCCGGGCCCTGTGCTGGAGCAGAGCAGCGCCCCCTGTAGGTGTCTGCGGCAGTGCAGCAGGTGGGGTCCAGGAGAGGTACTTCCCCGCCAGTGGAGGGGTGCTGAGCTCACTGTCCAGTGCTCGGCCCTTAGAACTAAGGCATCCTGCAGGGTGTCAGGGGGTGAGATGGCTCAAGCAGAAGCAGAAAGAGCAGGCTCAGAGGTGCCCGGAGGCTGGCTTGGCGTCTACCAGGTGAGGGGTCCATAGGGGACGGTGGACAGTGAAGGTGGCGAGGACCCAGGGACTCAAGATCGTGGAAGAACTTGCAGTCGCTCTAAGTAAGGACCGTGGACCTCAGCCAGAGGGGTTTGGGCAGGGGACCCCTGCACCGTGACCACTACTGACCATCTCTCTGAGAAAAACAACTTCGGAGCTATAGCATCACCGCCCTCAGAGAACCTCATTAACTCCCCGAAAGCCTGTTGAACACACTACGATCCATTGACCACAGGAGTGAGTCACCCTGCAGTGCACCAGACGGTCCTCACCGCAATCATCATAGGGCCCAAAATGTGAATCGTGCCGGGACCGAGAAACCCTGATTTAGTACCTACCTACCTGCACCCGGACATTGTGCCAGACCCTGGGACTATGGAGATGACTTAGACTCGATGGATGACCTTGAGGAGCTGGGGGTGGAGACCAGTGACTTCCAACCCTCTCCATCTCACTACTGAAATTCTGCCGCACACCCAAAAATACATTTTTTGCCGATCTGACAACAAAAACAAAGGTATAACTTTGATTCATTCACACCAGATGGCTATTGTGTTGGCTGTTGTCATTTTTTAAAATTTGAACATCTAAGGGAAAAGAAGTCAATGCCCCTGACTAAACAGCCAGGTACTGCATGTTTTAAAAATTCTTGTGGCCTGTGAGACCCTTTCTGGGACCCTGTTGGTTTCAGGGACTCATTCATTCGCTGGCCCCCGGGGTCACAGTGACCCATAGAGTGACAGGATGGAGGTGGGAACTCCAGATGGACCCAGGTAGGACCCACACGGAGGCGGGGGAAAAAAATAGTGTCATGAATGGAAAAGAAAATATAAAAATTCCTGCATGCTGAAGAAAGATGAGTCTGGCTTTACCCACCGAGTTCCCGCTGAGCACAGTTATAATTGAAATGTATTCTTTGCAAAGTTTATTGGGTCCTGGGGCGAACTTGTTACTGAACTGGTCAATTAATCTATTTTTTTTTTAATGAGTTAGGGGATTTCCTCTAGTAGAAAAATCACCAGGAAACATGACCCAGTGCCCAGAGCTCAGGGAAAGTCGCTGCCCTTTTCTGCTAGAAAAACCCCATTCAACAAATAAAGGAGGGAACGGGCGCCTCCCGCTACAGGTGGCAAATTGGGCTGATCTGGGAGCAAAGAGGGAAGATTTATCCCGCTCAGAGGTGGACGCGGGAGATCGCCAGCAACCCAGTTCCTGGAGTCCTCGGAAATAAAGCCGCCGGTCTCCCTGCTGAGAGACAAATGACTCCTGTTTAAAATCCCGCCTGTTGTGTGCTGGAGCTCCCCGTGTAGCCATAATTAATGGTTAAGAAAGACCTGCTGCTGAAATCCCTCGGCTCCAGGCATGAAATTGGATTAAAGTGGATATCAACGTGGACATGAGATCCGTGGAGGGGATGGGTCATTATGTGGACATGCACAGGTTTGAGCTCCTGGGGGTCGGGCAGAGGATGTTTCGGGTGTCTCGTGTCCCGGGCATTGGGGCTGTCAGAGAGGATGCTGAGTAGGGCACCGGACCTGCCCTAGTCCCAGCCCCTGAATGGATTTTTTCCCTAAATCAAGTTCTGTGGGGCCTTTTGGATACACTGTAGCCAGGGCACCACCTCACACCCACTGCCTGTCTTTATTAGCAGATACTTTTTTCAATGTATCAGCCAAAGACTCATTTCCCAGGCCTATCTGGCAGTTGTGGGAGTGACATATTCAGGCCAAAAAAACTTAAAAAGAAAAATTAGGGAGGTTTTTATCTTTTAAATATGTTTTTATTGATTTTTAGAGAGAGAGGAAGGGAGAGGGAGAAAGATAGAAACATCAGTGATGAGAGAGAAACATCAACATGGATCGGCTGCCTCCTGCTCGCCCCCTACTGGGGATTGAGGGGCCTGCAACCTGAGCATGTGCCCTGACTGGGAATCAAACTGCAACCTCTTGGTTGGTAGGTCAATGCTCAACCCCTGAGCCACACCAGCTGGGCTTGGGGAGTCTTTAAAATATGAACACTCAACCCATGTTTTTTATTGAAAGTTATTATTTTGGAATTTGGATTTTCTTGGATCTAAGCCTCGGATAGTAACATCTACACCTGTGAGCTTGCTCCCCAGGCAACACTTTTATTTATTTAGTGACCAGTTGTTTCTCTGTGGATAAATTCAATTATAAATTGTAACGGAACTGACTTTTTCATAGCATCCCGTACTCTCCACATATCTTAGAGTCCTTTGCGGGTTATAAAGTAATCCCAGGGTTCCGAGGACAGCGTCACAATTGTTTGGGCTCGAACACAGACTCCCCTCTACATCCGAGAAGGGCTCATTCCCAGCTGGGAACATTACATTCGATTTTATTGAAACTGGGGCCAGACAGCTGGGTGATCCCCCCTGTGCTATTTTGAAAAGTATCTTGGGATCTTTAATTTCCACCTGGATGGTCAGGGAGGTGAGAGCATGACTCTCCCTGGGGTGGGTGTGACTTTGAGTTCCACTCGGGGTCTTGAGCCAGGCAACCCCCCCACCCCAGAGGTGAGATGTGCAGAGTGAACAAATTATACGACCTCTTTTAATTGTTGTGCCAAACGAATCCCAGCCGCCTTCCCACACTCGGGTCTCTCCCAGGTGAGTTTGGATGGCGGCCGAGAAGGAACGTTGGAGAGTTTTCATTCCGCTGTTTCCTAAGATCGTTTTAATTGGGTCTATATGTGGTATTGTTTTCTTGCTGTTACTTTTTTAATTTTATTTTATTTATTTTGAAAATATGTTTTTATTGATTTCAGAGAGAGGAAGGCGGGGAGAGAGAGAGAAACATCAATGATGAGAGTCATGGATCTGCTGCCTCCTGCACGCCCCCTGCTGAGGATCAAGGAGCCTGCACCCCAGGCCTGTGCCCTGACCGGGAATCGCACTGTGACCCCCTGGATCCTAGGTTGATGCTCAACCGCTGAGCCATGCTGGCCGGGCTGCTTTTTAATACATTTCTTTCTGCGATGCCGCTGATGCCATAGGAACCTGATGAGCAGTCAAGGTTATTTGACTGTTTGCTGTTGGAAACAGGCCACTGGGTCCCTTCCCTTTTGTTTCTTTTTGTCTGCGCTTGGCACCGCCGGCCGAGCAGTTGGAGGATTATTATGTCTTTGTCACATAGATGTTTCCCTCTCTCTCTGTCCCCCTTCCACTCTCTCTAAAAATCAATGGAAAAAAATATCCTCAGGTAAGGATTAAAAATAAAAGTGTCATCCAGGCTAGATCTTTTTGCAGAAACTATATCATCCTCGTGAACGTGAAAGGGCAAAGAAAGATGCATGTTTGGAGGAGGGGGTGACAGAGGACAGGAGGTGGGGGCTTTGGGGAAAGGGGTGGTTGAGACATGTCTCGTTGGAACCTTTCAACTTAGCCCCTAAGGCTTTCACCGAACCTGTCACGGTGTCAACACCTTCTCAGGGCTGACAGTCCTGGTAATTGATGGGCTGGTGGGGGCTCTTTTCTGCAAACACATTAAAGCTGGAGGGGTGCTCCAGCCCCCACCTCTCCACCGCCTGGCTCGGGGGACCCTCAGGGAGCGGATCCAGGGCCTGGCCATGCTGCCGGGAGAAGGGATTGATTCTGTCCATCAGGCTCCTGTCGGGCTCCGGGACCTTTCACCGCTTCTTGGAGTCGTCAGAACTCCCAAATCTCTTCGCAGCCCTTTTTCTATTAGACACATGTTCCCGTGTTTTGATTTTTTTGCTCCCAAAGTCATTTAAAAAAAAAAAAAATAATTACCTGCATTGAACCACACTTACCATCTGTGGGCTGAGAGCGGGCCAGTGATTTATTAGTCTCGGTAGCTACCCGTGCGGAGCGGGGCTTGGATTGATCTGGCGGGTGACACCCACGGCGTGCACACTGATGGGTGGGGGTTGATGTCAGAATGATGGTTCTGGGGTGGCCGATGCGCACGCGGGGACCCGGGGTTGGTGTTCAGTCCGCAGATGGTGACATTGCAAAAGTGGAGCTTCCAGTCGGGGGCAAACTGGGAAGTGAAACTGGGCGTGGAAAGAGGAGACAGGGTGGGAAACACAGGCTATTTCTGATGAGACTCTGGCTTCTTTTGTCTACACCACCCCATATGTTCCATGAGAGGTTTAGAACATTTTCTAACTAAAGGTGGTTTAAACACCTGACAAAAAGATCGCACCTGTATTTCTTAGCTACTGGTAGGAAGGCTACCTGAGAGATGCTAATTTTTTGATGTTATCTTTACAATAAATTCCTCCCCTGTTAACACTAGGGGTCACTCTGGGACCACATATGTGGCACGAGCACCTTGGGGCCACTTGTCTGTATAAATAGCTGAGCCATGAGCTGAATGTGCACCTAATTACGAGTCGCTTTGATGCAGTCCGGCTCCTGTGAAAAGTGTCCCTCTGTCTTGCAGAGCTGTGGACGCTGTGGTGTGTAGAAATTCCAACCCCAGCCCTACCGTTTCCCAGCCGAGTGGTTGTGTTTCAGGCACTGCAACCAAGAACCCTCTCCTCCCTCCCCCCAGACTCTGAGGTTCATTTTCTAGGTGGAGAAGAGCACCTGGCATCTTTGGTATCAAATGGTGATACCTCTGTTCATATTTCTTTATGAGATGGAGACAGAGGCAGAGTTGCTACAACCCCAGTTATGGGCCGGCAAAGACCAGGAGCTGAACTGTGTGGAAACAATGTTTAGAATTTTCAGTTTCTCTTTTCCTCTGGAGAAACATTAGACTACTTTGCATCCAGCCTATGGAATAGTATCATTTGCATTCGACGTGGTTGACACTGGAGGTCCGACCCTCAAAATGGGGTATCAATCAGAAACGAAAACCCTTATGTCAGCATCCCTAGGAAACGTCAATAGCCTTGGACTTGCGCCTGTTGGAGTAACTGCCGTTATTTCAGATTTGGGTTGCCGAGGCTTTGGGTGTCCGTGCGTGAAGTGTCACAGAATCGCAGGCCAGATTCTGCACTTTTGTTTTTTTTTATGAGTGGTTCCTATTCACTGGTGTTTTTCTGTGATGGATGCAATGTACTAGGGACCTTTGCAGTGTCCTCATTTAGGGAGGGAGGGTTCCCAGGTGGGGAGGCTGATCGAAGACCTGCGCACCAGACCTACTGAGAAATAAGTGGCGTAGCGGAAGCTCTGCCCTCTGCCATAGCTCTGTGAGGTGTGGACAGGGATTCTGCAGGGAAGCAGGCTCAGCTCCATTACCTGTTACTGGTGCCTTGACCTTGGCACCTCAGGTGAGGAGGGGCGGTGTCCCTGCCACTCAGCTACGCGTCCTGCACGGGGAGAGCTTGTGTGGAGAAAGTCAGCGGATGTTGTGCTCCTGAGTCCACTGCCTCACGTCCCTGAATGGACACTTTTATTTCATTTTATTTTTTTTAACATGTTTTTATTGATTTTTAGAGCGAGAGGAAGGGAGAGGGAGAGAGAGATAAGAACATCAATGATGAGAGAGAGTCATTGATTGGCTGCCTCCTACTGGGGATCGAGCCTGCAACCTGGGCATGTGCCCTGACCGGGAATCGAACTGGGGACTTCCAGGTTCCTGGGTCAGTGCTCAACCACTGAGCCATGCCGGCCGGGGAGGGTGGCCACCTTTAGAAAGACCTTGACCCTGGGCCGGGCCAGACCTGTTCTCTGTGGATGACACCGCAATTTCATAAAGGCCCTGACCCCTCCGTGTTGTACCCAGGCCCTGATGGGACTTGTGTGTCGTTTGCTTAGATTTAGAGCACCTGGGGCGGCTGAGAGCATTTACTCTCTGTAAAGAGACAACAAAAAATACTCCGTGGTCACTTGCCTCGGCACCTAACCCGTCCGCCAGCCATCGATTTCCCATCCAAGGTGCTGAATGGAGCTGATCAATTTCACGGCGCTGATGGGACTCAGACATCCCATAATCTCTGTGATCAGCGGGCTGCCTTCCCGAGGGCCTCCTCTGACCTGGTCCCCCCAGTGGTTTCTGGGTCAGAGGAATGACAGGAGGTGTTGGGAGGTCTCTGTGGGAACGCGTGCGCTTTAGTCTTGCTGCTCTGGGCAGATATGGGGGCTTCTCATGTCCACACTCCTACTTGCGCTCCCCCTCCCGACCCCCATACTTGGACTTCAATAAAAAGCTGGAATTCGTCTCCTGTTTTCTAGCAGCCGACAAAAATACCATTGGGGTGGAACAGTTTAGAAAGCAGGTTTTTACTTAATCAACAGTGATCAATTGGATTGATTAACCATGAATGCTTCCCCAGGGAGTCTGTGGGCGGCGCTTGTCATTGGTAATTGGAGTTCAAGGGCACCCAGCTGTTAACCCGATGCCTGTTGACTGCTCCCAGCTCTTCCAAGCAAACGGAACCGGGGGCGAGGTGCGAGGGGCGAGAGGCAGGGGGCAGGGGGCGGCGAGGGGGGCGGGGTTGGCGAGCCTCCGTGGACAGCACTTTTTGGGTCGGGACTGGGCCTGAGTCAGCCTCTGTCTCCAGGACGTCCCCAGCATCTCTCTCCATCATGGCCATTTACTGGGTACTCCAGCCACTTCTGGAAATCTCACATCTATTTATTTTTATTTTTTTATTTTTATTTTTTAACTAATTCACGTGGTGATGAGCTCTTCTCGCTCTGGCTTTGTGGCTTTACATAAACTCTAAGCGTTTGGAGCCCCCTGGAGGCCAGAATGGGAGCTGTATGCGGCACAAGGCTGGTCACCACCCGGCTCCTCTCTGATCCCTGGAAGGAGGGCTTTCTGATGGCTTTCTGGGCATCTTCCTGATTTCGCGCAGCCTCGACCACCACCTACAAATCCGTCGGATGAACGCGCCGCTGACTAATTCGAACCCATCCTCTTAGTTTTGGGCACTTGGGTTGCTTTCCTTTTGGCCGCTGCTGTCTTGTGTGATGTCATTACCGGGTACTGAATGTTTTTCCGAGCCTAAGATGGCTTCTTCATGAGAGCTTCACACTCAGTATTTTTATTGCTCTTCGTGCGTGTTGCCAAATCGCTTGACGAGAGGGCTGTGCGAGGGGCTCTCCAGCCAGCGTGCGACGGGAGGTGTTTATTTTTTAATTCCGGATTTAAAAAAAAATTTTTTTTTATCGGAATCGCTACGCTCCAGGGGATGGGAGTCAGAGGCAGGGAGGGTGCCACCTCCGGGCTTCAGAGCAGCATTTAAACTACAGCAAGCGGGGATTTAGGCCCAAGTCCATCTTTCAGCCAAAGCGTCACTACCGGTTGGCAGAATTTCCAAAGGTCTGAGAGAGGCCAGAAGGCACCCGGGTGGGGCTGGGTGTGGGTGACAGTGTGAAACCAATGACAAGTGGGGGGAAGAGGTGTGAGAAACAGGAACGGAAACAGACGCAGACCCTCCCCCCCCCGCCCCCCGAAGTCCCCTTTGCCCATTTCTAAACTGCTCCGAGAATTTGCCACCGGAAACTGCACCCTCTGCATCCTTGGAGGGCTGATCTGTGAGGTTGGGTGAGGATCCCTCCACACTCTCTAGGGCGCCGTGGAACCCTTTTGGGGGACTCTCTGCTCCTGCTCAGAGGTGTGTGGGGAGTGGCACCCACCAGTCACATCCACGGCTCCCAGGGGTCTGGGCCTGGCCACTGCTAATGAGCCCTGTGTTAGTGTCTCAGGTCTAGCTGGAGGGGGGCTACTTGCCACTCCTCTGTGCGCTCACTCTTATTTCCTCGGCGCCCCCTGGAAGATCCTTAAAAAATCATTGCACTAGGATAGGAGAGAGTCGAGGGGACAGGAAGGGGTCCTACCGTGGTTTTAGTTAGAATGCGGCAGCCAGATTGAAATACGGCCCAGCCACGGAGAAGAGGGCCAGCAGACCCCTTGTCCCTTGTCCCTTACGTGCTCCTTGTTGACCAAAGCGGATCTCAGTGGGTGGACCATGGTTTGAAGTCCAACGTGCCTTCTGCGTGTTTCTAAATTCTGACAGGTTCAGGTGAGGGCCCTGGATTCCCAAGGGCAGCGCAGGAGTCAACCCCACACAGTCGCTGCTTCCTCGGGGAGCTCGGAGGCACACCCACGCTCTCGCTGACCGAGGAGACCCAGGGTGGCCGGTGGCGGGCGCCTTTCACTGCGTTTCGTCTCCTGACAGGGCTGGAGTGAGGAGTTTCGGGTCGGGTCGTGTAACGTGCTGTGCGCGGCGCAGGGCATGATCACCTCTAAGCGTAATTGCCGAAAAGACAGATGGCGTTTTGCGCTGTGGTCTTGGGGAGGGAGGGCAGCTCACCTCCGACTCGGGCCAGGACTATGCTGATTAGCCTCGCGCCCGCCTTCCGAGTGGAAGTTGTCTGCCCGCCTGGCCTGCCGGGGACAGCTCCGCTGGGCCCGCCTCCTTTGTGCCTTTGAGTGATGAAGGGACCCCGCGTGGCGACCGAGTCAGGGAAGCCCGATTAATAAGGCTGCTTTCCCGCCCATTTATCATCAATTAAAGGTGCGCTAGTTTGTAAAGCAACCCCACCTTCGGCCCGGCCGCCCAGGACGGCTCCTCATTTATTTTCAGCGTGCTTTCGATTGTAGTTAAGGCCCCACCTTGCGGCTCAGAGGTGACAGGCGCTATGAAAACGGACACTAATTGAGACATCTCCAGGGAGGAATGTAAGAAAACCGAAACGGTAATTAGAATGAGCGTGTTTCAAGCTGGGTGAGGGAAATGGAGAGCGGGCGCATATTAGGGGCTGTTACAAATGGGCACGAGAGGACTTGGAGTGGGGGGCGGGAGAGAGATGGATCTGAGAGCTGACCGCAGCCTTTCACCGCTTCAGGGGGAGAGAGGAGAGAGCAGGGAGATGTCCTGGGGCAGGGGCGAGGGCTTCCAGGCTGCAAGGCAAAGTGGAGACATTACCCAGTGCACCCCCCGGGGTTGGAAGGGAGGCCCGCGTTTTGGGGAGAGGAAAATGCTAGATGCCTGTAGGGCATGCGTCTCTGAAGTTGAAATGGGCGTGGATCAGTCCCGTGACTTGAAAACGACACTCTAGCCTTGACCGGTTTGGCTCAGCGGTTAGAGCCTCGGCCTGTGGAATGGAGGGTCCCGGGTTCGATTCCGGCCTAAGGGCAAGAGACTCCATCGAAATAGGACTGAACAGAGGATGTGGTGATGTGCCGCAGGGCTTGGCGTGCTCCCCCCTTCCCCCCCGTGGGGAGCTGCATCGGGAGGCAAGACGGGATACAGTTGTGCCCCCCATCCTTCCCTGGGGCCCAGGTTCACTCTCTGTCCACTAGGCCCTTTCTCCCCCCACTGTCAGGCGGGGAGGTTCAGGGGGAAGAGGGTAGGACTTTTGCTTCTTTCCAACACCATCTCCCTTTCTCTCCTAAGGCGCAATAATGTCATGGTCGCTGTCTCAGGGAGCCCAAGGCTCACTGATGTCATGATTTAGGGTGCCCTTGACTGGACTTGATGACCTTTGGGCCGCCTTTGGACAGGCGTGGCCGTTAGGACCCTTCCTTTTCTGGAAAGTGCCTTTCATGATGAAAAGGTTGCTCTTGGTAAATACATTGTATGCCCCCTGGAACTCCGCGGTGTCTGTCAGTCAGAAGGACTCCTGGGTTTGAGTGCTGTCCTTGTAGACGGTGAGGACCCTCCGTTTGGCTCCTGGTCTTTCTCTTTGCTCTCGACCAGCTTTGCCCAAGGGCTCCCCCAGGGGCTTTGCAACTCTGCCTCTTGAGCCTTGACCGCTGGAGCCCTCCCAGCTTTGACCTTTGGGGCCCCCACAAAGGGCATGACCTTGTTCTGCTGTTACAGCTGGGCCCTGGGCGCGCGCCGGACACCACCATGCCTGCCTGTTACAGCGCTGTCGCTGTCGGCTGCCACCTCTCTCCTCCCTCTGGGGTCAGCCCGCGCCCCATGCCCGGGTGTGATCTTTGGCATCCAAAGGCCATAATCGCTTCAGAAAAATGCCTAAAGCAAGACAGCGGTTACATTGGTCCAGGCAGGTTCCTTGGAGGAACAGTAACTAGTGCCTGCTCCCCAATAAAATGCTAAATTGATACGAATTACTTTTGGCCAGAAATAAGATGGTTGGGCTCGCAGAGGGGGAAGCAAGACCTTTTGATCTTCTGCTGAGCACCCCTCGGCGGTTCTGACTCTTGGATGGAGTCCTGGGCAGGTAGGCTCAGATCAAGGGCGATGCCGGGGCCTGGCGGTTACGGGAGGTGCTCCTGCAGACTGCCAGGCCCCGGGCTGGCGCTCTCCCAGCCGGGTCTTCAGTGGCTGAGGGGTGTGGGTAGGGGGGAGTATAAAACAGAAAATAGGCTGCAGAAGTCGTCAAGTGCACCCTCTTATCACTTGGAAAGGAAGGGGTGTGTCTTTTACAGGGGAAGTACCCTGCAGCTTCATTTTCCATATTCCAGTATTTTTTTATTTATTTTTTTAGTACTCTGACCATCCAAAGTAGACAAAAAGCCCTAAAAAGGTAGGCTCCGATAATCAGGATAATTACAGATCATCCTCCCACGCCTGGTTGAGCATCTGAGGAACAAAAACCTACACGCCACTGAAATGGCATTTTTCTTTTAAAGTCACATAGAGCTCCACGCGCAGGGCTCGGTGGCTGCGTACGTGGGAGAGGTTCCTGTGGAAGGACTGGGGTGATTAATTCGAGGACGTGAGGGGACTGTGGGCCCAGCCGCCTCCTGAAAGTGCTGCCTGTGCACAAAACTCACACGGTGGGTGCAAGGGAGACGAGGGGTGGGAGCCGGGCCCTCCGCCGGTAGCAGTTTAATAATGCAGCCCGCCCTGGCCGGTGTGGCCCAGTGCTTGGAGCCTCAGCCAGAGGACTGAAGGGTCCCGGGTTCGATTCCAGCCAAGGGCATGTACCTCGGCTGCAGGCTTGAATCTGGCCCTGGTCGGGGTGCGCACGGGAGGCAACCCATCGATGTTTTTCTCTCTCTCCCTCCCTCCCTTCCACTCTCTCTGAAAAGCAATGGAAAAAAACGTCCTTGGTTAAAAAATAAAATAAAATAAAATGTAGTACCTAGTTAGCCCTCAGGGAAAGCTTTGAATGTTTTCCTCTTTTTCCTGATGTGGGCTCTGGGCCTGCCCACTAACCCACCCTGTCTCCCGGTTGATAGGGCACTGACACAAACGAGCCTACCTGGCTACTGCCCCGCACGGAACCTCAGGGGGGAGTCACGGGATGGGGCTGTGGGTGCTGTGAGTGGGTGAACAGGGCGGAGGACTGCGTCTTGGATGCCAAGGCCTGCCTCTGGAGTGTCCCTTGGAAGGGACGTGGAAGACACTTTCTCGCCCTATCCTATGAGCAGCATAGAACTGCGAGGGACGTTGCAGAGAGGCTGATTTTTGGGTGAACACAGGGGGAAAGTGAACTCATATAACAGAGCCGTCCACGAGATCGGGCGGTACCCTGTGAGCCATGGCGAGGAGGTGAGCGGAGAGTGGGCACAGTCAGCCACGGGGGGGAAGTTGGCTAACCAGCTCAAGCTGACTCTTGTGGTCCCGGAGACTTCTTGCTTCTTAAAAGATAATAATAATAATAAATATATATTTATTGATTTCAGAGAGAGGAAGGGAGAGGGAGAGAGAGAGACATCAATGATGAGAGAGAGTCGTGGATCGACCGCCTCCTGCATGCCCCTTACTGGGGCTGGCCCCCGCAACCCGGGCATGTGCCCTGACCAGGAATCGAACAGCCAGTCGGGCAGCTTCTTCCTTCTTTTCAGGGAGTTAGAGATCATTCTAGTCCAAAGCCAAGATCCAGAGTGAGCGCCTCAGAGTTCCGGGCGCCGGGCCCTCGCAGGCCCGGAGAACAGAGACCATAAATGATTCAGCTACTGCTCCCCGGTGCGCGCCGCCCAGGAATTCCAAGCGGTTTGCCTGTTGATTTTCTGCATTTGGCAACAGCCCGGCTGCTCGGTGGGATGGGATTCTGACTGCAAACCCTTGTCACAGGGAACCGACTATTTTGTTTAAAAGGCTCATCAGTTTTCTAAACTCGAACAATACTGCACAGCCCCCAAATCCCCTCACGGCCCGCAGGAAAACGAATGTCACCATTAGCTGCTAATATCTCCCTTAAATCTACCCCCTCCTCAGCTCGTGTGCCTGCAACTCATGGCTCCCAGGCCAGGCGTGTGTGTTTGTCAAAGGAATTGCAGTTAAATGGTACAAAATATTTACATTTTATTCCCCGAATCCGAAGACCCACACGACGTTATTTCTCTTTTCGTAGTTTCAATATTTAATTAACGATGAAGCACCAGAAACCTGTAGGGAAAAGCATCCCATTGCTTTTTTAAGTTACAGTGTATTTACAGCCCATGTCCACCTGCGCCCTTCGTCCCCACCTGTCTCGCGCAGCACGCGGATCCATCTGAGCCGTCCCCTCCGGGTTACAGCTGTGTCATCACAAACCGTGGCGTCCTGTAATATTTCATTCGAAGCTTTAAGCCAATTAGGACTGACTGCTGACTGTGCTGACTCATGGGAAGAGACGGGGGTAATGTCTTCGTCAGGTAATGAAGTTCTTTGGGGACTTAACGCATATTTCATTGTTTAGCGCCGTGGCCGTCCCTTGTCACATTCCCGCGAACGAGGCTTCATTTTTGCCTCGCCGAGGGGGGAGGGTTGGGCAGAGACTCATATTTGCCAGGTAACCACATTTCTATTAGTAACAACAAGAATCGGACCCGTGTGCGGTGAAATTATTTATTGGACCGAGCTCTGAGGCCCCAGGGGCATCCTGGAGATGGTGGTGGTAGTGGTGGTCGGGGTGGGGGGTGGGTCCCAGTTCAGCGGTGCAGCCTCAACTGGAAACTGGAACTTCTGGCTTCACCCGAGGATTTTTTATTTTTCCCCATTGCTTTTCAGAGGGAGTGGAAGGGAGGGACAGAGAGAGAGAGAGAGAGAGAGAGACAGGTGTGAGGGAGACACTTCGATTGGTTGCCTCCGCACACGCCCTGAGTTTGCTTGGACGCCACCCGGTTAAGTTACAAAGTCCCACAGACTTACAGCAGGTCCGCAGGTAACCATCGCTGAGTGGTTGTAGGTAAAAGATGAACCTCTGGGGACTTTGTGTGAGGCTGCCATCGCCACTCAAGCCTCCAGATGGGAGTGAGCAGCTCCCTGCCAACACCTCAGACTATATACTTTCATCTCCTCTCACAAAGGCCACGTAGATAAATTCCATCAATCAAGTCTCGGCAGTAAAAAGGTTAATAAGTTTATGCAGCATAATTGAAAGCCGTATTGGTGATTAAAAGGATCTTACATATTCGTTTTCTGGGTCACCAGCTAATTCTTTTCAACGGCCTGCAATAAAACACAGCCCCATGGCTGGGTAGACACGGCAACCGTCAGATGTTAAATTGTGTGGAAAGAACCACAGCCGGTTACCTCTAGAATGTGACGCTGTTGAAATCTGTTGTCTGTGTGGTATCAAAGCCACGTGATGCTTTAGGGTCCTCTTCTACCCAAAGTAAGGGGGCTAGACAGTCCCCCCCACCCCTCCAAAAAGGGGACATGCTCGGTTCCTGGGGCCCCAGGATATCTGTAATCACTCACGTTCGGTGCCCTTGGCACTAGCAACGTTAAGCGGTTTCTCTCACAGCAAGGCCATGGCTTCAGCGTGGCACGTACGTGGCCACCCTTGCTCAGAATGAAGGATTCAGAGAGGAAGTCGTGTGGCACGGGATTCACATGGATTGATTCTCTAAAACGATGCTGGACCTGGGCTTTGTGATTTATGTCCACTAGGGGTCACTAAAGTGTGCCACCCAAGGTTAGTGACAGGAAAACCCGTGGCTTAGAAAATAGGGATGAATTGCCCAAGGTCACGGCTATTAGGGGGCACAGCCAGCGTTCAGGGCTGGGTCTGTCTGACCCCACATGCAATATTATTGACACTCAGATTCCAGTTTTTAAAAAAATCCCAGAGGTTTACGGACCACTGAACCACGGGAGTAGTTAGCACCTGCGGGCCGTGCAGTGGGATCGTGTGAACTGGCTCTTTCTCCGTTCTCGGAGGCAGCTTCTTCTTGCCCAGGGCACAACCATCTAGTTAATCTGGTCAGTAATTCAAAAGAGTGTTGTTTTTTTTAAAAAAATTTTTTATGGGAGGGCTTGTTTGATTTTTTTTTTTTTATCGTTTGTCAAATTAGCTGGATAATCACCTAATTGATACTTTTGGCTTCACACGTCGATCCAGTGTGATTGTAGAAGAAATTACAGAATGATTTCTCCTGCCTGTTGCAAAAGAAAGCGGGCCTCACCCACCTCTGGATGACTCACAGCCTACAAGTAGTGATTGAAAAGACAGGGAGGGGTGAGAAAGTTTCTGTGCCTTTTTATGCCTGACAAATTCATCTCCACCGAGGCAAGGTGGCCTGCTTGGTGCAACTCCTATTAAAAATGCCTTAAAGAATTAATAACCCCCCCCAAAAAAAATGCTATTTGCACATATTTCCAACTAAACAAAAGGACACGAGACACAAATTACTTTTTAAACTCACGAGAGAAGCTTCCTGTCCCCTTAATGTCAAGCAAACCTGAGTTGGCTGCTCCCATAAATTCAAGAACAGAAATATATAAATCGAACCTGGGAAGGACGTTGCCTGTGTTTTTGAAAGTGATGTCTCCTCGCCTTAATGGGTTTAGCTATGGCAGGGAGGCCGGGTAGAGCTGTCGTAACTAAATCTTTGACTGATTATGCATTTCCCCCCCGCATTCATACAAGATAGATCCATCATCCCCAATTTGTCAAGCTGGCCAAGTTCCAATTAATTACACCCGGCAGAGCTCGGCGTGCGCCGCGCCCGTGTCAGCCCTAATCTAGTGCCTCATTTGCGGGTGGCCCGATGACGAGGTATCAGAGGTGCTGTTGCCGTGGCACTTACTGTGATGGATGCCCCCGGGCGGCGTGGCCCGTGGCGGAGGCGACGTGGCGGACGCCTCTGTCCTCGGAGCCCGAGGACGAGCGGCTCCCGCGCTCATTTGAGGGCTCATCTGTAGAGCGGACGTCGGCCTCAAGCCTATCCTTCACGGCCGGGCTGAAGGCTTCCCCTGTCACACGGGCTGTTTAAATATCTATGCGGGTCCTACATTTCTGTCACATTTGTCCTTGCAGATCAGACAAAAGAAGGCGCCTCTGTCCTTCAGCTGAGTTTTTGAGGTCTTTCGCCGCCAGTGGGAGTCGTAGGAGAAAATCCCAGGCAGGAGAAAATCCCAGGCAGCAGCAAGATGGGCTCAAGGCACTTAGGACCCTATCTGTAGACGCACTAGTTGTGGGCTTCATGTCATTTATGGCCAAGGCCATGCTCTTGGACCGTGGAGACTTTGCTTTCTTGCTTCTAGTCTACCAGGCAGTGTCCTGCTGACAAATATTTACTAAGCGATGTGACGCTCCCTGGATTTCGATGTGGGCTCTCTGGTGCGTGCAGGAACTCGTGTTTGATGAGTGACCAGCCACATGCTAGGCCAAGGGCTATATTGACGTGACATCTCTGTTTTTGTGTGTGTTTTTAAAATTTTTTTATTGTATGACTCTATTTTTTTTAAAGTTTCTTTATCTTCATTGTTGAGAGTATTAGAGATGCCCCCTTTTTATCCCCCCTGATCCCCTCCACCCTGCATCCATCCCACTCCCAGGCTTTCCCCATACCAGTGTCTATGTCCATGGGTTACGTTTATGAACATATAAGCTCTTTGATTAATCTCTCCCCCACCCCCTCCCCCTCCCCCTCCCCGCCTTCCCTCTGAGATCCCTCAGCCTGCTCCATGCTTCCATGTCTCTGGACCCATTTTGTTCATCACTTTATTTTGTTTATTATATTCCACATATGAGTGAGATCATGTGGTACTTGTCTTTCTCTGACTGTCTTATTTCACTCAGCATAATACTTTCTAGTTCCCTCCATGCTGCCCCAAAGGGTAAGAGACCCTTCTTTTTACAGCTGCATAGTGTTCCATGGTGTGAATGGGCCACAGCTATTCTATCCAATCACCTACTGATGGGCACTTGAGCCGTTTCCAGATCTTAGCTATTGTAAATTGTGCTGCTGCGAACATAGGGGTGCATAAGTTCTTTGTGACTGGTGTTTTGGGTTCCTTAGGATATATTCCCAGAAGTGGGATCACTGAGTCAAATGGCAGGTCCATTTTTAATCTTTTGAGGAAACTCCACACTACTTTCCATAGTGGCTGTACCAGTCTGCATTCCCACCAGCAGTGCACCAGGGTGCCACCCCCCCCATGCTTATAGTTCATTGATCTGTTGATGGAGCCATTCTGACAGGTGTGAAGTGATACCTCAGTGTGGTTTTAATTTGCATCTCTCTGATGATTAGCAACATTGAGCATTTTTTCATATGTCTCTTGGCCACCGTATGTCCTCATTGGAGAAATGTCCATTTTTTACCTGGATTGTTTGCCTTCCTTTTGTTAAGTTGTGTGAGTTCCTTATATATTTTGGATATTAACCCTTTATCAGCCCTTTGGATATTAACGATGGCGTGTCGTTGTGTTATCAGATGTGTCGTTGGCAAATACGTTCTCCCATACAGGCGGCTCCCCTTTCATTTTGTTGATGGTTTCTTCTGCTGTGCAGAAGCTTTTTATTTTGAGCGATAGGCTATGCTCTGATGCACAGTGTGTCTTGCTAAGTGAACGTGTCTGCTGAGCGATGGGCTGTGTCTCTGGCCCACAGTGGGTCAGCAGCCTGACAGGAACACACGGCACTCCATCATGGCCTCATTTCTTTTCTGATCTCATGTCATTTTCCAAACAGAGTGTCGGCATCTTAATCCCACCCTCTGGACCCACCCAAGACCATGTTGCAGGGGGCACTAGGTACAGAGCCCACCTCTCGCCCTTGGGACCCAGGCGGAAGAGATCCTGAAAGAGGTTGTCATGTGTAGGAAAGAATCGAGTCGCATCCATCAAAGATCCACTTTTTATTTAAATAAAACTTCGAGGGCATGCGTGTTCAGGGCTTATGTCCCTTCCCGGTTCTTATGTACAATGCATTTTATTTTGCGGTTACCAAAAGCAAATGCCACTTCTCCTTTTCTGTACAACTCGTTCAACAGAAGGTGCGGGCAGCCCAGTATGCTTTGCTTGGTTTTGCTTGGTTTGTGATGAAAGATTTCAAGGGGAACCGTGTCGTCTTTCTGGATGTGCGTGGAGGTGTTGCCGGAGGGTGCCTCGTGCACGGGACAAAAAGAAGAGGGGTATTTGTCATTCTTTCCTTTGAACTAATTTTTATGATGTTTCTACTATGCGGTGGGCTCCGAACCAAGCTTGGTGAGATCTACGTGGATGAATCGGTCTCAGATCTTGTTTTCAAGGGACTTTCTGTGGAATAAAGTACTACTTTCCCAGTTGTCAGGTAGACAGTGGGGATTTAGATGATGGCGGTGGCCCGAGACCATCCACTAAACATCCATGATCTAAACATCCAAATGGATCCATCCTTACTTGAGCGAGTCCAGTGGCCAACAGCAGCCTTGCATGGGACTTGGGTGTGGTGCAGAGGCCAGTCCTTCCAGGAAGAGGGCAGGGGGAACCCATCGAGTTGACCTTGGGTTTAGGCAGCAGGACAGCAGCCGTGGGGAGCTCCTCATGAGGGTGCAGGGCCTGCGTAGACATAAACAGCAGAAGAAAATGCTTGTTAGTTCTGGGGAAGGCGAGAGGCTCGGAAAACTGATTAGCGCAGCAGTGTGGTCGGGTGGAAATGAAAGCTCAGAAGCCTAGTCCTTAATTGGGTGCTTACCTACTAATTTGAGCTTGGGTGTCAGCAGCATCGCACTTGGTTTCAAACCAGGGTCAGACTTTAATGCTACGTCATAAATTACACACAGGCACAACAGTAACAATTAGGTAATTACGGAGGCCCATACTGCTGCAGTTTAACTGGGCAAGTTCAGGGCAGACACCACGGGAAGACTGCTTAACCCTCCGGCTGCCGGCCCGCTCAGTCCCACAGACACCATCCGATACACGGGATGACGCGGCTGCCTGGTTTTCAAAGCCTACGGGTTAAAAAAATATATTTTTCCAGTAGCTAGAGTCATCAGATGACCTAGCCAGAACCAGAAGAAATATTAGAGAAGTGTTAATTATATTTTAGGGGAAAAAAAATCCAGCCTTTAAATCCATACCAGCTAGAGCCCCCCTCCCCCCCTGCCTGGGGTGGTGGTGGGCTGGGTTCCAGCTCAACTTTAAGTTTTAACTTAAAAATCAGAGCTGGTTTTTATCATCATGAGATGTTCTGTAGATGGGATGTGTGATGTTTCCATCCCAGGTAACCTCACGTTAGTTTATGAGTCCAAGTAGGAGATTCAGGGTCCATGCTTGATTATTTTATTCTTTCAAAAAAAATTTTATGTTTATTGTTGAAAGTATTACAGATGTCCTCCCTCTTCCAGTAATGCCTCCCTCCACCGCACAACTACCCTCCCCCCCCACTGCACTATTGCCTGTGTCCAAATATATGCATCTAAGTTCTTTGGTTAATCCCCGCCTTCCCTCTGAGATCCCTCAGTCTGCTCCATGCTTCTGTGTCTCTGGGTCTATTTTGTTCATCAGTTTATTGTTTATTAGATTCCATATATAAGTGAGATCGTGTGGTACTTGTCTTTCTCTGCCTGGCTTATTTCACTCAGCATAATACTCTCCAGGTCCCTCCATGCTGCCTTGAAGGGTAAGAGATCCCTCCTTTTTCACAGCTGCATAGTGTTCCACGGTGTAAATGTGCCACAACGTTTTTATCCATCTACTGATGGGCACTTGGGCTGTTTCCGGATCTCAGCTATTGTAAATTGTTCTGCCGTGAACATAGGGGTGCATAAGTTCTTTGTGATTGGTGTTTTGGGTTTCTTAGGATATATTCCCAGAAGTGGGATCACTGGGTCAAACAGCAGATGTTTTCATGGCCTGTGTCAATTGTCTCCAGGCCAAATGTCCCCTGATGTGTGTGTATGTGTGTGTGTGTGTGTGAACTTGACCTTGGTTGACAGCCCTTGTTCTAGGGAACAACATAAGCTGATAATCTCAGCTGGACGGAAGACGATGGCAGAAGCATGGGCCAGAGGACGGCAGGTGGAATGGGCAGGCCTGTGGGTAGGCCTCGCCCATGGAGAGGACGGGGACTGAAAGGCGGAGCTCAGGTTCGGGGATTTGGCAAATACAGAAGGGGTGAGTGGCGTGGTTTCTGAGCAAAGGAGGGCAGAACGGTGCTTTTCCTGGGGACACGATCGATCTCAATTTGGATGAGCTGAGTTGAAAGTCCCTGGGGGGACATCTAAGTAGGCACCTGATGGGAATGAGTCTAGGGTCCAGGTGAGTCCTGCAAGACCCCTGAGTTGGGGGACAGCATTTGAGAGTGCCCATCCTGTAGCTGAGAGCTGAAATAATCTCCTGGCCCCACTAAGGGCGTTGTGTGTGGAGTTGTGCCTATTGGATGCCCAGGTGTACTCGGTACCTGCTAAACACACCATAGGGCAATGTGTAGCCAGTTCCAGGGGCTCTGAGTTCCTGCACCACTTGCTAGGGCCACCCCACTGGGCAAAGATCCCCGTGGCTTTCGGGCTAAGGAGGGGCGGGCCCTGCAAGGCTGACCTCCCTGCTCCAGCCACTGAAGGGCTTTTTAAGTGATGGCTGGTGGTCAAAGCTCTTACCCTCCCTGTGATTTGTAATGGCCCTCCAACGCCGTAGAGAGCGCGCTGAGGGTTGCTGTGATGAAAGGTGACTTTTAAAAGCCAGTAATTATGCTTCCAGCAAAAAATGTGTCTTTGGCAAGGAGCGTAACTATAGTGTGCGGGGCCCCCAAGAATTCGCTCCTGGACGGGGCTTATATTAATCATAGTTTCAATGCCCAGAGAACATGTTTTCAGTGGTTAACTATCATCTTTCCCCCCACCCGCCCCCTCCTTAAAACGTGGGCCTTGTAATCAAAAAAAAGACACGCCCTTCACTCTAGCAGGGCTGCCCCGCGAAATAAAAAAAATTATAGTTATTACGCGCGGACTTCATACCGAGCAGGGTCGCGTAATAACACATCTGGCGACCTCCATTAAAGAGCTGAGTTATGTTCGGCTTCTGTTTTAATTAGCTCGTGATCATCAAAGAATGAAAGGCCATTCTCGCTCGGGTGGTTCTTATGTTTACGGCCACCCTCACCTGCACTCAGATAGGGGTTTATGGAGTGTAAAAAAAAAGCACAGGGTTCTAGTCCTGCCGTCTAGACCGCTCGACTTAACGGAGCAGTTAGGAGGCCGGGTTTCCGCACCAGCCAGATGTTTGCAAGGGCCTGCAGGGAGCTGGCGGGCTGCTAGGCACACAGAAATGTCCTGGACGGACACGGTGTCTCCCCACAGTGGATGGGGTGGCAACACTCCAGGGTCTCTCGGGTTTGTTCCTAGTTTGTGGAAACGTGTTGGGACAGGGCGGTTCAGGAAAAGAAATGTGTTTGTTACCTTCTGAGTTGAGGCCCCAGTCTCCCGGATGGTGAGAAAGGTTACAGATCCAAGGAGAAAACACGTTCGTTCGTGGGGGACGGAGCTCAGCTGACAGTCAGCTGCCCCCGGCCCAACTCACCGGCCTCCCCGCTGAGATAGACACTGAGCTGTTTTCTCTGGGGAGCTCCAAGAAATGTTGCCGCAAAATCTTCTCCCAAATGTTAGTGATCCCCCAGGTGTGTTCCAGCTCTGTGATTCTCACATAAAAGATGAGTTTAGGTGTTGCACCCCTAAGGTCATCTGAGCCAGCTCCCCACTCACATTTGCCTCTGTTCTCTTCCCTTCAACCACTTAAAAAAAAAATCCCTGTATCTTGAAGTATCCTATACACGCAGAAAAATACACAATTAAAAAATATATATATATCTTTATTGATTTCAGAGAGAAGAAAGGAGAGGGAGAGAAAGAGACAGAAACATCAATGATGAGAGAGTCATTGATCGAGCCCGCAACCCGGGCATGTGCCCCGACCAGGAATCGAACCCCGATCGCCTGGATCCCAGGTCAAGGCTCAACCGCTGAGTCATGCCCGGCCGGGCTGCACAAATATTAAAGTGAGCACACTCTGTAACCCCCACCTATGCCGGGAAGTAGAAAATCAGCAGCGCCCCGGACACTGCTGTAGGGTCCCCCGAATCGCTTTCCTTGTTCCTCCAAACTGTGTTTTTTTGAGAATAATGAACAGTATTCTTGATGACCAACGGGTGAGTCACTGTCTTCTTATTTAGGTCGCTTTTGACAATCCAAGAAAAGACAATTATCTGTTTCCTTTTGTTTGTTTGTTGAAGAAGACAGCGGTGGACGTGTTGCTGTCTACCTGGCTTTTCTTCTTGTTTTTTATTTTTATTTTGGGAGGGGGTTGGGTTTAGGTGTTATTGCATTGGCTCTAGAATGCAATTAGTTCTAGAATGCAATTAGCTCTGGAAGGTAATGGGGCTCTAGAATGCAATTAGCTCTAGATTGCAATTAGTTCTGGAAGGTAATGGGGCTCTAGAATGCAATTAGTTCTAGAATGCAATTAGCTCTAGAATGGAATTAGCCCTTGCATGGGGCTCCTGGCAGGGGCTGACAGGAACCTGGTGCAGCCCCATGGGTGCCCTGGGAAATCTTGTTCTGTTTCCGCCTCTAGTGAACAGAGAAACCTAGAGAAATCCTTTTACCTGGGAGCTGTCATATTTCTCACCTGTGAATCCAGGGGCCTAGGGCAGGTGACCTCTAAGGTTTTCTCTTCCTTAGGAACAATCGGTAACAGTATTTACTGGTGCTTCGCGACATCAGATTGTCTTTTCTTTTTGTGTGTGTGTGGTCTGAACAGCAGCCGTGGAATCTCTGTGCTTGGCATTTTTTCCAGTGAGCTCCAACGATGAGCAATTTATATTTTAAACCAATCACCTGTCCCGTTAAAAAAAAAAAAAAAGGCACCGGGCATTCCCATATCAAATACTGAGGCGTTGGATTAACTGTCCAAAAGTGCTCTGCACACTCACGTCCATGTCACCGTGAGGCAGAGCGTGGACGGCCGCAGTGTTTGCAGAGCGGAAGCTGACAGCAGGCGCATTTGAGCACCATGAGCTATGGTATCAGTGGGGACGGAGAGTGCATTTAGCTAATAATGAATGACATATCCCATAAAATACCATTACACAGTGTTCAGGGCCCAAGAATGATGACATAATTATTAGGAGACTGGGAGATTAAGATATAATTTAAAAACAAAAAACATGACAGGGGAGGGTGTAATTGGGGAGACAAAATACACAGGAAGTTTGCAATTTACATGTCAAAATACCTTCTTCGTGTTTTGATTGGATTGGACGCGGCTTTCCACTCCATTTATCCAGGTTTCCATTAGAGGCGGCCCGAGCGACATCCCCCGTTCAGATCCTCGACATCCACGGCTCGGAGGCACTTTCTAATTCTAACTGACAGGAAGGGGGAAAGGGAAACGCGGTTTCGCCTCTGCCATGCACTTTTTACTTAACCCCCAATTTGTTTCTAAATGAGCCTGTCACTGCGGTTCTTGTGGCTTCGTGCCTGGGCCGCCCAGCGTGGTTCTGGGGGGAAGCCCTTGTCATAACTTGATGTGGGCCGACGACCCTGCAGGCTTGTGGGGAGGGCTCCGTAACCAAGCAGGGGGGAAGGAACAGGAGAGCTGTGGGTTTCTTCTGGAACAGGGCAGGGCAGAATAGCTGTAGAGGAGCCGTGGAGATGTTATCAGCATTATTTTTAAAAAATATGTTTTTATTGATTTCAGAGAGGAAGGCAGAGGGAGAGAGAAACATCAATGATGAGTCATTGATGGGCTGCCTCCTGCGTGCCCCCTACTGGGGATCGAGGAGCGTGCAACCCGGGCATGTGCCCTGACCAGGAATCGAACCACCACCTCCTGGTTCATAGGTTGATGCTCAACCGCTGAGCAACACCGGCTGGGCAAGATGAAAGCTGTTATTATATGCTCACCTATTTAATGGATGAGCCCTTGCTTTGGTGTTATCATTTTGATGCTATTCCCTACGTTGGGTGCAACGATGTTATTCCTTCTAGATACATTTCAGAACATACTGGCAACAAATAGCCTCTTAAGACCTCATGTGTGATGGGTGGCTGGTGACTACAGCTCACTGTTACCACCCATCCGTGTTGGGCTGCAGCCATCAAAATCTTTGTAAACCTACAGCACAGCGCATAACATCTTGTTACAAGATTTGCTTTTTTAAAAAAGTCAATGCATACTGAAGTTATTTGTGTCGAAACTCATTTATTTTCACCACAACACAGGCTGTCAAACCTGACATCTCGCTAATAGCATCAGTGTATTTCCATACTATTCAACTATTTCCTCGTCTGAAATGGGGACTTGGACTCGCCCCGCCCCGCTCACTGCGCCCCTCGCATTAGCTCAGTTCACACAGCCAGAGAGGGGTTACCTGTGGCGACTATTTTCGCCACCCTTTATGCATATTAATGAGCCTGTGAGCAGCCACTGTCTGCTCTGCAGCGAGGAAAAGCAATTCAGCCTAAATGGGAAACTGATTACCGGCCAGAAACCAGAGAGCCGAGGAGCGATTTGGGGTAATTTTCCATTTCTGATGCCCCTAGGTGCCTGCGTTTTCTGTCATTGCTGTAAACCATTCCCACGGGCTTTGGGGCTTGAACACGGACCTGTTACCTTACAGTTGTGGAGGTCAGGAGCGCCACGCGGGTCTCCTGGGGCTGAGGGTCAGGTATTGGCAGAGCTGTGTTCCCTCCTGGAGGGGCCCGGGGGGATGTTTACTCTCCTTTTCCAGGTGGGCATTATCCGGTAGGTAGGTCAGCCATTCCTGGTGTGGACCACAGCAGCACCTCAGAGTGGACAAAAGCAATTTGAAGGGGAAAAAGCGTCCTGGGGTCCAGTGCACTTGAGACAAGCAGGACCTGAGAAGTCTGGGAGGCTTTTCCAATGGAGAACTCTCAGAGCCTTTACTGGGTCAACATGTGACTTGAGTCTCCAAGAGTTGTTTCATGAAGTACTGGCCGAGAGCTCATTGCTTGCGGCATGCTTGATGTTGTACGACTTTGTGGGAATGCTGTGGGCCATGAGAGCCACGAAGTGGGTTTTGTTTTATTGTAATTTATTTATTTGATTTTTTTTTTTGAGTGAGAGAGAGAGAGAAACATCAATCTGTTGCTCCACTTACTGGTGCATTCATTGGTTGCTTCTTGTATGTGCCCTGATGGGAGATGAAACCCACAATGTCAGGGTATTGGGACGACGCTCTAACCACCTGAGTCTAACCGCCGACCAGGGCCACCAGGTCAAATTGTAGAAAGATCACTTTGGCAGCTAACACGAAGGATGTGTGAGAGGGGAACAGGACACCGTCGCATACCTGTGGACCCGCCATTCCCTTTTCCAGTCAACCTTCCCATCACTGTGTTCAGGAGAAACCCCTACCATGGTTGGATTCCTGGGGCAATTTATCTGCATATCTTCTAAGGACAGTTGTATTACCTCCCTTGCTGGGGAATGAAATAATCGAGGGCAGACCTTTTGCCTTTTCCACTCCGTTAGATACACTCTAAGGTCAATCTAATTGTGTTAATACCAACTTAATTACGATAGTGTGCAAAGACTTTGCTCCTATGTAGCTGTGCTCCCTCTTCCATCCTTTGTGCTGGAATTAAAAATGACATCTTGACACGTGTGTGCCCATCAACATAGACTTATAAGTCTGACCATGCAGTTTTGTTTTAAATCAGATAGGAGGCACAAAGAGTTGTAAGCAAAAATACACATATACTGTGTTTTATATCTACCTATGGACAGGTGTACCCTATTTCACTGAGCTTTGCTTTATTGTGTGCATTGCAGATACTTCATCAACGTCAAGGCAAGACCCTCCACCAGCGAAAAGATTACGACGCGCTGATGGCTCAGATACTGGTAAGAATTTTATAGTCATTTTTAAATTACTGTGTGCTTGTTGTTTTTTAAATGCTATTGCACGCGTATTAGACTATGGCGGAGTGTAAACGTAACTTTTCTGTGCACTGGGAAACCAAAAAAATTGTGCCTTGCTTTATTACGATATTCACTTTATAGTGGTGATCTGGAATGAAAGCCGCAATATTTCCGAGGTATGTCTGTGGTTACCTTTCCTGGTATACTTTTTTTCTTTATCTGGAGATAAAGAATTATTTTCTAATGTCCTTTCAGTTTGAAGGACTCCTTGTAGAGCAAGTCTAGTAACACATTCAGTTTTTGTCTGTGTGGGAATGTCCTGATTTCTTCATTTTTGAAGGATAATTTTGCTGGGTATAGAATTCTTGGCCAACATTTCTCCCCCCCTGTTGGCACTTTGAATATGTCATCCAATGTCCTCTCGCCTCCATGGCTTCTGATGAGAAATCAGCTATTAGTCTTGTGGCCACTGAAGTCTGTACTTGGATTGCTTTGTGGCCAGCTGATTGCACAGGTTTCCTCAAATGCCTGGAGCAAGCTAGCCTCTAAATCGGTTCAAATACAAATAGCCTTGCAAGTGGAGTCTTCCAAAAAAAACCACCAAACACAATAAAACCCACACACCACCATACAGCCAGGTAACAACAGTTTTTGGGGGAAGGAGGCTTGGAAACAGCTCCAACTCCATGTGCTCCCTCTGGTGGCTCCAAGGCTGCCCTGGATAGGTGGGCTGTCATTTCTTAAGGCCACTACAGGCTGGAGAGTGAGCCCTGGGACTAAAGCAAGTGAAAAACCCACGAAGCTCATTGGTCTTTGCCGTTTTTTAAAAAAACACATACCTTCCAGTGGCTGTACGCCTCTGATGAATTTCTGGAGTTTTGAAAACAGTTGACACGGCCCATTTTTGTCAACTTTCTCATTCCTTCTATGGAGAACGGAATGTTGGAAGTCTTTACTCCAACATTTATGCTGACTTCACTTATCAATTAAAAAAATAAATAAATTAGTCATCAAAACACTAGTCACGATTAGTTGCGAAAAGAAGGCTGTGCTCTGGAGGGCGGCTTTTTGGGTCCATGTCCGCGCATTGTCACTTACTCACGGTGGCCTTTGGCAAGTTACTTAACCTCTTTGTACCTCAGTGTTTGCCTATGAACTGGGCATGTTAATGATACTCCTCACTTCATAGGTGGGTTGTGACTGTCTAAAATGAATTAAGATGTTAAGGGTGCTTAGCCCACAAGGAGGACTTGGGGCGTCTTAGCCATTAGCACCACTCTTTTGGATTTTCACCACACTCCTGAACTGTGGGTAGGCCAGTTTCTAAAGTGATGCTGAGCGAGGTGCTCCTACTAATTGTGGCTCTTGGTGCCTTCTCCATGGTGGGGAACAGGATGAAGCTCCTTTGAATGTTTTGTTTGATTTTTTTGATAGGAATATGTGTGTTTGGATTCAAGTGTATCTTGTAGCTGGAGTGTGAGTCTTGGCAAAACTTTCCTCTCTGTCTGGTGTCTGGGTTTTGGCAAAAGTTGGAGACTCGGAGCCAGGATGGGCCTCTGGGCCTGGTCATGGTTACGTGGACTGGCAAGGTTAGCTTGATGTGGGGCCTCAGCACATTCTGGGAATTATTATTATTATTTTAAACTTATCTTTATTGTTAAAAGTATTACAGATGTCCCCTTTTCCTCTCCTCTTTGATACCTTCCACGCCGAATCCGCCCCCTGCCCAGGCCTCCACCGCACTATGGGTTATGCACATATGCATATGAGTTCTTAGGTTAATCTCTCCCACCCACTTGCCCCTCTCCGCCTTCCCTGAGATCCCTCAGTCTGTTCCAAGCTTCTGTGTCTCTGGATCTATTTTGTACATCAGTTTACTTTGTTCATTAGATTCCACGTGTAAGTGAGATCATGTGATACTTGTCTTTCTCTGACTGGCTTATTTTGCTCGGCATAATGCTCTGTGGGTCCATCCATGTTGCCTCGAAGGGAAAGAGCTGATACCAGATGGTGACGTGAGCCGGGCAAACCCGGGGGGTAAAGTGGCCTGGCCGGGCAGAGGTTTGGTAGGGCCTGCACCCGAGGGCAGTGGTGCCTGCTTCTCTGTCAGGGCCCCGCACCCGGCTCGGGTGAGATGAGCGCTTGCGGCCTGTGGTTTCTCCTCGGCTCACTCTGACGTGTGAGGACGAGCACGGGCACGGGAGTAATAATTACTTCTTATACCAATGTGTTCTCGGGCTTCAAAGACCCGGGCCTCTCTCCTCGCACATGCAAACATCAATTTGGGAGCCGAGGAAGGTAATTTTCACATGCAAATGCCGATGAGTAGAAGGGAGGGTAGAGGGATGAGCAGGCTGTTGAAGAGACAGCGGCTTCTTTTTTGTCCACACAGTGGAACAGGGGCTGCAGAGAAGCCGGTTTCCGGGAGGGGGAGAGGCAGAAACCTGATTTGTTTATTAGCTCACGCTCTTAGACCCTGCCCCTGCTTCTGGGGTGTTCTCCAAGGTGGTTTTGATCTGAGTCACCCTGGCAGGAAAGAAGGATCATCCGGGGTGAAATGGCACCCATGGGTGTGGAGTCCCATGTGACCCTAAAGCCCACTCTTCCGTCTGCGGTTGCCTTGGCCAGGGCCAAACCAAAGGATTTTGCCACCTGTGGGCCAGACCTTCCCCCACCCCTGCTCCAAAACAAAACTCTATGAGCACCTACTCTGTGCCCATCACATAGTAGGTGCTCAATAAATAGTAGTTACTTGAAGCAGTAAAACTGACGTGCACCGTCTCTTCACTGGACTTCTTCTCAGGGCTTTGTGCTTTGCCAGAATCCTGACTCCCCACCCAATGGAATCGGCCTCTCTCTCCTCCTCGACCGGTCCCACCTACTCCAGGTGCCCATGTCGCCATCACTTTCCACATTCAAACTCGGGGGGCGGGGAGGAGGGGATGACAAAAAGCGTCCAGTTAGTATAGACATTGAATCTCAGTTCTTCCAAATAGGCAGGATTCCCCAGTAAGTGTGGAAGGAAGGTCTGAGTCAATGAAAATGCGTTGTACCCTCTCGGTGTGTTGGGCAGCACATGTTGCTGTTTTCCGTTCAAGGTGACTTTCACCTCTTCAATGAAGTGTCCTTAACTGAGCTGTAATTTTGTATCATGCGTCCTATTTATTATACGTTTAAATGGAACAGAGAAAGAAAAAAAAAGTCTTGTGTGGAAATCATTTATGTCCGCTCCAGACAAATAACCACCCAGCATTTGTTTTCCTGTGGACAAAGAAAGTTAACTGAGCTCTATGTTCCCCTTTAGACTTCTTTTCAGTAACTTTGTTATTTAGCCCATAACCTCACCATCTATAGAAATTGGCATCTTGTTTTCTCCACATGTATTTATGATATAAATACTTTTCTTTACTAAAAATTCTTCATCAATATCATTTAAATGGTTTCACGATGTTCCATCAGATGGATGTGTCACAATTTAATTAACCATAACCTTTGAACCAGGAGATCACGGTTCGATTCCCAGTCAGGGCACAGGCCCGGGTTGCAGGCTCCTCCATCCCCAGCAGGGGGCGTGTGGGAGGCAGCCAATCAATGACTCATCACTGATGTTCCTCTCTCTCTCCCTTTCTCTCTCTGAAATCAGTGAAAATGTATTTAAAAAACAAACAAACACATGAATGCTATCTCAGGAGCCCCCTCTTCCCCTCCTTGAGCTGGTGCTTTGGACCCTGGCCCTGTAAGGGTGCCATTTAGTGAACCACCACCTCCCTGTATCCTGAAGTCGATGGGGCTTCCGAAGGCGGGGACCAAACCACCAGAGGGTTGTGCACAAACGCATTAGGAAAACCTGGCCCGATATGTTATTCCAAATGCACACTCATGTTCAAGGCTTAGGAGGCATCCCTGGGGCCCTCTGGGGTAAGAAACGCTGCATGAATCTAGGCAAATATTATTAACTAGATTTACTTGGGGCTGCTGAAGAGTGTGAGGCCCTCTGGATGACCTCGGGAGGAGGAATTGTTTTCTGCAGTCCCCACCGCTTGTGCTTTGAAGCCCTGTCCTGCCCCCACAGGGCCCGCTATCCTGTTGCTATGGTTACAACAATTAATTCCATGCATAACTATCCTGACTAACATGTCGCAGCAATTCCATTAAAATCTGATTTCACTCTTCCTGTCCTTTCATGGGTTGTTTTGTTTTTTTTCCCCAGGCCTCCAGCTCTGAAAACTGCCCATCATGTGGATTAAAAGGGTCCCAGAGGTTGCTGAGTCCATTTCCTGGTGGCATCTTTGGTTCGGATTTGATGGGACAGAGGCTCCATGACCCTGAAATAGGCCTTGGTACAAGAGCCAAACATTTGGGAGAATTGGACCCAGCAGCTGAGCAAATCGTAAAACGAATACCCAGTGGGGATATGCCTGCTATGAAGAGATTGTTTTTACCTTGCTTAACACTAATGTATTTAAATTGGAATGAGAACACACAGGGTTCCTAAATTAGTGTCTGCGCCAGCCACTGGCATGAGTAGGTCATCTAGAGACACACCTATTTTATTTTATTTTATTATTTTGTTTTATTATTTTATAATTTTTTAGTGTTTTTTATTAATTTCAGAGAGAGGAAGGGAGAGGGAGAGAGACATAGAAACATCAATGATGAGAGTCATTGATCGGCTGCCTCCTGCACGCCCCCTGCTGGGGATCAAGGAGCCCGCACCCCGGGCTTGTGCCCTGACCGGGAATCCAACCGAGATCTCCTGGATCCTAGGTCAATGCTCAACCGCTGAGCCACGCCCGGCTGGGCCATCTGTAATATTTTAAACAAAAATAAAATTAAACAAAAAAAAAAAAAATAAAAATAAAACGGAGAGGAGGGTGGGCAGATGGAGAAAGAAAGAACTTCTAGTTTGGTCTTTCCAGAAGGATGGTTCAGGTGACTGATGATCACCAGTCAGTGCTCGGATGCCTCACTGTATGGAAACACTGCTGTTTTCGAAACCCAGTGAATCCTCTCCCTAGTCAGCCTTTCCTGGTGGTTTAAAATAGACGCCCCTCCTGCGTGTCCTCAATGTGAGGGATCCCTTTGTTCCTTTTGTTGGTTAATCATCAAGAGGCCCTAGGAGCCAGTCATTATCTCCTACACCCAGGTAGAGCCTCGGCGGGTTAGTCACAGAGGTCACCGAGGGCCACACCAATCAGATAGTTTCTTTTCCGAGGCGGTGGGCGCACCCACTCCCTGGGTCCCTCATCTTAGAAACATCCGAGCTTGGGTGTGCAGCTCTGAAGCCTAAAGCTCCGATGCAGATGCTATGTGTCCAGGTGGATCGGGATACATTTGCCACTGTGTCACTGGGGATGTCCCCATCGTGCCATGCCTGGTCTTTTTTTTTTTAACTTTTTGCCTTTGTTAAACTTCCCTGTCTCAGTTTGATCTCAACAACCTGCATTGCAGATCTGACCCCGCCTTCCCCCGTCTGACCCGTCTGTCTGCCTCCCCAGCCCCCACTATTGCTTCGTCTCAAGGGCTGTGCACCCAGAAAGCCCCAGGCCTTCTGCTCTCTGTGGGCTGTCTTACCTTTCTTGACAATCCTGCCTCTTCGGGAATTGCTCTGCCCACTTGTCATCACAAGGCCAGTCCTGACTCAGCATTCAGGTATGAACTCCAGCAGGACCGGCTACAGGAAGCTTTCCCGAGGGAAACTCCCCTGGGGGAATCCCCGGGCACCTGGGCACCCGGCCACAGCAGCCCTCACTGGAGACCTGGTGCCTACCTGCCGCATGACGCTGTAAAATCTGAGGCCGGGCTCTGGTCTTATTACTTCTGAGTAACTGACACCCAGCACAGGCCCCGATGCTCAGCACACACTCCACGAATGTGCTGTTTCCCACATCGGAGCCTCCGCTGAGAAGGAAAGAAAGAACTTGCTCATTTATGTCGCCCAGACACGCCATTTGGAGGAGCTGGTAGTTAAACGCTCTCCTGTGATTTTGTTACAGACCTTGTTTTTATCAAACGTGAGGAAGCTTTCAATCAGAGAGACAGAGGCATTTTCTGCCCAAACAAAACCCTAAGAGGCCACTTCTGGAGTTGCTCCCGTCCAGGGAATTTCCCTGCTGCCTCTGGGGGTTTCCTTAGGAGCAGTGAGAGTCTGTCTCCCTTTCCCAGGGTGGCCCTGGGCTGAGTGTCATCGCGCCCTCTTATTTCAAAGACAGGGCAACCGCCCGTTAAATTGCTTTTTGCCTTATAGACTAAATAGGCAGGTGGAGATCCAAGGTGGCTTGTTTTAGGGATGGGGAGATGTTGGTTTTTAAGTTGCAGGCAGATTGTGTGTGTTTTATGGGCCGAGGTGGTCGGCAACCCCTCCAACCTGTTTCCGGGCCCAGGGACCTGGACGCCTTCCCAGCCAGACTGGATGGGAAATTTCCCACCAATGACGTGCTCGGAGCACTGTGGGAATTCCCAGAAAGAGCCTCGGGCAGAATTGCTGACTTGCCAGCAAGTTCTTAAACGGGTCTTTCAGAAACCAGCCGTCGCCACGGTGCAGAGCCAAAAAGGGGGAACTGCAGCCGGCAGGGGACAGTCGTCAGATTTGTTTTCCTGCCCAGTTTGTAAGCTGGCCCCCAAAGCAACTTCAAGACCTGGGTGGTGGAAGTCTTTGTGGGCCACGTCGGTGGCCCTGAGAGAAGAAATTCCTGACTATCTACCTCTCATTCTCATGCAAACGCTGTCCGGCAGGGTCACGAATACCCTTTGTTCTTGTCCGAGCCGAACCGGTTCCCAAGGATTAGATCCCTGGGAGGCTTGCTCAGGTTTCCCCGACTTGACACCCATCCCTTGTGCTGTGAGAGTCAAGCCGGGCGCCTTTGACAAAGAGACAAGAAGCAATTGACGTCAGAGGGTGACCCGGTTATACCACGTTTGCGCTGTGTCCCCAGGGGGAAACCGAACCTGAAATCCAGTAGCCAGTGAGTGGGAAGAAGATCTGGAGATAGAGACTGACCTGAATTCTCAAAAACAGCCAGAGAGAAGGAAGTCGGAGGACAGGGTGGCATTCCCTCCCCAAACCTGTCATGGTGTGAATTCCTAGAAGACGGTGTGGTTCCTGAAAAACAGGAGGGGTCCACCCAAACAACTGTGGCCCAGAGATGGGCAAAAACGACAGGGAAACAACTCAGCAGCTTGTCCAACACAGGCCAGAGTCCCGTCTCGGTGGACACATTTATTTCTGCTTGCTTGGGTGTTGCTGTCGACCTGTTGTTAAACTCTACGGAGAGATCAAATAAACTTAAAAAAAAAAAAGTTTTTATTGATTTCAGAGAGATGAGGGATAAAGAGAGATAGAAATATTGACCGGCTGCCCCCTGCATGCCCTCCGACTGGGGATCGATCCTGCAACCCGGGCATGTGCCCTGACCGGGGATCGAACGTCGACCTCCTGGTTCATAGGTCAATGCTCAACCGCTGAGCCATGCCGGCCGGGCCAGACTTGCTTTTTATCTCAGTGTACGCACAGCCAGTGTCTCAACTCTAAAAACACTCAATGTCAGCTGCAGTGTTAGCAGTGGAAAATGCCAGGGAGTAGGACATGCTCAGCGACCTTGGGCAAACTCCCCAAGGTCTCCAGCCCTAGTGTCCTCGCCTATAAATGGGTGCACTGGTTTCTGTGATCTCTTGGGTCCCTTCTACCTGAGCTCGGAAGCCCGCTCCCTGCAGGAGGGAAAGGGGAGTTCTGTTTCATGCACGGGAGGTGGGGGGGTGGCGCGTATGGGAAGAGGCCCGAGGTTGTGATAATAGAAAGAAAATGAAGGCCGTGGCCCTTTGGATGCCTCCCCACAGTGCACACATGGAGAGGTACACGGTCACGAGCAAGAAAGGAGCCGTGACAGCCGCCGAAGCCCCCTCCCCTGGGCTGCTTCCCCCGCGGCGGGCCTGCAGCGCGCTGCCTTGGACTCGCTGGAAGACATAGAGCGCGGTGGACCTTCCCGTCTGTGTGCTCGTGTGTCCAGCCTGGGCTACACCTTCACTTTTACAAGCCAAAGAGGCAGCCACTCAGCCCCTCGCAGGGACAGATGTGACGACTCTCCTGGGCATCGCTCAGCTGTGTCCTGCAGAGGGCTGAGACGCAAGCTGCCCGTGTTCCGCTGCCCTCAGCCCTCAGGGTGGCCGCCAGCCCCTCGCCTTCTGACCTGCCTCCCCCTTCCCAAGGTGACTGACTCCCTGGGGCCTGGGCAGCGGGAGGCGCTGGGGCTCTGCCAGCCGGCCTGATACCTCTGCACCCAGGCTTCTCCCCTGGGGCCCTCTCAGCACTGGGAGGTGCCCCGGTGGGAAGGAAGGACCCACAGCTCCCAAGTCCACAAAGCCTGGCTTTCACACGAAATCCCAACATTCACTACCTTGGAGAACTGGAAAACATTCCCTGTGCTTTCTGAACTTGGGATTTCCCACCTGTGAAGGGTCAGCGATCCTAATAACCACCGGTGGTGTTGTCTTAAGGCTCAAGTGAGATAAACTATGTAAACTGTTGGCTTAAAAAAACCACACTGATAGTTGCTCACGAGGCCTCCTGCAGCTGGACGTCCTGACTGAACCCTGTGGGGCTCAGGCACCAACCTGCCCAAAGACTTGACCTGGGCTCAGGTGTTTGTTTCCAGAATGTTCCGGCAGTAGGCTCAACAGGCATGTGGCAGGGACGTTGTTGACCTATCCAGAATCACGCCTAAAATGATCTTGAAAATCCAGATAATGTTGGTAAAACTACGGTTTTTAAAAGCTTCAGTTTCTGCCGCAGACAGACGTCCTCACGCAAGGTGACATTGCCTTATTTTTTCTCCCTCATTTTTCTGCCCGACGCTGATAGCATATCGGCTGCTGATAATGCCTCGACCTTCAAGGCTGAGTACTGAGGTCTTTTAGAGAAATATTAAAAACAGCCCTCCCCACGGCCTCACCTCCTAACCCCCCCCACTCCTCTCCCGATGGTTCTGCCACCCATGCTCAGCGGGGTTATCCCCCCACCGGGGTCCTACACGGTGGCCACGCTGGCCCCCCAGAGCTGCTGCAGGACGGGATAGGAGGGCTCGTTTGGGGTACCGGAGAGTCAGTGACGTGTCCCGGGGATCTGAGACCCAGTGCCTCTCGGGGATGTAGCTGAGTAACTCGGGGAGATTCTCCCCCAGTCTCGCCTCTCTCTGATATCCTGAAGGCATTGGTCATCAGAGCTGACGGGCCAGGTCCAGTCACATAGCCCTTCTGTTTACTATATATTTAAAAAAAATACCTGGCTGGCCCTACCTGGTACGGCTCAGTGGTTAGAGCGTCGGCCCGAGGACTGAAGGGTCCCCGGTTGCAGGCTCCATCCCTGACCCCAACTGCGGCCTGTTTGGGAAGCAACCGATCATGTGTCTCTCCCACATCGATGCTCCTCTCTCTCTCCCTTCTACTCTCTCTGAAAAGCAATGGAAAAAATATCCTCGGGTGGGGAGGAAAAAAACAACAACAAAAAAAGCCCCCCTGGCTGGACCCGCCTCCCGTCTCTTATGTGGTTGAAGGAGTTCACGCCCAGATGCCTGGGACAGGACAGGACAGGACAGGACAGGATGGAGGGGCCGAGGAGAGGGGGTGTTGAGAATGGGAGCTCCCCATCCCAGATACGCAGAACTAGGGAGAGACGGTTTGGAGTTCCAGGCGTTTGGAAACTGCCTGAAAGTCCTCCATGAGCCCCCCTGACATGCTGTGGGGACGACACGATCCCGTCCGATTCTGTTTTCAAGGAGAAATCCAGGAACGATGAGAGGGAATGGCAGGGGTTTGAGGATGCTGAAGCGACTTCTGAGAACGGCTCCCAGCGCCTCACAGGCCTGGCGTCTCCCGTCGCCTTCTGGGCCATAAAAGCCAAATGATGTCTCTCGCCCAGGAAAGAGAGATATTATCGACGGTGACAAAAATGACATCAAGTCTTATTACGCACAAGTCAGTGCTATCTGCTTCAGAGTCTGGCTTTTACAGGGTATCATTTAGACAAATGGGACAGGTTTTCATTGGCTCAGAAGTTTCTATTGTCAAAAGATATTGCCAGGAAAGTACAAATACGTTGTAAAATTCCAAGGAACTGCGATTCAGCCCTCTCTTGATTTTATTTATAAAAACAAATTAATAGCAAATGAATAAAACTTTTTAAGCCATTATCTGAGTCATAATACTAAACAAAACGACAAATAAAACAGCCGCATGCAAACAGCTGTTTAGGGAAACCGGACGATATTTCATTCATTGTCAAACTTGGCGTTTCGGGGGAAATAAAGACCAAAGTAAATATTTATTGATTCGTGGGAGAACACTGAAAATTCCTCCTTTGTAAGTGGAACAAGCAAATAAAACATGATTTATAAAAAACCCCGACTAACTAAATCAGCTAATGGGTCTATTCAGAAAATTCTTACCATGTAAACTGTTAGCTGACAATTATAACAGAAAATTACCAGCTTCTCTATGAATTTAATATACATATAGTTAACCACCTGCTTGGCTGTTACACGGAGCCATTTAAACGTGCAAATGGGCATACAAATGTTGGAAGGCTTTTGAACCAAACGCATTAATTGCTAGTCGTCTGTGTTTATGGAAACAGGCAGGATGGATGCTCGACTCTCTCTGTAATAAATATAAAAATTCCTGCCTGGCTGGTGTGGCTCAGCGGTTGAGCATCGACCTATGAACCAGGAGGTCGCGGTTCGATTCCCAGTCAGGGCACAGGCCCGGGTTGTGGGCTCCTCGATCCCCAGTAGGGGGCGCATGGGAGGCAGGCGATTAATGACTCTCATCATTGATGTTTTCTCTCTCTCCCTTCCTCTCTCTGAAATCAATACCAATATTTAAAAATCTTATATATATATAAATTCCTTGGGCTCCCGAGTCTATGCGAGCGCACAGGGGGAGGCCTTTGTAGAAGAAGCTCGTGGGAGAGATGGAACCCCTCAACCCCAACCAGATAGGTGAGGAAGAGACAGAAACGAGGTAACATCAGCCAGATATAAGTGCTACTGGCCTAACGTGATTCTGTCTGAGCTGGGGCCAGATGCTTCCCCAGTGAGCCCCGACTGCTTGGAACAGCAGCGAGACCCAAGGTGCATGGGTGCATGGGTGCCCAGCTCCTTCCTGTAGGCCACCCAGCAGGTGACCTTGTGCTTTCCCTCGGCCCCGAGACCCCTGGACCTGACCTCATCAGACAGTGACCCATGTGCTCAGAAGCCCCTCCTCCTGCATAATGTGCATTAAATTTAGCATATTCAGAAGCCGATAGGATAAAGTCCAAGGTAGCTTCTCCTTGGTTTCCTCTCATCACGGGTGTATCTTGCTCATCTATAATGCAATAGTTTGCCATTTAAAGGAAAAAAAAAAATACTTTGAGTGCTTAGGCAAGCTAAAAACGAGCCCTGAAAAGTTTGTGTAAACCTGCATTTATGTAATTGTCAACATTAAAAAGTAGTCCCCAAATGCAAAACCAAAATATTTACAGAGGTGTCACATGCAGGTAAATGTCCCATGTTTTCTTTGCAAGTTGCAAAATGAAAATTTAAATGTCAGTTTGTTTCTTTTAAAATGAAACGTAAAAGCACAAACTGTTGATACAGTAACCTGCCCAGATCTTAAGGGTGTGATTATGCCCAGTGAAGAAGCTAATTGAGAAGGTACATACGGAGCGATTCCTTTTATTTTTTTATCCCTACCCGAGGATATTTTTCCTATTGCTTTCCAGAGAGAGTGGAAGGGAGAGACAGAGACACGGGGGGGGGGGGGGGGGTTGGAGATAGACATTGATATGAGAGAGAGACATCGATTGGTTGCCTCCTGCAGGAGCCCTGGCCAGAGCTGGGGATGGAGCCTGCAACCGAGGTACGTGCCCTTGGCCAGAATCGAACCCCGGATCCTTCAGTCTGAGGGCTGACGCTCTAACTGCCGAGCCAGACCAGCCAGGGGACCGAGTGATTCCTTTTATCTAGCATTCTCCAAAGGACGAGATTTTAGAGCCCTGGAGAGGGGATGATCAGGGGCTGGGAAGGGGAGGGTGTGGCTGCAGGGGGGAGGCGGAGTTTCCTGCTCGGGACAGGTTCCTTTATCAACTGCAGCGATGATAGGAACCTAGACGTCCCATAAAATGTCACAGAACTGTACACACAAACACAAGTACAATGGGTGCATTCAAAGCCCAGTGAAATCCCAGTGAGGCCTGAGCTCCGGTGGATGGTGTTGTGTCAACACAACTTCCCGATTCTGAGGATGTATTACAGCTACCTAAGGGGTATGGATACATATGGTTACATGGGATCATTTTACTGATATTGCTACTTCTGGAGAGTCTATAATTGTTTCAAAATAAGTTAGAAAGGGTCCCAGCTACCGGTGAAGCAATGGAGTCAGAGGCTTCTTTGGGGAGTGAGGCCTTTTAGATACAAACCCTGAAGACTTGATTTAGCCCGTGCTTGCTTAGTACCCAGGTCTGCAAGGCTAAAAAAACTGCGTGATTTAAAGCAGGGACGGTTTCCATGACTTCTAAAGCTGCCGACTCAGGAAACTTTAGAGCGAGCAAGGACCTTGCAGGGAATGTAGGTCAGACCTCCAGGTCACACCTCTGGGTCCTGGCATCCTGGTTTGTAACACGAGAGCACTGTCCTAGATTCTTTGCACCGTCGCGCCTTGTTCTAGGTTTTAAAATCCTTCCGGTTTCCATGATAAACTATAGAAACGTTAGTGAATTTTCCGTGGGTATTTAGTGCATGAGACAAATATCTCAGTGTGTGTGGATTGCCAGTGTGGAGGCAGACAAGAGCTGTGTGTCATTGAACACCGTCTCGCGTGTTCTAAACGCTTGAAGAGTAAGCTCCTGGGCTAATTTTTACCGCTTAGCTGAGGTTAATTTTCCTGGACCGAGGGTCTGGGCAGTTTGCGAATTCATTGTATAAAACATGGCTTTTGTGCATGTGAGTATTTAGGTAGAGAGGGGACGTTTACCCAGGTGAGTGTCCCCAGTGTGGATTGGTCCACCTGCTTCCCGCCAGACCTACTAAACCAGTCCTGGCAGGTTCTGGCCCAATGACACGAGCCTCCAGAAGCTTTAAAAAGTGGCCACTATATCGCTCACTGAAGGGTCCCGGGTTCCATTCCCTGCCAAGGGCACATACCTGGGTTGCAGGTTCGATCCCAGGCTCTGGTTGGGGCCCATGCGGAGGCAACCAACCGATGTGTCTCTCTCACATTGATGTTTCCTCTCTCCCCCGCCACCCAAATATCCTTGTGTAAGGATTAAAAAAAAAAAGTGGCCACTCCACTTGGGGATAAACCCAGAGAATGCTCTGTCGACCGCTAGTATAGCTCAGCTTATTGCTCATCTTAACTATTTCTTTTCGTGGAAGCTCAGCACGGACTATGTTGGGGAAACCGAGCCCACTGTAAAAAACAGGCTCAGGATCCTGGGGCGGCGCCTGGCCTCGAGGCAGCAAAAGCGTCTCACCATCAGTTAACTGTTCATTTTGTGGTATTGATTTCCCTTAAGTCTGTCACAATTTAAGTCACAGTCACACAAAAACAGAACAGAACAAAACTAGCAACTCAGGTTAGTGTGATCATTTTATTAACAAAAGGAACCCATGGGGTTCAAACAAGAGTACAAAATACTGTCTTGGGTTCCCCCCCCCCCGTGGGTTAAATCATTACATATTTAATAATAAAAATTAAAAAAAAGCTTTCATAGTCAACTTATCAAACCCCCCCACCTATTGAATTTCTTACTGTGCAAAAAAATAAAAAAATTAAAAAAAATTAAAGTTCTGCCCACAGGAGGATTTTTTTTTTGCGTGCCCTCAGAGCTTCACATTTTCAATTTCAAAATTTTTGCATCAGAAAGAAAATCCTAAGGCGTGGTTTCTTTGGGAACCCAGCAAGGGAAAATACAAGCGGATACAAGAGCCAAATGTAAGTTTACCTTCACTTCCAAGTCGCCCCTGTTCCGATGTAGCATTTTCTACATCTGTAAAATAATTTCGCGATCGTGGAAAGGTTTGCAGCTTTGACCCACTGCCGAAGGTCGGGCGCACTGCTGGGAATTCAACGAGGCAGGTCGTACCCAAGCTGTTCTCCGAAGAGATGCACCATCAGTTATCTGGGCTGCTGTTTTCGGGGTTCGCTCCATGACTTCTCTGATGGAGGAGATTAAGTCACCCCGGGGAAGGGTCCCAGCAAGTGGCTGCTCTTCTATCTGGAGCCAGACCCCTCGATTTCCTCTCTTTCCACCGCACCCGGCTGCATTTTGTTTCTTCCCTTTGTCTTGGTGTCGTGGGAATGGAAAAAGTCTTGACAAGGCGTGTAAACTACGATTTAGAAGTCAACGAATCACGGGAGATGATCTTTTTTTTTAAAGCAGAAACGAAACTGCTCAGACAGAACTTCAACACATGGGCCCATTTTCAAGCACACTCCCAAACAGGCTGCATCGAAAGCCGAGGCAGGGGATCGCTCTGCGATGGTCTCGGTCCCACGCGTGTCGGTGGAACCATTTTGCGTGGTGGCTTTGAAACCGTGGCTCGCGTGGAAAGGTGCGCGGCCTGTCCGGGGGGGCGCCACAGAAATGCATGCATTGCACCTAATGTTTGTAGCAAGATCCCTGATCGAGCGGCCCACTGGGGTTTAGATCCAGAATTGGGCCTTGGGGGACTTTTCTGTTTCTGGCTGAAAACAGTGATCGGAAGGTACTGCTCCATTGGATGAAGTTGAGCTTTTCACGTGGGAAGCACCCGGGTTTCTAGATCAAACCCTAGGACACCTATGTCCCCAGCTGGTCCCCAGTCTCCATCGCGGGAACCCCCGCCTCCTGTCTCCTCTTGCCCAGAAATGCCCTCAGCTCACGGAACCCACAGATCCAACGACACAGCAGGGGGACGTGAGACCACGACTAGGAGGCCCGAGGGGAACAGGAAAAATACTTCCTAGATTTTTAGCAGCAACGTCATCCCCTCGCTCTCCATATCCTGAGGTTAAATGCTAACAAAATATTGCACCAGAGCAATACACTCACAGCTTAAACAGAATGACTGAAGAATTGGACAAGGGACAAGGCAGTGACTGCCACCGGGAGACGTGTGTCCCCCGCTAGGAGTAAAAAAATTCATGCCTTTCTAAAAACTGGCATTCCTACGGACTTTGCATTTATTTTGAAACACCCTTGGGCACGCGTCCACTCACTGCATCGAATGCTAACCGCGCAGGGTTTCCCCTTGGTTCGGTCTCAGATGCAGTGACGGGCGAGATAAGACACGACTGCAAAGCAGGAGACCCTCCAAACACCCGTCAGGCGGAGTTTTAAAACCAACCCCGATCGCCCGCTAGAGGTAGGTTAGGAAAAGGCCTTTCTCTTGGGTACTTTTCAAGTAATTCTAGAGATGCAACATTTGTCCCCCCTTCTTTTTCAGATAGACTCCTAGGTGAAAGTCAAACATGTATCCTGTTGAAGTGCTGAAAGAGGGTAGAAAAAATCGCGGCCTCCCACCAGATGGGTTTCCATGTTGAAATTCATCTTTCCCGTGGGAGCTGACCAGCCTTGAGGGGGACTCTTTCCAGGCTTCATCCTACTCCACTGCCCGATTACAAACCGCATCTTAAACCAGCCCTGAAACAGGCTGGTTTAAGGACCCCTAGGGCCATGGACTTTGGTCCTATGGGATCGGGAGGCAGCAGGCAGCCCCTGGCACCCGGGGGTCCCACTGTGTAGTGAGTGGGCTTTTTCCTGTCCCTGCACATCCCTGCGCTCCAAAATTGAGTCCCCTCCCAGGGCGCGCATGTTGCCCTGGTCACACACACTCCTGTCTCCCGGGTTGGCGCAGGCCTCCCCTCTCTTACTGTGTCCCCACTGGGACTCCCGTTAACACTCCATGGCATCATGCGTCCCTCCCATTCTTCGAAGGGGACGCACGGCCCTGCTGTCAACTCGGGCGACAGTCCTGTTGAAGTTCCTGAATTCTTTAATTGCTTGGTGTTGATGTGGTTATGTTCTTAGGTGAATCTTCCCTCGCTCGTCCCCAAAGAGGCAGGGGTGGGGGGAGAAGAGGCAATGCCCTTTGGTGCCTGCCGATCACAGCGGTTTCCGGACTACGCTCGCTCAGATGGGGACGGGCTGGGTCTCTCCTACGTGACTGGGATGTGGATCAACCTGCAAAGGAGAGCAGCCTGGGTTACGACTTTAAAAGGACTCGGATCTATTTCCGCTGACGCAATGGGGGTGATCACTAAGCCCCTAAGTCCCAGGAGGCGCTTCGCTTCTCCGTGGTCCATGGCCACATTCAACACCCTGCCCACACCACAGAGCTCAGGGACCGTCCTGTGCAAGGCGGCCAATGAAACAGTGATCATCTGCCGTCACTGTATAAAAAATCTGTTTAAATATGTATCCCTTGTGAATGAGGACTTAGCAACGAAGTGTCATTTGCAGACAGCACAATGCAAGTCAAGTTGAATGTATCTCTTGGGCCTTTGTCTACCTCTGAGTAGAGAGGAGGCGGCTGAAGGCGGAAGTCCCGAAGGCAGGCGAGCGCGGGGCAGCCGGCCTCCCCGTCCCAGCTGGGCGGCCGCGCGTAAGGGCGGCCCTGCCTGGACACCTCTTCCTCCGACACCACGTCCGTGTAATCCGGGGGAGCTGAAACGGAAAGGGAGCTGGGGTGAGATTAATCCACGCACAACCGAGTTCCATGAACCCCTCTGAACTCTTTTTAAAAAAAAAAAGTCTTTATTGATTTCAGAGAGAGAGAGAGGGATCGAGAGAGAGAAACATCAATGATGAGAATCAATGATTGACTGCCTCCTGCTCGCCCCCTGCTGGGGATCGAGGAGCCTGCAACCTGGTCATGTGCCCTGACCGGGAATCGAACCGCGAGCTCCTGGATCACAGGTCAACGCTCAGTGGCTTTTTTCCCCCTCTGAACTCTTACATAAACAAGAAGTTTCTCTAAAGTTGATGATAACACAACGGGCATGTTTTCATGTCTATGACACTGGAAAACGTGGAGTAGAGTCTACTTTGATTATACCCTAGTTTTTTGAGACATGTGTTATAGTCTAGGTAAAAAAAATCAAAAAAAAAAAAAAATCATTGAAATGTGGCTACAGAAGATCTACAGCACTGCGCTTCTATGCTGACTACTTTTTGTTGTTTTCCTATTTATACACCAGAATCAGCAAACGGGGATTTTATTTCTGGGTCTGGCATCGGCAGCTTCGCGTCCTAGACAAGCTAGGCTCTCAGAGGCCCGTCCGGGGAATAAGTCAGATGATTTTTACTAACAAGGAGAGGCCGCATAGTTGTGGTGGCAGCAGGGATTAAGGCCTGTGCGCTTGCCAGGTTCTACGTCCTGTTCTTGGGTGTTTTGTGTGTTAAGTTTCATTCTGAAAGAACCCAGAACCCGAACCCTTTACCTTCGGGCTGCTCCGGCAGTGTCAGCGCCCACCAGCTCAAGTCCACGCCGAACTGGCTGGCCACGCCGCAGTTCTGGCTGCCAAAGCCACTGTATGGGATTGTCCCGATCACTAAGGGCAGCTCCAGCATCAATTTTTTAGCACCAGGGATGTGAATATACACCTGTTATGCCAAAAAAAGAGAGAGAAGGAAATGAAATAGAAAGGCAACAAAAAAGCTTAACCTTCTAGAAAGAATAGCTGATTATTTTTTCACAGGAACAAATGCTACTGTCACCTGCCACCCCCTGTACCCCGCAATACAATTGTACGTTGTCCAGACCCAATAAAATAAAGAACAGGCCGCAAGACGAGCACACCAAGGACCGGGCACACTCGGGGATGGGGAGCCGTGGCCTTGACATACCTCATCGCTAGTGTGTGTGGCTTACACACATGATAACCACAGAAAATGAAGTACGTGCCTGCACTACCACAAACACCCGGAATGTGCCTTAATTTTTTTTTTTAATCTTCACCCAAGGATACTTTTTCTATTGCTTTTTGGGAGGGGTGGTTAGGAAGAGAGAAACATTGATGTGATGTGAGAGAGACACATGGATTGGTTGCCTCCTGCACAAGCACCCTGACCAGGGCTGGGGATGGAGCTGGCACCTGAGGTACTTGTCCTTGGCTGGAATCGAACCCGGGACCTTCAGTCTGCAGGCTGATGCTTTAACCACTGAGCCAAACTGGCCAGGGCTGCACCCTAGTTTTTTTATGTTATTTAATTAAATCCCATAGGGGGATCGTTTTTGCTTACAAAGGCCAGTGTTCATGTACTTCACAATTTATTGCAATGCTGTTGATCTGAAAGGACATTGCCCTAGGTGCCCAGCCTGCATATTCACAGTAACATGGACACGTTGCAGGTCAACTCTGCACACTTTTAGTCTTAAAAGGAGCGCAGCTTACGGCCAGGGAGTAGTCCACCCTGATGATGCGGCAGTCCAGGATGGACGGTGGGAGGGGCGGGATTTTGAGCATCTTTCCGTTCCACGTGTCGGTGCTCCCGGACGCGATGTGGTTCCCTCGCACGTTGGCCACCACGTGCCGGACGGTCTTCGTTTTCCCGCTCGCCAAGTACGTCTGGGTTTGGAAAATGGCAGCTTTGGGGACTATCAACCGGGAGGAACAATTCTCTATTTCTGCGTAGATTGGGATAGCTTCTCCTAAGGAAAAAAATTAAAAAAAACACCTTCAGAGACTTTCTGGAAAGTTCTCACCACGGTGGAAGAGAGCTGTTACCAATTAAAGCTGAAAGGTTGGCAACAAAACTGTAACAAATCAAGAAGCCTTGGAACTGTAACAAATTGAGAAGCCCCCAACGGAAAACGGATACTGTAAATCCCAGTGGGAGAAATGGAAATTCACTGCAGGTTGTGGCAGACACTGTTTTCTGATTGTTGCATTAGCCATTTTTCTAATGTAGCAATATTAGGTTACCAATTCTAAAGCTACGTAAATGACCAGCATCTTTAAAAAATGATAAGACCTACCCAGTAAACGACTGAGTGCCTTGTTAGGTACAAAAGATCCCTAACAAGCTCGGTGCCCCCCCAGGTAAAATCTGCGCCCCGCAAAAGAACTCAGCCTTTGCTTTTAAGGACTAGGTGGGAAGGCACGAAGAAAGCAATGGGTGGCGTAGGCAAGTTTTACATCCACGTGGTGCATCCGCCATCCTACCGCTCCCCATTCATTTGCAATAAGCCAGGACCCAGGAGGGGACCGGGTCCGCGAAACGGGATGGGGCCTGTCACAAATGGGAGTTGCACTATCAGTCGGACTGTTAAGCTTGCTAAGGCTCTGCATTCTCGCTCCGTATATTTGTATCCCCAGTGTGGGATTGGAAGGCCGGATAGTGTTTCCATACCGCAAGAGCTCTCTTCCGAGCAACACGGCTGTGGGGAGCCTCTTACAACGTTAGAACGTGACCCTGGCGCTCCCTGACTCTCCCCGTTTTTAGTCTCTGTGGCCACAGTAAGAGGACTGAAGTCAGGAATGCCCGCATTTTACTGGAACCTATCCACTCGGAAATATTTAAATATCAATTATTTATATGAAGAACAGTGACATCTTTTGTTTGTGTTTTTAAAATAGAATGTACTTCGTGAATGACAAAACACGCTATTTGAAAATCACTTAAAATCAGCCAATAAAATGAATGAATCTTCCACTGGGAATTCCAGAACATTCTGCTCACCGTTACAGTACCCCTTTCTTTCGATTTGGGCACTCAGCGAGACTGGGCCCGAGGTGAAGAACCAGCAGCCGACCATTTTCTCTTCAGTTTTCAACACTGGGGTCTGGGAAATTTCAAATGACAAAACAACTTTCATTAAACCAGTCTAGAACACTCACAAGACTTAAAATTATGTGTTAGTCTTCATTAAGTAGTTGTAAAGGGACGTCTTCCAAAACAGACAAACAAATCAACCTGTCTTATTTCACGTGACATATGAGACAGAATCTTACTGAAACACGAAGCATCCGAAATCGTTCCCTTTCTCGGAAAACGAAGGTGAATTTTCTCATCCACGTTGGGGTGACACCATCCTAGTCATTACGTTTCTGGGAAATGATATACCATCCCTTATAAAAGCAATCAAAACCTCCAGTATCTGTTAACAAGTCAGCACTACTATTTTAAGGCTTTCTATGTAGATCTGGGCAAAGGAGAAATGGCATAAAAACCAATGATCATAAATGTTCTATTTGTTTTGGCATTTAAAGCATGGACTAAACAAATGCCCCCTCTCTGGCCCCCTCCCACTTCAAAATGCATTATTAGGCAGATATTTCAAGTGTCTTTAACTCAGAATGGCTTTTGGCGTTTTGTGTAACAGCAGGAAAAGATACCCAGTGTTACGGATCTGAAAGATTATTGGACACGCCCCACTTTCCATTGTCCGGTATCAAGGGAAATGACACAAGATTTAAAAGGCTTGGGTTACAAGATGCGCAGACCACAGGCTCATTGTAAAACCCGAAAGTTACAATGTTTCTGTCTTTGTTTACAGAAAAGAATAGCAAAGGCTAAAGAGTATCTGTTTTTTGGCAAAAGATAAAATCTCTTTAAGTCATTTGCCACAATGGCCCCATAAATAGTTTAGTAATAGTTACCCTCTCAACTGTAATAGTTTTAGAGATAAAGACACTGGGCATGGTCAATTTTCGGAGGTGTTAAGCGGGTGGTAAGTCACAGCTATAAACCGGGTCGCTGGGTGCTGGTTATTTTACAATTTCGGCCACAAATATACAAACAGGGCGTATTTGTTATAGTTTCACAATCTAAAGATGAACATCAGAGTGAATTCTATTCCATTTTCCTGCGAAAACAGAGTTAAATAACTCCTAACTCTTGGCTTCTTTCCTTATCTTGAAAAACGTTGGCCAGAAAAAGAAACCTCCCGCACTAACTAAAATGCATCTTTGTAACATCAGTATCATGATGAAAAGTTTAAATCACCCCAGTATTTTTTATAAAGTAAAAAAAAATAAAAAACCATTCATTCATATTTAAATGAAGACCCATTAGGTCCCAGTAGCTATCACCAAAGTACAAGGTATAATTTTACATTATTTTGATAATATGGGTTTAGATAAAAGAACCTCGCTCATTAGCTCCCATCTTGCCTGCTCTGTTGTTACTTATCGCCTAATCTGTCTTATCCGTCTACAGTATTTTCTGGTGATTATTGGAAATTCAATGCTTTAATGTGGCCAGATCTGTCACGAGGAAATGATAATGGAAGGGTCCCCGAGACAGCTGCACGCACTGCACTTAATGCTAGAAAATGACACGCAAAATGGGATACATAGCATAATGGGGCGGGCCTCAGGAACGGGCTGGGCGTGATTAATACCCCTTCCTGATTACTGTCCCCCAACCTGCTGTTACTGGAGAGTTTAGAACACCCCCGCCCCGAGTGTGGCCGTCCGTCTAGGTCACGGCTCTCCGGGTTCGAGTTATCATCGTGACGCCCGGCTCGCGCGTTTCCAGCCTGCGTGACTTTTTGGGAAGCCGCCCAGAGCAGCCGGGGCCCCGATCAACAGTATTTAACACACACGCTTTGTAATTTGCTCAACCTAGAATCCATCCCAGATTGAGGGCGAGTGCCTGTGGGTTACAAGATGGTATCGGAAGGGGACAGGCCGGACGAGCGCTGAACTGGCTCGGGGAGGAAATGAAGCAGGAAGGGAGGGCGGGGGAGGGCAGGAAGGAGGGACACTTACGAGTAATGCTGGTGTGTTGACATCGATGTGACTAATCACCTGGAGTTCCCGCGTCACACTCTGGGCAGGTAGCTTGGGCCGGTCCAGGACGGCCCTCACGCAGTACTGGATGCTTCCGTACTTCCCAGTAAACGAGGTTCCTAAGAGTCTGGATAGAGCCAAAGAAATGAATGTATAAGTTTATATTTCAGTTAAACAAAGCCAGGAAATGAAAGAGAAAAAAAAAAAAATCACAAAAAACGTGACAGTAGCCTCACTTACCCAGATGGGAGTTGAAAGCTAAATGGAAATTCATGTTTTCCCGGTTCTAACAGGAGGATGCCTTGACCTAAAAAAGAGAATGCGTTTTATTTTAACCAAGGTTAGCGATAAATCAAGAAGTTCCACCACCTGATTCAGATGTTTTTTTGAAGGAGGGTTTTCCTGGCTGTCATGTCTAGTATATTCCAAAAAGTTCATTGAACGCAGATTTAGAGAATTAAAACTTGAATCAGTTTGTATCAAGCGTAACCCATATATATATATGTATATATATATATACATATATATATATATACACATATATATGGCTCCTGTTTAAAACTGTGGGCTTCATTTGAGGTCAAAATTTATAGCGTGTAGGTGTCAGGCACTTGGATATAATAGACCAATAATGCCAATCCTCAAGCCGTGGGAGGAAGGGACGCTAGACACTTGTACCGAGGCAGTGACCGCAGAGTGCAGGAGCCCGTGGGGGGCTGGGGACGGGCCCCCCGAGGATGACACCTGGCAGCGGGCGCCGGGTTGGCGTGGAGCGGTTCAGATGAAGAGAACAGCGTGAGGCAGGGCATGAGAGACATTTGTGGGGCACAGAGAGGCCCAGGATATCCAAAGAGGGTAAGACAGAGATTATGCTCCCTCTTCGTAGACAAAAAAAAAAAAAAAGGCAACATAGGAACTATAACATTTTAAAATGAGACCTGCCATCATCTCAGAGCCTAAGCAGGAAAAACAATTGAGGACGTTGATGAGTGTGGGTTACGGTGCTTGGAATCAAATCTTTGTTTTCTCTCTCTCTCATTTGTTTATTAAGAACTAAAGTTTCCCGACATGAATCACGCGTCCGTTTCTGTGGCACTGGGGACCACTTATGTCACAGGGAGGGGGGGTGTTTCGTTCGCTAATGGTCTTATACCCAAAGCCCGGAACTCAGGCACCCCTGCGCTGTGGGAGCTGGGAGACCACTGCAGAGTTAGGGTCTGGGGCTCAGGGACGGCGGAGGAGCTCCGGCAAGGTCACACAAGGTCAGCCTGCTGGTGGGTGACGGAGGACTGAAGCCTCCTCTCTGGTCTGTCTTGTTTCCCTACCGCAGTTTCGATAGGAATAACTAGTTGGATTGGACGAACAATGCCCAAGAATGACCTGAGGAGGTTATCTTGAAAAGAGACCCCATAGCCACACTTCCCCCCAACTCTCAGCAGTCTAAAGATCTCTTCGGGTGACTGGAACCAGTTAGGTTTGGAAATTAAATGACCCCGAGAATCTACAACCACGTAAAGTTGCTAATTTCTTCCACGCTACAGATATCAGGAGTGATCTCTCTTTTTTCTGTTTTTTTTTTTTTCTTCTTCTGTATGAAATCAACAAAAACTATAATTTTTTTTTAAAGTAAAACATATTTTTCTGCCAATGTTTGTTATGGTGCATTCTAAAAACAAGCGATCTAAGTTGTTTAGGTTTGAACGTTGCATCGCATCGGAACGGAAACACAGAATCTGACTTGTGAGCCAAAATGTTAGTCCAGATTTTACCCAAACATTTTTTTTCTAATTTTTTTTTTTGCTATTTTTTTCTCTAAGCAGGTTTAACTGCTGTTAATCCTGTATCTGTTTACTCAGTAGTCGTGGGCCCAGAGACAGAGTCCAAAGTCCTGGGCAAAAACAAGTTTCTTCTCTCTCCATGGCCCTTCCAGCCACCCCGAGAAGCTGTGTGGTGTCACCTTCGGGGGAGGCAGGCGTGAGCCACTTGCTCCTGGGAACCACAGTGACCGTGACAGGGCACCGAGGCAGGGAGCAGCTGCCACCTCCCACACTGCCGCTTGGTCATCCGAGGGAGACCTTTGGTTCCAAATAGGTTTCTCCCCGCTCCGGTTCTGGGGATCCCTCCCTCCCCACACACCGTGAGGAAACACCCGTGGGCAGCGTACTTGTCCACACAGCAGGACAAGGCAAAGCTGCCCACTCTGCTGATTCTGTACAAGACACAGCAAGGGTCAAAGATATCACGCCTTTTACTCTTGGAGGGGCCGGGATGTGTACTATTATTTTATGGCCCCAAACTGCAGCCGATGAGGCAGAAAAAAAAAAAAAAAAAAAAAGGAGCTACTAGCAACTAAAAGAAGATGGAGACACAATGTTCCTTGTAATTTCGGAACTGATGGATATCAATGTTTGCGCTTAATGCGAATGGTCCACCCCTAGGGTGGGTTCCCACGTGGAGACTGCGGACAAGCCTGCAAGGGGGACCTTTCCACCAGAGGCTCTTGCCACGCCCGGACCCCACTGTCTCTACAGGCCCATCGCTCCGGGGCTGGGGATGGTGGTGAGAAAGGAACAAAAGCAGCGAAAATTAATAATCTATGGCAGAGGCAGAGCTCTCCAGGTACCCGCGGCTCCCCAGAGACGGCGCCAAGGAACACTTCCTTTCAACCGCTGCCCCTCCGGAGGTTTTGCTAATTCATCCTGAACCAAGGATGCATCCTGAGCCACGAGGGAGCATCGAGATCCAGGACTGGGAGGAGGGGAGGCCCATGAAACACGGGGCGCCAGGCCACGGAACCTCACAGACCCGGGCTGCGCCCTCCAGTCCTCAGGCCAGAAGGGGCAAGACCCGGATCCCCAGACGCGGGATTCCCGACAGGTCGTCATCACGGGGTCTCCTTGACAACGGCTCACTCCCAGAGCGGTCCTCCAGGGTCCTGGGGCGCCAGGCGGAGGGGTCTCTGCACCCGCGGCGCGCGCCATCTCCCCGACGCGGCGAGGCGGGGGCGCAGGCATTGTTACCTGCGCGTCACCAGCGGCCACGCTGAGGCTCAGGCCCCGCACCCCGGGGTGGGGCGGAGGGGACTCCATCCCCGAAAGCCCGCGGCCGCACGCCTGGCAGGTGGGCATCTGCCCGGCGCGCCCCTTCCCAGCCCCTCCGGCGCCGCCGCGCTCACCGGCCGGGGCCTCGCGCAGGCTCAGGCGCACGTTCAGGAATTCCACCTCCGAGGCGCAGGCCGGGGCCGCGGGGCCGGCGCTCGGGCCCCAGGCGGCAGTGGCGCGGCCGTGGGCCTCCAGGCGCAGCGCGCGCAGGGCCACGGGCTCGGCCGCCTCCAGCAGCACGTGCCCCGCCACCGTCTCGCCGCGCGAGTAGCAGCCCTTGCGCTCGTCCCGGAACACCAGACCCAGGCTCTTCACGCGACCCTCGGCGCCCACCACGGCCGCCGCCTCGCCGCCCATCCCGCCAGAGAGGTCGGCAGGGGTCCGGATCCGGCGTCGGGAGCAGAGCGGCGCCGCTGTCACGGGCGCCCGGCGCACACGGAGGGCCGCAGCGGCGGCTGTGCGATGCCCGGTGGAGCCTAGCGCGCCGTGGGGCCTGTCCCTTTAACAAACCCCGCCGGGACTGGAAGCCGGCCGGGACGTCCCACCCCCGGCGCGCGCCCATAGGTCGGCTGCGAGCCATGCCTGGTGCCGATTGGTTGCGAATGACAACGGAGTCATTCCATTGGCGCCCCACGCAAGGGCCGGCGCAGGTAGGCAGTGCGTGATCGGCCCCTAGTGACCTATCAGGATACGCAGCTGTGCACGTGCACAGGCCGCTTATTGGCTGGGGCGAGGCACAGCCCCGGGCCACTGGCCAATAGGGAGGCGGTGCGCCCATGTGGACAGATTATGAGAAACAATATTTGCTCTGGAAGGGGCGGACCTGGGAATCCCGGGCGTGTGGCTTGTCCCCGTTCCCATGGTTACGAACGGGGGCGGGGCTTCCGGCGGCGTGGGGCTAGTCTGCAGGAGTCAGCTGGGCTCTTAACCAGAACCCGAGGCTGTGGCGGAACCGGCCGTGGTTCTGGTCCCGTCTGCAGCGCCCCAGAGGACGCACACGCCCTGGGAAGCGGAGCTCGGTAATATTTCCTTACGGGATCTGGGGACTTCCCTGGGCAGGTTGTCATGTCCTGATCCCCAGATTCCCGAGCCCCGCGTCTCCGGGGTTGCAGGACCCCCCCACTTTTCCTTGGGTGGGGAAGGAAGGCTGCGCCCCGCACCCCTGGGCTCGCAGTCTCTCTCGAGCTGGGAATGGCCCGACGAGTCCTGCTTCCTGCTGCTGCAGCTGAGGTCACGTCGTGCATCAGGCTGTTTCCAAACAACAGCCGCCACCCAGGTTTCTGCCCCCTCCCCGCCCCGCCCCCGAAAGGACTTATTGCCTTCGGTATGTCAGCCCAGGAGAACCTGCAGGGAGCTTTGAGAACTCGTCCACGCCCAGACACTCTTTCCTGCCTGACCTGCCTTCCATTGTCTTATCGGGTACATCTAGCGCAGCTGCCAGTATCTGGCCATCGTTTCCTAACCCTTTTAAATTCGCCCCCCACAAAAATTCCAAGTCAGTGAGCTAATACGGGTTGCTTAATCTCGTATTGAGATTTAAGAGCTGGCCTGATACAGCTACTACATATAAATGTAAATGTAAATATAAATTTTATATATATATATACATATATATACATATATACATACATATATATACATATATACATACATATATATATATATGTACACACACACACACACACACACACATATATTTTTAAAGGATCCCAAACTAACCCCTCCTGCCTGGCTCAGTGGTTGAGCGTTGACCTATGAACCAGGAGGTCACGGGTTTGATTCCAGGTCAGGGCACATGCCCTGGTTTCAGGCTCCATCCCCAGCAGAGGGCGCGCAGGAGGCAGCCGATTAATGACACTCCCTCATCACTGATGTTTCTATGTCTCTCCCTCTCTCCTTTTGTCTCTCTAAAATCAATAAAGACGTGTATTTTTAAAAAAAGGTTCTCAAACGAAAGATTGCCCTACTGTTCTCTTCGAGTTTCAATGACGAATGTGGCTCTTGAGTGAGGCTCCACAAGGCCAGAGTTTTCTCATCTCCTCTCAAAGACAGCGGGAAAAAGCTCACAAATTCATCTCTGCATAAAGTGCAGAAATACTGTTCTTTGTTTACCGTTTTTTGTTTATCCAGACTAGTCCCGGACCTGTGCTTGCTCTGCCTCTGTCCTTTACAACACTGCCTGACCTTGTGTATTTATCCGCATGTTGTCCATCACCCACACTCGAAACACAGAACTTTTCCTCATCATTGTCGTTACCTCTGGTACCTAACACAGAGTTCATGGGGGACTTGATTCCTCCATTTGGCTCAGAGAGGGACATGGTAGTGTCCCCACAGTCAAGGAGCAGCTTAAGCGCAACACTGCCTTCAGTCCGCAGGGAGCTTGGTGCGAACTTGCTCCCTTCTGCAGATCGGATAGGGCTGGAGAGTCCCTGCTGCCCCAGCCAGTGCAGAAGGATCTGAGCTCCGGGTGTCCCGTGGTCATCAGTCTGCAGCCCCTCTGGCTGTTTTGTCTTTTGCCCCCCAGCCTGGGGTTTAGAGTTCTCAGTGGGAACCGGGCGCAGCTGAGACCTCCCTCTGGACCTTCGGCTGCTGCATGTGGGACCCGGCCAGCCCTCTCTGCCTCCACACTTCCTACCCGTCTCCCTGCGGTCTCCGCTGTACGTCCTTGGTTATGAGGGTGACCTCCAGCTCATCTTCTATGGTTTTTCTCTATTTTACTTGTAATTCCAGTCTGGTCCTGGGAGAGTGTCAGTGTAGCTTCCCCTTAATGCACCCCCATCTTCTGTATTCTGTGGTGATATTTGAGACCTGTTATTACACATTTTTTATTTTATTGCCTCACGATTGAATAATATCTTCATTATATCAAATTTGGAACTGCATTGAGACTTTCTACGTAGCTCTGTGTAAGTTAAATGCATCTGTTCCTTTGTTTCCTCGATTCCTTGGCCTGCTGGGGAAGGGCCTGGGAATCCAGGGGCGGGTAGGCTCCCAGGTGCCCGAGGTGCCAGCTCATCCGGGAAGGGAGCCCGTGTGCCTTCCTCACGAGTCTTTAGCTCTCTCATCTGTCAACCTGTCAAACTTTACGATGCAGATCTTTCGCGGTTACACTGTCTTGCGTTTTTACGTTCTGTACCTCGGCATCAGGTATGTATTTAACTTGAGGACAATTTACAAATCAAAACAGAAACTTGCAATAAACAACCCTTTCCAGTTGTGGTTCTAAGAAGCTTCCGATCCCCTTGGGCTCGATTGATAAAGGATGGCATTTATCCTGCTCCGACGACGATGCTCGGCGCACGTTACGACAGAGGGGAACAGCTGGTGCACTGGGTTCATGCAAAGGTGAAGGTAATACAGCCGTAAAAGCCAAGAGGATGACAATTTTAAAAGGGGGCGATCGTTGTTATGACACCATTAACCTTTTTCTTCGAATTACCGCGCGCGTGGTCTTTTTTCAGAGGGCTCATCAAAGGTTTGCAGTAACAGCAACGAGTGGAAAAGAAACAATGTAGAATTTGCTGTCATTTTCCCCCTTCAGATCACTGCTTTCCCTAATCCGTTAAGAAATCAAGACCATTGGTGGGTTTCAACTTATTTTGAAAGTTTATAAAGCCCTGGCTGGTTTTATCAGTGGTTAGAGCATCAGCTCTCGGACTAAAGGGTCCCCGGTTCGATTCTGACCAGGGACACGTACCTCGGTTGCAGGCTCAATCCCCAGCCCCGGTCGGGGCACATGCCCGGGTTGTGGGCTCCTGGATCCCCAGCAGGGGGCGTGCAGGAGGCAGCTGATCCACGACTCTCACCATTGATGTTTCTCTCTCTCCCTCTCCCTTCCTCTCTCTGAAATCAATAAAAACATATAAAAAAATAAAATTGAAAAATTAAAAAAAGAACAGCTTTTTATCTGCTTTAACAGAACATCTCTTCAACAGCTCCATTCTCTTAAATGCACAGTAGTTAAGTCAGTGCCAAAGATTCTCGTTCTGCGATAACCCATTAAATCATCTTAAATACTGCGTCATTACGACAACTGAATGCAGCCAGATGTGATGTTTGTGGATTTAAAAGAAATACTTTTCTGAAGACACAGCTTCCTGGTTCCATGTTTCCCTAGCCCGTGGGCACAGCTGTTAAATCTCACTGCCTCCCTTTCCGCCGGTGGGTGTCACATACTTGACCAAAGCCCCAAAGAATGTCCCCCATGGCTTTTGATGGGTGCTTCTGCCGGATCTGCACCTGCCGTGATTTCGGTCCCCAGGCATGAACTTCTCACTCTGGAAATGCACAAGTTAGTGTGATCCCGCTTGGACAGGAGAGCGTTCATGTCAGGCCTGCAAGGTGCCCTGGGGCCTGTGAGTCGTGGTAAGTTTGCCAAGCCCAAAAGGACAGGATTCATCGCACCCAGGCTCGATAGAAGGTTGCATAAGAATTCCCTCCTAATAGGGTTTTATAACACTCTCCAAATAGTAACCAAATTCTGCCAGTTTCTACCCTGCATTACAATTAATTTTTAAAAATGTGTTTTTTATTGATTTCAGAGAGGAAGGGAGAGGGAGAGAGAGAGAGAAACATCAATGATGAGAGTCATGGATCGGCTGCCTCCTGCTCGCCCCCTGCTGGGGTTCGAGGTCCCCACAACCCAGGCATGTGCCCTGACCCGGAATCCAGCTGAGATCTCCTGGATCCTAGGTTGATGCTCCACCACTGAGCCATGCTGGCCGGGCACAATTTTTATTGTTTTTTTATCCCTACCTGAGGATATGTTTTTATTGATTTTAGAGAGAGAAGAAAGGAGAAAAAGAGATAAACATTGATGTGAGAGAGAAATATCAATTGATCGCCTCCTGTGTGCGTCCCCTCTGGTTGGAGATCGAACCTGCAACCTGGGTGTGTACCCTGACCGGGAATCGAACCTGCAACCTTTTGGTGCACCGGACAATGCTCTGACCAACTGAGCCGCACCAGCCAGGGCTGCAATTAGTTATTTATAAAAGGTGCAAGCTCTATAGTATTTGAAGTTTCCACATCACATGGGATTGGAAGTGAACTTTTGAACTTCTGATTTTATCAGTTTGGCATAAAAGTTGGCACGACTCAAAACCATGTATGTGATGAACCATCAAAAAGAGAGAAGCGGTTTGAAAGCTGTGTTATACGCCGTGTGCAGGAAGAGATAATGCAGTGCAAGGGGGCCCTAATGAACCCGGATTCCTGTCGGTGGTGGAATTACATGCCGGGTAATGTCCTCCCAAAAGCTGCCATGTCTCAGTCTGGAAGGATGCCCGTTGCTGATCCAACAAATCAATTGATAAGAAGTGTCTTTATTGCACCCAATAAAACAAAAACAAAACAAAACAGGAAAACACTGCAACCCCAAATAAACATACACGGCTCATAAAACAAATTGCTCACCTAAAATGAATTACACTCCAGGTTTGTTTTTTCCCCCCCAAAATAAATGGCAGCACAGAATATTCCATGATGTTTCTATCCCCAAAAGAGTAAAATTATAAACAGCACTAAAAGTAAATGTTTTCACGTTTCCATTCAGTTTAGTTTGTTTTTTTCTCCAATCTACAGGATTACCAAGAGCAAAATGTAAAAGAGAAAAAAAAATGAGTGGTAGAAATTGCCCGTTTTGTAAAATATAGGAAAAAATATACCATCTGTGATTGAGCACAGTTCTCCATATCCCATCTGTGGTCCAAACGCCGTTCTTAACAAAAGGGCTGAATCCGTTTGTCATTCAACATGATTTTTTAAAAAGTTTTTCTAAGAAGTCTACTTTTGTCACACACAGTTTTTCTTGGCATGGGGTTTTTTTTGAATGAAATAGTAAATGTGGCCTTCACCACAGTTTTCCAAATCTGTCATTTCATGGAAAGGGTTAAAATTCCTGAAAGCTCAGCTCAGCCAGTGTGGCTCAGTGGTTGGTCGTCGACCCATGAACCAGGAGGTCGCAGTTCGATTCCTGGTCAGGGCACAGGCCCGGGGTGCAGGCTCCTTGATCCCCAGCAGGGGGCGCGCAGGAGGCAGCTGATCCATGACTCTCATCATTGATATTTCTCTCTCTCTCCCTCACCCTCTCCCTTCTTCTCTCTGAAATCAATAAAGATGTATTTAATAATAAAAAAATGCAGTTGAACCCTGTGAGACAGACATTTGTTTCTTTACCCACTGATTAAGCAAATATTTATTGCAGAGATTCTTGTTCGAGGGGGTTTCAACGTATAAGGCAGCAATTTTCAACGCTTTTCATCTCACGGCAACATAAACTAATTACTAAAATTCTGCAGCACACCAAAAAATATATCTTTTGCTGACCTGACAAAAAAAAAAAGTATAATTTTGACTCACGCCCCCTCCCTCCTTCCCGCCCTCCCTTCCATTCTGTCTAAAAATCAATGGAAATAACACATCCTCAAGTGAAGATTAACAACAGCAACAAAAAGCCCCAACAGCTAAACACAATCAGTTTGTTCTTTAAGGTGTTTGATTAAAGCAAGCATCAGATTAATATATTACATATTACATACATTATATGTTACATACGTTATATATAATATGCTTGGCTATTTCTTCGCCAGGGAATGTTCTGGAGGCTCCGGTTTTCCTCTCTTCACTGTTCACTGTGATCACTGTTTTTAAGGATGTAGCCCCTACCCCACATTTTGCATAATTGCTGCAAGGAGAGGGCCGCCTGGTGGGGTTGTGAGTGTTGGTCTGTTTTCTGAGCCCTGAGCATCCCTGACTCTTGCAGGACTCGTGTTACGCTGCCCTCTTGTGGCAGCCACGTTACCTGCGCTCACATTTCAATTGTCTTTAGCTGGCTTCTACCCCATGATCCAGGATGGCACCTGGTGTTGAGAGAGAGAGAGAGAGAGAGAGAGGAGAGAGAGAGAGCACTCTCTTTGCAGGGAGGTGAGTTTTTTTTCTTTATTTCAAGGACCTTCTTTCTCGATGTCCAGCATATTTCATGGACTGAATCTCAGAACCTTTCCCTAAATCGTCCCTGAGAGTGGAGACGAACACCACTGCTTTAAGAGAATGGTAGAATTTGGACTCTAAGAATAATTGGGATCATTTTTGTATCATTGTCATTTAATTACCTGTAGAAAATCTGCCTGCCACTTTTTACTGTCACGCAAAACCTTGAAAAATTTCTCTTCAAGTGATTGCCCAATGGGTGTTAACAAAACCAACCCTGATCTGAGTCTGGGTACTACCCTGCCTCTCTCTGCCTCTCTGTCTGTCTCTGTCTCTCTGTCTCTTTCTCTCTCAAGCCCTGATATTAATGCACATAAGTGGGTCTGAAGCCTAAAGCCATAGACCATGGGTGCAAGGAAAAGGCACCTCTATCTGAGTGGAGGAAAAGGTACCCAGCCTAGACCCAGCTCTGGGGCCTGTATCTTTGGGCTCGGTCCCTACTTGTCCCTTGTTAGACATATTTTTAGAAATTTTATTTATTTTTTAAAGAGTGAGGAAGGGAGAGGGAGAGAAAGAAATGGTCAGCTGCCTCCTGCACACCCCCTACTGGGGATCAAGCCCACAACATGGGCATGTGCCCTGACCAGGAATTGAACGGGGGACTTCTTGGTTCACCGGCCGGCACTCAACCGCTGAGCCACACTGTAGGTTACTTCGCCTGTTCTAGAACTTCCTATACGTGGGATCCTAGAGGATACAGTGTTTGGTGTCTGTCTCCTTTCACTCAACCTAAAGCCACACTGTTGCAAAACCCAGCAGCCAGCCCCCCTTTTATTGCCAAGAGGGAACCTCTGTGACTAACGCATCCTTTCTCTTGTGGATAGACGTTCGGATTATGTCCAGCTCTGGGCTATTACGAATGGAGCTGTTTGGAGCATTCTGATGGCACCCACGTTTTGTGGACAGCACTGCCAGGGGACAGAATTCCTGACCCACAGGGTAGGCTGTTTTAATTGCATTGGAAAGTGACATAGGAAATTTTAGCTAGTTCTTAAAAAAAAAAAAAAAATCTTCCTCCCCTACTCCCACTTTATCAATGTTCATTGTTCAGCTCAGACGTTTACCCCCAGGCAAGAGTCGCAACATTTAGAATAATTTCCTATTCTTTGGTTTCCTGGCGACCAGTCCTTCAAATCCCTTTTTTAACGAAGGGCGAGTGGATACATTCATCAGAGTCTTGTGTTCGGCAAGTGTTGCCTCTACGTCTTTGTTGGAGCTTGACCAAAAAACAAAATAAAACAAAAAAACGTATTTAAAAAAAAAAAAAAGACGGTAATGGGGAGGCAGGGACCCGGCAAAACCGGTCCTGCGGGAGGCGAGGCCGCGCCTGGCTGCCTTGCTGCGCGCGGGCGCCACCTGGCGTCGGCCGGGCGCAGTGAAATCAGCCTCGCCCTGGGGGCATCTCTTGCCAAAAAAACCCCCAGAGAGCTCTTCTCAGCACCCTTGGCTTTCATCGCGCCCCCTCTGGAAAGGGCTCCTGGATGAGCCTCCCCCCAAGTTCTTCCTGCACCGAGAGGCCCCAAACATTGGTCATTGATCCCAGTAGCACCGCTACCATGGACAGCAGCCCGGACTGCGCTGCCTCCAGCCTTGCGCCCCCCCTCCCCCTTCCCCTCGGCCCTTCTCACTGCTCCTCCCCTGGGCCGCCCGGACGTCTTTGCAAGGATGGAGGCTCATTTAAAAAAAATTCTCCAGGGTGCCCGGCTGGTGTGGCTCAGCGGTTGAGCATCAGCCTATGAACCAGGAGGTCACCGGTTCGATTCCCGGTCAGGGCACATACCCAGGTTGCGGGCCCCTCGATCCCCAGCAGGGGGCGTGCAGGAGGCAGCCGATCAATGACTCTCATCATTGATGTTTCTCTCTCCCTCTCTCCCTCTCTCTCTCTCTCCCCCTTCCTCTCTGAAATAAATAAAAACAATATTTAAAAATTCCTCCAGGGAAGGGGACTGAAAATTACTGAGAACCACTTCTCTTGGGATAGGTGTGCCAGGTGGTGGGGCGTTTCATAGTTAATATCCCAACAGGCCCCGGGCAGCAGCTCTCACGATCCCATTTCATCCACGGGGAAAGTGCGATCCAGAGAGGTGAAGTATTTTCCCCAAGGCCACACAGCCGTTTCAGGAAGACCCAGCTTTCAAACTCACCACTGACTGTTTCTTCCCAGGACAATAGCACTTTCCCGGAGTCCGATGTTCCCCCCACCTCGCTGGCCCCCTTCACGTCTTGCCTTGTTCTCCTGGGAGGCTTATAAACCGCCGTTACTCTTGCTTTAGGCGCCACATGTCACAGGGATGGGAGGGACTCCAGTCGGCCTTCACAGACTGACCCTGGTCAGCCATCCATTCTCCGTCCAATCTCCCCTGTGACTCAGGGCTCTTTGCTTGTGGAAAAGAAAGGATAGTGCCCTGGGATTCGAACTGCTTTGGTCCTTTATCTCCATTTTCCCAGAAAGTGAAATAACTAGAAAAATTGGAATTCAGATCAGGAAGAGTCCTGGAAAATTCGCTTGGAGCCAACGAGAAGGAAGTAGGCACGGAGGCTGTGTGGAAACGGACATGTGATTGCTTGGACCGCAGTCCTAAGGCCCTGTGATTATTATTAGAAGAGGGTCTTGGGGACTATGGCTCATTTCCCCGAGGTTTCTCCATCCCCATAGCTGTGAGCAGGGGTCATTTCCAGTAATTCTCAGATGACAGTTTTGGGAGAACTTGGGGGGAAGGCACCACGAGCACATCCCAGGGCTGTCTTTGAATGTAAATTAAATTTTCTTTAAAAATAGTTTGTTCTTAAGAGACGTCCAAGCTGTGTGTGGCTGAGAAAGTCCTCGTGACGGATGTGATCTGGGCCGGTGTCCTTGGCAAGTCTGCCAGGACAAGGGGGGAGCCAAGGTCCTCTTGTTGGGACCTAACCGTCCCTCCACCCACATGTCCATCCCTCCATCCATCTGCCCAGCACCTGGGTGAGGCGCATATTGAGACAGACAGAGAAAAAGTGATGCAGTTAAAGAGCTCAGAGCCTCCAAGGAGCTCAGAGCCTCTCAGAGAAGACAGGCTTGTCACTAGACAATGATAATAAATTTTGACTTTGCTGTGATAGAGGTGGGCATGGTGGATGGTGGAGAGACTCAGAGGCAGGATTTCATTTAGGCTCAGGAGAGGAAGGGGGAGCCGGTTTTCAGGAGGAGCTGACAATTTTGGCGAACCTGGAAAAAAGTATGAGTTATGTCACCAGGTGACTCAGAGGGTTGGCCGTTGGGTAGAGGGTACTGGGGAGAGAGGTGGAGGAAGGAGTGGAAGGCAAATTGTAGATTTCTGGCCGGGCACTTGCCTCATCGGACGCAGCAGGACCTTCAATATAGTCACTTTGATTTTTTATTTAAAAATTAAAAAAAGTTTTTATTGATTTCAGAGAGAGAGGAAGGGAGAGGGAGAGAGAGAGAAACATCGATGATGAGAGTCATGGATCGGCTGCCTCCTGCTCGCCCCCTGCTGGGGATCGAGGGGCCGGCACCCCAGGCCTGTGCCCTGACCGGGAATCAAACCGCGACCTCCTGGATCCTAGGTCGAGGCTCAATCGCTGAGCCACACCGGCCAGGCAGCATAGTCGCTTTTAGAAGGGAGTGACTTTACCCCAGTGGATGTCGGGACAACTTGAAATTCTACTTGAATCTATAGTAGCAGACATAGACCGTGTGTCTGGCCGCAGACTAACTGGAATGGAGTTAGGGTGGGCGGCGAGGTCCCACTTGGTTTAGAGGGAGCTTCCGCCCAGAGAGCGTGAGGCATCAGTAAAACCAGCAGATGTGCCCGTGGAATTGAACTGGGCATCGCTGGGTGACACCCTGGGACAGGATGGAAGAGACCGAACCCCATAGATTATAATTTTGGGCAAATGTACTAGATGGGCTACAGATTGTATTTTCCATGTCTTCATGACTCACGTTTGCAATGACTAATAGCTGGGGACAGTTCCCAGTGGCACAGACGTCTTTGGTATTTTTTAATACAAAATTAGTCATGTGGATTCCCTGGGACTTTGTGTTTTATTCCCCCCCCCCCATTTCTCTCTCTCTCTGTGTCTTTGTCTCTCTCTCTCTCTCTGTATCTCTGTAGCTCTCTCACCCTCTCCTCAATCTCTGTGTGTGCACTCCTGCAAGCGTGTGTGTGTGTGTGTGTGTGTGTGTGAGATACGCATGAAAAGCAGAGAGGACCGGGTCTCTGCTCAGAATTCAGACAAGTGCCTCTTCTGGTCAGAATGACGACAGGATCTGAAAGTCGCGCCTTTGATCAGCGAGCTCAGCGGGCGGATGATCCTTTTGTTCCGCAGCCGGTGCAGCTTGCAGAGTGTTTATTTGGCAACGGAGAGAAGGTCACCGTTCTAAGGCAGTTCAGAAACCAAATGTTCCCATCATATGGCAGCTCCCTCACAGAGCACCCCTTGGCTTTGTCGCTTTCTCTTAGGGTGTGTGTGTGTGTGAGAGGGAGAGAGGGAGGGAGGGAGTGAGAGCTGGTGGTTGGAGGTCTGTTCATTGCAGAAGTCAGAGCAAGGAAACTATTTTTGTCCCAAGGTGAGTTTTCAATAAGAAAAGGGGGTGGTGGGAACGTATAGCTGAGCTCCGTGGGACATGTAGAAGCAGAGAAACTTGAATCAGGCTGCCTTTTTTTTTTTTTGCCCTCCAGGCCTTTCTTTTTAAGCCGCTTTGGCATCGGGAACAGCCCCACCTGAGACAGAAAACCTCTGTCACTAGCGCCTGCAGAATGTGCCTCTTTACCGCCCCCTGTTGGTCAGGAAGATGTCAGGGCTCAGCCTGGAGGTAGTTTGAAGGTGTCTCTGGGTCCTGCTGGGCCGTCCCCAAGGGAAGCCTCCGAGGCAGTGGGTTCTGGAGGCGATGTCAGCTGCCCTCCCCCAGAGCTGGACTCAGGGCAGGCGTCACAGCCGCCACTCATCGGTGTTGACCTGGACCCGTAGAGACCCACGCATCCCGTTTCACAAACAGCGGTGGAAAGTCGTTCACAGGCGCAAACTGCCTCTCCAAACAATTCCAAGGCAAGATAAAGCGCACCCAAGGACTCCAGGGTTAGGAGCGTGTTAAACACGGTCCCAGCCTCCGGGGTGCTAATTAGGAAGACCCCGGGAAGTGTCTAGATGTTTAATCACAGCCACGGCTCAAAGCACCGATCGCCGCCCGTTAACCCGCCGTCTGCGTGATGTTTATTTTCACTTCTCTTGGGTACGGTCAGCGTGTCTAGTTTTGTCCGTCAAGGCCTCAGGTTGGGTGTGTTTGGTTAACATCTGTCAGGACGAAGGTCTTACCCTTAATTGGTGCCATCTGCAAAAGAGGAGGGGTGCGGGGAGGGGTCTCCGAAAGCTGGAAGGCCTAGCACTTTTACGGCTTGCAAAAATACTGGGGTGTATCTGTTAAGCTCGTGTTGGGGACATAAATCCAGCCATATGATAGGAAGCGTTGCGTCACCTCAAGCACCTCATTTCCATCAGTTCTCTCAAGTCATTCCCGTCATTGCCCCCGGCCTGAAACTTTCTTTCCCAGTGTTCTCAACGCGTCGCAACCAGGTCTTTCTCTGTGGCTCTTGAAGAGGAACAGAGATATTTGGGTGATGATGCCGGATACAGGTGACCGGGAGATGGCCCGCTGTAGGTGGCACTCCGTCCGGGAGCCGCTAAAGGCAAAACCATGTCTGTTGATTTTCAAGTAGAATTAGGTGTGTGGGGGGTTATCTTTCAGAGTTGGCTAAAAAAATAAAAAATAAAAAAAATGAACGCGTGCTTTCTAAGGTCTAATTAAGATCTTTCGTCAGGAATCATAGAAAGAACTGTATGTGAGGTCCCTGGGGACAATGGGAACCGTTGGGCCTTTTTGTGTAATAGAATGTCATGATTCAAGGAAGTTGCCTTTAAAAAAAAAAAAAAAAATATATATATATATATATTTTAACCAAGGCTTGGAAATAGCAAAAAGCAGCCCTCCTCATTACACTATGTTGGAGCGACCCCCCCCGGCCTTGTATATGTACATTTGGGGTGAGATGCGTGGATCAGTCCGGTCTCGGAGACGGGAGGCCCCGCGTCAGGGTGATTGGATTCCGGTTCTGTTCCGCTCTGGCTTCACCCTTAGTCTTTATCTGCTGGTCCACCATCGTCGACGTCTCTGGTTTCCAATCCAGAAACGTGAGAAAAAAGTGAATTTGGAGAAAGACTCCGTGCGAAACCCCCACACCCAGGACCAGGCCCCCTATGGACGCGATAAGGTCGCGGGGGATGCAGACTTGTCACGCGTCCCCGATGCACCGTCAGCCGGCTGTTTGGAACATGGTGCCATAAAGAGCGCTCCCCAGTCCCTGGGAGGCTGCGGGAGGCTGTGTAGGGCTAAGCGCAGGTGAAAGCCCTAAGTTCCTATCACAAGGCCGAGTGTCAAATGACCATCAGCCCCCTAAGTGCTCCTTCATGTCCCCCGCCATCGGGCTCTGTTCAGGACAGCGCAGCTCACGCCTGTAGCGCTTGGTCCGTCTGGTGGCAGGAGTTTAGGATTCAGGGCTCATCGTCACTGTCGACGCCAAGGCGCTGAAACGTGGGCATCGCAAGGTCCTTCCCTTGAAAGAGGTGCAGAGACGTCTAGAAGGCGCCCTTGGTTTTGAGCTCGGAGGGAGTAGCTCTGTTTGGGAAGGGGGGTGGATGTTGGCTAGGTAATGAGGCCCCGTGTTGGATGCAGTCGAGGGTTCCAGGTTAACTGGCCTTAGTCCCCAGCTTCATGTACCGTGTGGGCTGAGCTACGAGTGGCCTTTTCTTGAACCTGGACCATGTTGATAAATCACCTATTTATCATTAATGTCAAAGAGTTAAGATTGAGCCCTTCTGCCCTGGCCCGTGTGGCTCAGGGGGGTTGGGGCATCATCCCATGCACAGGAAGGTCATAGGTTTGATTCCTGGTCTGGGCACCTATGTGGGTTGTGGGTTCGATCCCCAGTCTGGGTGCATGCGGGAGGCAACTGATTGATTCTCTCTCTCTCTCTCTCTCTCTCTCTCTCTCTCTCTCTCTCTCTCTTTCTCTCTCAAATCACTAATAATAATAAAAGAATAAGCCCCTTCCCCCCCATTTAGCTTCCAGTGGTTGGAGCTCCTTCCCTGATAGGTAATCCATAGGAGTTCAGCCCTCTTTGTAACTCTCACCAAGTTCAAAGAACAGATTATAAACACGGAAAGCCCACAGGATAGAGGGGAAGGTCACTTCAAATGGGAGACTGACCATCGGGCAGAATAAACAGTGGGGAACCTTAAAACATTTTGATGATTGAGAACTTTCAGGGATATTTTTTTCTGCGTGAGAGAGACACATTGATCAGTTGCCTCCCCCACTGGCCCCGACAGGGGCGGGGAACGAACCTGCAACTGAGGTACGTGCCCTTGACCGGGAATCGAACCCGAGACTCTTCAGTCTGCGGGCTGACGCTCTAACCACTGAGCCACGCTGGCCAGGGCCGGAAGCATTTCTTAACTCCTAGAAGAAAGAGAGAGCCATGGACCGTCATCGACCACCGGCTCCCCATCAGGTCCCGGCTCCTCCAATGCAAGAGAAAACCCAGAGGCAGAACAAGAGGGACTGATTTGCATTCTGAGGCATGAAACGCAGCCAGCGCCGCCGGGTTTAAATGCTCCGTCTGGTCTGTGATGTCTTCATCAGGCCATCGGGAGGCTCCCCGGGAGCCTGTCAGGCCCGGTTTCCATGGCGCTTCCTCGGGAAGCCTTGTGGGCTGTCTCCCTGCCAGCAACAGGGGCAGGAGAAAACTATCGTGTCTTTCCCATGTTGCAGAGCTGCTAGGAAGGACTGTTTGTAAAAGATGCATCCTCATGCCCGGCCGACGTGGCTCAGCAGTTGAGTGTGACCCATGAACCAAGAGGTCGCGGTTCGATTCCCGGTCAGGGCACAGGCCCGGGGTGCAGGCTCCTCGATCCCCAGCAGGGGGCGTGCAGGAGGCAGCCAATCGATGACTCTCATCATTGATGTTTCTCTCTCTCTCCCTCTCCCTTCCTCTCTCTGAAGTCAATAAAAAAACCATAATTTTTTAAAAAACAACTGCTTCCCATTTCCCACTCCAACCCCGGGAGCCTTGTCTCTGTTTTTTTCCCTCTCCGTGGCCCTCCTGTCTGCAGAATGTCCCCGCGCACTCCCACACGTGGCCGCCCTCTTCCTGCCACACTTGCCCCCTGCTTGTCCCCAGGGGAGGGGAGTCTGTTGCCGCTGTGAAGGCCACCCAGCAGGGTTTTAATTTCTTAGCCTCAGGAATGCGACGCCCGGGTTTCGCTGAGAGTGGGCCAGGGCTCGGGGAGCGGAGCGAGGGCGGGAACGGTGACAGTTGCAGGGAGCCCACCCGTGCCAGCAGGAGGGAAATGTCACTGCGGAGCATATGGGGAGCCCGGAATCGTTGTCAGCAGCCCAGATCGGGGCTGCGCCACCTGGGCAGCTCTATGGTGGCTTTTTTTGAAGGAAGCATTTCATGAAACTCCCTGACATGCCATTGGCAGAGGAGATGCCTAGCCTACCGGCCCTACGGAGCTGTCCACGGTCCTAAGTATATATCTGGGTGTCATTTTAAAAGCCTGCATTGTCTTCCTTGGTGTGGATTGTGTGCCATTAAATTTATCTACCAGAACCTTGATTTGGGGATATTTGGTTTGTTTCCATTTTTAAAAACTGATTCTAAACAATGCTATAGCCCAGCTGGCATGGCTCAGTGGTTGAGTGTCGACCTATGAACCAGGAGGCCGTGGTTTGATTCTGGGTCAGGGCACATACCCGGGGTGCGGGCTCCTTGATCCCCAGCAGGGGGCGTGCAGGAGGCACCCGATCCAGGACTCTCATCACGGATGTTTCTCTCTCCCCCTGTCCCTTCCTCTCTGAAATAAAAAAAATAAAAAGATAAAAAGTATTAACAAAAAAAGTGAATATAATCAATAATATTTAAGAAAACAAACCAATGCTGTAGTGAGCATCCTTTTATATACATATTTGTGTAGTTTACTGGTAACTTTTAAGCCAGATCAAAGAATGCCATATATTTCTAAGACTTTTGATACTTAATTCCAAGCTGGTCCCTAGAAGAAACGTAAGCCAGTTAATGCATCCCCCAGCTATGTGACGTCACCACAAAACTTAGACCCACTATTTCATTCATAAGCGTGTGTGTCTATTTATATTTCCACATAGGAAATATCCTGAAAGGTAATGGGGAAACATGATTAAGCGGGGCCTCCACGTCGAGGGGGAAGCTTGAGATGTTCAGAGGCCACCAGCGTTTCCAGCAGGATGCTCTCCAGGGGACCACACCCAGGAGGTTCCCAGGAAGAGAAACTGTTCCCTGAGGTGCTCGGCCTGGGAAACAGCGCACGTGCTGATTCACAACGGACACGGACATGCCCCAGGCTTGCAGAAGTCCCGCAAAAATGACACTGAGCCACTCGACATCCCTAACGCCGAAGACCACACCTGCCCTTGCCATCAAGGCGGGCAGGCGGGCGGTGGACTGATATTTCGTGGGGAAGGACTTTTGGAACGTGCTCCGGGATGCTCTCGTATAGACACGAGTGACTCATATTTTTTAAAGTGCAAAACTGACATTTATTCATGCATTTTTAGGAAGCTCATTCTAACAGTGATTGCACAAGATACCCAGAGAGCCGTAGAGAGAGAGGCAGACACAAGTTCACCTTTGCCTCTCGCCGTCTGGGACACAAGCCGCAGGATTGGTTGGGACGGTTTGATTGGGATCCAGTTTTAAAGGTCTTGGCCCAAAGCCTTGCCCATGGCAAGCACCCCCTGTACGGGTGCTGTCGTCGCGATTTTCATTTTATTATGATGAGTTGGAAGAGAACAGGTGACGTCGTCGAAGTCTGGCTCGCCCGTGGGATTTCTAGACTCTCCCAGAACCTCTCTTTTTTTCCACCCCAGACAAAACCCATCTCGCTCACGGCCCAGGGCACTCGCTGTCTTTTCTCCTCTGAGGAATGGACTGTTAAAAGGCTGAGCTGGCTCCCGGCAGAGGCGGAGCCCAGCAACATGCAGCCTGGGGTCCGTCAGACGATGCAGCCGCCGGCCCAGTGAGGGGCCCGCACACATACCCCGGGAGGGAGGAGGCCCGCGCATATGCCATGGAAGACGCCGGGGAGTTGGGGGAAGGACCGTATGTTGCTGCCAGGCCTTCCTGGGGGGGCTGGGGGGGGTGCAGGAAACAACAGCAGACTCCTGGCACCAGGCTGGAGCCTCCACCACGGCGGCTCAGGCGCCAGCTCCGGTGCGCGCGTCGCTTCCACCTGGACTCATTTTTGGAATCAAAGAATGTTGCTTCCTTTTGGAACAAAAGAGCAGTAGTGAAACGTGGTCGGCCAGAACGAACGTGAGGGGCTGGGGAGGGAGGTGGAGGCCCCGCCTGCCCACGTTCAGCCAGACCGAGCCCCGCTTCCCTCTGAGATGCGGTGGCCAGCCACCTACACCGCGTGTCGCCTACCTGGTCCCTGTGCCTCTCCGGCTTTCTGTGCACAAATCCTGCAAAGCATGGGGTCAGCACGGTTGTTGTAAGGTTGGGGGGGCACATGCTTGTCCAGAGGGAATATTCATGAGGCAGGAGGGGCAGATTTATATGCGATAGTCTGTGAAGGGCTCTCTGATTTGAGCAGGAGAGGGATGGGGGTATGGGGTGAGCCCAGCGGAGGGCTGGAGAAAGAGCATTCTCATTAGGGGGACAGCAAGACCTGGATTTGTCGTGTCGGGACCCATGTGGGGCTCAGAGACGCTGGCCAGAGCGAGCTGGCCCGTTAGTGCGGGGAAGCGAGGCTGGCAGTGGAGATGGTGGCTGGACCAGGCAGGGCCATGGGCGAGTGGAAGGGCTTGGGGCTGTCGCTCTGTCTGATCATCCAGGTGGGAGGTGACCGCCGGTGGACGAGCTCTTTTGTTCACCTGTGGGGCATGAGGTGGCTCCGTGGGAGCTCTCCAAGGTGCTGACACCAGAGCCATTGACCAGTGTAATGCCAGTGGAAATACGGTTATTCATGAAGTATATTTGTATTAAAGTGACCCGGGTGTTACTTTTCCTATACGCTGGGGACAGGCTGGGGGGAAGGAGTGTCCAATGCCCAGCCCAGTGTTTGGCGGTGTGCAGGGCTCACGGAAGACCCCACATGGTGCAGTGCCCCCCGGGAGTGGAAGCACAGTGTGGCCCAGCCCACGTCACATGGGAACCGCGGCTGCAGCCGTGGACAGCGCTCCCGGGAAACTCAGCCAGCCCTGCCTCGCCGGGAGCGGTGGGGGCTCTGCCGAGATGCCAACCACCTGCCGGGCTCAGCCCGGCCCCCACCACCGAGCTCACGGCGTCCAAGTGCCAATCAGCCGCAACAAACCCCAGTGGGCTCCCCGCAACAGGTGTCTCATTAAACGGCGCTCACCCTCCCAGGCTCACCCACTGACAGGCACCGAACTCGCACTCAATCACCGCTTAATCACAGCCAAACTCCATTAACAAGTCCCGCTAATTACCAACTTCTGACGGCGTCTCGGGTTCGGAGGCAGAATAACGTATTCTTCTGAGATGGAAACTGGCTTGTGATCCTTCAGAGAGACCCCTAATTAGGTCCTTTAAAGATGGGGTCCGGGGGTGGGGGGCAGGGGAAATGGTGATAGACCCAGAGCAGGGCCCGTCCTGCAAGCGCCCATAGCCGGTGGGTCTGTGTTTGTTTTAATTGTGTGCCTGCTGGTGGCCCACAAGGGTCCAATTAACTTGCTACAGATGCTTCTATTGGTTCCGTTCTCTTGTCTTGTCCTTCCCTCTCTTTTTTTCTGGGGGGGACGAACTTGTAGCACAGATTGCAGGCCCGCAGGCATCCAAAGATCAACGGCCAGCTCCGTGTGATCGAACCCCCTGCGAACCAGGAAGGCTCATCTGCAGAATCCCTAATGCACAGGATGCGGCAGGCGGGGAGGGGCTCGGCCTGCGCCCGAGGCGGGGTTGACGGGAGGTGGTGCGTTTTTGAAATGGCCAGAAAGTAGATATGCTTGGAATGAGAGTAACTCTGCAGGCTGGCTTTAAAAAAAAAATTATTTATTGATTTCAGAGAGAGAGGAAGGGAGAGGGGGAGAGAGAGAGAAACATCAATGATGAGTCACGGATCGGCTGCCTCCCGCTCGCCCCCTGCTGGGGATCCAGGAGCCTGCACCCCGGGCATGTGGCCTGACTGGGAATCCAACCGGGACCTCCTGGTTCATGGGTCTCTAATCTGCGTCACTGTGACATAAAGTAAGCCACGCGGTGGCCGATGTGACAGAAACATAGGTATGATTTTGATTCACTCCAGCTGTGAGCTGGAGCTGGAGCTCACGTCTGCTTCTGGGTAATGGATCCAGAGCAGACTGAGTCCAACCAACCCTTTGACATTTTATCGTGGGATTTTGCTTTTTATTTTATTATTATTTTTAAAATCCTCACCAGAGGATGTTTTTTTCCATTGCTTTTCAGAGAGAGCAGAAGGGAGAGAGAGAGACACATTCATGTGAGAGAGACACATGGACTGGGTGCCTCCTGCTCGCACCCCCAAGGGGCCTGGGGGTGGAGCCCTCCACCAGGTCTGGGCCCGTGGATGGAAACGAACCCAGGACCCTTCAGTCCGCAGGCCGACCCTCTAAGCACCGAGCCAAACCCTCTAGGGCTGTGATTTTGCTTTTTAAACACCTGCGCTGAATATTTCAGCACACGCCTGGCATGTTCCTCAAACCCCATAGAAGCAGGCACCCGAGGCAAACGCGTCCCTCCCTGCAATTCATTTTAATCCGATGATATTTAGCGCTCACTGAAAATACTCAGTGGCACTGGCAGGCGAGTCCCCTTTTTGTCAAGGAGACAGATTTTAATTTCCCGGTTCTCGCGGGAGAGAGGGGCTGGCTCACCTGCCGGCGCGGGGCGCGCGTTTCCAGTTGGCTGCGGAGTGTCCCCTGGCGCGTGGAAACAGCGTGTCCCTCCTCCCGGTTACGGCTCCTGGAGGATGCTGTCAGCATGCACCGGCGGTTTCTCACTGTGGGGTTTTTTTTTGTTTGTTCCTTTTTCCGCTTGTTTTAGCCAGAAGCAAATGAATATATTATTCGTGGGCAGCAAGGGGTCTGTGAGCCGTGGGTGATTGGGAATCCACGTGTGTAGTGCGCCCGTGCGTGCTGGTGTTACTGGGCCTCAGAACTCCTTCCCACGGATGGGGACAGACATCCCGGACAGTCCTCGGAGACCTGACTGTCCAACTGCAACACTCTTTGCAGAAAATTGCTTTGCTCTTGCTCAGACAGCGGGGGGCGCTGGCACCCCAGGCTGGCTCCTTAAATACCAGTTACGCTCCTTGGTTACAAAATAGATCAGACCCTCCAGACGCGGGCTGTGTGTGAACGGGGCTCCTCGCTGCTGTTTGGAAGCTCATGGAGAAATATCACCCCCCCTCCAGTGTATACAGCTTTTCCTCCCTCCCCCCCCTTGTTTTAATGACTAAAATAAAATACTATTTTAAATATGTTTTTATTGATTTCAGAGAGAGGAAGGGGGAGAGAGAGAGAGATAGAAACGTCAGTGATGAGCAAGTCATTGATCAGCTGCCTCCTACAGAAACCGGAATCAAACCATGACCTGGTTCATGGTTGAAGCTCAACCCCTGAGAAAAGGCACCTACTCCTCTGCCTCATCCCTTCTTCTTAATAGGGCGCAGGAAGTGTCCCCCACCTTGATCACAGCGGGGTGGTTACAAGGTGTCCATATGTATGTAACAATCACTGGATTGTATCCTTAAGAATTTGGTCTCCTATAGAACAATGTTACAGTGAAAACACTCAGGTTGCTTTAAGTTGAATTTTAATGCCCAATGTAACATCTTTTTATATTGCTACAATTACATATCCAGAACAGATCTTTAGCATTTAGTACATAGTGTTAGAGGCTCCAAGTCACTCCCTGAGATGCAGTCTACGGGGGACAGTGGGACTTCTAGGTGGCTTTTAACATCAAACTAAACATCGTTTTTGAACAAAATGCAAGGAGAAGCAGAAAATGAAGTGAACAGCAGCAGCAAAACCAGTTAAAAATATAAAATAAAGGCGAGGGGGAAATACGCGTAAATCACCCATCATCTTTGATCTTGGTGAAATGACCCCGGACTTGGCAAAAACACTCAAGACAGCATTTCTTTTATTTGTCCAAGTCGAAATGATTCCTCATCATGTGATTTTTTTTTTTTTTTTTTTTTTTGGTGCCAAATGTGAGGTTATTTTCTCTGGCTCAACATCTGTGGCTACCCCCTGGGAACTAATTGGGCAATAAAAAGTTTTCAGGCTCATGAAAATCCAGTATTAAAAAAAGACGGCCGATAAATATCAGTTTTAGAACTTTGACAATAGGGCTTGGTAACTGATCTCTCTCTGCCAGTCGCGCACGGGACGGATTTCGGTGAGCCGGACGTGAAACCGAGGTGGCCCGGTGTCAGGGTTGAGGGTGTTTGTCTCTGTCTGCATGTGAAGCAACTTTGATGTGGCTTAAGATGTGTTTTTGTATTTCAAACAGCCTGCGGAGGCATCCAATTATTTACCCTTCCCAGGAAAATATTTTAAAAGCTCCACCAGGGCTCCATTTCCTAGAGCCACCTGTCACCTAAAACACACGTAATAAGCCCCAGATGCTGGATTCCCAACCTCTCGGACCCCACGACTTGGAGAGAAAATATTTCACTCATTTCCCGGGACATCCTTAATACTTCTGAAGTGAGAGACGTTCAGGCCATATTTTCTGCTTGAACTTAATAACTCAGCTTTGACATTCCTTCCCGGTGACCCCAGGGTTCCGTATGGCCGCCTGGACACCTGCTCCCAAGTGCATTAGAAGCACTCGGATATATATATTTTTTCTTTTGCTTTAAAGTATCAGTTTTGTTTTCTTTGCCCAGCCTTGAGGCCATCCTTTGAGTGGGAGGAAGTGAGGGATATTTGCTTCCATCCCACCCTGAGTTTTGTTACTGTCTTAGGTTTCTCTTCTCAGGTTTTTTGTTGATGTTGTTTTGCAGACCAAAAATTCAGTGAATGACCTAAGAAAATGCACAGCTAAAATTTTAAAAGGTCAGAGTGGAGGCTTTTTAATCTTAGGTTAACTTTGTTAAAAATCTGAGACTATAGAAAAATTGCAAATCTACTGAAAAATAATAACTATATCCATTTTTTTTAATTTGGGGGGGATAATTCCAGTTAAAGTCATTACAGTATGAACGAGCGGCTAATATTATTCTACCTTTTTGTACGAAATCATTCCCCTTATCAACTATCCTTTAAACTAGTATCTTTCTTACATTCATAAAATCTAAACTTGTTCTCAAGGGGGAAAGCGTGTTGATTCTGGAGTGTGTATGTGCGATTATTGGAAATAATAAAAATAGAATTACTGGGTGAAAAACTTTTAAGTCTTTCAGGACACCTCCGATGGCTTTATAAAAATATGAAACTTTATCTGAGAACGTTTCCGTGGTAAATGACTGTTTCCGCTGGAATGAAGGCAGGGACACCTGCCTGTTTTGTGTACCTCTCTGAGAAGGTTTAGGCCATGTGTGGTTCAGACAGTGACTTTTTTAAAAAAAGAGGGTCCTTTATTTACTTGGAGGGGGGCGATCAGGAGGTTAACATAAGTCTCCACGTACAACCTATTTTGAGCATTTTTTTTTTCTATCAAACCGGGGCAGGCGTAGAAACCGGGCTCCCCTATCGTATTTCCCTCTAGCTCCAGATAACGCCAAATAAACCCTTAATCACTCAAGAAATCACCAGCTTTCCCTGCCCTCCTGCTCTCTGACCCCCGCTCGCCCATTTCATTTCCCAGGCTCCGGCCTCCGGGCCCCTTCCTTTGTCACCCGCAGCACCTGCCCGTCAGGTGGCTCCCAGCCCCTGTCCCCGCTGGTTTCTGGTTTCAGCCAGGTTACCTGGAGTTTACAGGCCGGCTGTGCCGCCCCGGGAATTGCTTCCTACCCCCTACCTGGGCCTGTTTGTTCTACAAGCTACTTAGAGGCCTTGGTTGCTTTAGAGGACTTTTTTTTTTCTTCCCACCAGAAAAGGGAAATCTTTCATTCCACCCCAAGTCACAGATTTAAAATGATGCCATGCCCTGGCCGGTGTGGCTCAGTAGGAGACCCTTGGTAACATCTCTGGAATGAGCGAGGGAATGAATAGATGGCTTCTTTCGAATAGCGATAAGCCTGTGGCACAATTTCCAGACGATTATGGGAATGACTGCGATGGCCCCTCACCCACCGCTCGGAAAGCGAGGGTCAGGTGACAGGAGGCTGCAGTCTGCTTTCATCTGTCACTGGAAGTCACAGCGTCCGGTTGGGCAGTTTCCATGCCGGCGGGGGTGGGTCCGGGGAGCAAGAGCAGCTGCGGTGGGAAGGAACGGGGCAGTCGCAGGAACTGTAAAGATGCCAGGGACCCACGCCCCGTCCAGGTTTTAAATTATATTCACCTGAGCCGAGCCAGGGACCTGCCGTCCGTCGGAGGGACTGGAAAGAGGGGGGCGAGCTGAAGAGGATCTTTGTAGCTGAGCCTCCCCGACTTGGCGCAGTGGGAGACGCGCGCACTGTTTCATGTCAAGGGGAGGTAGTTAAAATGCAGGCCGCTCACTCCCCTCTTGGTCTCAGAATCGGGGAGGTGTGGCTCTCGGCTGTGGACCACTCATCCGCCCTTCCTTTGATCTCTCGCTTGATGTGGAGCGAGCCTTTTATGTGTGATTTCTATATAATGGGTAATTTAGTCGTTCCCATAATGAAAAAGTAGCCAGTCTAGTCCTGGTGCTTTTGCTACAGTTTCTCTTTAAAGCATCTAGTAACGTCTTGATTATTTGCCTAAGCTTTAAGCCTGAATACTTCTCCTCAGTTTTTAGAAGATACCTTTGTGAGCTCCTCTGAGACAGTTTAAAGCCGGCACGTTCTGCCACCGGCTGGCACATCCGTGTGAGAAAGGGGGTGTCACGGGAATCCGTCGGCACATCGACCAACTGTGTCACCGAGACCAGACTACCGTCCCGCACGCTAACCCTCAGGTCCGTTTCCCGGTCTTTTCATGCAGTGACCCCTAATTAAAGAAATTCCCTCCCTCTGGCCAAAGCCCGAGCGTGGTGTTTCTCAATTAGCTTTCTCAGCAGGCCCAAGGACAGCCCTACGCGTGTTTATAAGGAGTCAACCACAGAGGCCTGGGTTCGAGGCTCAGACGTGACCCTATATGAAGGAAGCAGCTGCCCTTAGGGGAAGTTCAGGGTCATCGAATCCAGGCGAGGCTGGCAACGCTCGACTGGCGGACCACACGTCTACTCTTTGTTTTTTAAGGGATTTGAGAAGTTTCAAGGTTGGAGGAAAAGTCTTCCTTCTTGTTCACATTTCTTGGAGAAAATGCTCTATGCACTGATATTTTCTCCAAGAAAGAATGGACTTTAAAATAATAATTGGCTAATTGCCCTTTGAAATATCACTGTAAAGCCTTTGAAATAGATACTGAGCACTTAACCTTTCTTGGAGAGGCTGAAAGGAGTAGAGGAGAGTGGAAAGGAGCACGGATTTCTGTTTTATTTGAAAAAATATATTTTTATTGGTTTCAGAGAGAAAGGAAGGAAGAGGGAGAGATGGAAGCATCAGTGATGAGTCATGGATCGGCCGCCTCCTGCACGCCCCCTGCTGGGCATCGAGGAGCCCGCACCCCGGGCCTGGGCCCTGGTTCACAGGTTGATGCTCAACCGCTGAGCCACGCCGGCCGGGCACAAATTTCTTGTGTCTGTTTTGGCTGAAGAAGGGCTTCCAGGATCTAACTGGATGGAGGAGGTTGTGGTTTTCTACCTCCTTGGGGCACTGGGCGAAGAAGGTGTTTGGCCATGGTGCTCGAGTGATTTCTGCATAAATTCCGACCCTGCCCGACTCTGTGTCTTATGGGCTTTTTTGCTGCGAAGCAGAGGGGTGCTTTATGGACCCCAAAAGGATGCTTTATGGGCCAACCTGTAGTGACGTCGAATCGACAGTGTTTGCGAACCGGCAGGGGCTCTAGAAGAAGCTGGGATATCTGTGCAGGTATTTCAGGTCTTCTGATACATCTTCCCCGCGGAGGGAACATAAACATTTCTAAACATTTCCAACTCCTTACAACACACTGTTTTTCTTTTCTGTGCTTCAGCGTGCAACTTTTACAAGGTCCCCTAAAAATACCAGTAGCATGACAGACTTCCTGAGGCAGGTACCTGTCTTCCCGGTGCCTCCCTCCCCTCCAGGCAGCCAGCCAGGGCGGTGTGTCTTTGTCCCCAGGGAGGCCGGGCGGAGAGAAGCTCATCAAAGCCGCGGCGCTCAGTGTCCCAGAGAGAGGGAGGGCGGGGTGGCGCCCGGGGCCCAGGCCATGCCAGGATTTCCTGCCAAGCCAGTCGGATGGGGACTGGGATGAGGCTTACGCCCACAAGTTCTTAGACACTTCTCCCCTCAAAAGCTGCAGCTCATTTCCTTTCTCCTGCATGTGGGCTGTGCATCCTGTCTTTTAATGAACAGCTTATGGTAGAAGCGATGGACGCCGTTTCCAAGGTTAGGTTATGAAAGGACTGCGGCTTCTGTCTTGGATGTGTTCTATCTATCAGTCATCTATCTATCATCTATCTATCTATCTATCTATCTATCTATCTATCTATCTATCTATCTATCTATCTATCTATCATCTATCTATCTATCTATCTATCTATCATCTATATCTATCTATCTATCTATCTATCATCATCTATCTCATCTATCTACCTATTATCTATCAATCATCTATCATCTATCTATATCTATCTATCTATCTATCTATCTATCTATCATCTATCATCTATCTATATCTATCATCTATCTGTCTATCTATCTATCATCTATCAATTATCTATCTATCTATCTATCTATCATCTATCTATCTATCTATCTATCTATCTATCTATCTATCTATCTATCATCTATCTATCTATCTATCTATCTATCTATCATCTATCATCTATCTATCAATCATCTATCTATATCTATCATCTATCTATATCTATCTATCATCTATCTATCATCTATCTATCTATCTATCTATCTATCTATCTATCTATCTATCATCTATCTATCTATCTATCTATCTATCTATCTATCTATCTATCACCTATCTATCTATCTATCTATCTATCTATCTATCTATCTATCTATCATCTATCTATCTATCATCTATCTATCATCTATCATCTATCAATTATCTATCTATCTATCTATCATCTATCTATCTATCTATCTATCTATCTATCTATCTATCTATCTATCTATCTATCTATCTATCTATCATCTATCTATCATCTATCTATCTATCATCTATCTATCTATCTATCTATCTATCTATCTATCTATCTATCTATCTATCATCTATCATCTATATCTATCATCTATCTATCAATCTATCTATCAATTATCTACCTACCTACCTACCTACCTACCTATCATCATCTATCTTAGGTTGTTTGCTCTTTGGGAAGCAGGCTGTCACATTGGGTCCCACATGTGCCTAAAGTCCCCTGCTAGCCGCGGGGAACAATATAAAATTGAGAGTTTCCCCCAGAGGTTGGAACATGGTGTTAGGACTTGGCTTTTGGGTCCCACACGCTGCGTGGAGTTCACAGCTGTTTAGGTTGAAAATGTAATCCCATTTAATTATCAGCGTCAGATAAAACCCGCACAGCTAGTCCGGCCCGAGCGGGGCCCCAGCGGTGACGAGAGTGACATGGCCACAGCTGCTCTGAGTCTTTCCAATAGAGCTCCTTGCTAGGGGGACCCTCTGCCCATTTATCAGAGGGGAGTTACGGCGGAGGCTCCCTGGTGTAAAGAACGTTGGAAGAGTGAAAGATTTATGCGCCGATTCTCAGCTAGATTTATTTTGATAAATTGTACCGTAGCAATATGTAAAAAATCTAATAAATGTAACTCCTTAAAGAGGGGGCTGCTCCGGTTTTTACTGTTTCAGAGAAGAGGCTTGGCAAAAAGTCAGGATGTGCATTAAAAACACACTTTCAAGAAAGCCTAATAAATAAAGGCTTTGAAATATGGTTTCCTAGTGAGAGGCGTTTTAAATCATTTTGATAAAGAATCTAAATTAGGCCCTTAAATAAGAAAGGCAAGTTCTCCTTAACTTATTATTTATAGATAGTTTGGAAATAAAGTCTAGGCGAGCTGATGGCTTCTCCCATTCTTTACAAGGCAAATAAATACCTTGTCAAGCTCCAGCAGCCTCGCGGCTGGCCAGAGACCGTCGTCATCAGAAGGGGGAGGAAGTTGCTGGTTAGCCTTTGCCGAGCGCTTAGTAGGTGCTGCGTGCGGCCCAGGATGGTGTGTGGGGACCGGGTCCCGAATCCCCCAGCGCTGAGGAGCTCGCCAGAGCCCGGACCGTCTATAGGTTCCGAGGGAAGGGCTAAGCTCTCAGTGGGGTTCGCAGGGCTTCCAGGGACTCTGTACAATGTCCCCCCTGTCAGCTTGTGGGCCAGCTCTGAACTCTTCGGGGGCGGCAGAGTTTGGGGCGACTTCGTTGCTCGTTTGGGACCTATGTGTCCTTCCATATGCTCAGAGAACTCTCTCTCCAGCCTCCGAACCTTTCTTCTCTTTAGAAAACAACGCACTGCCCCCAGGAAACCTTTTAGGACTTGGTAGCGTTTGCAGGACGACACATCCCAATGAACTAGAGTTTAGTTTTTGCACTTGGTAACCCCCCCTCCCCCCAGGCTTTGATTTAAAAAGGCACCAACTGCAAAATAGTCCCTGGGGGCAGGCACACGGATTTCACATGCCTTTTGCAGATTGATCACCTACAAACCTTCGCTGCAGAACTTTTGCAGCCACCGAGGCCCTGTCCCTTCCAGCCCTCAGTTGCTGACGTGAGGGGGCTGTGGATCTACCAATGCCCCGGGTGTAAACTCTGCATCTTCTCCCACGTGTGCCCAGGAGCACATACTTAGGGGGATGTTTATTTGCCAAGCACCATTTAAAACTATTTAAAAATTGTTTTTTTATGTACAACAGCGACGCTATCTAGTGTCCGTGACGCTCAGATCCAGCCTGTTTGCCAGTCAGACTCAACAGTGAAATACACCAAAGCAAACGGCGCCTCCGTCCCGTGTGACATTGGTTCACAGTCAGGCGGGCGCCGAGGACCGTCGCTTGCCATGTGACGGTGGTCGGCATTTGCTCCCATCTCCAGCACCACAGAAAAGCAAAACCGCGTCCTTGGTGCGTAAATTGTATTTCCCAGCAAGAGAAGAGACAGTGAAATGTCAAGGACCGTCTCCTTCTAAAGCCCTTCTGAGATGAAAAGTATCCCCGAGGTGTGACATTCTTGCCTCGGTCACCCCGGAGCAAATGTTAATTAGATTAATTACTGTCCCATCGGCTGAACTGGAAACCTCATTTTCACGCCATGAGGTGTGAGGTCAGCTGCTTTTCCTGCAGGTGACCGATCTCGGGGTTCCAGATATACAGGCATAGTTTACTGCAGACACGGGAGAGAGGGAGGGAGGGAGGGGGCCTCAAAACCCTTCGAGCGTCTCAGCCGCCTCCACAAACCCCCATCGATTAAATTAAAGCTCATGTTCCCCACCTTCCCATGTGTCTCAGTAAACGGTTGGAGATCTTAGCCCTTCTCAGGAATGAGTCACATTCCCCCCCCCCCCGTCACACTTGATCGCCCTCGAGGACTCATTCACCCTGTATCGATCTCGAGTCCCCATTTCTCACGGTTTAGATGGGGGATGATCTCAGGCTGTTAAAATGCTGCCAGGTTTCGGAAGCCCTGACGATCGCTGCGCCGGGAGGCCGAGCTCACCCTGCTGAAGTAGCGAAGGGCTGGGCGTTGGGGAAGGGACATTCTTGGCCCTCGGTTTCTAGTGACTTCTTTGGTCTCTGGGGGCAGAGGCCGGTGTTTGAGGGAGAGAAAGGGGGACACGGTGCTTAGGACAGAGAGGAAGCAGGTGTTTAGAGGCGACATTTCTGTGGAGAGGCTTCCAAATCGCCTTGTTCTAGTACCTCCCTCTGGTCCTGCAAACTCCAGAAAAAGAACCTGATACTGAGAATACATTTTTATGACTTTGTCTGAAATGCAGACGGTGTGTACAAGGGAAGACATAAACCTATTTTTTTATGTTTTTTAAAAAAATTGATTTCGGAGAGAGGAAGGGAGAGGGAGAGAGAGAGAAACATCAATGATCAGAGAGAGCCATGGATCAGCTGCCTCCTGCTCGCCCCCTGCTGGGGATCGAGGAGCCTGCACCCTGGGCCTGTGCCCTGACCGGGAATCGAACCGCAACCTCCTGGTTCATAGGTTGATGCTCAACCATTGAGCCACACTGGCCAGGCATTGATCTACCTGTTTTGAAATGGTTGTGGTGTCTCTAAATACCCCCTCGCCTCAAAATAGCACCATGGAAAATTTTCATGAATAACCCATTGTTTGAAGAAAAGCAGGAGCGGATGTTTGTAGCAGAAGGAGCACTGCCACGCTTGGAAAGGGTGATTTGCCTAAAGGACACATCGTCGAAACAAGCCCCTGACCTCTCTGCTTCTGCCCCAGGCGCTTACGGGTCTGGCTTTAGCATCGTATCGATTTTTGTGGGCGAGTTGCAGACTTGGAGGGAGAGAGGTGGGGGGCTTTGGTCCTAGAGGGGCAGACTGACCCACACTCGTCTCGAACAGAGAGGAGATTCTTGAGCTACAAGCAATTGATTTTATTTCCAGCTTTCAGGCTTTCATCACTAACAACAAGGGTGTACGAATGAATGGAGCATTCCCTCTGTCCCTGGTGGATTAAGCCCTACAGACATCTGATGGTGACATAAAACCACGGTCTGCCCATTATCAGCAGTCGGAGGATTTGTAGCACTCGGGTCATTTGCTAACAGAGGTCTCTCTCTTCCGTTATCACCGAAGATCAAAGTAGAGAGAAATCGGATTAATAAGCATCGGGGGAAGAATTTTTTTTTTCTGGAAGACACAACTTATCACACTGTTTTTTCTTTCTTTTTTAAGTTTTTTTTTTTTTTTTTTTAATTGACTTCAGAGAGAGGAAGGGAGAGAGAGAGAAACATCAATGATGAGAGTCATGGATCGTCTGCCTCTTGCTCGCCCCCTACTGGGGAATCGAGGAGCCTGCAACCCGGGCCTGTGCCCTGACCGGGAATCGAACCTCGACCTCCTGGTTCATAGGTCGATGCTCAACCGCTGAGCCACGCTGGCCGGGCCCACTGTTCTTTCTTTATAGAATATTTCCCAGTCTTGGGCTGCTTTGTGGTTAACAGTTGTGCTTCTGTGGGCCGTGAAACCTGCCAGGCCCGAGCATCTTTTTAAGACAACTACAATCATTGGGGTCCATAGGGAGAACCGACCAAACTTGTGGTCAAGGGGCAAGAAAGATCAGGGTGTCGCTTGCCCTCTGGCCCTCTCCTTAGTTCAAAGCGTGGCTGTTTGCTTCTTAACGGTCAGTGGCATCTCTCCCGCCTTGGCCGGGCAGCTCAATTGGCTGGAGCATCATCCCGATACTCCAAGGTTGTGAGTTCGATTCCTGGTCAGGGCACATGCCCGGGTTTCAGGCTTGATCCCCAGTAGGGGGTGTGCAGGAGGCAGCTGATGGATGTTTTTCTCTCTCTCTCTCCCTTTCTCTCTAAAACCAAGAAAAACATATTTAAAAAAAAAAAAGCTTTTTGCTCACCCTTCTGAGCACTCTACCCTCTCAGACCTCAGGAAATCTGTTGTACATTTAAGACATATTTGGTTCAATTGGACTTCGCTCTGACATCAAAGCCTTTGCTACCTTCATAATTCAGAAACAGCTTTCACAGGGGTTGCTTGGGCTAAAATGGGGACTCATTTCAAGGCGTTGGGATTCCTAATGTGTTAGAAATCACCCCATTTGGTTCCACTCGGCTCCTGCCCACTGGTGGGAAACTGGCCGTCCGAGTCCCAGCAAACCAAGGCCAAGGCCTAGCTTCCCACATGGGTTTGCCTGACCTCTTTTTTTCCTTTCGAGTGGATGATATATGATACAAATATTGTCCTTAATCAAAAGTAGATTAGCAATCCCCCATAAACGCGGAGGTACGGGGAAACGCGATAGTGTACTTGGAAAGGATTATTTTCCCAAGAAACACGCACTCATTTCCCTGCCTGCCTTTTATCAACAGGTATTTATCACGATGTGGAAGCTTGTCCACAGGTCACATTTTAATGACGCCCTGGGTTGTTGGAAGACGGCTGCAGCCTGGGGAGGGAGAGAGATTGAACAGAGTCAGGTGCTTTTAAAATTCAGCCATAATTTTAACTTGAGGACTCGGTTGGCTTTAATTCCAAAAATCTAGAGAGCACTTTTTACCCGCCCCCCCGCCCCCAGCTTTTCCCCATCACTCCGACGTCGCCCCGCATAGTACTGATTCTGGTTCCCAGTGGACTTCTTGGCCTTGACTATGCGCATTTATATATTTTTTTTCTTTAGTTATATTTTCCAGATTAGAAATTACATTAATTTGTCAGAGCAGATCTGGAACATGTACCAAAAGGGAGGAAGCAGCCCCTCAAATCTTACCTGGAAGGGTTGTATCTTGGTGGTTATAGAAATATTATACATGTTATTTGTCAACCAAACAGATTATACCAGATATGCTATTTGTCATTTCCCTTTCTCGCTTAACAATCTATCATAGAATTCTCTTATTTAAAAAAAAAAATTGTATGATGTTATCTTTGGCTCTGAAGTATTTCACTGTAAGGATGGGCCACAAAAAGCCTCCCTGTTGGATGTGTGTGTTGTCTTTTCTATTTTCAAAATTATTGTAATTAGCCCGGCCGGTGTTGTTCAGTGGTTGACCACGATCCAGGAGGTCAGGGTTCGATTCCCGGTCAGGGCACATGCTGGGGTTGTGCGCTTGATCCCCAGCCGGGGGAGTGCAGGAGGCAGCGGATCCATGACTCTCTCATCATTGATGTTTCTATTTCTGTCTTTCTCTGAAATCAATAAAAACATTAAAAAATACAAATAAAAACACCCTTTGAAGTCACAGAAAGCAAAGCCCAGCCCAGGAGGTGGTAGCTACAGGTAGATAAGAGTTCGGCTCAGATTAAGAAAGTATTTCCAAACATTTTCGAGGCAACTTGCCAAGTAAGGAGCTGTTCCCGTAGAGCTTTCAAAGTGTTTTCGGTTCCAAAATTCAGTTCTGTAAATGTAAACCTGGGCCTTTAAATCATGACGGGTAAACCACGGCCAGTAGATGGCAGTAAGACACCACGGATCTTGCCAGGAGCAGCGGGCGTTTCACCCTCAGATACTCTGGAAGTAGATGATCCCCCCCCCCTCCCCGCAATTATTATTTGAAGGTGCCCTCATCTGTTGTTCAGAGAGAAACCGCCGATTTGCAAACAGGAAGGAATACTTTCTAATTAAATGGCCGAGAATAATTAGCAGAGACGTTTGTTTTATGGTTGAGATGTCCTGATGTTTCTTTATTGGCCTTGAAAATCCGTGTGCATGTGTGTGCACACATGTGCATGCATGTGTGTGCGTGCATGTATGCGTGCGTATGCCTGTGTGCATATGCATGCATGTGCACACACGTGTGTGCATGCGTATGTGCGCGCGTGTGTGTGCATGCACGAATGAAAGAATGGCAAGTCTGTTTTTGTTAGTTTTTTTTAAACCCAACGTTTAATGCTATCTCGAATTTGTGCAAAACTTTAAAAGCACCTCACTTGGAATTGCATAGAAAATATCTCCACAAAGCAATTTAATGAAAAACATTTCCTTCCTCATCTGAGCACGTATTTGTACATAGATACCCCTGCGTTTAAAAGTGAAAGGATGTGTTCATAAATGCGCCGAGTCAATGCTGTGTTCCTAGCTTTTTTTTTTTTTTTTTTTAAATTAAAAAAAGCACATTTTGTTAGGGAATCCTCCGCTTGGAAGATTTTCATCTGTAGACTTGCCCCCCTTCTGGACACCTTCAGCGGCTTTGTACCACGGAGAAGGGCCTGGATTTTTAGCAAGCCTCGAGGAATTCTTAGCAAGCCTCGAGGAATCCTCTTTCCCGTGGGTATGTGTCCGAAGCGTGCGGAAGCTAACGCACATTGGGACTGCATTTGGAAAGGGGAGATCACGTTGTTTCACTGCCCCCCCTTTTTTTGGGGGGGGTTTCTACAGCATAGCATGACATCCATGCCTGTCGGTTCGCGTGTGTCTAACCCGGCCACACCTCATCACCGTGTCCCTCTGAGCAGCGTGTTTATGCCACGCGTCAGCTTTACCTATTCCAGGCGGTTCTGTAGGAAAACACAGTTGCACCTGCAGCGCGGTTAGTCCCAGCGGCTCGGCGGGTTCCCTTTCCCTTCTTCCAGTTGAGGGGCCCTGGGATTCCGGGGAGACAGATCGTTTTCATTTGCCCACGTTTGGGGCTCCCCGGGACTGTGAGAACTCACCCCCAGGTAGACAGAGGCCACTGCTGGGGTCTCAGTGAGGCATTTTCTCAGGTTCCTCTTCTAACAAAAACCAAGCAAAAAAAAAAAAGAATTTCTGCATAGGCCTGCCATCCGCCCCGCTCACAAGCTCCTTCCCATCCCATCCGTTCTGTCTCCTGCCTCCCCCCTCTCAGTTTTTTTATTTTTTTATTTTTATTTTAATTGATGGGAAACTCGAGCAACGTCTACCCCTCTGTGAGGTCGAGTGGGAGCTGGGAGACCAGCACCGGTCACAGAAAAGCCCGTGACCGCTGCCAGGACCCCTCGACTCCCGGAGCCAGCCCAGCGCTCGCGGACGTGCTCCCTGCTGATCCAAACAGGGCAGAGACTGGGACAGAATAAATGTGCGAAAAGTTCTGTTACGATGCGCTCCACAAAAGGATCTGCTCAAAAAGAAAGTAAATCCCACTTACACCCAGAACTGTCACAGAGTTTCTTTGTGGCCAGTTAAATCGTCATAATTAATGGTCACCTACGCATGGTCCCCATAGAGCCTTATGTCACCCCTTTAAAGGAGACAATCAGAGGGAGCTAAATGTTCTTTTTCTAGCAAACAAAGCTCATTTCTTCCTCTAGAAAATACACATTTCAGCTATACGTGTAGATAATGTATAAATAACACACCACCTTTTTTTCCTGCTTGGATGATTTTTGGTTCGTGCTAAAAAAATGTCACTAAAACATTTTAAGTGAAATTTAAGCTCTTTCTTATAAGTATTAGGTTTTTTTTAAAAAAAAAAAAATCAAATACTTCATCAATTAGAGTATTGCTTTAAGGGAATACTTTTTTTTTCTTTCTGTTTTTTTTTTTTTTTTGTTTTTTTTTTGAAGGGCGTATTACTTAACAGGAGACTGGAATTAATATAGACTTTAAAATATCTGTCGTTAAACATTTTAGAGGCTTCCTTCAACCGAAGGGTCTCGCAAAGACCTCAGCGCGTCTGTACATAGATTTCTAGTCCTGCCAGTTTTTAACCGGACCCTGATGGGGAAGGATTTGTCAGCGAACAAATATCGCTGAGAAAATACAGATTTTTTGGGGAGCGCATCATGGTGAAAGCATTTCCTGAGATCGTGTGATCTGCTTTTTTGGTTTGTCTTTTCCAACGGGAGGGAGTTAATTATTGAAGGGGGGAGCACCGTATCCCGGGTTTGCAGACCTGAGTCCGACGTGCCCGGGGTCTCGCCCCCGGCTCCGCACTCCCTGTCGCCTCTGATTTAAAACCGGAGCCTCCGAGCATCGGCGCTGTCCTAAGTGACGATTTCTGTCTGTTGGTGGCTGCCTGGGGAAGAGAGATATTTTCCCCCCGATGTGGGGAACAGGTGCTGTGGCCCCGGCCGCATCTCGGGCACCTCCGTTTAAGTAACGGCTCGCTGACATGCGTGCTATTAGCTGTGGCGGTCACAAACTCGTGCACGCTGTTTTTATTTTGCAAACACACATAATCGCGCTTTCAGAAGAGAAGATCAGCTGCCCTCTGCGACAGCGGCTGTGACGCGCAAGCAACAGCATCTCGGGGCCCCGCGGTGCCTGGGTTCCCGACCTGGCCCATTTCATTATTTATGCCCGTGGGTCGTTTTCTTAAGGCCATTGCTGATTCCTCTCAGCGGGCCTCTGAAACGGACCGCAGGTCTCCTTCAGAGCGACACGGCCTGGAGGTCTGAGTGTCTGTAAGTGAACTTGAACATCAACAGCACATGCAAAACTAAATACGCACGAAAAGCCGTTAGTGGTCATGAAATGCAAAAAGGGAGCCGGGGGTGGGTGGGGGGTTCCTGGGTTGTGGGGGATCCTCTTTAGGCCGGAGGTAGGCAATTCGATCAGCATCCCCCTAATCTGATGTTGGACTCAGAGAAGAAATAGATACAAACGTCCGAGACACCGAGGCCCGAGACACTGAGGTTCATTTCAGTATTTTCATTTTCATTTTGTATTTTTACGCTAACGCTCCCTTCCAAAAACAAAACAAAAAAAACCAAACCAAAAAACCACCACCAAAAACATTTCCTGGACATTCAGGTTTCTTTCTGATCTTTCCTTGACCTACCCCCATTCTGGACTCACTTGGTTTTGGGGAACTAGTTGGGGCAGAGTGGAAGGAAGCTCGACTCGAGGGGTGAGTCCCGGCCTGTTGGAGGAACCCGGAGCCCCCTCGCCTGACCCACGCTCGTGTCTCCGTCGGGTGGAGGCGTCCGAGTCGCAGGGAAGCCTTGGAAAGGCGGGAGGCGGTGTTTGTTTTCACAAAATTAACAAACCTGGGCTCTAAGGGATCTTAAAAGTGCGCCTTGCATCGCGCAGAGTCCCTCTCACATCTGCTTTGAATATCGTTGGGTGTCTGGGGCCTTTTGTGGGGACGGTTTGCCGCGTCTTTTGTTGTAGGGAAACTAGTGTATTTTGTATTTCGGGAGGGTCCTGGTTCAAAGGAGGCAGCCTCACGTTGGGTTTCTTTTCTCTCTTTTCTCCCCCCACCCGCCCCCCACATTGTGGTGTTTGCTGGGGGTGGGGCGGGGGGACTTCAGCCTGAGACATTCACACGTCGTCCCAGCTCTTTCTTCTCTCTAGAAAAGACAAGCCCTTTATGCCAATAATTACAAAACCCACAGTGAGATGTGTAAATTAAACATGCATGAAAACGTATCCGCTCACACCGCCACCTTTTGTCCCGAATTAGGTAAATACCTCTAAACTTCATGTTGGCGGGAAGGAAAGTATTTAAAGGATCCCTTATGAATGTCCTGATTTTACGATTTTCAGGAGTATTTGCAGCCCGCCCCACCTTCACGCACAGTCCTCCCCTAATATTCTTAATTATGTGAACTGTCTACCTCCCCCCCCAGCCCGGTTTCAATAGCATTTTAATAAGGATCCTTTCTTCGGGTTTTTAAAACGGCGTTTATCCATTCAGCCTGAATATTAGCTTAGAGAGTGGCGAAGTCAGAGGCAGGGGCTTAAAGCAGGCCCGGGCGGCTGCCTCGCAGACAATGCCCTGGGCCAGGTGACCGTGCGTTCTGCTGAGAAACGGGGCTGGATGGGATATTGACAGTTTCCCATCAATAGTCGGGCCCTGGAGGCCCGGCTGTTTGGGCCCCACCGTGATTGACTACTTCTTAATAGACATATAATTGTTGACAAATACCTTCCAATAGACTGTGGCAGCGACCGGCAGACAAAGGAGATCTGGGGATGATAGAGCCCAGAGGCCCACCGTTCGGCGGAGGCAGAACCTTCCGGGGCGGGGGTGGGGTGGGAAATAGGGGGTGTGCAAACAGAGAAACCAAGTCACGGCACCTCCGTCGTCAACCCCGAGCGATCCTGCCCGAACTGAGACGTTAAAAGGACTCATCGTGTCCGTGTGTCATGGAGGGTGCTGGGGAGGGACGAACCCAGACTTCTTTTCGTGTGGCTTGGTGTCAGGTCGATCAGTTTTCCCACATTAAAAAAATTCTGTGTGTGTGTGTACAGAAATAAAATGACAGTATTTTTAGCTTGTTTAACGGCATTAGAAAATCTATCGCCTTGATGCTTCCGATGATGTCCAAGAGGCTTGGGGAATAATAACATGGGGAAAATATTTTGCAATTGGCCAGCAGCCCCATATGCCACTGAGATGTCAGAGGAGCCCGGGGCTGTCCCTTTAAAGTGAGCACGTCCAAGAGCGTCCGGGAACCTTCAACTCAGATCCCGCCGTCTCCCTGGCCAAGGCCTCCTGCCCAGACCACCGCCCAGCTGAGAAACAGCTCTTGAAACGTGGCCTCGCGGGACGGACTCCCTCGGGTCATCTTTGGGGCTCAGAATTAGTAATTCTCTCTGGCGGGGGGGGGGGCTTGCTGTCCACCAGGGGAGGCCCCCCCTTGCTTTGAGCTCGTGACAGGAGCCTGCTGACAATGGGACCAGGCGGTGTCCTTTAGATCCGCAGGCTGCTGTGAGCTGATACAATAAAATAAAATGGAAACCAAGTCCAAATGCAACCTTGGCCTTGTCGGCATAGGACGCTAGACAGAAAAACAGCAGATGGGGCCCAGCCGCCCGGGATCCGCGAGGCAGGTGCCCACACAGGGTGAATGCAACGAGGTGACATCCTGAGTGACAATGAACGGGCTCGTGCCCCAAAGACGTTGGGGTCCCGCCTTTGATTCTTATAGATCAAATACGCAGGTGAAACCTCACATCACGCAACAGGGCAAAGCCTGAGCTTTCTATGCCAACTTCTAGGGCCCCGGGGAGCCCTGTCCCGCCCTCTTTTATGCACAGAGAACCCGCTGTACGTCTGTTTCAGGACGATATAGGCAAGAAGGTGTGTAGGTGCCACGGCTCCAAGGCTCCGTGGCAGGGGGATGAGCCTGCAGATGTTACCTGTTACCTGTCGCCAAACTCCAGCCCTGTAGTTGGGACCCATTGGTGGTGGTGGGGGGGGAGCGGAGATTATTTGTAAAGTTGTTTCTTTAAAAATCTGTGAGCATTCCTAAGCAGCCAGGCTTCTGCAAACAGCTGCTGGAGATGGTGCGCGCGCGCTCGGCCATTAATTCAGAATTACTCCAATTACGAGCTTTTGATGCTCCCAAACCCCCTCTAACCCGAAAGCGACGGAGAGCCCTCGGCCGGACGGTCCAATCAGATCGCTTTCCCCGCCGCCCCAGCGCCAGATGCAAGTAATTTACTTTTTTATTTCTGCATATTCAGAGCGAGCCGGGGCTGGGGCGACCTTCGCCCCCAGAGCCTGCAGGATTCTAACCCTATCGAATTAAAGCATTTTGCTCACTTACTCCCCGAACGCTTTGCTGGTGCCGAGCACGCATCCCGCCGCATAGCAATGGCGGGTGTTCGTGCCCGCTCATCGCCTCGGCCTAATCAGGGATTATTAGGGAAAACACACGGCGCTTTAATTCGATGAGATTGCTTCGAGGTGGCGCAGTTAAGAGGTCGCACCCCTGCGTGGATCTTCCCCGGTCTCCGTAATATCTCCGGCCCCGCTCGACAACGCCCCGCTGCAAACAATAGGCCAGGGAGGCAGCTTTATTTTTTTGACACTCGGGGATGGGCTCGGCAGGGATGGCGATGAATGACTGAGAGATGGCATAAACAAACACCCCGGGCCAGGCGTGGGTGACACCTTTTGCTTCGTGCCCTGCGGACGGACGGACGCAGTGGCCTTAAGAGAATGATGCTGGAGGGGGGAGCGTCCTCAGGGCGGCGATGCTTTCAGATGGAGAGGCCAGGACACTGCTGCTAGATGGCTGCTAACTCCTGTTACTGGCTGGGTGTGGACAGCTCGGGGCCCCGGCTCCCGGCTCCCAGCTCCCAGCTCCCAGCTCCCAGCTCCCAGCTCCCAGCTCCCAGCTCGCCAGGCTTTCCTGCCGCAGAACTGATGTCCCCTCTGACCCTGGAAACCTCCCCACCTGCTGGGAGCTTAGCGAGCCAGCCTGGCCTCCCCAGTGGGAGTGGTGGGGCCTCTGGAGGCCACGGGGGGGGGGGGCTGTGCGCCCGCATCCATGCATCCCCAAGAAGGAGCCAGGGTACCCGAGGCAGCTGAGACGACTGTCTGTCTGACTCCCTCTGCTCAGCTGAGGGTTGATTTTCATACCAAACTTTTCTTTCTGATTCCATCGCCTCCGGCCCGGGGGGATGTGCACGCAAAGCTGAGCCACCCTCCTCGTGGGAGACGCTCAGGCCTCGGCCCCGTGGCTGATTCTCTCATTCAGACGCTGACTGTCGAAGGCGCCCGGAGAGGCGTCCCGAGAAACAAGGGCGACTTCTAGTCTCCTGTCAAACTGAACGGTTGCTGCGTACGTGTCCCCGTCATAGCCCCGCTGCAGGCCGATTCACCTAGAAATTACCATGAAAATTGCGTATGCAGCTGTATGTAAAAATTCAAGCCACACAGCGTCACTGTATCGGGCAGGTCAGCGCGAAGCCCCGTGGCATTGTTGCCAAAAACAATCTGTTTCCATTCACGGGATGAGGGGGGAGGGCTGCGGCGGGGTGGGGGGCAAGGATGTCACAGAGGGGGCTCCCCAGGACAGCGCTGTGTGTGACAGGCCGGGGGCAGGGGCCAGGGGACCGCCTCCCACCCCCCGTGTGCTTCTGTCTTCGATGCCTCTTTTACTTGAACCTTTAAGATTTGGAAGGAAAATGAAGCCTGGCTCTTTCTGGTTCCAAGCGACACCGCTGAACGCTCGCACTGAGTTATTTGCAAGACGACACTACTTGATCTGGGAAATAGAGGAAGGGGTGAGGCCCCTTAAGACACGGTCACGTGCGCCTTCAGATGCGTTGAAAATGCCATAGAATCCTCTCTCCGTACGGCGTCTTATTTGCAGTCGTCATAGCCTTGAAATGTGATTGTTTGGAGGTAATAGAGAACTAGTAGTAAAAAATATAATAATAATAATAATAATAATAATAATAATAATATGGCTGCTGCAGAGGCTTTGGAATAGTTTCTCAGTGGGGTTTACTTGGGGGGGGTGGGGGTGCACACCCTCCTGAGTCTGGTTCAGGACTTAAAATGCTACTTCCCTGTGTCACCAGTAAAACGGCCACAACACACCAGGGGCGCCTGCATTTAAGGTTGGGCGCTCGGCCTGTGTCCGGCTGCATGAGCTAGGCCCGGCCAAGGCCGCCCTCGTCCTCAGATCCCAGGCCCCGTCACAGCCCCACTGAGGTCGCCTGGGTGCCCGCGTGGAAGGGGGACCCGCACGCTCTGCAGCTGCTGGGTCCGAGGCCCGGGAGGGAGCCCTCCCCCGGGTGTCTGGGGGGGAATGCTCTGCTCGGAGCTCAACGTGCCGAGAGCAGCTCCTTCGTCTTAGTTAATGTTTTATTAATCTGTGTACAACGTACACACGTATCTGCCTCCATCCGAGTTTTTATCATCGGTTTCTGTTAGGAAGCGCGTCCATCAGGACAGTTAATCTGATAGCTCTCATTTTCTGCAGTTACACGGCTAATTGAATATCTTTATTTTCAGCAATTTGCTTATGGCTGGGATCCGGGTGGTTCTGGGAACGTCTTAGAGTTTGGTGGTGAGAGCTGGCTGGGTGAGGGCTTCTCCTCAGTGGGACCAGCTCTGCTCACGTCTCTCGCTGGGGCACCATCTAGTCACGTCCCCCCTTATTTCTGCCGCTCTTTGCTGCTCTCTATTTTAAAAGCGATCCGTTGGGCTGGTGTCTTGTTTTTTTTTCTCCCCCCCCCCCCCCGCTTAGCCCCAAATTAAATTTCTCCAACTCCAAAAGAAACCTAGAAACCAAACAACCAAAACAAACACAGTAAAAGGCTCACTAGCCTTTTCTGCTTAACGTGCAAAGCAATTAAAAAATTGTGTGAGTTACAATCTTTGCATTTGTAGGACCGTAACTCTATCGTGGGCGGAACCTCATGTTTTTGCTTTTCTTTACACTTTTTAGATGCATTGTGGGGCAGGCTTTTGCCCCCTTCTTTCTGAGGGGAATTCTGAAGCCTAGGCCACAGGCCAGGTGAGAATATGCTCTTTCCGCAAATAAGTCGTGTCATCTCGGTGGGAAACTGTGCCTACCTCGGAGGGCCTTACATTACAAACCTGGCTGTTTTGGAGTCTGTAAGAGAAATAAAAATACTGGATGATTTTATTCCTATAAGTATGATGGCGTAAGGAATGATTTTTTTTTTTTTAAAGATGTTTTTAATGATTTCAGAGAGAGGAAGGGAGAGGGAGAGAGAAACATCTATGATGAGCCATTGATGGGCTGCCTCCCGCTCGCCCCCTGCTGGGGATCGAGGAGCCCGCAACCCGGGCCTGTGCCCTGGCCGGGAATCGAACCGCGACCTCCTGGATCCTAGGTCGATGCTCAACTGCTGAGCCACACCAGCCGAGCAGACCCCAGAAATATATCATTATTGGAGCCTTCCTAATTTTGGAATGCCCTCTGTTTTTGATCATCTGACACTTAAAAAAAAAGAGTAAAAAGAGTTGTTGAATGGTATCCGCCCACATCCCAAGCACCCTTTGCAAGCTTTCTTTGCTGTTTTCGTGAGGTGCGTCAATAGGCGCGATCTCACCTGAGTTCCAGCAGCCTTTTGAGGCAGGTGGGGAGGGATCATGATGCTTATTTTATTGCTTATTTAAAAAAAAAAATGGCTCAGGGAAGTCTTTTGATTCACCCAACCAGAATTCTGTGTCTACTAAGAATGGACTTGGGGGCATAACTAACTGGTTTCCATTCAAACAAACTCTGTTTCGAGGCCAGTTCAGTCCCAGTCCTCTAGAAATGGGGACCGGAGAGAGTGAACCAACAGAGCACATATGAATCTCGAATCGAACGCTTTCCAATGACCAACACGGCCCCGTTAAATATTGATTTGTGTCCCAACATCTCCTTATAAGTCATCCAGATATTTACTGATGTTTATTTCCAAAAATACCCCCCAGCAAACAGAGTAGTCAGCCAACATGTAGCTCTCACTGTCCTCCTGGGGGGAATATTAAAGAAACCAAGTTTGGCCGAAGCTTTGGAAAGTGGGGGCTCCCCCCCCCCGCTCTTCCCCGTGGCCGAGGGCAGGTCAACACTCACCTCTGGCAGGTAGCACGGGGCTCCTGGGCCCCCACAGAGCCTTCCAGCTCCGGTGGCCTTTGCTCTCCGAACTCTGCCCTCTTCTTTACAATAGGACCAAACAAAGCCAACATTTGTGAAAGGTCAGACTTCAGAAAGAGCAGAGAGTATGAGCGAAAGTGACAGAAAAAAGATAAACAAGACGGGAAAACATGCGTCTCAGATGCTTACCCAGCCTGGCCGTTTGGGGAGAGTGGCCCAGGGGCCTAAAACTAGGACGAGGCACTGGAAGACAAGCCCCTCCGCACCCCCCTTCCCCAGCAGACATTAAGGGGACCAGAGGAGGCTGGCTCACTGACGGGCCATGGCTATTTATGCTTCTGATTATTTATATATATTGCTGTCTAGTTTTGATACTTAAAAAGGATCATGGTTGCAAAACATAGTTAGCAGCTTGTGAATGAATGATAGTAACAATTCCAGGTAGTAAACCAGGGCAGGGGAGGGCGGGGAGGTAGGGACGCCTTTTCTAACTCCCAGTGTGCTGCCCTGGTTTTAAAAAAAATGTATTTATTGATTTCAGAGAGAGGAAGGGAGAGGGAGAGAGAGAGAAACATCAATGATGAGTCATGGATCGGCTGCCTCCTGCACGCCCCCTGCTGGGGATCGAGGAGCCTGCAACCCGGGCATGTGCCCTGACTGGGAATCGAACCAGTGACCTCCTGGCACATGGGACAGCTGGGCATACCTGGGTTTCTCTATGGGCTGGTCCCATCTGCACTGGGAACATTGTACCTGGAAAGAATTTGTGTCCAGACTGTTGAGCTACTGAAGCCCACAGCAGTAGGGTTCCTGACCTACCTCGATCTTGTCCGGTCTCTTTCTAATAGTTCAGGAAGCAGCGACATTTTAGGGGGTCCTTTGTAGGAACTGTGCCCAGAGACCCCTGGAGGGGACGCACGTGACTACTGAGCCCACCTCAAGCCTCAGCGGATGTGATGATTTACTCGGATATTATTCAGTGACTCGTACTTATGGCAGCATCTATCACGAGAGACAAACTTCCTCTAGATTTACCATCAGGTTCTGGACTTTGTCTTTTGAAATCAATATCATAAGATATTAATGTTCCTATATAGGTCAGTGCCAAAGATTTGCGGTGTGGCACGGCTAAAATTTATTAATTTATAATAGCAGTAAGGATAATTCCTGGAAATTTTCGCTCTTGCAAGAATAGGCGAAGGCCCTCCCCTCCTTAGGAAACGTGGCTTATTATAATAGCAATCTGCATATCCCGGGGGCTAAGTCATTTTTTCCTTGAAATGAAGCAACTGTAACAATTAAATCCTGATAAAAAGTTGCCCCGGATGCTGGTAGCAATCTGTCTCTTGCAACAGACTTACCCGTTAAATTCTACTTTGGAACTGGTTTTGTGAAAGATCTTACTAATATTATCTGTTGTTTCTCTTTTAAAAAATATTTTCATATTGACTTGATATTTTCCATGTTACTTTCAACATACATGTACCTGTAAATAAAAATATAGACATAACATGTGTATATCACTTATAGGTATATGATATATCTTTTATATAGACATACACCTGTCTCTCCCCCCCCCCAGCGGCTCCTCACCTTCGGGTTTCTTTTTCCTGTCAATATTTTAGGGGGTCTTAGCCTTGATTTCTCTTTACACTTCTATTCCCAATATGCTGGGATCTTGTCAAACCTGTACCTTATCTTATCACGAAGTAGCACAGCAAAGAGTTAAGAGCATTTGGTTTGGGGTCAAGCTATAACCAGGTTCAAATCCCGCTTCTGCCATCGACAGGCTCCGGGACTTGAGAGAAATCATCCTACTGTCCTGCGCCTCTGGTAGCCCCGGCCTTGAATTTGGCGTAATGTCACCTGCCATGTAGATTTTCACGTCTGTGTCCGAGCAAGACGCTGCCCAGAGCAGCGTAACAGTGGCTGTTGTTCTTACCACCGCAATTATAACCATAATCGATGAGCCACATGTACTTTTTCTATTTTTCAAAAATGTTTTTATTGATTTTAGAGAGAGGAAGGGAGAGGGAGAGAGAAACATCAACGATGAGAGTCATTGGTCGGCTGCCTCCTGCATGGCCCCTGCTGGGGATCGAGGGGCCCGCACCCCGGGCATGTTCTCGGACCGGGCTCACTTTTTCTATTGATAATATTTTACCAATAATCACTTTTGCTATCATGAAGACAAGAAGAAATAGTGAAGAGCACACGGATTTATGCTTTGAAAACCTGAATTTTTTTTTTTTTTTCACTTAAGGAAATACCCTATTTTCCGAACAGTGAAATGGGGAATGATAATACTGGAAAATCTGCATTTCTTTCTCTTACTCTGCATCTTCGGTGTTGGGCCGAGATAACTGTTGTTAAAGAAATACCACAGGAGGACATCTGTAGTAATTTCAACAATAGAGATGAATTAAAAAAAAAATAGTGGAAGTTCCTTTGGTGATATTTTCCTAAGATCTCTTGCAACTCAGAAGCTGAATCATTTAATGCAGACAGACATGCGTATCCTTACGTGTGTGGGAATGTGGACATTTTTACCCTTATTTTGAGAGAGGAGTTGCAAAAAAAATATGGGATAGGCATTTGTGAAAATAAAATTAAGGTTAGGCTGTGCCAACTTTCTAGGGAAAAAACAAACAAACCCCACACACGCACAATCCTGTGGCCAGCACTGCTCTACCCAGATCCGATTCTTAAAAATGCAAAGATTCTGCTTTAAATCACGGTTCGCTCACTGAGGCTCATTGCTGCAGACGGCCACCGATTTGGGTGCCCGTCTTAACAGGAAAATGCCAGTTACGGTATATTATCAACCCCGGTCTTGCCGGGCATTAAATTCCCTGACCTGGTCTGCTGGGAACCTGACATGAACAGGAGCAATTATCCGCCCAAAGTCTGCAGCCAGTTGTTGGCATCCTCTCAGGGTAATTTCCCCGAAACATTTCATGATTGAAACGCAAAGGTGGATAATTTAAAAATCCATCCTAAGGAGCTGTGTGGTATCATTGGAGCGAGGGGTCCTCTCCGGCCAGCCGGTGCCCCCGGAGGCGCGTGCCTTACAAATGACGTTTCGTGAGATCCCGTCGCCCTGGGAAGCCCTTTAAACAGGTTTAAACAATTTCCTTCAGTCTGGTTTGAGTAAAACAAAGAAACAACAACAACAAAAATGGGTACTCTGGGTTTCTTTTGTATCCCTGGAGAAAACATACAAGTTTAACTTGATACAAGTCTCCCCAAGGGCGCATTTTCACCCACAGGGTGGGGGGAAATGGTGACAAATTCAACAAGTGAGAACAGCATTCCCCGGCTCTCTCGTGACGTTTGTGCAGCGTCAGACCTCTGCCCTTTACCCGACGTGAGGGGCAAATTAAATGGGGAAGACGCTTGTTTTGTAGACATACAGGTGTGATGACTGTCTAGAGGGAAGATGAATTGGACTCTACCTTTCATTTCTTTCTCGCAAAAATGTCCCTGTCATACATGGCCCGTGATAGCTGGAACCACAGGGAAACAAAGCGGAGGCTGGTGCGGCTCAGTGGCTTCATTCTGTGCCCCGAGGGGCCGCCGGTTCGCTTCCCCATCAGGGCACAGGCCCGGGTTTCAGGGCTCGGCCCCCCCCGGACGGGAGCTGCTTTTCACTGCAGGCTGAGCAAACTGTGTGTCTATCTTAAAAAGCCAACTCACAGGCCAAAAAAAAAAAAATAAAAAAATCTAACATCATCATAGACTAAAACCCAGTGTTCTGCGCACACGTCCAGACGGCACACTAGAAATGAGAAAAGAAACACCCAGGAGGAAGGAGGAAGGAGCCCGAGGCGAGTCCACGCATCCCGGACAAAGGCCTCGATTACTTCGCCATCTTTCTCGCGGTCTGTCGGTTGTTCCCGTAAATAATTAGGGGCACGGCAATTCTGCGGGCCTTTTTACTCGAACATTGTTAAGAGAAAGAGAGGTGACGGGAGACAGGCATAAAGAGGGAACTGTGAGCAGAGATGGCTAATTATAGAGCTTCTACTAAAGCGCGCGGCCCCCCCGCCCCCCGAAATGGAATTTTTGTTTGATAATTAACAGACCTACGGGGCGCGTTACGTTCTCAGACTCCGAAGGTATTGATCCCTCTGTCTCCGGCTGCTATGTTTGTTCTTTCTGGGTCTCTCTTCCCCTGAGAGTTTTGCTGAGTTCATAATTGAGGGGCGGAGTGATGAAGACCTGGGGAGTCACCAGAAGATGACCTGCCATGTGTGGGGCTGGGAGGGGGCGGTTCTCAGTCATCCATGCAGGTTTCCTGCTTTATATTAATTTAATTAATTTATTTATTCATTCATTTATTTTTGGTGATATTGATCACAGTAACATTCCACATCAAGGTATGGTTTAAAAAAAACACACACCCCAAAACACTCAGGTGCAAAATATGCCTAGTTAACCCGGACCCACAGGCCATCGCTGGGGGGTATAGTCATTGTTTAAAACAAATGGTACCCAGCCCAGCTAGTTTGGCTCAGGGGTTAGAACATCGGCCCACAGACTGAAGGGTACCGGGTTCGATTCTGGCCCGGGTTGCAGGCCCGATCCCCAGCCCTGGTCGGGGTGCGTGCAGGAGGCAACCAATCCATGTGCCTCTCACATCGATGTTTCTCTCTCTCCCTCACTCCCTCCTCTCTTTCTTTTTTGCCAAAAGCCTGAACAATAATTGGATTCTTTGTGTCCCACAGGACTTCGAATGGTCACTTCTGAGCTTTAGCTGGTTGATAACCCCAATAACCACAGGCGGGGCATGTTCCTTCCTGCACAATCTAAGTGAACAGGAGGGAATCTGTCCACAGGATCATCAGCCCAGTCCCTCCTCTCCCCCTCTGCCTCCCTCCCTCACAAGCCCCCCTTGTGGCTGCTCACCCTCCAGGGCAGGTCTGACAGGGAGAGGTCGACATCAGAGAGAGCGGGAGAGAGGGAGAGGGGCCCGATGGCTTGAACAGCCTCTCACACACGGAGCCTGAATTATAGAACAAAGCAGCCCATTCTCCCACCCCACGGGGTAATAACCCTGGGCAGAATGGCTGTGCTCGGTGCAATGAAGAGTCTGAACTGCATTAGGGCCCTTTTAGTTTACAAACAAGGGGCCTCATTTAGAAGAAAAAAAAATCTCTGATCAGATTATTTCTTTGTGTTCATCCTTGTGGAAAAATGTCTGTTCGGAGGAAGGGGGGAGGTGGCGGTTGAAGGTGGCTTGTTAACTCTTCGGGCCGGATCAGGACGGTGAAGGGCAGTTGGGAGACCATCATTCATCCTTAATCTCCGGGCCGAGGAAATAAATAAGCTAAGGAGCGCTAGTTTGGAGCGCTCACTATATAAAAATATGAAGCAGATTTTATTGTCGCCCTCTCTAAATGGCTCCTCCACGAGCAAGGCAGCCAAAAGGCCTCCTCACGCTTAATCACGTTTTATGGCGAGATGAGAGGGTGCAGTCGGGGTCACCGGTCGATAGAAAGCTCTCTGGGGAGTTTCGTGAAACCTTCTGGGTTAGCAAAAGCATCCCGGGTGCTGATTTCCCGGGCCCCGACTGGCTGCAATGCAGGCCAGGGGCGGTGGGGGGGGGAGCGCCGTCCAGGTTGTCCCATATGCGTTGGAAGGACCAAGCCCAGAGCTTCATGGGAAGGCCAGGTGATGGGTAAGGTTGACGGCTGAATCATTCTACAAATCTCTGTTGGGGAGGTGCCTGGATTCCTCAGTCATGGAGGACAGGACAGAGGGAATGTAAGACAGAAAAGGCCCTGTGGTGGTAGAGAGAGGGTGGTTTTTTCTTAACTTAGTCTTTCCTGAGTTAGGCGAGATAGCGCTATGTTAGGGAAGGTCATCCCTTCTCACGTTTTGGAGATAAAGTATGATTTAGGGAGAGGTGAGAGGGACCCAGGTAATTGGTTTTAGAGCATGTCCGGTCTTTCGTTGTGGACAGTTCTCTTAATTACTCTCATACCAGCGATTTTTCCTAAATTCTTAGAAGCATTTCTCACTGAGTACCCTGGGGGTGGGAGGAGGTCTTACGAAAGTGGTTGAAACACTGTGCAGAGCCACAGCCTTTGGAAAACAACAGGGGGTTGTGCCATGTGTAGCCGGGGCAGCCTCTTGTCTGCAGGTAAAACATGGGAACGGAATAGGGGAGCATCTTCATGGGAAATCTAAACCTAGGGACAGCGTCATTGGTCGTCAGCAGTTGAGGCATGTTCCCTTTTGAAGGCAGGAGGAATGCAAAAATATTTCACCTCACCCTGCTGGTGTGGCTCAGTGGTTGAGCATCCACCTGGGATCCAGGAGGTCACAGTTGGATTCCCAGTCAGGGAACATGCCCGGGTTGCAGGCTCCTCGATCCCCAGTAGGGGGCGAGCAGGAGGCGGCTGATCACTGACTCTCATCATTGATGTTTCGCTCTCTCTCCCTCTCCCTTCCTCTCTCTGAAATAAATAAAGACATATTAAAAAAATAAAATAAAGTCTCTTTTCTGAGTCACAGTTTGTTAAGTTTTATTTGCTTTAATGAGTGATTCAAAAGAAGGCATTTTCTCCTGCTCTTTGTTTTGTGAGAAGGTGATGATTAGAGCTTACTCTTGAAGAAAGACATACTGTGTAGAACTGTCCTCTAGAGAAATAATGTACCCATATTGGTTGAGATTTTATGTTTCTTTAATTTTTATGTGGTAATGAAATATAACAGGGAAGGAATTAATACAGAAACAAAGGCATGTATTTGTAACATGCACAGGCTACATGGTATGGTAAAATAGTGTGCAAAAGATGTTTTACCGTAACTATTTTTTAACAGTTTTTTGGAGTCTAATGACAGACAAAAAGTTAAATATGTTAAAAGGATACAGTTTGTTCCCTTTTGACACATGTATACCTGTGTAAATACTGTTTTTAAAAACAATGTAATTGTAATGGCATTGTTTGGTAAATTTGTTTCTGTTTACTCATTGTTAATCTATTTCTAGTTATAAATTTTGTGTATTAATTATGTATCCTGCAGTCTTTATAACTTGCTTATTAATTCTTGTATCTCTTTTTATTTTTTGTAGTTCTCATCGGATTTCTACACAACCTGTGAGTAAATCTGGTTTTATTTTTTCCTTTTCGATGCCGTTTATTTTTTTTTCTTGCCGTATTTAGTGGGCTGGATCCCTCATGTAATGTTGAGTTGATCCGGTCTGAGCAGACATTCTTGTCTCAGTCCTGCTCTTAAGGGGAAAACCTTGAGCTCTTTGCCGTTAAATATGACGTCAGCTCTACGCTTTTACAGATGCTCGTGATCAGGTTGAGCGAGTTCCCCCTTAATTCTGGTTTGCCGAAAAATTTTGGATCAGAAAGGGAGTTTGCGAAAAGCTTATTTTCTCACGTGTGTTGAAGTGATTACGTAGTTTATTATTTTGGGTTTGTTGATACAGTAAATTACATTGACTGACCTTTGAAGGTCAAAGTCACCTTTGCTTTCCTATGAGAAACCCCACTTGGTCATGATATGATGTGTTTGTTGCCATGTGTATAAAATTGTTGGGTTTAATCAGGCAAGACATTGGCTAGAGTTTTCGCTTCTTTATTCAAGGAGAATATATGTTTTTGGATTTTTTGGGTCAGAATTTGACCTTTCGGTGATGCTGGAAGAGGTCGTGAGGAATTGGTTTTATCTCTTTCTTAAATGTTTGGTGATACTCAACCATGAAGCCCCAGAGGCCTGGGATTCTTTGCAGAAGTTTTTAAACCATAAATTTAATTTCTACAACCGATATGGGGCCTTTCTGATGACCTGTTTCTTCTTAAATGAGCTTTGGTAGTTTGTGTCTTTCAAGGAAATTTATGAAATGCATCTAAGCTGTTGACTCTACTGGCGTAATGTTGTCTGTCATGTTTCCGGGTTATCTCTGTGAGATCCGTAGGACCTGAAATCATGCTGCCTCTCATGTTCCTGATATTTATAATTTAGGTTTTCTCTTTTTTTCGTTACCGATAAGGCAGCTACAAGTCTGTCAATTTTATAAATCTCTTCAAAGAACCGTGTTTGGTTTCGTCGATTTCCACTTTGATCTTTATTTTATTTCTTCTTCCAACTTCTGTTTTAACTTGTTTTGGTTTTCTTATGTGTTTTTTTTTTTTTTTAAATTTGGAACAACAAGCCCGACAGCTCAGGAATGTTTGTTTATTTTTAAAAATGATACTATTATCTTTTAATATATTTTCATCTCGTTGAGAGGACTTTGAGGTAAAATCTTTTGATAGGTACCTAGGAAACTAAGAAAAAATATTGACTTTATTAACCTCACGGGGAAGAAATAAACAAGAAGTTGAGCAAAACGGAGAAATGAAGGAAATTTAGTCCTTTGTGTCATAGCTGTAAACGTAACTGGTTGTGGTGGTATGCTTTTTAAATATTGACTTAACCACATTTGTTATAACGCTGTTGAGGAACTGAGTGGGGCTGTGTGTGTGTGTGTTGGGGGAGGAAGCTCCGTTCTCGATTCTTATATTCCGCAGTAGAAGCCCCTACGTAATGTCTAAAACGGGGCGGCCGAGAGACAGCAACACAAAAATGCCATTTAAAAAAATGTGTTTATTGATTTCAGAGAGAGGAAGGGAGAGGGAGAGAGAGAGAAACATCGATGATGAGAGTCACTGATCGGCTGCCTCCTGCGCGCCCCCTGCTGGGGATCGAGGAGCCTGCACCCCGGGCCTGTGCCCTGAGCGGGCATCGAACCCTGACCTCCTGGTTCATAGGTCGGTGCTCAACCGCCCAGCCACGCCGGTGCTAACCTTTAAAAAGGTGCCTGGAAGCTTCAGACGCAAATGACCCGCCTGGATGGCACGTTAACAGGAATCACGTAATTTTAATGCCTTTGGTCTGCACAGAGCATCGGCCGCACGTCCCACTGGCTCCTGGCAGAGATGGCCTGTGGGGTCGGGGACGCGCCAAAGCCGGGGGCCGGCTACCTGCCTCGGTCTGTCCTCGCCTGATGCCCGCCTGACAGAGACGGTCCGCGCAGGTGTCACTCGGGCCAGGGCCAGCCTTGTGGAGGCCGAAGCCTAGTCCCAGCCTCTCCCCTCGCCGGCCCGTGAGCTGTGATGACAGCTGGCACTCGGCTGTCCCCAGAAGCCCCTCTCGCAGTGCCCGGCGCCACGCTTCCTCGGCGATTGAAGCAATTAGCCAGCGCGCGGCTGATGTACCCCGCAGAGGACGGGTGGCTCGTCTGACACATCTGGGCACCGAGCGTAATTGAAACAGCTGTTTCCGCCCATATGGCAGCGAAAGCTGGTCCTGCAGAGCGAGCTGCCGGGGCTGCTCCAACCTCGGGCAGATTAGCTGTCATTAATCCCCGGATCCGACCTGCATACGCCGAGCCGCTAATCAGGCCAGCTGGGCGTGGGCGGGCACCGAGGACCAGACAGTCCCTTTAAGATTTCTAAAGGGCACCCCCACCCCGGGTTAAAAATAAATAATAACAAAACACACAGACCCAAATTTCACTCTCCCAACCGCCCCCCCCTCCCCCCGTGACAATGGGCTGTCCGTTAGGACATTGCTAAGGCCGAAGTGGACTTTCTGGGAGCCTCAGGCAGCTCTGTGCAAGGCTGGTGGCCTGCAGCTATAAATAGCTCGTCGCGGGGAGAGCAGGAGCGGGGCACCCTGTGGCCTTGGCGGCCTGGCTCTGAGCGAGAGCAGCAGGGTAATCCAGGTGCTGATCTGAGAAGGGGAGACACCCCAACCCAGAGAAGAGGGTGCAAGCAGCTTCCTCCCTACCCCAAGGCACCTCACTGGCTTTTGGAGGGATTGGGTTTCCGTACCTGGACCTTAGAGGGATGGGCCTTCCTTGGTATGGACTTAAAAAAATTTTTTTTTTCTATTGATTTCAGAGAGAGGAAGGGATAGAGAGAGGGAGAGAGAGAGAAACATCAATGATGAGAGAGAGTCATGGATCGGCTGCCTCCTGCGCGCCCCCTATTGGGGGTCGAGGAGCCTGCACCCCGGGCCTGTGCCCTGATGGGAATCGAACCGCGACCTCCTGGATCCTAGGTCGATGCTCCAGCGCTTGAGCCACAATAGCCAGGTGGTATGGACTTTTTAGGCTATGAGTTAGTTGTTGCATGTGGGTCTGGTGACAGGTGAGGGTCAGGTGCCACCTGGCAGGTAAAGGGGAGCTCTCTCGTCCCCGAGGCCGAGTTGTAAGACAGGACAGAGACTGCCATTTATTTCCTTTGGTCAAATTCCTTTTCATTTAGTAAAGTCCTGTAAGATTTTGTTTGCCGGAATTCATACCCTTAAAACATGTAGAATCCAGTCGGTGTAGTGAGGGGTACCCGTGGGAACGAGGCAAAGACTCGATTTGGTCAGAAATAAAGATGAACACAAGGGGTTTTTTTGTTCTTGGTTTTCTTTTGGAAGTCCTCTACGATGTTAAGTTTACCTTTTGAACATTTCCCTTTGACTGCCACAGAAGGCTTTGGAATAAGAGGTTTTCATTTTAGCAGCAGGCGCTGCAGCCCCGCGTCCTCGCCTGGTGAAGTCCCGCCTCCCAGCAGTTGACAACGCCACCAATTCAGTATTTTCAAATTCACTGTAGGATCCGGCCAGATGGGACACATCTCTCCTGGATGTGTCCTCAAAATGTAATTTCTGCCTTTAAAAAAAACCACTAAAGACTCACCTGCGTGCGGTTTAGCGTCTCATCCAATAAACGTTTCAAATAAAATAAAAAAGCCTTGAATAAAATGCCACCGACATCTCACATTCCTCATGTCTCAGGCGGACAAAAGCCGATCGGTCCCCCCCACCCCCTGAAGGGAAGGGCTCTCTCACAGTCACACGTCCAAAAATAAACAAAAATTCCCCGTTGGATGATCTCCTGGGAAGTCCCAGTCTATAGAAAATATAGACTCTGACTTTTAAATGTCGACCAGCCTTGGAAATCTATACGACATCAACTTTTGCTACCCCCTTCCCCTGCCAAAAAAAAAAAAAAAAAAAAAATCAATCTTGAGTTATGATTTGATTAGCAGAAAATTGCCGTCGCGTTTGTTTCTACGTTTGTCGGCCTCCTGTCCTTTTCATTCATAGGCTGCCCGAGTCAAACCTCCTTTAAAAAGTCCCCGAGAAAGTCGGTGACATTAAAATGTCCTTTGATGCTCTTTCGCTGCGCAGTGAATATTAACAGTTATGGTGACCCCCGTTCCCTAATGTGTCTCCACAGGATCAATAACAGTTAAGTGCCACTGTTTTACAATTAAAAAGGGGATCATTTTAAATTTAAACGCTCGTGGCTAATTTTCTGCTGGGCACTTAATGGCGTAATTCATTTTTGAAAAACCTCATCGGGAGAACATAGGCATTTCTTTGTTTCTTTATTTTTTTGGTGACACCCAAGCAAGGGGCTACTTTGAGCACCTCTTGTTTCTAAGATGGTCCATAGCGTCATTCGGTCCTCAAGCCGCGGGGCGTCCATAAAATTTTCACCAAAACTAGGCCTGGGCAACTGTAACAAACGGACAGCCGCTTCCTTCCTGAAGGCTGCTGTTTCATCCAATCTCTCCTTTACTCTCACGTTGGGTTTTTGTGTGTGTGTGTGTGTGTGTGTGTGTTTTCTTTCCTGTTCCTGATTTTTGCTTTCCTTCCTGTGCCCATTAGCAAGCCAGGCGCATGACAGGTGGTTCCAAGCGGTGCCTACATATTTCCGACACCTAATTGGCGAGCATTACGCTGGAAATGTCATTCTGATCCTATCTCATTGACGTCGCAGAGGGCCTGGGCTCTGTCTTCCCAGCCGTGGCTTTCCCGGCTCCCAATTACAACAGTAACAGACGCATCGAGTTACGTATACAATGTATCCCCGGGGACGGGCGCTCGGGATAGATCCACTGTGGGGCGAGTCTCCTGTCTGCGCGCAGAACTCACATTATCTCGAGGCAAAGGAGAGATGTTGCCTGTCATTTGTGTTTGCTGCTGGAACCTTAGAAGAGTATATTGATGCATTTGGCATTTCTGGGGGGGAGTGTCTTGTTTTAATAGGTCTCGTTAGAAAGCAGAAGGTAGCCGCCACCGGTTCCCTCCTCGATACTAAGAATACGTCTCATGCATCTTTTAGCTGGCCCTGGGCCTACCTTTACTAAATGCTCCAGCTTGTTTATAATTTACTGGTGAAGACACGGGACCTCAGAGAGCTCACGTTACTTGCTTAAAGTCACACAGTTTATACTTTATTGCAAATGGACTGTAGGCTTGCAAACCCCTCATCTTTCCACCGCCCCACCATCACATCCATTGGAACGGAAACTTTAGACTTTACAATGTATCTTAGACTTGAATCCCCAAAATAAACTGGCCAGAATTTGTAACTTCCCCCGCCCCCCCCCCCCAAAAAAAAACATTCCCAGGAGTCTAGTTATTCCAACTACAGGAGCAGCCAAAATCAATGGCATGTAACATTGTAACGTCTGATCTTTTAAGAAACTATTTAGACTTTGGTTACTTTGTTACAGTCTGTCGGTCACCAGCCAAGAGCTGCTGCTAACTAAAGACTCCACGAAATGATTCATTTTAGTGGTTTTTACTTCTGAATCTGATCATTTTCTTTCTAAACGTAAATTTTTGACTGCATGCTAATGCTTTGGTAAGGAACCAGAACAAACGGGCCCACGCTTATTGCATCAGGGTTCAGGATAAACGGAGTAGTAGGGCGTCCAGGGCCCAGGCTCCCTGAACATATGATTAATTTCTGCAGGGACGTTTGTCTTTATTTCCGACGCCTGTACTTAAAGACAATAACAGAGGAGGAGGCACATTGATGAATATTACCCCGTTCTATGGAAAACCGGCTCTAATTAAAAAAAAAACCTTCCGTATGCAAAATCCTTGGTTTTGCTCGATTGCTTTTTTCCTTCATTTTCTTTTTTGTCCCTCCCCCCCCCAAACCCACCCCTTGAATTCACATTTTTTTCTTTTCACCGGACATCCTGTGTTTAAGTAGGAAAGACAGAGCCTGGTCCCAGCCCAGCCAGGGCGCGATCAGGGCGTCACGGGTGCCTGCGGTCACTTAAAGGAAACGTGAGTCCAGCGGGGATGTTGTCACCCACCTGGTCTACCCTGTAACCCAAGCCCGGAGTCAGAGGACGCGGCCGGGTGCCCGCGAGGCACGTGGGCAGCTGGGTTCGCAGGGGCGCGCTGGTCCAACGCGCCCGGGAGCGGCACAATTAGCCGCTGACAGCAGGTGTTGTCTGCGTCCCGCCACGTTACACTCCTCACATTTCATGTAATGCTGTTTGCAAAGTGCTCCCCCTTTTCAATTAGCCAGCCTGGCTCCCCACACGCCCCCCCCCCCCCGTTCCTCTGCACGGTTCCAGGGACCGGGGGAGCCTGCTGGGCCGGCTGCGCCCTGGCCTCTGCGCCTCCACCGAGCGCAGCATCCGTGCGCGCCCAGGGCCGACCAAGGGGCTCCGAGCCTGTCATCAGGCGGAATTTATTCCATGTGCTGTTGCGTGTTTTGTTTAAGGAAGAGATGGGCTATTCCAAAAATAGCTCCAGCAACTTCCTCCCTGCGCACGTGTCCCTTAACTCCGGGTGGTCTTGGGCGTGGAAGGACCCGGGGGTGGCTCGGTCTTGGCTTTCTCACCGTGTCCCCCCTTCAAAGTAGCTGCAAGCTGCCCGGCTGCTCTGCATTCAGCTCTCATGCCTGCAGTAAGCAATACCTGCTCCGCGTTTCCCCGTGTCAGTGACCCTTCTTTATTTACCTAAAGGGGCTGCCCCCCCAGTGGGCGTCCATGCCGGCCACGGGGCAGGTTCCAGCGCCAGCCTGGATTGCATCAGGTGCTGACTCCTCAGGGGTGACCCCAAAGCACGCGGTGTCATTTAAACTTACATTGTGTCGTGCCGCACGGGGTGATGCATTTTGACATTACGCGTTAGCTGTTGATCCCCTCGTGGTGAGTGCAGGAAAATGGGTATCGGCAGGTAAGGCAGGACCCCTAAGAGTGAGGGGCATGGGTTCAGGCCCTGCCAGTCTTAGGCCTCGTGATGCTGGGCACAGGGCTCTGCAGACAAAGCTCTCCTCAGTTCTTCTTTGGACCCTCCTTTGCATATTTATCAAAGCATTTTGGGCTGCTCCGTGCTAATGGCTGGGAGTCACCGGCGGAATGAGTCCCTCTGCTGGCCCCTCTCCCCAGGCTATCGAGCCATCAGTGGAGGCTGGACAGGTCGTGATGACATACATTTGGCTGCTGACTTGTCCAATTTGGCCGCACTCCTCCGTGTCACCGGCGTGGGCTTGGCCAAGATTGAGATATTTGCAAACTGTCATCTTTCATAAATGTCTGCCTTGAGTGACACTTACTGCCCCTCTCCCCCCCCCGACACTTCTCTTTGAAATGCACCTGGCGGGCTCCTCGCCTGAGAAACCTCATTGCCTGCGAGACGTGATTAGCAAAGGGATGCTCCCTCCTGGACCCCCCTCCTTTCTGGCCGCCCTCCCCGCTTCCCTCCGGGAGGGCCTGAGTCGTGGCTCTAAAGGGCCGAAGGAGTCAGAGGTGTGATGATGCCAATTCCAAAAATACTCGTATTCAGGTTGCCAAAATGACCGTGAATTTACGATCTAGAGTTGGCCAAAGCCTTTCAAATTAATTAAACCTCCTTGTAAGTCCCTCTAAAACCTTCAGGGTGTAGCCCAGCCTGTTAATATGCTCATAGGAATGGGGATTATCTTTTGAAATGCCCATTGGCTCTAACTTCCAACAGAAATGGAAATAGCATGTTTCCGGGACAAAGTTAGCATATATATATATATTATTGATTTCGGAGAGAGGAAGGGAGAGGGAGAGAGAGAGAGAAACATCAATGATGAGAGTCATGGATCGGCTGCCTCCTGCACGCCCCCTGCTGGGGATCGAGGAGCCCGCACCCCGGGCCTGTGCCCTGACCGGGAATTGCACCGTGACCTCCAGGTTCATAGGTTGACACTCGACTGCTGAGCCACGCCGGCCGGGCTAAGGCCTGTAGAATTTTTAAGGCTATTTTTTGAGAGCAGTATTAAGTTTCTAGCAAAAGCGAGCAGGAAGCACATAGGGCTCCCATATGCCCTGTTCCTACGTAGTGGCATCCCCCACTGTCAACATCCCCATCAGGGGTGGGACAGTTATTACAAGTGATGAACCTGTGTTGACACATAATCAGCCAAAGTCCATAGTTTACATCAGGGTTCACTCTTGGTGTTGTGCGTCCTATCGATTCGGACAAGTCGGTAATGACACCACGTACCCACCGTTTTAGAGAATCATACAGGGAATTTTCACTGCGCTAAAAATCATCCCTGCTCTGCCCGTCACCCATTCTTTCCCCCAACCCCTGGCAACCACTGATCGTTTAACTCTTTCCATAGCTCTGCCTTTCCTAGGATGTCCTGGGGTTGCAATCCTATAGCTCGCGGCCTTTTCAGAGGAAGCCTGTATAATTTTTCTCTCTTCAGGATTTTGCTCTTGGGGTTTTCTTTGGTGGCTCCAGAATACAATTTCTCGCTACTCCCCCAAGGATGCAAGACAGGAACGTAATCTCTTTGCAGTGGACTTAGAGGGGGCCTGTTGATAAATATTCCTCACTCCTGGACATCTGTGATCGAAAGTTACCTATGGACCAGAGTGGACATAAGACAGAGATGCCATTCTTGAGTTCGAGGAGGTTAGAGAATAGCATTTTTTTTTTTTTGTCGGCTGTAGTCTATCTTGAAAAGACTTGAAATCTGGTCCCCCCAGAAGAGCAGCTGTAATTGTAGGCTAGAGCCTCAGGACCTACACATTTACAAAGTGTTTCTTCTGTGAGTTCACCACTATCCAATAGAACCTTCGATATTTATTTTGCAACAAGAGCCTTCAGTGCGTTGCCCACGCTGGGAAATGTCATTTGCAGTCGCGGCCGCCTGGTTTCCAGTGGCCAGGTGGCTCCTGACTGCAGGCCACAGAATGTTTAAGGCCCACGGGATGCATTAGGGCTGTGACCTTCGGCATGATTTTAGGGGGGGAAAGTCCTCGAACAAACCTCATTTCTGCCTTTATGTGGCTTCCTGAGTTGCCAAAGAAAGATTTAAGCATCTGATCTGAGTGAATGCAGAGACTGGTCCTTTCTTGCTTTGTATCTTGAGATATAAACTTGTACATTGTTTAATTTTCTTGCATAAAACCACACAGATACTCTTCTCGTCTTATTAACCCTCTTCTAGCTGTTGCCCCATATTTTTGGCGTTGGCTTTGGTGTGACTGGGCCACTCTACCAGGACTGGACTTGTGTCACTGCTCGAAAACAGATGTGCTCTGAGCTTCACGTTAGCGAGCTTCTGGGTCTCAGATCTACCTCTGTAGATGCAGAGGCGCTTTCAGATCTTAACACCGCTTCCCTGACACACAAACACAGACATACACAAAGGCCCACACTCATGCCATCCCTCCTCCGAGTCAATCAAATGTATAGGGCTGACTGGGAGCTAAATTCAATGCCATAGGAGGCATTTCTGGCCCTTAGGACCCCCCCCCCCAAAAAAAAAAGATTCATCACATGAAGAAACTGAATTTCAAGCAACACCTCATCCATTACCATGGTTTGTCCAGAAACTTTGTTTCTTCCCGGGTGATTTTCTCACTTGTGATGAAAAGAAACATAAAAACAGGGGATACGGATACAATGTAATATTTTCCTAATGTTTTCAATTAAGCAGCAGCTGCTGTGACTAAGCTGTCATCTCGGCTGCTAGGAGGGTTTCGCGTGAGTGCCAGCGCGGGACTGGTTACTCTTAACGTGCTCGTCCTGTTGTTGGGGCTGCTCTATGGAGTATTGTTCATCTGACGGGGTTGGAAAAGGGGCGCCATCTTCTCTAGGGGGGTCGAGGGCTCGAGCTCTCTTTACCTGAAACTAGTCCAGATCCTTGGGAGTCAGCTCAAACTTCCAGGACTTAGAGAATCCGAGACTCAAGAATCTGGTTGGTGCTTCAAGACCCACTGGGCTTCTTGCGCTTCCCGGGCTGGCCCATCGTAACTGAGCACAACCGTGTCCAGTGGGACGTGAAGTCAAGCACGTCTTTCACCCCCTTTCACAACAGACACAACTCGGGAGCTAAGCCTCCCTGGATCTGGCTGTCGGCACAAATCTGGTTCTCCCGAAGCTTTGGAAGAGATCGTTGCCGGATGAACGAGTTCATTCAATGAGCGTTATATTCCGCGGACCCAGTCTTTGAGCTCCAGGCTCTTGCTTTCTTGTCTACACTTGAGGAAATCTAAAGTAGCACATGGCCACCTTCATGAGCCCATAGGCTTCTCCTGGGTTTGGGTTTGTTTTTACCCTGAAGCCCACAACACACTTCAAGACGGACACAGGTTTACGTCTCGTGCATCTCACTGTGTGGAGTGAATCCCTGGGGGTTTTGAGGGCGCTGCTCAAATAATACGGCTTTAGGATCTGCTACCTGGTCCGTTGTCTTCTTTAGCTGGACAAACCAAGGAAGACAAGGCTCCAGATAAACTCCTGGGAAATAGGAACATGATGGGCTTTATGGCTGGTGTCTTTTGTGGCCAGGTTGGCATCTCATTGACAACAAGGGTTATGCCTTACGCTTCTTTATTTGCCCATCGGTGTCTTGCATGCAGTAGATGCTCAATAAACACATTTCTTGTGTGAGATTAGGTAAGAGGTGGAGAGAGACAGTGCCATGTGGTCTCCAAGGGCCGAACTTCATGCTAACGTGATGTGACCAGAATAGAGACAATGACTGAATGGTTATATTGCCAGCACTTTCTAGGGGCCGGACCCTTTCATAATGAAAGCACCTCAGCAGCTCTGGGAGGAAGGTGGCGTTTCTCCTTTGGAGATGCTAAAATGAAAGGCCAGCATAGCAGACATTTGGCCAACCTGAATTGCTGCTCCATCCAGCGTCTCCAGAGCCCCAGAATTGTATGACCCCATCAGGATAATCCCGGGGGGTGGAGCCCAAATTCTTAACACTCTTGTATGGTTTCTTGCCATCGACTAGAGCGTGTTCCAATATCTTCTTAAAAAGATAATATTTTTCAGCCCGACTGGGTGTGGCTCAGAGGTTGAGCATCGACCTAGGATCCAGGAGGTCGCTGGTTCGATTCCCTGTCAGAGCACAGGCCGGGGTGCAGGCTCCTCAATCCCCAGCAGGGGGCGAGCAAGAGGCAGCCGATCAATGACTCTCATCATTGATGTTTCTCTCTCTCTCCCTCTCCCTTCCTCTCTCTGAAATCAATAAAGACATATTAAAAAAAAAAAAAAAAGATTTTTCACCAATATCAAGATGGCATTTAACAGGACAAGAGAAACACTGCTTTTTAAAAATGAAGTCAGCCTGCCAGCAACTTTCTTTCTAACATGTAGGCACAGAGCCGAGACCAGGAGGGGTCCCCTGTAGAAAACCTTAAACAACCCCGGCTCTGATCGGTACTTTCCCGAATGTCGGCTTAGTCTGGTGAGCTCACCCTGTGACCCTAGTTTAGAAGCTCTTGAGATGGACGTGCTCACAGATTCCCATTTCTTATTTCCTAAGCATGGACCGCACTCCTTTAACAGTGGCGAATCCTTCATGCCTTTTGTCTTAAGATGGGACGTCGCCCCTTGACACTTTGATGAGCGATGCAACTTTGTGGCTGATGGATGTGTCCCGGGCATTGAACAAAGGCCAGAAGCCGGTGGGAGACGGCGCTCGACGCGCCGCGAGGAGATAATCTTAAATTTTTTGTCTACGTTGGTAAAACAGAAGTGCCAACAGGTCAGGTTAAATTCCTTCGCCGCAGAAAGACATTAAAAGAGGTTTTCTGAGTTACCTCACTTTTAATAAAATGAAGTCATCTTATATATTAATATATTAACCTCGCAGCTGGGCTTCAGCTCCCGCGGACCAAGCTTTCGTTGATAGTTAAATCGAATAGAATCTCAGATTTTATGAGTGATAAAATGACAATAAAACGCGTCTGGTCAGGAAAGATAATAACTTTATTCAGCGCTTTGGATCTGTGTTTAAGGTTTCCATGATAAAACTGTAATTTTATACCCCAAAGTGTGTTAATAACATAGAGTGAGGTAATAGGCAGAGTGCACTGATCACGCAATGCCCACCGGACCGCAGTAATAGAAATAATTTATGATGTATCAGCAATAAAATCTTTAATGTTATCTCGGTTCAGGCCAGGCGCCATATCTGGGGGCTTCAGATTACACATGTCCCCTCCCCTCCCCCTGCTAAGGACACAAGTGTTAACCTAAAATAATTAAGAAAATGGTTTTCAGAGCGCAGAAATCTTTCACAATTATGGGCCTAATGACCATCCTATTAACTGTTTCCACCCCGGTCCATTTACCTCTGATTGATGGAACTTGATCCCAAAGTTAGTGAGGAAGCATTTCTAAAAAAAATAATCATGAGCCATTTTCATTCATTCTTGGCTTGTTTTCCTATCTTTCCCCCACAAAGAGAACCGATTTCTAACTTTCTGCTGCCCCGGGTCCCCGGGACCTGGCTCTTGCCCGGCCGTCTCATTGGTCTTGCCCCCCAGGTGCACCCACTGAGGAAGGTGCCACCCGCCTAACGTTGCGTCCAGAACTCTGACGCGTCTCCTTTATCTTCTGGGTCTCTCCCAGTTCCCCTAAGTGCCATTTGCACCCCGATCCTGGTACATTTAACGTCCTCACTACGGCCGGCTGTCTATATTCTGCCGGACGACACAGCCCTCGGTCCGTCTCTTTCGGTGGCTCAGACTGGCTAAGAAGAAATAATAATCTTATCTTCTCAGAGCCCCGGGATGTAAAAATAGCCCGGCCCTTCACCGCTCCAGGTGTTTAAACCCTCAGGGGAGCGCAGAGAGTCCATTGTCCCTTCCTGGGCTGGACACGAGCGAGGAGTCACCCACTAGAGGGGGTGTGGGTGCGAGTGTCCTTCCCGGAGGCGGCGCAAAGGCCCCTCCCGCGGGGCGTTATCCAGCTCAAAGGGGACACAGAAATTGAATTTTGAAAATAACTGCCCCCAAACCCCGATTGTCGCCTCTGCCCCGCCCACCACGTCTGGTCAGCAACGTGTTAAGTGAACTGAGACTAGATGGTGGGGAGACCGCCCCAGCCTGGTTATCGGTGGCGGTAAATGGGAGATAATGGCCCCACTGGAGACTTACGACACGGCCCGTGTTTGAGCCGCCGGAGTGTTTAGTGTCTCTCTTATTACATTCGCAGCAGTAATCCGAGATGTCCCGGCTCCTGTCATCTGTGTGTAATGCTTATCAACTCCCTGTCGGTGACTCACCCTCCTGTCAGGGACGATTATTCCGCAAAGTGCCGAGGTGACGGCTGACGCCGCATTAGGCCTGGGAAGGCAGGTGGGTGGCATCGAGGCGGGCAGGCTGGGAGCTGACGTCACCGGCAGGAACACATTGAGTTAGGGATGGCAGAAGGCAGAGTTGTTTTTCTGTTTTCTTTTTAAATATATATTTTTATTGAATTTAGAGGGGGTGGGAGAGAGAGACATCGATGGGAGAGAAACATGGATCGGCTGCCTCCTGCACGCTCCCGGCCTGTGCCCTGACCGGGAATCGAACCGGTGACCTCTTGGTGCCCAGAGTCACATTACTTGTGACGGGCCGGCATCCTGGGCTCGCCGCTCCTCCATGGGCTGCATTTAGGTCTTGTTCCAATGGCCGGGGCCCAAGAGGTGATAGAAAGAGTGGGAATTGGGTTGGTTTTGTTTGTTTGTTTGTTTTTTTCATTCATTCATTTGCCTTCGCTTGATCCGGTGTTTTTTGAACACGTTATAGGTGGAGACGCTGCAGAGGTGGGAGGGGAGCGGAGATAAGTAAGACGGAGCTCGGGCCTGGGCGGAGGAACTGCCTAAGGGCTGGGAGGGAAGCGACGGAACCAGAGACCAAGGGAGCACAGGGGTTGTTGGGAGGGGCTGAGATGGGAGCCGGATGGTGCAGAACCCGTGAGAAGAGAGCGCTGGGGGGCCTGGTAGGGACCGAGGGCCCCGATCTGTACTCACTGCCGGTGTGTCTCCCTTTGGCGAGGTTCTCGTTTTATTTCAGGTGAGACTCTCAACATGTGGCTCCATTAGCACCGGCCGGGAAATATGCAAACTGACAACACATAGTTTGCCCTCCCTGGTTTGTGTCAGGGTTGGCGTGGGGGTCAGCTTTCACCTGTTCCTCTCTCTTGCCCCTGACCCTCTGGACCCTTCGCAGACTTAATTGTGTCCAGCTGGGTGTCCTTTGCCCTTTCCCCAAACGGGGCAGAGGAACCCTTACCCTCGCCCCCTTTCAAAGGCTTTCTCTCTCCCTTTGGGCTTGTGGTTCGAACAGACTACATCTTTCTTGACTCAGCGCCCAAATTATCTTAATAGCCTATGGCATCCAAAGGGTGACCTCCACCCTGTTCTGGCTTCTCTGGTGCCTTTAAGTCACACCTGCAGTCATTTAAAACAGTGTCACCAGGCCGCGGTCAATTCCCGGTACCAGCTGCTCAGCGGCGTTCAAGCTTTTCCTTCCTTACTGGACAGAGAGCCACGGTTTATAATGGCGAGTTCTTTGTCCCGCTGTCTCCAATATTAAAAACTAAGTTACCCCTAAAAACTCTCTTTTCTCTCTCTCCCCCACGGGCGTCACAGTCCCGTCAAAACAGCATCAAAACATTGGGTGTCAGCCCCGCACCCAAAAAGCTCAACCGTCACATCCAAGCCGCAGTTTTTTTCGTCTGTAAAATAAGCAGCATTTTCTGTTTGAGGGGAGAAACAGAGATAATAGTACCGTTAAGAGTATTAAGCTCGATGAATAAAAATGAAGATAAGGAAACTGAGAGTCTGGGTGGCTGGTTTTCGACTCTGGGGTCCCCGTACTGTGTGGGAAAAGCAGGTTCCTGGGAGACGCGGGGAGACGCGCTTGGAGCACTGGCCGCCGCCGACCAGACGAGCGACGACGGGGGCTCGGATTGGCGTTTGCCGTGGCGCCCCGGGAACGGTTCGATTCAGGACGGGCACGCTCGAGAGAGGGGCGTGATCAGAACTAGGGGCCCTCTGTCCCCAGCAGTGGGGTGAATGGAGTTGCCCTCTCCCGAGATGGGTAAAGCTAAGGGAGGGCTGGCTTAGTGGGGTGGAAACCAAGAGGCCGGTTCCAAACGCATTGCATTTGAGGTGATGAACAGATGCCCAGATGGACACGGGGGGAGGGAGGGGGAGGCTACATGGGCAAGTTCAGCCCAGAGGTGGGGCTGGAAGACAGCATTTGGGGTCACTCGTGTGTATACCGAATGCTGTGGGGCCTCCTGCTGAGACGGGCTCAGCCCTTGGAGTTGGCCTCGAGGGGCTGTGGGTGACTGAGACGTGTTTGAGCTGAAGGGGTTGGGGACACGAGCCCAACAGGATAGCGTTCTAGAGAAAAATCTAGAATAGAAGCAGCTCTAATCCCAAAGGCGTGATGGGTCTTGATTCCCCGGTCACCTTCCGTCGCCAGCGTCTCCGCGTTTCCCGTCCACAGGGACTTCCCGGGGTGTGGACAGCTCCGCTTACGGCTGTGGCTGGCTGCCCATGGGCGTCTCTACGCCACGGCTCCCCGCTCTGTGTCCGCTGGGGGTCCCCTGTTGCTCTTGAAATGCATATAGTATCAGGTTTTTATACTTTCGTTGATTGGTTAATTTTATAGATCCCGTCTGTATTTTCTTTATTGGTTTTATGAATCAGCAATTTGGATCCGAAAACCGGACGGGGCTGGGCACACCCTTGGCAGGAGGCGATGCCACCCCTGGTGCGACCCACTGGATTTGTGCTTCTGGGATTTTCCCGGCCTTTTCCTCAGGCGGCCAGCAATCTAGGGTGTTTTGTGGTCCCACCAGTATCCCAATTAGGGAACAACGGAGGTTCTTAGGAAAGGAGGTTCTTGAGAGCACCAAGGTCATCTTTTCTTTGTATTTTTTAAAAATGATTTTATTGATTTCAGAGAGAGGAAGGGAGAGGGAGAGAGAGAGAAACATCAATGATGAGAGTCACTGATCGGCTGCCTCCTGCTCGCCCCCTGCTGGGGATTGAGGAGCCTGCACCCCGGGCCTGCGCCCCCACTGGGAATCGAACCAGGGACCTTCTGGTTCCTAGGCCGATGCTCAACCACTGAGCCACGCCGGCCGGGCAACACCAGGATCTTTACGCAAATAAGTGGGATGTGTGGATTTGGGATAAACAAATAAAGTATCTGCCGTATTGGATGCTCTTACCTAGTTTCTTAGAATCCTAGACTTAGAAAAAAGTCAAAATAGCCTCACTTTTTCCTTCTTGTCTCCTCTACACGCGTCAGAAATAACAACAGAGAGATTCTCCGTATGTATGAGACTCACTTTGAATCTGTCACAGTGACTTGAAGTTTCTCAGCTTCGTGCAATTGTAATTTTTATTTTGCATAGTGAAAGGAAAAAAACAAAAAACCAAACCAACAACTTTGGAAAGTGCTGGATATAATGAGGACTTTATAAATAAAGAAGCCCAACGCCAGCCCCGAGCCTGTCTCTCTTTCCAAGGTTCCGTTTGCTTCCACTTCCCTCCGGGGGAGACGGAAAGCATCACTCACGTCTGGGTCAGCCAGGATCCGCTTTTATATCTGGCGCACACAGGCCTTTTAATGAGCATCTATTGACTGACTGAAATTAGGGAGGAACTGCACGTGCGGAACCTGAAGGCTTTATCTCGGCTCCGCGCAAACTGGGAGAAAACGTCTCAGGCGAATATTTAAAGTTTAATGGCCTTCGCAGTCTAAGGAGCCATAAAAATGTTTAGAAATGCACGACAAGAGTATGGGAAAGGAGATGAGGCGACACCTAGGCAGAGGAGAAGATAGCAATTAAAATAAAACCCGGATTCAGGAGTTCCCAAAGACGAGGCAGAACAGAGCAGCATTTATTTTTAAACCGTGGAGACAGGCCGTGCTGACGGGCCTGCGGAGACAGACGCGCTCGCTCACGCACCGACCATGGGACACACATTAGCGCCGCTCTCCAGAAGTCAGCTTGGAGTTAAGACTCAAAATCTTACGTATTTTGATCCGATAACATCCTTCCTGCGTATCTCTGATTAGGAGATTTAACTCCAGATAAAATTTTATGGGTAAAGCTAAAATGACAGACAGCAGGCATCTGTAAACTGGAATAATAGGGAGTTTCTGAAAACTTTTTGAAGACATAGGAAAACATCTCTTGATAACTAGAAAGCGATCATTTTATGCAGGTATGAAACGATCTCCGCACGGGCCCCCCGTTATGTCAAAAAGGTAATTCAGAGACGCTTAATGCCACATTCGACGGGGCTCCTCTCTAGGAATTTCTGCCCGCTTACCTGTATTCTTCTCGTGTTTTCCACATTTCTACCTTACAAGAGAGTTTGCTTTGACCGACTGTAAAATCCAAACAGTAGCAATCGCTGAAAATTACTGTGCTGCACCTGTGTGAACCTAGTACAGGCTTTAAAATCCTCCCACCTTGGCCCTGGCTGGAATGGCTCGGTGGTTAGAGCGTGGGCCAGCACACCGGAGTGTCACGGGTTCGATTCCTGGTCAAGGGCAGGCACCTGGGCTGCAGGCTTGATCCCCACCCCCGCCAGGGGGCGTGTGCGGGAGGCAGCCTCATCCGTGTGTCTCTCGCTCTTTCTCTCAACCCCCTCCCTTCCACTCTCTCTAAAAATCAATGGGGTGGTGGAGAAAGTATCCTCACTCCTTGGGTGAAGATTAAAAAATAAAAATAGAAAAAAATAAAACTAAATCCTCCCGCCTGGACCTGGTTCTTCCAGGCCCACGAGTATGAGAAAGTCAGCATTTCGAGTTAAGGAACTTGAGGCTCAACGTGAGTCAGTCACCTTGAGTGGCTCCACCAAGGACGTCTGGCTGGAATGTGGTAGGACCCCAATGCCTGTATCTCGGTTTCTAGGTCAACGTCCCCTGCACTCAGCAACGGTGTTTCTTCCCTTTGTATGCAGTGTCTGATTTATTAGCTGGGAGACGTCAGTGTAGACCATTTGGGTCTGGTGGGTTATCCGAATCCCCCTTCTGGGTTCCGCGTCCACAGTCCTGAATCGATCTAGGAGACCTGCCAGTTACCCAGCCGGGGTGGGGTTTTCCGTGACAGCACAAGGAGTGTGGAGTCCGCCTCCGGGGCCTGGTCGGCATGTAAATAAACGCCGAGGAGGGCCCCGGGTTGGCGCCCACGCTGGCACCCACCGGGAAGCTGCGTTGGCAGCCTTGGAGAAAGGTAACCCCGCGAGGGTCAGGAACGTTTTCTTTCTGTCCCCATGACCCACACATCTGTGTGCTCTGTGCTCGCTCACATCGGGGGGAAGTTCTCTGCATCTGGCACTCAGGAATGGCCTGAGAATCAATCATCTCTTTTACCTAAAGTTCCCTCTTGGAAACAAAAACACCTGTGCACGCAATTAAATATCAACTTATGAAAGCAAAGCAATTGTTTCCACTTGGTCTTTGTGGTCTAATGAGTACCGTACTTGTACCTGTCCTCTGGGACTCCTAGCCCTTGTGTAATATATGAATTTTGAGGGGGGAAGTCGAACTACAGTAAGTATTGTTACAGGATCGTAAAAGGATAGAAAAACGCTCTGAAGAATCGTAATTCAAAAAAGCTTTTACCTTCTTTGATAAAATAAAGAAAATGTGGGAATATAGATAGGCGGTAAAAATTCTGAATTTGGTCAATCCTTATTACTTTCACTTGAAAAGCTTTAAAAAAAAAATTAGAGCCTGGACGGCGTGGCTCAGTGGTTGAGCATTAATCCGTGAACCAAGAGATCGCGGTTCAATTCCTGGTCAGGGCATAGGCCCAGGGTGCAGGCTCCTCGAACCCCAGCAGGGGGCGAGCAGGAGGCAGCCGATCCATGACTCTCTCGTCAATGACGTTTCTCTCTCTCCCTCTCCCTTCCTCTCTCTGAATTCGTTCCAGCCCCTTTTCAGAATGTGCACCCTCCTTCTACCCACATGGATTCTCTACCTTTCCCGTTCCAGCATGAGGTTGATTCCTCCCGGAGACTTCCCGGTCACCCCTTGACCATCGTATCTCACTGTACTGAAGTAAACAGCTCATCTGCAGTTATTTCAAAGTAGTATTGTTATTTGCACACACAACTGGTTTTCCCCACCAGTCATGAGTTCTCAGGTGGTATGGACATGATTCAGGTGTCCCTATCTCTAGGAATGTAAGAAACCCTCCAAAAAAGGTTTATTATATTGAAAGTAAATGAAAAGACCCAGTAGGTCATTTTCTGGTAGGCTCCTTAGAGGGCTTGCTTTCAGGAAGTATGATAATATATTAATATAATCAACATACTATTATATAATATAGTATATATTAATATAATCTTAATATATTACATGAAAATACTTCAAAATATGGATATTAATAAGATCAGGGTGTTTTTTCTGTATTTGAAGGAGACCTAAATGGGAATTGAGTCAGACTGTACACTTCTTGTTGAAATGAGAATCTTCAGTCTTGTATAGCAAGTGGAGCAGAACAGTTTTTGGGTTTTTAACATGTCTAAAGACATCAACAAAGAACATCTGCGATGCTTAAGGTGTCCACGGTGTCAGTCTGTGGATCTAAAGGATTATGGCCTCCTGATGGTGCCCAGTGTGGCGGACACTGGAGTCACCAGAGGCTCCATAAAATACCGATGCCTGGGCCCCGCCCAGTGGGTCAGAGGTGCGGTGGCGTTTTTCAGAGCTCCCAAGATGAGTCTAATGTGCAGGTTGACCATTTCCGCCCTACAACCAAATAGCTTCCAAATGTCATCCCTACCAAATCTGGAAGCGAAACATGACCTCTTGCCTGTGTATTTTATGACAGCACACGGCTGTTTTATCACAGGCCCACACATAAATCACAATGAAAAAACATTGGGAACAAAGAATTTGAATCAGAACGCACTGAACTCTCCCTACCAAGTCCAGATACGCCTTTCTCTCAGCCTCTTGTGCCACGCGGGGTCCCGGTATGTTGGGTCCTGACCTTCATCCTGGATGTGAGCCAAGGACCCTGGTAATTGGGCAGGCGTAATTCTTTAGACTGTTTCTAATAAGCCTCAAAATGCAACGTTAACATTTGTCTCATGTGTGTAGACCTCTCTGGTCTTCAAGTAATCCTCAGCAAGACATGGCTCGCTTTTCGTCAGTGATATTGGAAGAAAAGGTGATTTTTCAATAGGTGGTGAGGTTTCCTCGTGGCTTTCTCTTGGAAACCACCTTGCCTATAGGGCCACGTGATATGATTTCTTTAGAATGTTGGTGTTTTCCCACGATGGGCCCAACTGTTGTAAAAAATCAAAATCCATTCAACCTATATCTACTGAGCATCTACTCTGTGCTAGGTGCGGAGACTTTAAAAAAAAAGATCAAATCTGGGAGGTGTGGCTCAGCAGCTGAGCATTGACCTATGAACCAGGAGGTTGCTGGTTTGATTCCAGGTCAGGGCAGATGCCTGGGTTGCAAGCTGCTCGATCCCCAGTAGGGGGCGAGCAGGAGGCAGCCGATCAATGACACTCTCATTACTGATGTTTCTCTCTTTCCTTCTCCCTCTCTTTTCCTCTCTCTGAAATCAGTAAAAATGTAAAAAAAAAAAAAAAGACCAAGACTAAGTCCTTGAGTAGAGGAGCTGGCAAAAAAATAATAAATTGACATTTCATGTGATTCATAGAGACACGTGGTCTAAATCTCAGCTCTGTGGGTCAGCCAGTGTGGGACTTGGGATGTATTATTATTATTGTGCGGACTGGGAACCTGAGCCACAAAGTTCAAGCAGCTGCTATGCAGCAGGACTGATATCTAGACCTCGGAAGTTTGCCTCTAGAGACTGTCTTCCTAAAGCCCAAGGACAGCCTGGGTCTGAGGTTGAGTGGGTTGTGTGGTTTGAACAGGGAGGACTATCCAATGGCAATTTGAAGAGGTAGGAACAAGTGAAAACCTATATATATACAGGGTGTCCCAAAAACGTATACACACTTTTTCAAAAAAATATATATCTTTATTGATTTCAGAGACAGGGAGAGAGAGAGAAACATCAATGATGAGAGAGTCACTGATCGGCTGCCTCCTGCTCGCCCCCTGCTGGGGATCGAGGTGGCCCACAACCCGGGCATGTGCCCTGACCAGGAATTGAACCAATGACCTCCTGGTTCATAGGTTGACGCTCAACCACGGAGCCACACCTGCCGGGCTGTATACACACTTTGAATAATTATAAAGGTGGTGTTTGTACTTCAACTGTGTTGTCAAACTTCCAGCAGCATTTTAGGATGACTTTGGTTTCTTCAAATCTTAGTCTGGATGAAAAGAAAGAAACATCATCTGTTAACGTGTGTATGTGTGTTTTTGGGACACCCTATATATATATACACATATATATATTCTAATGTAGATATATATTTAAATTCACCAGTATGCAAAGAATCCCACGGCCTTAACCTGAGCCACTGAGTCCCTGTGAAATTTATGTCCACAATCAACGTTCTCATAGAACCAAAGATCCAGGGAGCATGAAGTAGCCAGATGTTCATGAATGGATTCCGTGGAGCCAGGTCCCCATCAAAAACAGTCTTCAGGATTGGCCTTCCTGCCCGACCTAGAGATATGGGCCTGGGAAGCACATGGGTCAAAATCTTTAGCCAGTAACAAGCATCATGAGCGGTCAGCCTCCTTGGCAGCTGGCTGCCCCGTCACCCGCGCACTCCTATCCCGCAGCCTCGGGGTCATTCACGTGGCACCACCTCGCCGGAGGTGAGTGCAGACATCTCGGCTCCCCGTGGCGGAAACTCTGCCTGAGCAGAGCGATGGGCTTTGGATCTCAAAAATTTTTTTTTTTTTTTTTTTTAAAGTCATTTATCATTTTTTTTTCCCACTAGAAAAAAAACCTTCAAAAGAAACAAAGAAACGGTGAGGGGCTCTAACGGCAGGATGCTAATTAGCTGCTTGGGCGCATTATGTTTTACGTCTTTGTTCATTGGCGGGGACTTCCAGCCGCCCTAATAATTCTCTCTCCAACCAGCTTTATGGAGAAGACACTGTGTTTTAGGCCCAATACAAGATCATTTAGGGCAGTAACAAATTACTGCTTTTAATCAAATGCTTTTCTCCCATTCAATAGAATATTGTTTAGGGAAAAAAAAAAAAAGTCCATAGAGACGTAGTCTATAGAAAAAGAACATTTGTATCTTTGCAAAAATAATACTGGGAAATGATAATGTAGCCGTGAGTCGTGGTACCAAAGGGGGGTAAAAAGGCTCGTTCCCTGAGCTCGTTCCCTGTGTCTGTGGCGTTTCCTCGGCCTGTCTGACCGTTGCCTCCTTGCCCCTCCACGGGCTCGCCTTTCTCCAGGCCGGGTTCACCTGATGAACTTCTCCATTTGCTCTTCTCGACCATCGCGCCATCCCCAAGGCGGTCCAACCCGTTGGTTCCACGAACCAGACGCGCGTTAGAATAACGCCCCAGGTGCGCCGTGACCATGCGGGTTCCTGGCCACCGCACCTGCCCTTCTGGGTACGACGCGTGGGGGGCTGAGCCCAGGAATCTGCTCCCTCGACTTTCCAGGTGATGCCAGGTCCGGGAGCCCTGGATGTAACCCGCTGCCAAAGGCCATAGGGGCCTGTCTTTGTAGCTCTAACCTCTCCCTTCGGCCTCAGGCCCGGCCATCTAGCTTCCACATAATGTCCGCGTCTGGAGGCCACTCAGACTTACCACCTGTGACACGCCCCAGAGCAGTTAGTTGTCCCTTTGCATTCATTGGGTGACTTTCGTCTCCAACCTGGCTGATGATACCCAGACACCTCTCTCCCCCTCATCTTCTGCACATAGTCATCCGAGCCTAAGATGTGCCTGCCCCCCCCCCCAGTCCATGTTTCTCTCTTGGTCCCACTTTCGCGTTTCCTTAAGTCTTGCTTGGACTAAAAGACAGTGAGGACATTTGAAGGTCCCAACAGCAAGTGAATTACTGGCTACGTCTTGTTTGGGCTGCCCCACCTCCACATCTGGAATTTCTACCCCTTTGCAGACTCTGGACCTCACACCTGGGTCCTGGGATCCCTGTTTCCTCGAAAGGACTCAACGAGCATCAGAGCCTTAGATCGGCTCCCTCTCCATTCCTCCAAGCTCCTCCCCGCCGGGGGAACCTGTCCCTGTCCCTGTTTCAGGGACTCCCTTCGGGTTTCCACGGCCCCCAGGGAACCTCTGTGACCAGACCCCCCAGCTCTGCTAGAGATATGAACAAGGACATTTTTCGGGAATTCAGAAATCTTTCATTCGCTCAACAAAGCTAGGCTTTTAAGACCAAGAACTTAAAAAGAAAAAGAAAATAGTGAGTGTGAGACTCAAGCGGAGCAATGAGTCCTTTGTGCTGCGTGGCATTTGGGTCCCCCCTCCACCCCTCGGAGACAATTCACGCCATTGATCCCGTGGGTGAGAAACTTCAGGGCAGGGTGATTGACAGGGAAGGGAAAATACATTGTTTTCAATATCACCCTGCCCTGCCCTTCACTTTCTCCCCCTGCCAGACCTTTGCACCTTTGAAAAGCTCATTTGTTCTCAGGGAGTGCGCCCCAGCCCGCCTCCCAGGAAGGAGGGTGTCGGTTTTCTGAGCGGGGCCACCCCAGCCAAGGAAAGCTCGCCCTGCCTCCGAGCTTGTGGGGCGCCCCCTGTAGGCCCAGCACACTCCATCTGGAATGATTCGGGACAGAAATAACGGTCCCCAAATTGAACAGCGGGTGCTTGTCACCCAGAGGAGGCCGGAGAAAGAGTGGCGTGCTGGAGGTGTCCCTAGCGCCTGCGTTCAAGGGGTGTCGGGGCCACCTCGCCTGTGGGTTTGTGCTCGTCCATCTTGCCTCTGCTCCGAAGGATGTGGCTCCCCGGGGCCACCCCTCTGTTGGCTCTAACTAGGAAAGGGAAGCGGAAACCGGGACTGGGGAAAGGGCCGAACGGAGAAGTAGGTGGTGCAGGTGAAGTCAGATGTCTTATATATTTTGTGTTGTTTCACCGTAGGGGAAATACAGGTAAGGGGGGGGGGAAACGTGGGATTTTATACTGTCCTCTGCCAAGGAGGTCGCTGAGGCATATTTATGTATCACGGGCTGATGCAAATTATAAAGTTATCATGAGTAGAACTGAGTCCATATAATCTTCTATTTGCGCTCTCTCTCTCTCCCTCTCTCTCGCACACACACACACGTATAAAGTTGGGAGAGTGAAACTCAAAAATGCGTTGCACATTTAGATACAAGAGGGAAAACTAGTGTAGATAGCACATGGCATATGCCACCCAGATACAACCCCCCCTTCTCTGTAACAAAGATAATACTCTGGAGTTCAGAAGTCACAGAGAGAAATTCTACTGAAGGAAAAATAATGTTAGACTATTTCTTAAATTGATTTTTGGAGAGAGAGAGAGAGAGGAAGAGAGAAACGTCGATGTGTTGTGCCACTTACTGATGCATCATTGGTCGTTCTTGTATGTGCCCGACTGAGGATCGAACCCGCAACCTTGGTGTATCCGGATGATGCTCTAACCAACTGAGCTACCCGGCCAGATGCTCTAGAATCTTTTTTTTTTTTTTAAAATATATTTTTATTGATTTCAGACAGAGGAAGGGAGAGGGAGAGAGAGAAACATCGGTGATGAGAAAGCGTCATTGATGGGCTGCCTCCCGCACGCCCCCTGCTGGGGACCCAGGAGCCTGCACCCCAGGCCTGTGCCCTGACCCAGAATCAAACCACGACCTCCTGGATCCCAGTTCGATGCTCAACCACTGAGCCACACCAGCTGGGCTAACCCTTTTTTTTTTTTATCACTCATGTGGGATCCATTGCACTAAATAAACTTCCATATAATCATCAAGCTACTGAAATTTTCTAGTTTTCAATGCATTATATAGAATCAATGTTGTGTATTAAAATGAAGCAGTTTTTCTATCAGCCACTAGAAAGTTATCTTAGAAACTCTATAGTGTATATTTTACATTGTTGTTGTTGTTTTTTTTTTTAAACTAGGGGAGGTGTTTAAGTTATTAGGTGGGAGGGAGTTAAGAGCAACAAATGAAAATATTTCTTTGACTTCTGCTCTTTTTTCAAACTGAAAATAAAAACAGCTCCTTTTAAAAGTTTCAGTAGTGAGATCTACAAACAGTGTCACTATCTTTCCAAGGTGACTTGTCCCTTTAACGGTGGGTCCTGGAGGCAACCATGGAAACACGGCAGTGTATCTATTATTATTTAAAAAATAAAAATAAAAATAAAAATCAGCCTAAAGAAGAAGCCAAGGGAAACACTGCAGCACAAAAGTTACAAAAAAAATCACTTTCAAATCTCTCCAAATGCATTGACATTCATCGGACTGATAATAATAATAAAAAAAACCCCCACACCTTACGTGCTTCGTTCCAGAAATTCTCCGTTTCCATTATTGCTGGAAAAACCGTCTAAAAAGCACTCGAAGTTGATGATGTATGTTGTTTGCTCTCTTGAAAAACATCCTCTCCAAATAGGGGGAAAGGTTAGAAATGATTTGTGCGGCATTGATCAATTTATCCCGGTTGTCTTTCGGCAGATTGTATTAATGGAACTTCATTTTCTTTCATTCAGTCGACGGCCGATGTTTTTTGTTGTCTCTTAAAATGATCAATGATCGCGTCTCGCCGTCTTTTCACAAAACAAGATGATTTTTTTCCCCCCCCTTAAACTTACAAAAAAAAAAAAAAAAAGACTTTATTATTTCGTGGTAATAGATTTTCGGTCCCCCTCTCTCTTGCTTTCAGCCCCCTGCCGGGAGTTGCCGCCCGCCCGCCTCGTCTCTTCTGTGTCTTTGTGGTTTCACTTCAATGCCTTGCATTTCGCTTTTTTCTTCTCGTGTCGTTTGGGTGCCACGTCCGTCCGTCTGTAGGGACGGCGGCTCCTGCAGTCTTGTGGTGGCACCGGGCGGAAAGGCTGGGTGGCGCTCAGCCACAACAAGCACCTGGCAGGCCGGGGATGCGCTTGGACGGGGGCGCCGGGGGCCACATCTGTCGTATTTCTTAAAAAATGGGAGCCGGCTGCTCTTCCCAAGGCCAGGAGGGAGCGGCCGCTTCTCTTTCTGTGCAGGGAGGGCAGGGGTCCCATTGGCCATTTTTTTTTTTTTTGACATTTAAAGCCTATTTCTTTGAATGTAAAATGCATCTTTCTGGCTGATGGAAAGGCTCTCCTTGTTGTTGTTTGTTTGTTTGGATTGCAATGGGAAATACAGAAAGCCAAGATAATGCAACGCGGGCTGACCCCTGGTTCCTCTGACCCCCCCTCTGCACCTCACAGTCACCCCTCAGTCCCTCCAGGCCTAACGCACCTACGCAGCCTCCTGGCGTGGGGGGGGCTGGCGGCGCCTGGAGAGAATCAGGATTCTCGGCGAGGGTTTCTGCAGACGTGGAGGAGCAGGGGACGCCACCTGTCGTGCACCAACTCCCCCACCCCCTGCAGGAAGAAATGACAACAGACGCTCGGCTGCAAAGCTTCAGTCCTGTGTCGAAACCTGCACCGAGCACGGGGCGGGAGCCTGTATCACGAGCAGAGTCCATTTCTTTTCTTCATTCCCATAGACGCAAAAACACCCGTGAAACCTGTTTCGGGGGGAGGAGCGGAAAACGGGATCGGGGCACCGGTGCATCCATTTCTTGGCACTGTCACGATAGCCAAACGGAGTACAATGCGGTCTCCCCCTGAATTACGGATCCGTTTCAGAACCGTTGCTCGCAGGGGAACGACTCAGCCGTGATCCGCTTAGGATCCGCGGTTTAGGTAAATCACCTTCGCCTCCAGGCCCCGAGGGCGCCCAGAGGGGTGGGTTTCTGGGCCAGTGGGGTGGTGACAGGGTGGGGCTGGGGCAGACGGTCTATTCCGCTCTCCCGGCGGTTATCATCTGCATCGCCCGGGCGGGACCTTCGGGTCTAACTCTCCATGCCTCCCGCCTGATTAACCCACAGCAAAATCAGCCCCCGGGTCCTGCAGGTGTTCTCCCTCCTATCCATCGCCTTTGCTGTTCCTTCCGTCACGATCTCAGCTCGGACCTGCAGCATCCCCTCCCCTGGATGACCGGGCTGCCTCCCAACTTGTCTCATTTCCTCCAGCGGGGCCCTGGAACGGATCCCACACGCACTCGGCCAAGATAAGCTTCCTCAGCTGCAGCTCTGACCGGGCCTTTGTGGTCCTCAGGCTCCGGGGAATGCCCCTTAGTCGCAGGACACTAGCTCAGAGCGTTGCCCTGTCCCCTCTGGAGCCCTCTGGCCTCCTCCCCAGCCCCTCTCACCTGCACAAGTCCCTTTGGAGACATAAGGTCACGTGCAAGTGTGGGCATTTCCTCCGCTTATCATTCGCTCCTCTGAACTGTCACGTGCACTGTCCCTCTTGCCAGGGACCCCCTTCCTCTCTGTCACTGAGCAGTTTCTCTACTTATTCTCAAAAGTTAAACTGCAACTGAAACAAAACGAGGAGTCTGTCCTTGGGTGGCTGCTGCATTTTTGCACCCGGGGTCCCTGGCTTCTGGTAGGAAGCAGAGCTCCCGAGAGGGCGGTGGCGCTCGGCGTGGGCACGGAGGGAGCGGTGGCCCCACACACGACGTCTAGCTTCCCAAGTGTTATGCGGAGCAGGCTATCGACCCAAGGTTCTGATTCCTCCGGCCCCTTAAAGGGAACATGACCAGGACCCGATAAAGTGCTAAAGCCGAAGGGAGACGTGCTGATGAGAAACAAATGACTCTGCCATTAGCATTGATTGCTAATTGATTAGAAAAGAGAGGATGTCTGAACCTCCACAATGAGATCAGACAGGAGACACATTGACTCCAGGCTGCAAAGTGTCTGTTTTAATCTTGTCCTACGAGGTGTTTCCCAGGAACGGGGTGTTCTGGCCAGGAGCTCTGGCCTTTGAGCGTAAAGGAGATTTATGCAAAGAATCTAGACTTGAGAAATACAGAATAGAGTTTCCTACAGACAGAGGGAGAGCTGGACGCTTTTTATTGGGCAACTGTATTAATTATTAGGTGGGCACCGAGCCATTTACCTAAATAGCTGTTTCTGAAAAGTTCACTGTGGTCATGAACTGAATTCCTAATGGGGTTTTGTAACTGGGGGCGGGGGGGGCAGGTTTGGCAATGCCACGCAGAGCTGACGGGTGGACTCTGACGTCTTCAGGTGCGGTGGGCTCAGCAGCGGGGGGACTGCCGACTGTTTCCTGAAACCGCTTTCTGTCTCCTGGAAAATCTCAGTGTTCACATTTCATTAAGATTCGCCAACACCCCCAATGTACCTGAAATAGCCAGTTATCGTTTGGAACAGGACTCATTACTGCACACCCCAGATTTTAACTGTCTGGCACTCGCGGTTTTACTCAAGAACTCAAGTCAGCGCAACCATCCCCACACTGTTCGTAGTTGGCTGACCTGCTGCGGATCTTACCTGGGTACTCAGTTGCGTGCTTCGACTTTTGCTATTAAATAGTAACGTCCCATCCCTCAGCTCTAGTCCTGGTGGGCAGGTCACGCTGTGGGAGGTGGATGGCCCCAGGGAGCGGCATCTGGGACAGCGAGAAGCCTGCCCTTCCCCCGCTGCTATGAGCTGCCAGCAAGTCTTAGTCCGTCACAGTCCCCAAGCGGGAGAAACCGAGGCAGGTCGACCACCGACGGCTCCCAGTCAGGCGTCTACCCCTTTCAGTCGGATCCTGAGCCCGAGGTGCGTGCACCCAGGTCCTAATTGGGGCGTCGCTGCCGGCGCCCACGAAGCCTTCCCCTTCCTAATAATTTTTCTTTGCCTAAATGAAGATGGTTATGCCCCAAATAAAAAGTATCCTTTTTTTTCCTGCCAATATCAGGGTTATGAAAAGATACACGGCATTTTCTCGGGGACAATATTTATGTTTTTTTTGGTAGCAAATCATTTCTTAATTTGTATACTCTGACCTCAATGTTTTTGGGACCAGTTTATCATCACAGATGTGCCTTAACACACACACATTATTCTAGAACAATTGCATTAATGCACAAATACGAACCTTTAAGAAAAGATGGGGCTCCATCCATCTTATTTAAATGGACCACGCTGAGCCCGGCGGGCGCGGCTGAGCGGCTGAGTGTTGACCTAGGAACCAGGAGGTCGCGGTTCGATTCCCGGTCGGGGCACAGGCCCGGGGTGCGGGCTCCTCGATCCCCAGCAGGGGGCGCGCAGGAGGCAGCCGATCCATGACTCTCATCACTGATGTTCCCATCTCTCTGAAATCAATAAAAACATATTAAAAACATTAAATAAACGGGCCATGTTCAGGAAAAACGAGCCGTTCAAACCCATGCTTGTCAAACTTTAGGGACGTTCTTAGAACTAACCCAAGGCTGCAGCTTTAAGAGATAAATAAAGACACCGTCCATGCATATGACTCCACGGGCTGTGCATCGCCTATCCGAGCAAGGGAGGTCTTAGCTGGAGCTAAGAAGGCAATACACAGAAATGCAAGTTTAAAGAGGAGAGGGAGAGAAGAGCCCGAGAAGAGCCCGGCTGGGGAGGAGGGGGCGGTGGCATCCACGGGAAGCCACGGGGCCCGTGGCCGGCTGCCTGCGTCTGTGCCGCGAGATTCTCATTCATTCCCGCCAGATCCTCAAACAAAGTCCGGTGTCCTAAAAATATTTGGAACTATTACAAAGCATAAATTATAGATGTGTCAGGGAGATGGGGAAAGGGTGTCTTGGGCTCCTTAAAGCACGGAATGATCTCAGCCATTATTCAACAGCGATCCGAGCATCTTTTATTTCATTTACCCCGAACAGTTCCTTCTGTTTGCTGTCATTTCCCGCTGGGCACCATGTCAATAATCACTAAATTAGCGGGGCGCCCGTGCAATTTCAGCTCAAGGGCTATTACTGACAAGTAAAACAATGGGGCTGATCGAAAAGATGGGGCTCCATCCCTTATTTAAATGGGCCGTGTTCACGAGGAAAGATCGGAGCCCTTCAAAAGAAGGAGCGAGGGCTGGGTTTTTTTATATTTTGTTCCGCTCAAGGACACGGAGTCGGAGGAAATGTCTTTTTAATATAAACCTCTTTTCATTTCCAGGGGACAAAAGTGAAGGTTATTGAAAGGAATCCTGCTTGGTGGAAGAAGTAATTACATTTTTTTTTTTTTTTTTTTTTCAAATCTCGGAGGAATAAATGCTTTTATATTTCCCGAGATGACCCACTTTGCACTGTGATATGCTCCCTTAAATGTGAGCGCGCGGACGTCCTGCCCCGTATTGTTTCCCCAGGTAAAGTCGCCCCGGTCGTACGTCTCATTCGAGCCCTGATGGGTCCGTGCGCGGAAGGGACTGCACGCCGGGTTTTCCTTCCGGACGGTGTGGAATTAAAATGAAAGACCCCCTCGGCCAGTTGTCCCCTGCTTGTCCCTCCCCTCCCCCCAAAAAGTCAGCAGGTGAAGTAGTTGCCATTATAAATCATTTTTCTTTGTTTTTAACTTGTTGATCTTAGAGGGGGGGAGACATCGATTTGTTGTTCCACATACTCACGCATGCATTGGTTAATTCCTGTCTATGCGCTGACCGGGGATCGAACCCACAACCTCGGTGTATCAGGATGATGCTCCAGCCAAAAAGGGAAGGATAACCTTGGGGATAATTTGGGGTGATTTGCTTTGAGAGATGACAGAGAGCTGGGGTTCCCATCCCCTGTAATAACTCAGAGCGGTCATCACAAGCACCCGGAGTGATCAGAAAGCCAGCAGACCGAAGAGAAACGTGGTAGGGCCCGTGGCCCTTCCTCTCTAACGAGCTCGCGGGCGGTGGCAGGGCCGGCAGCCCGGGGACCACGCTTTGAGAGCCACGGGGGAGCTGCTCGAGGAAGTGAGAGGCCAAGGCACCCGGACAGGCACACGGCCTCTAGACGTCGGTCGGCATTAGCAGGGATTCGAACAGGAGGAGCGCGTAAGAAAGCCATACGGGATCAGGTAAGCGCGAAAGCCCGCCTGCGCCTGTGGCTCAAAGCGGCGTCACTAATGACAGCTCATTCGTCCCGACAGGCTCAGAGACGAGTCCGGGATGCTGGGTGCTTGAGTTGTAGGGGGCCATGCCTGTTCCCAGGAACCCGAGTTTGGCATTGACCCGGGGGTGCTGGCCTCTTAACGAGTAACATAGAAGCAGAGGCTATAATTGGATTCCTTCAGCTGGGCGTCCAAGTTGAGGAGGGAGACATGGGGTCTCTCCAGTGCGTCAGGGCTTGGAGTCCCTGCAGTCGCCCCTCTGACTCCTAATGGCCCACGGGCTCCCGCGGGACATCAGTCTTACCGCCTTTTACTGTCCGTCGCGCCCCATTCTCTGGGCTGATTCTGAAAGCGGGGGGTACAGACTGAACCCTGATAGACGTGTCGTACGTGGAGTGTTCAGAAGAAAAGATACAAACAAACAAAAATAAGTGAGCGGGCATATACGTTCATGAATAAAATCGTCTCGAAGTGTGGAGAGTCCTAGGATGAAAGCTGAATGTATGAAATGAAATTAGTTGGTGGATGGTTTTGAGGTTCTCTCTGGGGCGCTGATGTTTAAGCCGAGGCTGAGATATGCCCGACAGAGGATATGGGCAGTGCCCAGGCCACAGGGGTGGGGACGGGATTTGGTTCGTTGCAGACCAGAGGCCGGCGAGCTGGAAGGCGGCGCACTGGGGGTAGGAGAAAGGAAGCGGGAGAAGACAGGTCCAGGTCGCCTGGCTGGGGATGCGTTTCAAGCAGGACGACAGAAGGCATTGGAGGGTTGTAAGCAGAAGAGTGCCATACGCTTATTTTTATTTTTGCCTGAATTTCCTGGGTACTATGGGGAGTGAGCCGTGGGGGCAGAAAACAGAACACAACAAAGGTGGGTTTTGTTTCCAGATGCAGGCACGCAGGCAGCGTGAGACATCAGCTGACGGTAGGTGTTCGAAATGCGGGGCTCACCCCGGTGTGGAGCTTGATGTGCCAAGAGCCCCGAGTCACTTTGTCATTTCACGTTGAGGCCACGAGAGCGTGGCTCGCTGGGTGCCGCAATCCCGTGTCTCTGTTGGGTTTTATATCTGTCTGGCCTGGTTCTGATGAGGGCACCTCTCATCGCTGCGGTCGGGGCCGCGTTTATGTTGGCGGGAAACGGCGTGATTGCTGGGCAAGGCGTTTTGTTGACTTTTACACCCACTGCTGGAGTCTCAGCGACTCACGATATTCGTAGTAAGGAGAAAAATCACGGCCAGTTTTCGTAAGTCAACGACTCAGCCTGTCCGTGGCCTCCACGTCCAATGATGGAATTAAACCAGTCCGCGGGAGTATGCTTTTTCCGGTGGGAGAAACTTTTAAATTAATTTTCAGCACTCTTCTCAGAACAGGAGGACCCGGCCGTGGAAGGAACAAGGGCCAACCTCCATTTGACACCCACAGTTTTCATGTTTTAGTTCAGTTCTGATTTAAATGTCCGGGAAGACAAAGAATTCGGTTGTGAGCAGAGCCATCAGTGGTTTTAAGAATGGAAGGGCCCCGAGTACTCCTGGGGTCGGGGAATTCACAGGGTGTCCACCCCCTCCACTCGCTCATTGAATTTCCTTAGGCGGTTTGTGTATATTCTGTGCGTCATTTTATACAAAATAGAGGAAATAAAATTGTCCTGAAAATGGCACTGAAAAATTAAACATGTGAATGAGACTATGTGCGAAAGTGCTGTATTAAGAGAGTACTCTATAGGAATATAATTGATATTCAAATACTAGTATTTATGTCCCTAAAAAGAACCCCAAAATGCATATTTTTGGCCTTTGTCTCTAAGAAAACATAAACCCTTTATTTAAGAAGGTATATAGCTCTCACTCTTACTGAGGCCATGGAACCTGCCCATTTGTGTATCCCTCTAAAGAGGATACTATAGCCCGGCCAGTGTGGCTCAGCAGTTGAGCATCGGCCTAGGATCCAGGAGGTCGCGGTTCGATTCCCGGTCAGGGCACAGGCCCGAGGTGCAGGCTCCTCGATCCCCAGCAGGGGGCGCGCAGGAGGCAGCCGATCCATGACTCATCATTAATCTTTTTCTCTCTCTCTCTCCCTCTCCCTTCCTCTCTCTGAAATCAATAAAAATATATTTAAAAAATAATAAAAATAAAATTTAAAGGGGATACTATAGTATAACAACATCGCCGCAGCAGATGAACAGCAACTTCACAAGGCTGGTGCTCTCACCTCCTACAAGGTAGGAAATGTCTACACAGGAAGACGTTTATTCCGAATCTGATCAGTGTCACGGCACAGCGTGCGCTGTGGGCGCATGTCGCCGGCCTCCTCTCCCTGCCCAGTGCTCTCGTGACCTCACAGCAGCCGTGGCGGTTTTGCCGGGACCATCCACACGGGCTCCCGCTCGCCGGGCTCAGCAGCACCGTGCTTCCCGCTGAGCTCTCAACTCGCCCAGGAGAGCGCCTGCTTCTCTGACAACCTAAGTCGTCGTCTTTTGCACACTGTGTTCTTTGCACGTTAATGACTGGATTAATTGGCATCTCTTAACTTTCCCAAGCCTTGGAAAATGGATTTATCTTAAATAATCGTAAGTATTTTAAGCTCATTAAAATGGAAATAATTTTTTTTCAGTAGAAAGAGTGATGGAATCTACTTTTTACCTAAGATGTTACTCCGTCAAAATCCCCTAGTTTTGGCCAATATTCTGCAGAGAACAGAAAGGAAGCACACTAGCTGATTTAAAGCTCTCTCGTGTCTACAGAATGTCTTACAAACCCTCCGGTATAATATTTATCCCCCTCGCCCATCGTGATTTACTCTATAATTTATCATCACGCTTGAACTGTCAGTTCTAAATCAAAGAGCATTTTTGAGATGGTAACACAGTCCTGTAGACAACCACTAAATCTCTCCCCGGAGCGCACTTGAACTTTCCTGTACTCCTTGGGGAAGGCTCTTAAGGCGCGGTACTATGGGATGCAAGCTACTTATGTGAAAATATTATGATTTTTTGCTAATTGGACCATTAACATATAGGTTTCGATAAAATTTGAACTCGTCCTTAAATAGACTGAAATTTCATAACCAGAATTCAACACTTTTCCCACGCCGCGCTCTGCAGGGCTGAACACATTAGCAACTTTGGCCGGTCGGATGAAATGGACTTGTCTAGTCAAGCCAAACGGATACGGAATTTCTAAACCCCAACCAACTAGACCATCCACCCAATTAAAAAAAAAAAAATTATGATTGAAATTTCTGGACACATTCAACGGCATCGGAGAGTCAAACGGAAATTAGGATCCTGGGTATCGGAGGGAGGAAGGGGCTGAGGGTGTCCGTGGCCCAAGCCATTCTCCACGACCCATGACACCTGTGGCCAGGCTTCAGCGACAAACTTTCTTTCTAGTCCCGCCGACCTGCCCGGCGAGAGCGGACGCTCCCGTAATTTGTGGAAGGAGAGGGAAAGGCGTCGCACATCGACAAACCCCCTGTTCTTTTGAAACCCTCTCTTCTAACTTTTGAAACGCAGGAAACCCGCGCGCCCAGGGTCGGAAAGCAAAGGTGCTGACCACTCTGTTTAAACGGAAAATAATTGGATGCTTGTGTGTCAAAGCGCCGAGATACATAAAGCTGAGGATCTGAACATCAATGGACCTGCAAGGGGGTCAGAAGCTAGCCCGCGTCTCCTCTATCCCTCTGTGTCTCCGTCTTTTAAAGGCTCTTTTTAGAATTCAGGGTGTTCTCTTGTAACCCAACCAAGTCCAGCCTCTTATTATAGTATGTTAATAGTACTGGACAGGCGATTCCGTTAGGACCCCTGACATGGAAAGAAGTCATCTTTGAAGGCTCGAGAGAATGTAAGAACCTAAAATAAACCTTGGCAAGTCCCTCCGCTATCAAAGAAAATGTTTGAAAGTGTTCCGGGACCCAGTCTCCGAGCACAAGGAACTTTTCTGAGCTAATAAGGAGGCAAAGAGATGGTTGGACAAGCCCAGATCAGTCCCTTGGATGCGGCGATCGCAAACTTGTGCAGGGGATTCTACGAAAGGAGGGAAAAAAACCTGCTGAATTTCGCCCAAGGTGCATGCTCCAAACGATACCGACACGAGAGGGCTTCGTTTCTTGACATCGAGTCCAGTTATTTTAAAATTAGCATCGTGTCTATTTAGAAAGGAGTGTGGCGTCCTTCCCGACTTAAGAACTTCCTCAAGGGATGAATGTATTTTATGTCGAGTCTTCATTTTCATTGCAGCCTTCCTCGTGACACTGAAGTGTTGTATGAAAGAAATTACAGATCCTGGGCCCGGAAAAATGATTTCACACATACTCGAATTCGTGCATTTCTCTTTCGTAAGTCTAAACCTCCAACAGACCTCCCTCCTGCCCTCTGCCCTTACGACGTGAATGAAGTCGAACTTTGGTGTAGTTATAACCAATGGTCACGCCAAAGGGAAGTATGGTTTAGTTGCTATAAAAGCAGCGACTCCTTGATTCTGTGGACTGATGTGAGTAAAAACTGAGTGGATCAGCTGATAGAATGAGTCCGAGTGCAGTGATTTGCTTTTTATTTTTATTTTTTTAAGGACAATGAGTTGGGATTTTAAACCCCAAAATCACCTTTTCTTATATGTCTTCCAAATGGAAAAAAAACAAAAACAAGTTAGATGTTTGTTTGCACCAAGAATCCAGTTAACCCATGAAACCCACCGGCTCAGTCAGTGCTCTGCATCCCTACGGGGAGCACTGGGCAGGTGAACAGTTCAGTTGCACATAAATGCGCCTGGAACAGGGTAAAAGTAAATTTGGCAGAAGTATATTGTGCTCAGGGGCTTGGGTGTGTGCACGAGAGAGAAACGATGTTGGTGTGAGAGGAAATCACACATCCTGGAGTCAGTGGACGTCACAGGGCTGCATGTAGCTGGAGACTCTGAAATGGCATCATCTTTGGCTGTAACACCCGGCCTTTGACTCCGGCTGGGGCCTGATCCCACCCGGAGACAGGAGGGTGGGTGCGTTCTAGGGGCACCCGCCCCCGAAGACGTTGGCCCGGGAGGCTTGGCTGTGAATGGAGGCGGATGCTCCCAGGGTGGCCCTTTCTAGCCCTCGGGTTCCTCGTGCCCGAGACTCCACGACTGGGCCTTCCTGACAACCCCTCCAGTGTCTGGTGTAGGGTAGAGGCGCCCCGTGCAAGGTGACACGTCTGCGTGGTGAGCTCCCCCCCACACCTGAAACTCGACGGCCGGCGCGCTTTGAATTCGCACCGTTTCCCACCTCTGCCATTTAAATGATAACAGAGGGATTCAGGTGGTTTGCAAACTGTCAGAGAAATGACCTCAGCCACCCCTGTCATTTTCAGTGACTGTAGAGACACCCCCGAGGCGAAAGCCGCAGCAGCATTTTAAATTAAGCAGGAGAGACCGAGACGACTCACGTCTCCGCTGTGACACTCGCGACAGTCCAGGCCCCTTCAGCCTCGCTCGGGGCCTTGTTCCGATGGAAGCGCCGCCGTGTGGCCTGCAGAGGGCCGCCCAGGAGCCGGCACGTTCTTAAGCAGAAAAATCTAACCGGTGCTTTAACTCTCGCTTTAATCTCCTATCCCAACAATCCGAAGGGCCTCTCTCTTCCCCTGCCCCCGAATCTACTCAGGATATTTTCAGCACACTTACAACAATTTGTACATGTTGTGATAGTTTCTTTCATTCTAAAACCTGACTCCCCCGCCAGAGTTTCATCGCCTGAAGAGCAGGGACTTTTGTTGGGTCTGGCTCGTGATGGTGCTCAGTAAAAATGCGCTGAGTGAGTGAATGAATGAATGAATGAATGAATGAATGAATGAATCTCACTCAATGGATCGAAATTTAGAAGGAAGGCCTTCTGTGAAAGTCAAGGGGAAAGCAGAGTTGCGGGTTAACTCATCTCTTTAATTGGTTCTACCGCATCTTTTTGACATCGCCACGACCTTCTAAGTTGGCCATATTTTTGCTCACCATGAACTTCTCCTGTTTAATTTGATTTCGAGGCGCATCACTCCTCCCTGCGCGGTGATTTCCTTTTCACCGGGCTATCGATTTTCCTAAACGCATGCAAATGTACCCAAGATGGCTCCTTGTGTTATCAATTTCCCAGCCGCTGGCTCCCTAATCATTACCTAATTGTCTCTGCACTCTATTGACAAGGTGGCCACCTTCTCGCTAATTTTTGCTGACACGATGGAGGCCCCCAAGAACCGGGCTAACCTTTGGCCGGCCGGCCACTCCGGAGCCACAGGTGGGTAGGCGATCGATCAGGCTGGCCTTCGTGTTCAGGGAAACCTCACGGGCGTTCCGAGTGACTTGTCTAATGAGGCATCGTTCATTGATAACGGGCAGGTGGATGAAGACACTCCTTTGTTATGACTGAGGTTTTGCTGATATGGACCAGAGCTGAGAAAACCGGGTGCACCAATGACGGGCCAAAGGCTATCATTCAGGCTGAGGTAGGAAACCGAGGCAGCTCCCCATCAGCGGACTGTTGTCCGGTCAAGAGTCGGTCTACTTGACTAAAAGAGAGAAAATAAATGAGATTGGATCATCAAAATAATGGGATATTCTGAAATGTGAGGTTAACGAAATTGCACCAGGGAATGCGAGAACATTTGTTGGCAGAATGCTACTGCTGATTGCTATAAATGGAAATCGAATGTGTCTTAACAACCTCTCTCAGCACAAACTCCTCACTGGGGTGTGACATTTAAAAAAAAATTTTTTTTTTGCTGATTTCAGAGAGAGGGAGAGAGATAGAAACATCAATGATCAGAGTCATTGATCGGCTGCCTCCTGCACGCCCCCTACTGGGGATCGAGCCCACAACCCAGGCATGTGCCCTGACCGGGAATCGAACCGGCAACCTTCTGGTTTGTGGTTTGACACTCAACGACTGAGCCGCAGTGGCCAGACGGGGGTCTGACATTTTGACATAAGGTTATTATTAATTTTAAATGTTTATTATTTTATAGTTTTTATTATTAATTTACTGTTTAGAGCCCAAACCAGTTTCTGGTTCTTGCCCACAAAACCTGGATAGGTGATCTTTTCTTTCCTAGCCTTGTTCTTTCTCCTTTTGCCAAAAAGATAATTTACCTCTCCCCTGACAATTCGTTTTCTAATAGCCCGATAACCTTCAGTCACAGTCGCGATAATTTCGTTTTACAAAATGTTTTTACGATGCAGTATCTTGACCAAAACCTCGATGAGGAGCTTCCTCTCTAGCCCCTCCCTTTGTTGCTATGCTGAGATGACATCCATTTGGCTCTATCTCTGGTTACCATGGAAATAATTTATTATTGTTGTCAAAGATAGATGGTCCACATACATTTTAAATAAAGGTAATGCAGAAAGTTTTCATATAGGGAGACGGGTTCTGTCATTGTCTCTGAGAGCCTAGCTCTAGGGAGCAGTCCGCGGCACTGCAGTTCAATTATGGACACCATTAGCAGGAAACTTCCGGAAATAGTTTCAAAAATACTTTAAAATATAATCCATCTTTTCGAAACTCCCTGCTTTTTCTGTTTGCAAAAAAGAAAGACTAGGGAAAGATTGCGCCTATTTTGTATGTTGTTTTCATTAGACACTCTAAGTCAGACCGTAGCTAAGCGTGCGCGCACACACACATTTGAATGAGGTACTCAGTTGACTTCTCTTTGGAATAGTAGCTGCTTAGTAAAATATTGTTGGACAGACTGCGACCAGTTATCTTCCAAATGGACGGACAAATAGCCATATTCAGAACTGTGTGTTCCCCCCCCAACACTCCATGTGTATGTCCATCTGTGATCGCAAATTTTCTAGGCATGTTCAGATATTTTAACTTCCTTTTTACGTGACCGTTTTTTGGGATCTGTTAAACGGACTCGTTCTTCCACGTGAAAGTATCGGTATGATCCTTTCTCAGATATGCAGCATCCCCGTCACTTGGCAGGTGTAGCCAAACTTAGAACATGTGGCAAGGAACCATTTCGTGTCTCTGCAGTCTTCCCGACTAGATGGTGGGAACCAAATGTTTAGCAGGGACTTACAGAGAACACTTTACACTCCCTGAGCAAGTTCTTCTCTTTCACAGTTAAAAAAAAAATAGCAAAAAGGGATTTCCTTAAACTTTGCTAACTTACTATATTTCCAGTTCCCCACAAGATTGCTACCTTAATTAGTATCAATTCATTCTTAAAACATCACCTTCTTTGGAAAGCGATAACATAGTGAGGTGACTAGTTCAGCTTGGTTTGCTAGGACTGTCCTGTGTTTTTTTTTTGTTTTTTGTTTGTTTTAAAGTACGTCTTTATTGATTTCAGGGAGAGGAAGGGAGAGGGAGAGAGAGAGAAACATCAATGATGAGAGTCATTGATCAGTTGCCTCCTGCACGCCCCCTGCTGGGGATCGAGGAGCCTGCAACCCGGGCATGTGCCCTGACTGGGAATTGAACCGGCGACCTTTAGGTGCATGAAACGATGTTCGACCAACTGAGCCACGTTGGCCGGGCAGGACTGTCCTGCTTTTAAAATAGGAGAATCTCATATCCTAGGAACCCCTCAATCTTGTTAAACTAAGATGCCTGGTCATCCCACAGCATAGTTGGAAGTTTTAGTATCTGTTGTCTGTCTACCTAACCCTTGCTGTGTGTAGGTGTGATTGCCTTCATACTTTTGTTTATTTTTTTCTAACCATGCCCTATGTACACCGCCACAGTTTATGCTGTGTTTCAATCAGGAGTGCTTGTTTGGAAGGAGGCCCCCATTGGAAAGAGATTCTGAATTTAACTTTCCTCATTTCAGAGCTCTGGGCGAGCAGTGGGGGTGACGGGCATAAACAAGTGTGGGGTGCGCGTGGCCTGGAGCCAGCCTGCCATTCTTCTGTGCCTGGCACCCTGTAGGGGGAGCCCTGTGCTAGTGCCTGGGGTCTCTCCACAGCAGATTGACTTCCTTTGGGTTGATGATGATTGATTATGCTGGTCTCTTCATTACTTTAAACCTAATCAGTGCTCGGAGTAATTTGAGTAATGATTGCTCATTATTGGCAATTGTGAAGTTGAAATCTCTCTTTATTCCGCTCCACGGGCCGCCAGTCGGGAAATCCTGGGACGCCTCCCGGTTCACGCACGTTTTCGAGTGGAGAGTGGGAATAAAGGACTTCACAGGGACCGGTGATGGACAGAAAGCCACGGAGGTTTCGCAGAAGTTACATTACATATTTTCTTGGCAGGAAGCGGTGACAGTTCCCACTAGATTAAATGTGATAATCAAAGAGACAGTTCTTACTGGATTCGAAAGCCAGTCAGCCTTTTACTGAAATCCCCAAGTTCAATAAATCACGCTATTTCATATGATATTGTTGTGCCAGCCTGTCTCAGAGACGAAGATCTATGACTCTCCAACCAATTAGCTATCGTTGAAAAAGGTAATTAATGATTACTCGCCAATACACCGATACTGTTTTACATTACAACATATTGGGGCGCATCTTTAAGGGGCTTCCCCCGCTCTCCTCAGTTAAATCAAACTTAAAAGTAAGTTTGCTCGTATTGTTTCATTGACGTGCAGCCTTCAAATGGGCCACACAAGAGGGAGACATTTTAGGCTGTTCAGCAACTAAATAATTACCAAACTCATTAGATACCTGAGGATGTTACAGACAGTGGGTTTATTTATTATGCTAACGATCCAGTACTGCTTGAGGAAACATGAATTTACAAAAGAAACTAATTTTTTAAATGTTTTCATTGATTTTTTAGAGAGAGAGGAAGGGAGAGGGAGAGAGAAACATCCATCGGCTGCCTCCTGCTCGCCCCCTACTGGTGATCGAGAGCCTGCAACCCGGGCCTGCGCCCTGACCCAGAATCGAACCAGTGACCTCCAGGTGCAGGCACGACGCTCAACCACTGAGCCACACCGGCCAGGGCAAAAGAAACTAAATTTTAAGAGAGACTGAACTCACAATCTAAAGTTGCAGATATTGTGGCCTGCTTGGTGTGTGTGTGTGTGAGTGTGATGAGGCTAACCTTCTGAGAGCTATAAAGGCATTTATAGTTTTTAGACCACCACAAGCAAAGCTATTAGTCATTAGAAACACCTCCACCGTGATCCTTCCATTCAAAGCAACGTGACCTGGTCACACATTTCCGTCGTCAGCACGCACGTCCTGGGAATTCTGCTGTTCCCTTCTCCCCACCCCCCACCCCTCAAGTAAACCCACGAATAAATGACCTGCGCGGAACAAGTCACGTTTCGACTGGTGCTTTAAAGAAATTAAAAACCTTCAAACCGTTTGGCATTTGTCTGTCTCCCATCTTGATAAGGGTACAGCGTCAGAAGCAAGCTCTTTACCGATGGATTTGACTACAGCAATTCAAGCCGTTTCCAGCAGCGTGTTTATCAGCTTTAGCCGAAATGAGCTTTTTGGTGCAATCAGCCTCTGAGCAGGACCCGGGATGACCCAGTGCGTCATCAAATTCTGCTCTAGAACCAGTCGGTGCACAGTGACATCGAGTGGCAACCAGACTCCATAACGTTAAAAAATTGTTCAGATTAGTAAAACGATTCTCCCGTCTCCCCTCTCGATTGACGGGGAGATGGAGCTCAAACCCGAAGCACGCAGAGACCACAGGGACACAGGCCGCCTGCACGAGAGAAGCGAGGCTTTTTTTTTTTTTTGCAAACTGTTTCCAAATGGTGCACTTCAGTTAACCCTGCTCAAGATGCAACCTGTTTCAGCAGGTGGAAGCACTTTTGGACCACAGACCTTCTCATTCGAGCATCAGAAAAATGATTTTGAATTCCTGCTGGGGATCGAGGAGCCTGCAACCCAGGCACGTGCCCTGACCGGGAATCGAACCCTGACCTCCTGGTTCATGAGTCGATGCTCAACCGCTGAGCCACAGCCGCTGGTCCTGCTGCTTTGAAGGTGACCCAGGAAGCTCATCAGGGTGAGAGCCATCTATTCAAGTCCCTGTGTCTTTCCCACATAGTTGGGTAGCTAGAAAGGCTGGGAGATTCAGAAGCCTGGTGAGAATGAATTATCACCACTCTGAGGTGAAACCTCAAACAGGGAGATTTATGCAGTAGGTCAACCAGAGAAAACAAGATACATGCAAATTATTTATTGATAAACTATCTTGATTCAGCGCCAGCGTTGTAAATAAGTGGGCAAGAGAAATCTCCCGGTTTGCGGGCGTGAGCTCAGTGGCTCAGAAAAATCATCATTTTTACCTTGAGTTACATACGAGCAGGTGCAGGATTCGGTCTTTTATCCTTAATTTCGGGAGCAATTTATGGACGGCCCCACCACTGAGAGCCGAGGACTGTGGATCCAGCAGCAAACAAGTCAGGGAGAAGCAGGCCCCCTGCGTTCCTCACACCACTGGTGACGGTGTCTTTCAGGTAAATAGTTAAACACATTCATAGAAATTTTTTGGAACAGCCTCACAGCCTGTCAGGATCGTCTGCTCTTGCAGAGGAGAAACCCGCACCCCACACTGAAAACACAACTCATGCTTGAGTTGCCAGAATGAGAAAGGAGAGCCCGGAATTAGGAGTTAAGCAGATATATATATATTTTTAAATTTTTTATTGTTGAGAGTATTACAGATGCCCCCTTTTTCCCCCTTTTACTCCCCTCCATCCCAGGGGCATGGCTTAGTGCTGTGATACACAGTAAGAAGTAGCAAGTCCTCCTAAAGCCAGAACACTGCATCCCGTCTGAAACAAGTGTCTGTCGATGTGCTTCCTTTGGTTGATTATCTGAGTTATTGTAAAATTGGACGTGTGATCACGGATTTCAAATTACCTTGAAACAGCCCGGCCGGCGTGGCTCAGCGGTTGAGCGTCACCCTATGAACCAGGAGGTCACCGGTTTGATTCCCGGTCAGGGCACAGGCCCGGGTTGCAGGCTCCTGGATCCCCAGCAGGGGGCGTGCAGGAGGCAGCCGATCCATGACCCTCTCTCATCATTGATGTTTCTCTCTCTCTCTCCCTCTCCCTTCCTCTCTCTAAAATCAATAAAAAACATTCAAAAACAATAGAATCTTCTCAGCCGCTCACAGATCTCTTCTGGGAGGTGGACTGGACGTCTCTGACCTGTTGTAGTCACACAACCAGGCTTGTCCCTTCTGCTCCGCGTTTATAAACCTCAGTGCATTTTGATGCCAGGTGCAAGGGAATTCCAGCTCCAAGATCCAAGTTGGATTGCTGTTGGTGGTTGTTTTCTGGCCAAGCCCCTCATCCCCCCCCAAAAAAAACCCCCTCAATAAACCTAATCACTCGGGAAGCTGATCTTTTGGCTCTGTTTCCTTTAAGGGGGCAGTATATATGATAATGACTCCATTGTCGCCAAATAGAATACAATTAATTTTATTTTCTAGTATGTTATCAGCAAGCAAACCACCGGTATTAGCTCGGCACCATCTGGGAGTGACAGTTTCCTTATTACAAAATATGTAAAAATATGGATTCCCTCAAGGAGTCTGTTACGTTGCATCTGCTCGGATTTTTGTTCTATGCTAATGGTTTTAACCCGGCGTATGAAGCACGCGCGAGAAAAGAAAAAAAAAAAAAAAAAAACTGAAAAATTTCAGCTAAATTACGCGTTTCACATTTAAAGTGTTCTTCAGAGATGGGGACGGCTGCGTGTGAGAGGAGACAAAGGAGAGTGTGGGCCCCGCTGACCTGGTGTGAGGTCCCCGCCTGCCTTTGGGGAGGGCTCCGCGTGCCCACGAGATTAAGGCCACTCGCTACGTGGGGGAAGCGTGGGGAGTGGGACTGTAGATGCTAAATCCCAAATGGGCACTGGGGACAACAGAGCGACCGTGCCGGATAAGACAGTTGCTATCCTCGCGGCTCTGTGTCCGTAGCCTAGTAAACAATCGCCGTGATTGGAACGAGCTATTATCATTACGGAGCCATTCTCTGGGGCAGGCCTTTCTTTCCTTTCAGTCCCCGGCGGCCTTCTCGGCGTTTCCTCACCTTCGCTTGGACGCCGAGATTTCATCTGAGCGAATTCTGCCTCGTTGACTGAGGAGAGCGCTTGGGTTGGAGCCAAAAGCATGGAGCCGGTTTCAGAGGCCGGGCTCTCTGAGTGCCAAGCGTTTAGGGAGGAGGCCCATTTGTGCAGGTGACGTCGGGTGACAGGCTGAGTTAGGTTTCCAGGGCAACCCCGAGGGAGACCCAAGTCTTGTGTCCAGGAGGCTGCCTCTCCTGCGTGAGGGTGGAGAGCTTTGCTTCGGGCTGGTGGAGTTTTCACGCTTGTGTGACAACTTGGTGCGATTCGCTTTGCCATGTCCATCTGTCCTCCGGCTCCAGATTGTGGGGTACTCGGGGCATTACTTCTTCATGAGCGTCGTTCCAAGATGCGCCTACATATTCCATTCTAAAATTTCCATCCGTGCTTTGCAGTTATATATATTCACCATGGTTAATGGTTTTCTTTTCTGATCATAAGAATAGCTTTTTATTTTTTATTAATTTGAGAGACAACAAGAGAGAGAGAGACACCGATGTGTTGCTCCACTTACGGATGCATCACTGGTTCATTCTTGTATGTGCCGGACCAGGGTTGAAACCACAACCTTGGCGTATGGGGACAACGCTCCAACCAACTGAGCTACCCGGCCAGGGCGGGGATTCACTGATTTAAAAAGTCTAAAGCACATCAAACAAGTACATATCTCCAGCCTGAAAACACTTCCAGAGGTCTATTGAATAGGAATTCTCTCTCTCTATAGTTTTAAATATATATTTTTATTGATTTCAAAGAGAATAAGGGAGAGGGAGAGAGAGAGAAACATCAATGATGAGAGTCATTGATCAGCTGCCTCCTGCACGCCCCCTGCTGGGGATCGAGGAGCCCTCACCCCAGGCATGTGCCCTGACTGGGAATCGAACCGAGACCTTCTGGATCCTAGGTCGATGCTCAACAGCTGAGCCACGCCAGCTGGGCAGGAATTCTATATTTTAAAAAACACACACAGCACTAGCCTAAAACAAAACAAACGCATTTCTTTTGTAGCCATCCATTGTGGAATTATTTTATTCCCATTTGCCACAGTTCCCTGCCCTTCTCTGCCTTGTTCGGCCTTGTTGACGTGTGTTCCACGGATGGACCTGGGTTAATCAATACTTTCACACACACGCGTGTCAGAACAGAAGTGATGCTTTGTGATAGGATTTGCAGACTGGTCACTGCCCATGTGCTGGTCCCAATAAGAGGGTAGCTCTAGTTTTTTGTGCAGAGCAAAATTAGCTACTGCAATGATAAGGGATAGTATTTAGCTGCGGTTGAAATGAAAAAAATGTGCAGGATTTCAGATACAATCTCACCTAATCATCCCGAGGTAGCTCAGAGGGGGGTAAAAGTAGCTCAGGAAAAAAAAAAAAAATGGAAGGAAGACATTGAAAAGAGATGACTTTGGCTGTGTTTGCGTCAACATACACCAAGAGGTGGGTTTTTCTTTCTCCCCAGTAGATGCACAGTAAGTTGCACACCTGCAAACAGTTCAGGTAGAACAATCTTGTAACCTGTGCCCACTCGCAAATCCCTTTTATTGTTAAAATCTCCTGGATCTATGGAGTGCGTCAGCAACCTCAGGACCCTGGGATGAATGCTTAAGTTGCATTTTCTCTTTTGATTGTTGCGTTAACCCCGTGGGATAGGGAGCGTTGCAATCCCACTCTGCTGAGCAGAAACGGAGAGCTGGAGAGATGGGGGGGAATGTTCAGCTGGAGTTTAGAGCCGGGCACCTACACGGACACAGCTCCAGCTCCTGGTGATGGCAGGACACCCGGGGGAGGGACTAATCGGGACTTTCTGCTTGCCATGCCTGCTTTGAGGAATTGGGTGTGTCGGACCGTCTGTTACAAAGTGGATACCGGCTCGGGATCTGTTAGATAATATTAAAGAATTTTATGGGGAGGAATTTTTGTAGTATTTCATTTTCTGCCAAACCTAGAGGAGTTCCCCTTAGGTATTTAATCTTTCCTTAGCCTGGCCGGCATGGCTCAGTGGTTGAGCATCGACCTATGAACCAGGAGGTCACAGTTTGATTCCTGGTCAGGGCACAGGCCCAGGGTGCAGGCTCCTCGATCCCCAGCAGGGGGCGTGCGGGAGGCCGCCGATCAATGACTCTCATCATTGATGTTTCTCTCTCTCTCCTTCTCCCTTCCTCTCTCTGAAATCAATAAATACATACTTTAAAAAATAAATCTTTGCTTAAACTGACCTCATACCAAATATCAATGTTGATATTCTTTCTAAAGGGACACGTGTTCTAGAAAGCCCCCTTGGGTTTCCTTCAGTTGGGTCTTCTATTTTTATGCCAAAGAGCTGGGGAGAGTCAGCTGTGAACTGTGGCCTGAGAAACTGAATATTCTCTTGATTTTAGGTTTGAATGCTAATTGAAAGAAAGATGACTCTCCCTCATCTTAAAAGCTTAGGATGTTTTCGTGTTACAGTGAGGCACCCATGTGAAAATAGGGCCAAAGGGGAGTTTGTAATGGATCGGGATGAAATCAGACTTCGTCTCCTTCCAGTACGTTCCTGACGAGGGATTCAGGAGCACATCTAAGTGGTGCTTAATGTTTCCCCCACTGCACGTCCTCGGTAGACTTTAAATAAAATCGACCTGGAGTGTAGCTTTGAACTTGGCGAGCCAGGAAAGCTTTAGTGGAACTTTACTGATGAGCTTGCAAAAGCCAGTTCAAGTTCAAGAAGGTGTAATTAACAGCACAGCAGCAGGACACTCGATAAAGCCCACCTTTTAAATAATTCAAGAGGTACAGTCGCTTTTTCCTCTACACCTTGATGGGATGTTCCTGGAGATCCCGGAGTCAATTGTATTTAAAATTTATTACTGTGCTTGGAAAGAACACATATCCATATGCTATTATTATTTTATTTTATTTTTTAAACTATACCAGAGCCCAGCCCACATGGCTCAGTGGTTGAGCGTCAACCTGTGAACCAGGAGGTCAGGGTTCGATTCCCGGTCAGGGCACATGCCTGGGGTGCAGGCTCCTCGATCCCCAGCAGGGGGCGTGCAGGAGGCAGCTGATCAATGATGTTTCTCTCTCATCGATGTTTCTCTCTCTCCCTCCCTCCCCCTTCCTCTCTCTGAAATCAATAGACTATTAAAAAAAAAAAACTATACTAGAAACAACGAGTTACCACGCAGTTTAAAACTCCAAAAAGTAATTTGTTTTGGGGACTGTGAGTAATGGACATTTGGAAGTTCAGAAAAATAATATATTTGATGCCTGGTGTCTGGTAAGAGCATTTCGTATATTGTTTGCAAAACTTCTCACGCCTCCTCAGAGCAGTGGTTCTGGGGAGCAAAGCTGCAGGCCTTGCTCCTGGGCCTCCCCACATGGTGACTAGTGATGGGGACACCATCCACCGTTGGTGTATAGTGTGTGTGTAATTCATTTCAGAGCTAAAGAGACTGACGCACAGTGGGATGGAGGAGCATAGAATGACCCCATAGCGTTGGAATCCAGGCAATTTCGTTGTAGGTTTTGTCTTTTTTTTATAAAAACCTGTTGAATATAAAGGTCCTGTGGACATTTGTCTCATGCTGATCGAGCTTAGAAAATTGGGGCTGGCGTCTAGGAAGGGGCCCTAGGTTAAGATCAGGAGCCATGAGGAGATCGACGGCGAGGGACGTCGTGATTGCTTGTGGCGGTGTCTAGATCGAGGGCTGGAAGGGACGTGAGCGACCTTGGGGACGGAGCTACAAGGGACGGCGCGTTTCCCCATTTATTCGCCAGTGGTTAAGTCCCCTTTGTTGCCTGTTTGCTTTGTGCGTTGAGCTCATTCGTTTCTAAACGAATCTAGCAAGTGTGACAGTTGAGGGGCTGAAACGATGCCCGGAAAAAGGGGGCGCACCCCACCGTTCCTAAGGGTTAAATTTGAGAGATTTCACAGGCTCTGGGATGACGGTGTTAATCTCCTCGTATTCAAAAAAGGAACTGTCTAGATTTTCGGACAACAAATTTACCTTCTTTTAAAAAAAAAGTTTGTCGTGTCATCTCCCAGGAGCACCTGGTCCATTTTCCTTGGGAAAGATGACACATTTATTCCCTCGCCATCAGCTTTCAGGTTCAGCCGGGTCACCCCAGGAACCATCCCCCGTGAACCCCTTCAGCCTCTCGCTGTTTGGGGGGCTTTCAACCATAGGACAATCACAAGCCACCCTTTTTCATCTTTGCCTCCCGCAATTTCCTTCGGCAGAGGTCTTGTCAAAAGTGCTTGATTTTTTCTCTCCCCCAATTAGACCTCTTCAAAGGCGAGAAAATGAGACGTGGGCCCAGGTTTTGCTGGAAAGAGCTCCTAGGACCACAGCGGCTCTGGCTTTTGAAGTCCCCTCTGCCCACCCCGGTGCCGCAGCCTCTTAATGGCAGCATTAGCCGCCAGCTCCATTTTCCCCGAGGATGGGTGGAGAGCAAGGGGACACCTTTCATGTGAGACTTCGCTACCGTGCTTGAAACAAAAATAATTTTGATTGATCGGGCCCTAGTCCATAGGCGTAGCTTAGTTTCTTTGCTTAGTAAGCAGGAATGGTTATCACTCTTTTTTTTCTTTATTCCGCATTAATTAATGGAGGTGAGATCTCCACACAACTTATTTAAAAGACCAGATGAAAGAAGGGAGAGGGGGAGAGAGAAACATCAATGATGAGAGTCATTGATCAGCTGCCTCTTGCTCGCCCCCTGCTGGGGATCGAGGGATCCATGACCTGGGCCTGTGCCCTGACCGGGAATCAAACCAGCGACCTCCTAGTTCATGGGTCGATGCTCAACCGCTGAGCCACACCAGCCGGGCGTATTTCCACATTATTGAAATCCACTGAACTGTTTGGAGTCTTTTCTTTCTTTCCCCGATAGAATAATGGTGCACATTGGAGGAGATTCTTTGGTTTACTGCTAACCATTCACCAACCCCCAGTTCATTTTATACCAGAAAGTCCACAGCTCACACTTGTGAAAATGTGTCCATGGGCACGGATCGTTCCCTTCCACGGCACTAAATATATCAGAATAAACCCCGATAATGGTTTCGTTCTGTTACGAGGTAAAACTTACATCCTTCTAACGACGGAAACACTTAGTTCAATCTTATTTGTCCCTTGTGGGGGGAAAATGTAGATTTTTACTACCCACACCATCACTCACTCGATTTATGGCTGGCATAGTTTTTCTGCTTTCCTACAGTATTTCACAGGAGTCGATTTAAAGGATTTCATCACCCGATGTAACCTATGTTTGCAGCCTGATGGTAAAAACACTCAATAAACCACAACTGGACATAGAAGCCGGAGCTCTGCCCTTTTAATGATTCGACAACAAAATGTCTTGTCCTTTGCTGACGTAATCCCTTCCTGCCGCCTTTACTCTGTTTGTTCTCAATAAACCTTGTTTTGACTGTTGGTTAAAATTTGAAAAATTTGAATAATCCCTAATTTTACTTTGCACTCTTTAGCGCAAACCAAATAGCTGCCCAGGGTGCTATTTCCTGGACTTTATTAAAAAAAATAGATTTTGGTTCCAGCCGGCGTGGCTCAGTGGTTGAGCATCGACCTATGAACCAGGAGGTCACCGGTTCGATTCCCGGTCAGGGCACAGGCCCGGGTTGTGGGCACCTCCATCCCCAGCAGGGGGCGTGCGGGAGGCAGCCGATCAATGACTCTCATCATTGATGTTTCCATCTCCTTCTCCCTCCCCCTTCCTCTCTCTGAAATCACTAAAAACATATATTAAAAAATGGATTATGTTAAGAATCCCATCTGTGACTCAAAAAATAGAATTTTGAGAAGCACCCCAGTATCAGCCTGGGAAAAGGCTGATACATCTTGTAGGAGGCCAGCCAGAGGGGATGAGGGAGCGTTGGCAGGGAGCCAGAGTTTCGTGTTAACTCCAAGGGGCAGAGGTGATTTTTAATGCTTCGACATCATTCATGAAATATTATGTGTATAATTTGTACTCACAAGAGCGAGCGTGCTCTCCGAGGAAACGTTAAAATAAACAGCTTCTTTACCTCTTTTGTACCTCGATCGTATCTTACTTTGATGAACCCATAAAAAGGGGAAGGCAAGATTGATGTCGGACAGATCAGCGGGGCGGCCGTGCAGTTTATCACATATTTATGACGCCGAAAGATCAGAGGATGTTTTCATGCACAGACCTCGGCAAATGCGCTTGGCCGTGTTCAGAGAGGTTCCAAGTGGCTCCGCTGGGGAAGCGGAAAAGATCTGGCGCTTTGCCTGTAACGCAGTTTGGCAGGACGGCGAGTGACGGTGGGATTTGAGAACACGCTGCACGCTGTGTCACGGGGACACACATTCCCTGGTCCGTGGGAAACGTGGGCTGTATACTCGCTTTTTGTAAACATGCTCAGCTACCTAACCGGAGGGACTCGATGAAACTGTGGCCCCGGGATGTCCGGATGACGTATATGTGTTTGGAAGAACCATGGTATTCTCGCTTAGGACAACGTTGTCCCTCCCAAAACGGGCCGGTAGAAATGTTACCACTCGTGCCCTGCAGATTTTAAGATGCATATTTGCTAACAAAGTCCCGTGTGATTGTAAGTTGAACAGTTTGACTTTTTTTTTTTTTTTTAAAAACATCTTTATTGATTTCTGAGAGAGGAAGGGAGAGGCAGAAAGAGAGAGAAACGTCAGTGATGAGTCACTGATCGGCTGCCTCCTGCTCGCCCCCTGCTGGGGATCGAGGAGCCTGCACCCCGGGCATGTGCCCTGACAGGGAATTGAACCGGCGACCTCCTGGTTCATGGGTCGACGCTCAACCGCTGAGCCACGCCGGCCAGGACGGTCTGATATTTTGAAGGATGAGCAGGGTGGGTCCCACTGCCCCGTAGGGTCAAGGATGGTAAAGCAAGATACGGGTCCCGCCCCAAAGACTGGAGCCTCCCAGCCTCCAGGACCCAGTGGCCTCCCTTCTCTCTCTCTCTCTAGTCCAGCAAAAGTTTGTTTTGTGTATGAGGCCTGTGTGTGGGGGGGGGGAAGGGGGAGAGGGTGCACGCACACATTGGGGTGATTCCGTCTAAAGTCCCTTTGCTATCATTAATTCAATCAGGCTTCTCAAAGAGGCCTGGTGTCTCCTTAACAAAAACACTTGAAGTTTAAAGTCAGCATTTGTAAAAGCATAACCTTGGGTTAATTTTTCCTGTTTGCCAATCATGGCTTTTCTCTCTCTCTTTTTAAAATTTTTTTATTGTTGAGAGTATTACAGATGCCCCCCATTTCTCCCCTTGCCCTTCTCCACCCACCTCCCACCTCTCCCCAGGCCCCCGCCTGTCGGTTGTCTGTGTCACATAGGCTTATACGTTCTTTGGTTAATCTCTTCCCACCTCCCTTTTCTCTTCTTAAATATAAACTGATTGTTAACATGACACCATCTCAGGATTTTTCAAAGATGGTGCAAAGGACAGATAAGTCATTTGGGTCCCTGGTGGGGGTCAGGTCGGGAAGGGCCGGTCGGTGAAAGATATTTGAGGAACTTGGTGTTAAACCACTCTCAGCGTTTTCCTATGGTGCAGACAGTGTAGTATCGGAAATCTCCAGGAAGCTGCTGCAGCTTCTCCCAGAAGGACCAGAGTTAATAATCCCTCCCTGCGTTGTTTCAGGAGATGGAGGTTCGGTTCCCGGTCAGGGCAGGTGCCCGGGTTGCGGGCTCGATCCCCAGTGGGGGGCGCGCAGGAGGCGGCCGATCAATGACTCTGTCTGATCATTGGTGTTTCTCTCCCTCTCCCTTCCTCTCTCTCTCTGAAATCAATAAAAAATATATTTTTAAAAAAAAGTAGAAGTGAGGCGAGGGGATAAGGGGCCCAGGAAGCGGTGAGAGGCAGACGGCAAACACGCCAGGGGGACTTGTCGTGAGAGATTGCGCACGAGGGGAGGCAGGCATTACGTGGAAGTGAGCAGAGGACGGGCCATTTCTCTGTAGATAACTGAACTGCGGGGCGGAGGCGACGTGCCGATGCAGCTCTGTACACAGTTTACAAAAAAAACAACGACACATGGGAGCTTGGTCACCCGATCATACATTCGGCGGCTGCAGTTGCTGCAGAAACCTCATGTCCCTGTCACCCCCATGGTTTTGTTCGACCTGGGATTGGCCCACCAATGCTACACTCCCACTCAAAATTAACACACACACACACACCCCTCCGGGAAAAACAAAAGAGGCATCCATTCTGTCCGACTGAACAAACACAAGTCCACCGTTGAGCAGCCAGTCAATGGGGAGGGCAGGGGAGGCAATGGGGCACGGGGACGTGTAATCTCCCCAGTCAATGGACTGTGGGCTGGCCCGGGCGGCCCACCGCGGGAAATGTCAGGGAGATAAATAGCGGAGTGTCCTCCTCAAAAATATGATTAATACTCTCCTCGGTCCACTGCTGAAGATGTAGTGGGTGCAGCTGTTGTGGGCAGCAGTTGCATGGAGGGAAAATCCCGGACGATCGCAGCGGAGCAGAGAGGGCAGGGAAGACACAGAGCCCGGAGAGAGGGAGCGCCGAGGCCTGACCCGTCGGGAGGGCCGGAGCCCCGGAGCCCAACTGCAGCTTAAGTAACGCTTAGGCCTCCCGGGCACGTGCACCTGAGCCAGGGTCACGATCTTGCGGGGAAACGACAAGCGGAGGTTGCGTCTTGGAGGAATACTGTATACCTGCCACTCCAGAAACAGGGCGTGACCTTGAGGATTTGTGGCATTCATAGCATGGCCGTTGTGTGGCTGACACACTCCCTGCTGAGCTTGATTTAATTCTCACAGATCAGGTAATGGCCGGGGGGGGGGGGGGGCGGGGCAGGTAGTTCTTCCTATGGGAAGGCTGAGGTCCAGAGATGCTCAGTAACTTGGTCAAAGGCGTGGACAGGGGTCCAGGACTCACCATGGGACACGGTGCCTCCGCGGAGATCAGGCACCTTGGACCAGGCATGTCGGACGAGCCAGGTCGGACCAGGCAGGTACAGATCCTTTTACTGAGTCTCTAAATAAGCCAGACGAGTTGAAATGGCTGTTAGCATAGTTTTAACATTATATTTTTAGGACTCCGGGAGGGGCGCTCAGCTTGGGAGGCATCACTGCGGTGTTAAGGAAATGTTTTATTCTGCAGAGGGAATGAAGGCAATCTGACATCATCTCATCTTTTCTCCTGATATATAATCTTTCTTTTAGCAAAACGCTAAGTAATTTCATGGACCCGGGACCCCCCCCCATGCTAAAACGAGACGCTTCCCAAGGCCCTGGTTAGTGAGGAGCCTTTTAAATGTCACGTCTACAAGAGCAAACGAGCAATATTGCGTAACAACAAAATCCCTCGCAAGAAATCTGGTCAATGGCTTATGACAAAAAAAATTAATGCCTCCTGTCAAGAATAAGGGTTAAGTTTAGTATTAATCATAAAATGACCTTTAATTGCCAAACAAAAGCACTTTGTTATTTCACTCCAATCCCGAGCTCACCCCGAGCATCGGGGAAAGAAAGTCATAACGTGCTTAGTATAAATGTATTAAAGTATTAAGCCCGCTCTGCTACTCAATTAGTAAACTTGTCAAGAGGTGGGCGAGGGAGTCACGGTTCAGAGGCCCGGCCCCTTTTCTCGGGGAACTTTTTCTCACTTTAATGAAATGATGGATAATCTGGAAGTAGGTGCTTCAAGGAGAGATTAATCATTCCGGGTGGCGATGTTGCTCGTGCGTCCATCCCACCGTCTCCAGATGCCGGGGCTCACCTTCCTGCCAGACAAAGGGCACCTCAGCCAGGGGAGTCTCTGCGATTTCCTTTCCACACGGCCCCACGCGTGCGGCCGACGACGGGGAAGACGGCGTTAGATTTCGGGGGGCCCCTTGAGATGAAGGGGCGAGGGGGGCACAGAACTCACTCGGCTGCTTTCTGAGACACGTGGGTGGGATCTCCCTCCAGCCCTGATTATTTACATTCTCAGAAAAGAGCAGGAAACGGCCTAAATGGTACAAGATAGAAGTCTTTTAGGTCACGTAGCTAAGGAGAGACACTTGCTGGTTGAGTAAAAGGCATCACGGCCCAACTCATTGCTCTTAGGGTTTGGATAGGTCCCAGGTCAAAAGGTCCCTCTTCAAAGTGCCTTAGACAAACAGGATCCCAAAAATATTTGCAGAATTTGCTTAAAACGCCGGTGGTGGTACTTCTGCTTCTCTGTCACGCCCATGCCGAGACAGTTTTCTAGTCCAAAATTTTTCTTAGGGTATCAAGAAACGGGTTGACCTTCTGTCACTGTCCAATGGAGAAAGCGTCACCCTCTCTTTGTATGCTCTCCATCTCCGAAGAATCCTCTTTTAACACCGTGTGGATCGTGTAACTTGAACATGATGACGTGTTTTCATTTTCAAGAGATAGAGGCCTACCCAAGTCCAATGAGGCAGCAGCCACGGGACATGGCCTTTCCCTTCCGTCTGCACCAAACCCATCTACGCAATCTGGTCTCAACCTACATTCTTAGCCTCAGATGCCATTCCCCGCCCTCTGGCGTTCCTGAGTGAAACCACGCCATGCTCCTCGCCCGTGTAAAACCAGTTTCTTTAGGGTCAAGGGCAAAAGCCAAAGGGAAGGGTGGCCCACAATAAAAATCACAGACATTTCAAGTTGCCCCTCCCTTTGATGCAAATCTTGAACACACCGGAAAGCCATTATCTCGTCTTACTTAATGTTTCTGCAATGTCTTATGTGATGGTGAAAATATTGGTACCTTCAACTTAAAAGTCTTCTCTTCTTTATGGGGGGGGGGGGGACCCACAACAAAACCGTAAGGGCCGCTCATTGGTGTCATTATCTGCACCTCCATATGCCTTGCGCACCGGCTCCAGTGCTCGGGCTCGAGACAATTAATCCTAATATCCAACCCCTCCTGCGGTCATTTCTCATCTTGGCAGGTGGCTTTCTGTAATGACTAAAGGGGCGTGGCCCAGCTCCCAAAGCCGGGGCTCATCCAGATGTGCGGCTCCTCACGGGCGGGCGGGGCCTGCCTGGTCTCTCTCTGACTTTATTCTTTCCTGCCTTGTCCCTCTGTCTGTCTACCCCTTCCTTTCTATCTCTCCTCTCCCTCCCTCCCTCCCTCCCTCCCTCCCTCCCTCCCTCCCTCCCTCCCTCCCTCCCCTAAAAACCAGTCTGACTTCCAAAATCAAAAGTAAAACAAAGCCAAATGAATTCTGCAAAAGTCTTGGCCAAGCTTTCCACACCCTGAAGAACTTTGGTTGTTGCCCCTCCACCGAGTGTAATTAGGTGATGGACCCAATAATGGCAGGTAGCAACGGGCGTGGAAATACCCTCTCTTATCCTGCGGTCCTTCCTCCCAGAAAGAGCTCCGGCACCCTAGTTTTCCAGCCCAGGTCCAGTTTCATGCTTGGGAAAAGCCAGTCTCCACCACTCCCCTGGCAGCCTGCTTATCGGGCCTACTTTTCTGCGAGCGTAATTATATCCACGGCATCGTTTCGTTTCATTTTTTTTCTTCTGTCCATCTCCTGCTGTGCCGATGACGGCCATCACAACACTTCATGCTCCGACCAAGAGAATAATAGGTCATTGATTTTTATTTCCCCGAAGCCAGAACCACTCTGGGAATTGGTCTTGATCCCCAGAGGCGGCGAGTGTAAGAGACAGAGAGAGAGATGGAGAGAGGGAGGTAACACAGCCATGGGACTCTGGCCAAAGGCCCCATCCACTCCAGTGTGGCTACATTGTTTCCTCCCTCCCCCATACTGTCTCCTCTGGCCAAAGGCCCCATCCACTCCAGTGTGGCTACATTGTTTCCTCCCTCCCCTGATGCTGTCTCCTCTGGCCAAAGGCCCCATCCACTCCAGTGTGGCTACATTGTTTCCTCCCTCCCCGATACTGTGTCCTCTGGCCAAAGGCCCCATCCACTCCAGTGTGGCTACATTGTTTCCTCCCTCCCCGATGCTGTCTCATCTAATGACAGATGCAACTGTGTGAGTGCTTATGTTAGAAATTGGATGTCATTTCTGGGTGGGCATATGATTATCATACGTGCCCACGAGCGTTAGCCAAGATCTGCATTTGGGAAGCAGTGAGCCACAAGGGGAATATCCATTAAGCTATAATTTTTGATTTTTTTTTTTTTCTTACCAGATTAGACAACCTGCACTTTTCACATTTGAGTTGGCTCTGGCAGATGGATTATTTACCGGTAACTTTGTAAACCAGGGATACTCTGTGAAGCTATACGGGATTCTTAATCTGAGGGGAACATTTAGGACAGGCAGGCTGCTGGGTAGATTGATCGTACCGAAAAAAGCTGTATAGTAATACTCTCTTCTTGCTCAATTTGACTACCTGCAGCTTGTGAACATAACACATCCCCCCCCCTCTGCTTTTCCTATATATCTTCGTCTTAACTTAATTTCATTCAATTTCTTTTGGCCTAGGGCTCTCCCTAGTTAATCCTTCAGGAATGATTCATGTACATTTTGACAGATTTTTTTTTAAGGTCCTTGTTGATTACAGTTGTATTTTTTTTTCCCCTTTGGCTGAAAATTCCCGATACTGGGTCATATCAAACATGGACAATAAACACAGTTGGTTCAAAGTGAGAGGTGGCCCGGTCTTCTCAGAGAAGATGGAAAGTGACCTCTTCTCTTTGAACCAAATGAACTCTTGGGGAGATTCCCCAGGTAGTCAGCAGGCCTAAGAACTAAGGCAGCGTGTTGTTGATTACAAACACCCCCTCCCAGTGAGATTTTAAGGGTATTTCCACGGCAGATCAAAACTTACCCGGGGTTGAGTTTGCAAAGAGGAAAGCCAATGGGAACTCGGACTCAAGAGAATCAATTTCACGGTGGCCCACACAGCCACATATGACATTGGAAATGAGTTACTGTGACCTCAGTATGGGTCTTCTTTAAAAAACAAAACAAAACACACCTTGCCTGGTTGAGCATTGATCTGTGAACCAGAAGATCAGGGTTCGATTCCCCTTCAGGGCACAGGCCGGGGTTACAGGCTCCTAGATCCCCAGCAGGGGGCGTGCAGGAGGCAGCCGATCAATGACTCATCATTGATGTTTCTCTCTCTCTCCCTCTCCCTTCCTCTCTGTGAAATCAATAAAGATATATTAAAAAAAAAAATCCCACAAACAGCTACTCTGTGCTCAATAAAATCAGCCATCCTAATAGAATTATGGGGTTCGCTAAGAGTAAATAAATCTCGGTAAAAATGAGAATCTGAGAATCTAATAAGTTGTACCACTCCTTGTACCCTATAAAACTTTCCGAGTGGGGGTGACGGGATTATAACCAATAACGATGTATTTGCATGGGCTGTTTTGGTTGAGTGTCTCTTTTGTTTGTTTTCAACGCTTATTTATTCGTGTTTATTAAGTGTTAGCTCCATTCAATAAACACCAAACACCCAGCGGAGATCCTCATGATGAATGATGATATTATATCATTAAAGGTTTTGTTCTACGGGACCCCAATGCCCTTGAGGGGCACTGTGGTGGTGAGATAGTATTGAGGTTCCTCTAAGATAGTATCGAAAAGTCCACGCTGATTGTACATGGCAATCGATCAGTAATAGCACCTCCCAAGCCCCCGCTCCCCCACCCACTGGCAGTGTGGAAAATGCAAACAGTTGTCTTTGATTTTTAGAAGCACACAGGCCCAATTTATGAAGCCCTGAGAGGTGGGCAAAGGGCCCCATGACCCCTCTGACGTCGCCGGACACCTGCCTAACCAGAAACACAACTCTCAGATACTAACTCGCAACGTGTGACAGAGCCTCACCCAGCTTTTCAAATCTTTCTTCCTCCCCGTTGTACGGTTTTATTGGTTTTCTCATGGTGCTGAGAGATATACTGTCCTAAGAGAGCGTATTTTTCGTCCTGTGTCGTTTAAAACCCCGGCTCTAGTACCGAAATGTTAGACACGCCTGTTAATGGGCCTAAGATTGACCCTCTGTGTCTCTCTCTGTCTCTCCTTTATTTTTTTCCAAACGTGACAGTTAACACATTTTAAAACAAAAGTAGACTCAATAGCCAATGCGACATCATGTTGATTTTTCTCTTTTACCCATACGAGGAACAGTTCACACAAATAGACATACTTGCGCGTCCACGGTGGTGCTTAATAAATACATGCACCTGTGGGTGGGGGGGGGGGTGGCGGCATCTAGGCTTATTTATCCCTAATCAAGACGACCAACGAAAAAAGCGAAAGGCCCCTCTGTTTAACCGGACCTTGCTGTCTCCTTCGATCTCTGTGCTCCAGCTGGTGGACTTTCGATGCCAATCCTGGTGCTTCCCTTGTACCCCTAAGGAGCATCCCTAACAGATTTTTAAGCAGGGCGGCCTCCATTCAATTTTAGGGGTGCCGTCCCCACCCCGTCAAAGACAGAGCAGGCTTTTTAATCACACTCAGGGCCACCGATGCCAGCAGCCGGTCAGCGGGCTCTCAGACCCGGCCCTTTGTCCCTGCCCTGGGCCCTGTGGCGCGGAGCAGACAGGAAGCCCCGGGGGCCCCTGTATCTGCCCACCTTTTACTCTCCTCCCGCTGCTCCTCCTGAGGGAGTTAATAAAACGTCACCCATATTATATCAGGCCCTTTGAGATGCACCTTTTCACAGTTCAGAGAGTGATGGAAGCTTCGGCCGCCATACGCTTCAGTTTGCCGCAGACACTTTTTAAAATATTTTTACTGAGTGTATTGGGGTGACTCTGGTTGATCAAATTATGTGGGTTCCAGGTGTATAATTCTATCGTACGCCGTCTGTATATTGCATTGTGTGTTCAGCACCCCAAGTCAAGACTCCTTGCGTCACCATTTACCCCCCTCTCTCCTCTCCTACCCCCCCCCCCAAGCTCCTTTCCCTCTGGTGCCTTTTAAATTGCACCGCTAGCCAGGCTAATTATAATAGAGCCCCGTTGGCTCTCCTCATTCTCCAGATGTACAAGATGAATGATATAGTCACCTTAATAATAGTAAACATTTGTCCAGATCTTAATCCACGCCGGCCGCGGTTCTTAAGTGCTTTACATGTACGCACTCATTTAATTCCGCTCCCCCCCCCGTAGCCCAGGGAGACAGGTAGGGTTTCCATATTTATGAAGACGGGAGCTGAACCACGGAGAGGTTAATTGACTTGTCCAAGATCCCACGGCTGAAGTTGGGGAGCACAGATTTCAATTCAGATAGAAGGCTTCGAGAGTCCCCCGAGTCCCCTAATCTTGGCGGCTGCGGCGAGAAATCTCCTCGGCGGAACTGCTTAACGGCCGCCAGACAAGGGTGTTCGAGTCCTGGCGTCGCTGCTTTGTTCTCAGTCCGATTGCGCTACGCGTCACCCTTCCTAACGCGCAGGCCCTGCGTTAATTGTCTTCCCGAGGCGTTTCCAAATTCCCGAGAGATTTCTAGACTCAGAAAATAACTCAGAGTGTGGCTCGTCCAAACACACAAATTACCCTTCAGATATATTTGATAAAGCAAATTATGATGTCGGCCCAAACACACTTTTCTGTTTGACAACATGCGATTCACTGGATTTTATTTATTAGAGATAAATAAATACAAATCGAGGGGTCATGGACATTTCTGCTTTCGGGGTGTTTTTGGTTTTTTTCTTAATAGAAAATAAGAAAAAATGGAATATCTTAATTGAGAGTATTTAGTGTATTCGCTTCCTAGGGCTACTGTGACAAAACACAATGAACTTGGTGCATACCAGTGTTTTCGGTTGGCCTTGACATTGTCATTTTTACGGATTTTCCCGACAACTTCTCGAAACAATCCAATCACGTGTGTGTGAAATCATAATAAATGATGAACTCAGCCAGCATCGGGGGTTGTCAGAGAAAAAGGAAGCTGCTGTGTCTTCCCTGCGCCTTGATTCAAATACTCATTCCTTGAATTATGGAGGGACTTTTGCCAGTGGGGCTGGATGGCTCTGAAGACACGGTGAGGAGACATCGGGGGGGGGGGGGGAAGTTTCTGTTCAGATGGAAGAACGATCGATGCCCCTCTTTGGCAAAGCAGAAAAAACAGTCACTGGAGACCAGGGAGGCCTGTAGCTTCAGGGACACAGTGGCCTCCTGGCCCCTGACACTGACCTTGGCCCCCCGCTGAGGACCTGCGGGGGGAGGGGGGACCAGAGAAAACAAAATCCCGATTTTGATGGACTCGACATTTGTCCACGACTGGGGGGGGGGGGGGGCTGAAGAATTGTGCAACTTCTGGCAAACGGAGAAGAGATAGGGACACGTCTTGAAGGCAAAACTCGGAAACTAGTGTTCTCCGGAGAGCGACGGGCAATTCGAAAGTCTTGTGCGTTTAATGAAATATGAGGAATCTGAAACCGTGGGAAGACGGTCCATTAGCCAGCTAATCAGCCCCGCAAGATGAAGCGCGGGCACCGAGCTCCCCGCTCTGACATCAGGAGAAACGGGCCGCAGGTCGAAAGGATGAGCTACGGGGAGCCCTGAAGGGAGCCCGGGCCCCTTTCTGGTGCATATGTCAAGGTGTTTCTGGATGCTAATGCCCCAGAACCCACCCCGGGCCCGGTGCCATCATTGCATTGGGCTCTCGCGTATAAAGAATTCCCACTGCCGTCGTTTGAAACTGTGCAGGTAGGACTCCCAGGACTGGATTCCCTGTCTGCCAAGAGCCTACTGTTTTATTACATTTTATTTTTTATTTTTATAAAACCACATTGTGAACCCAAAGGGAGAATTTTTGGGTAGAGCTGGGGAACCAAGCCTGGCCTCTCTGTTAACTTGTTCTGTGTGTTTGGAGCCTGGCCGATGAGAGTGTTTTCCCTGCCTTCAGAAATAAAACAAACAGCTCAATTAAGCCAGAACAGGACATGCTCACCTCGAAGCTGAGGATGTCCGCGATTAAAGTCTGGGACTTTCTAGATCACCGCCCCCCAGGAACCCCGACGCCGTGTTTAGGATGCCGCGGCCACCTGAAGTCACTCTCGCAGGCTGACACCGGAGGCTCCTTGCCTGCCGCCCTCCCTCTGACGGCCTAAAGGACCTTCAGCTGGAGCTACAGAGAGGCCCAGGCCTCACAGAGAAACTGCCAGCTCGGGCACAGCGGACAGAACCCTGTTCCGTAAAGCGGCCTGAGTTGTGGCCCGACGGCGTCCTCGGTGTCCGGCAGAATCTTGAACGCTGCAAGGAAGGGGCTTCCTCCCGTCAGGCCGCATCTCCCCACCGCACCTCCACGAAGCCAGCTCAGAAGGCCAGTCTGGGGCGAGTCTTCCCTGCTCCCTGGACCTGAGTTTCTTGCCTGGTACAAGTGGTACCGTCATCGGAGAAATGCATAGGGTGGCAGGCAGAGAGGGACAAACGCTAGATGAGCTCCCTTATATGTGGAATCTTAAAGCACACACACAACTCAGAAGCAGGGAGGTCGGGGATGTGGCTGGACGTTCTGCAATGCACCGGGCAGGGCGGTCCCAGCAAAGATGCACCCAACTCAGAACGTCAATAGTTCCAAGGTCGGGAGACGCTGCTGTGCACCCTAGCACCGAGAATAATGATTTTCTGTGCAATTTAAAATATTTTCATTGATTTTTTTTTTTAGAGAGGGGAGAGGGAGAGGGAGAAACATCAATGTGAGAGAGAAATATCGATCGGCTGCCTCCTGCACGGCCCCCACCGGGGATGGAGCCTGCAACTCGGGCATGTGTCCTGACCCGGGAATCGAACCGGCAACCTTTCGGTCCAAGGGGCGATGCTCAACCAAGTGAGCCACACCGGCCAGGGCCTGTGCAGTTTATTTTTAATTGATGGACAGAGGCCGAGCCAGAATATATTTCCTCCTCTCCTCTAAGAATTAATACCATAAGCCATATAACTGACCCCGTGCTTGGATTTTCAAAACACCTCCCTAACCCTTGACTCATTTCGTCACCAAACCTCACGTCGCCAAAAGAACAGGTAACGTGCGTTCACAGCAACAACACTGGACTTTGCGTCTGGGTTAAATCTGATTTTAGTTGTCGGCTGTATGACCACAGGAGAGGCAGGAAAACACCCCGGGGCCTTAGTAATTTTTTTAATTGTTAAACGACGGCACACGATCCTGCTCTTTCTGACTTCAGTTCTAAGACTAGTAGACATGGCAGCCTCCCCGTGTCACACGCCAGGAGAGACTCAGAGGGATTAAGTCACTTTCCCACTCCGGCGCGATCTGTAAAATGCGCAGGAGGGAACCTCCTGCCCTCCGCACGATGGACCCTCAGCGTGTTGAACAGGATGGCCGTCCCCTCTGCTATTACTCCCACCCGTGTGCGTGTTCACCTCCACGTGAGCACAGGTAACGCACACTCAAGGGGACCACTCAGGGTTCCTACTTTTTCGGGTTGATAAATGGCCTCGCCCAGGTGCGGAGGCGCGCCTCGTCGGAAAATATACTTCTTTCATTTTCTTGGCTGCAAAATACGACTTTCCCTTCCTGACACCATCCCTTTCTGAGCTGCGTCAGAATCACATCTGTTTTCTATCTGTCGAGGGAGAAAACCACGAATGCTTTATTATGCTCTATATAATCTCATCCATTACATTGCTTATGGGCTGCGTATTTTATTTATATATATATATATATATATATATATATGTATATGATTTTTTAAAAAAAAAGTCAGAAATCTCTAGAGGTACGGAGACACAGACAGATCTAAAGACACAAGGAGGTGCCAAGGGCAACCCTCAGATCTCCGAGAGCTCAGGCTCAGGGGTCCTGTCTTCTTTCGAGACTGACAAGGGATCGCTTAATCCCCTAATAAACTTTATTTATAGAGGAGCATTGGAAATTGCAGGCCACCTGCCCACATCTGCTGGGAAGAGCCAGTAGGGTCTGGACGGCAGCCTCAGCCGGTGATCAGTGACCTAAGTCAGATAAGTAAGGGCTGGACTCGGGCCCTTCCCGGGGCATTCCCTGGACAGGCCGAGGGGCTGTCCATTGCCGTATCCGGTTGCTCGCCAGCCCAGAAGACCACCCCGATCAAGGCCACTCCTCCAAGTACAGTTACTGCCAGGAGATAAGTCTTTCTCAGTGCCCAACGTGTAACTTGATGAGATTCCAAGAACTGTTATGGTCCAGTGACGAACTTGACCCTGGTCCTGTTTTCTTTTTATGTTTGCAAAGAATGGAAATTATCTCGTGGCCAAGTCCAAGTTCATAGGCGATAGTCTGCCTTCTTCATGGGAGAGACGTCTTCTCAATGCTTTTGCAATGATCTTTGAGAAAAAAACAAACCTAAGAAAGAAGACAAAAGCCGAATATGGAATTGGTCAGAAGATTTGACCAACGGATTCACGGAGGAAGAAACCCATAAAAGAAGGACAAATGCGAGAAAATCGTTTCCGTCGCGTGAATGATCAGGGAGATGCAATGAAATGATGGATGAAATATGTTTTTTTACTCCCCACAAGTTAAGAAGTTGGGCAACAGCAAGTGTTGGTAGGGATGTGAATGCCGGCCCTGCCCAAGTGCCCCCAGGACTGCACCGGGGACAGGTTGGCTCCCAAATGAGACTCAAGGTCTTGATTGTGCCCATGATTGATCGAGGTCTCTGTGTCTGTGTTGGCTTGTGCTGTTTTTTGTTTTTTTTTAAAGATGTTTTTATTGATTTCAGAGAGGAAGGGAGAGGGAGAGAGAGAAACATCAACGATGAGAGTCATTGATCGGCTGCCTCCTGCTCGCCCCCTGCTGGGGACTGAGGAGCCTGCACCCCGGGCCTGTGCCCTGACCGGGAATCGAACCGCGACCTCCTGGTTCATAGGCCGATGCTCAACCACTGGGCCACACCAGCCGGGTGTGTGCTTTTGTTTTTTTTTTTCTTCTCAAGGCAGTTCTGAAGTTGCAGCATTTCATTATGTAACCTACACCTCACATACATCCTTTGACGCTCGGCAATGGCACAGAAACCTTTGTCAGCATCTTGATTTGTGGGTCGGGGGATAGGCTCCCACAGGACAGATAACAGTGATCTAGCTTTTATCTTAACATGCACATATGTGTTTCTTTTCTTTTCTTTTTTAAGAGAAAGGCACTAATGCATATGCAATAAATTCTAAGTAAAGACTCGTGGTTTTAAGTATCAAAACCTGTTCTCCGGACCTCGCGCTTGGCTCTGAACCAGTTCACTTGACACAAATAAGTCCCATTGCACCAGTAACTGCCCAGGCCGCTGTTGGCTGGCAGACGGGAGGAAAGATGAATTGGTGAATGCCAGTGTTGTTGTGACCTTCAGAGTCTCCCGATTTATTCCCGGGTTGAGAGAACATGAAAGTTCCGGCAAAAGCATTTCAAAGATGGCCAGGATCTAGGGGAACCAAATTAACAGCGAAACGCAAGTGGAATTCTGACGTTTCTGTCCTTGGCATGCTGATAATTTAGGTCAGTCTAGAAAGGATACAGGTCAACTATTTTCAACGCATAAAATATCAAAATGGTAGACACGGACCACAGTATGGTGATCGCCCGAGGGAAGGGGAGGGGGGAGGTAGGGGAGGGCAGAGGGCAGATACGCCGTGATGAGGGAGATTTGACTTTGGGTGGTAAACACACGATGCAATACACACATGATGTATCATAGACTCGTACACTGAAGCCTATATAATTTTCTTTTGTTCGGTTAATCCTCACCTGAGGATATATATTTTTCCATTGCTTTTCAGAGAGAGTGTGGAAAACTTTTACTGTCTGCCACGCCCTCCCTTTATCACCATCTGTCCAAATTCAGCCCATCCCTGTCTTTTTAGAGCTTTTGACTTTTATTTTTACAAATAATGAATCATGCCATATATATATATGTGTGTGTGTGTGTGTGTATAAAATGTTTTTTAAAAAATATGTTTTTATTGATTCAGAGAGAGGAAGGGGAGAGGGAGAGAGAGAGAGAGAAACATCAATGATGAGAGTCATGAATTGGCTGCCTCTTGCTCGCCCCCTGCTGGGGATCGAGCCCACAACCTGGGCATGTGCCCTGACCGGGAATCGAACCTCGACCTCCAAGTTCATAGGTGGATGCTCAACCACTGAGCCACACCGGCTGGGCTACAACATTCTTTTTCTTACTCAACAGTTTATCATGGGTACTAAATACCGCCATCCCTCGGTTGCAAGAACGGTTTTAAATATCCTTTACCTTTCCAATATTGAACCCAGTGCTTGGCCCATAGGAAGCACTCGATATGCATTTATCTACATGAATGAATGTAGGAATGAGTGACTCCGTTAAGCTTGGTACTCTTATTTTTGGAAGATTTTCATCTTCCCCAACTCCACCGTTCAAATTAAAATGTGACACCCTGTATTCCCCTCTCTCTGCTCAGACTCTCGTACAGACCAGGAGATAGCATGTGTAGGATGTTTTTGTCAAGAATTTCTATTAATAGAACATGAAGGGAAAAAAAATGAAAGCAAAGCGAAAAACTCCATAAATGATTTTTTTTTTTTCCTGAAGGTTTGGGAAACTACTTTCAAACTCAAAACAATCTTGCAAATTAATTCTCAGGTGAAGGCGGAGAGGAAGACGTCCTCTCCGAGTTCCGACCCAGCCTGGGAGTGGGAGGCAGACGGTGGCAGAGGCCACCCTTTCAGAATACTCGAGAAGATTTCACCACAAATGAGGCTCCGGATGAAACCGCTCCCGACGTCGCGGGCTGTCATTAAGCACAGCCTCGGAACGCCGGCATGCATTAATAATAAAGATCAGCGCGGCCTTCCAGGGAGGCACAGAGCCTTCTTTTAATTAACTTAAATTTTGTATCAAATTGATTGAAAAGCTCTTATCTTTTTTAATTTTTTTTTTTTTTACTTTCAAGTATTTTGTGCATGGGCCTGGAGCACATGCATCCTTACTAGTTGGTGTTTTTTTGTTTTGTTTTTGTTTTTAAGGAAAAACTCACAGATTTCCTTACAGACAAAGCAGGAGTGTAGTGGCCCCTTACATCAAGGCACTAAAGGGCACTTATGTGGTAAAAGAAGACTCGGCATCCGGCCGGCATGGCTCAGTGGTTGAGTATTGACCTATGAACCAGGAGGTCAGGGTTCGATTCCCGGTCAGAGCACATGCCCGGGTCTCGGGCTTGATCCCCAGTAGGGGGCGAGCAAGAGGCAGCCGATCAATGTTTCTCTCTCACTCTCCCTCTCCCTTCCTCTCTCTGAAATCAATAAAGACGTATTTTTTAAAAAGATGCCTATAAAGAAAAATAAAGTGATGCCTAAAGATGAGTGATACCTTAACTTTTGTCCAACTGACATTTAAGACACATTTTTAAGCTGTGATCTATTGGACGATGTTTCCTATCTCACTTTTTTTTTTCAAGTCCGTGCCACAGAACTGTCCCCGTCGCTGTTTGTTCCCATCTCACCACCTGCCGTGGCACCTGCTAAGGCCCTTGCATGGAAAAAAACACACCTCCCCCCCCCCCAAATGCAGCCAGGCAAGATGAAAGTTCTTCCCAGACGAGAAATGAAAGGGAATTATACCGTTTGCAAGAGAAAAGATAATAAAGGGGCGAGTCTATAGAAATACTTTGATGAATTATAGAGAGGCAATTTTCTGACATTAGCAATGTAGGGCAAAAGACAGTGCTGGTGATATATAGATGTAAATTCATCATTCAGACTCCATGAAAGGAAACTGCAAAAGGCTCGTCGATTGGAGGGTTGCTTACAAGAACTATTGGGGACTGGGGGCCGGCCCCTTCCTTGGAACTCGGACATTGGAACAAGTGAAGGCTCATGGATGGCACAAGCACCATCTCGGGAATGTTCCAGATAACAAGCAGCCGTGTGGCAAAGCTGTATAGAAGCTGCACCATTTTACACTCCCACCAGCAGCGCACAGTGGGTACAGTTTCCCTGAATTCTTACCACTACCGGTTATTTCCTGTCCTAGTAGGTGTGATGTTGTACCTCATGGTGGTTTTAATTGGCATTTTCCTCATGGTTAGTAATATTGATTGTAGTTTCACGTGATTTCTGGCCATTTGTAGATCTGGAGTGGAGAATGTCTATTCAAGCCTTTGCACACAAGAAACGATCAAAATAAAACCAAAGGTGTTCCTACAGGAAAGGGGAAAAAGAGGCAATAACCTCAGATGGAAACACTGTCCAGCTTTGTAGGATGGCAGTGAGGGGAGCCCGATGGGAGTGAAAACCAGCATTAGGGGGATGGTACATGATGTAAGGACAATGCTGAACTTGGCTGTCACCCAGCAGGATCTTGGGTCTGCAGAGGACCATACCCTTGATCTTACCGTGGGTGAACTTTTAAAAAGACAACCCCAGACTGACTTATGTCACTGACCGCAATACCTTTTAGGTCCATCCATGCTGTTTTGAATAGTAAGACTTCATTCTTTTTCATGGCTGCGTAATACTCCATTGCATGTAGGGGGCGGGGCAGGAAGTTAGGAGATTGGCAAATCACATGTGTGTCTACACCTTGATCCTCTATCTTGCAGGTTCTTTTACGTTTTGAATCCTATAATAGTGACATGTGGTGTCTTCTACAAAGAGAAACTTACCGCTGGTGGAATGCGGTGTTTGGGTGTTATTATCAAATACGATTTCAGAATTATGCTGTTTCTTTCTCTCATTTTGTATAGGAGATGAGCGATGCTAAATATTTATCTAATATTGGTAAAATTTTAACCTTCCGCTGTTTAAATGCTCATCCAGCTGAGTTAATGAAAGGCTCGAACGTTTCTCCCTCTTCCTCTCTTGTCTCCTTGTCTTTGAGTTATTTGTAAGCAAAATATGCACAAAATATCAGAGGTATCCTGCTATTTAAAAAAAAAATAATTACAGCCCGGCTGGGCATGGCTCGGTGGTTGAGCATCGACCTGGGATCCAGGGGATGGCGGTTCGATTCCCAGTTGGGGCACATGCCGGGGTTGCGGGCTCCTGGATCCCCAGCAGGGGGCGCGCAGGAGGCAGCTGATCAATGACTCCCATCATTGATGTTTCTCTCTCTCTGTGCCTCTCCCTACCTTTCTCTGAAAATAAAAAATAAAGTGACCATACTATTTATTATTCAATTGTAGCCCAAATGCCTAATTATTCAGCTGCATATCCCTCTCATCTCCTCACTCCATCCTCAGTTTGTTAATACACCTTATTTCCTGTTTAGCGCCTCAATAGTCAACAGTATCTTGAGTCTTGAGAAAAAATTCCCAAACTTTCTGTGACTTTGCAAAACTAATTGAATTGACTCAAGGACTTGACCTCCAAACTGGAGATTAAATTGAAGCAAAGTACAAACCATCAGAAACACCCTCCCAGGCCCCACAGAGGCCAGGTTGGGAGTGCTCGGGTTCGGCTACAGGCCGAGCTCGGGGCGGGGGTGTCCCTTTCTGCTCGATGAATGTGAGGGATTGTTCAGTTGCTCGGCCGAGTGAACGCACACGGTTTGCGTGTTACACCGGGATCCTTCATCTGAGTCAATGGTTTTCTGTCTTCAGCTAAGGAGGGGGTGTGTGCCTTCTTATTGGAAAGACTTGAAAGATAAGTTAAATTTTCTGGAGAAAAGCAGGCTAATTGTGATTTTTAATTGAATTTATTGGGGAGACTTTGGTTAATAAAATTATACAGGTTTCAGGTGTACAGTTCTACAATGCATCATCTGTATACTGTGCTGTGTGTTCACCACCCCAAGTCACGTCTCCTTCCATCACTATTTATACCCCCTGTACCCTCTCCTACCTTCCCCGAGCCCCCTTCCCTCTGGCAATCTCCATACTGTTGTGTCCATGAGTCTTTTTTTAAAAAAAAATATTTTTATTGATTTCAGAGAGAGGAAGGGAGAGGGGGAGAGAGATAGAAACATCAATGATGAGAGTCATTGATCGGCTGCCTCCTGCACGCCCCCTGCTGGAGATGGAGGAGCCTGCAACCCAGGCATGTGCCCTGACCCGGAATTGAACCTTGACCTCCTGGATCCTAAGTGGATGCTCAACTGCTGAGTCATGCCGGCTGAGCATGAGTCTTTCTTTTTTCCCCTTTCACTAAATCTCTTCACCCTTCTCACCCAGCCCCAAACTCCCTCCCCTCTGACAGCTGTCAGTCTGTTCTCTGGATCCATGAATCTGTCTCCCCCTTTTTTCTCCATAGGCATTAACTTAGGATGAATTAAAGTAATTACTATGCTCTCCTGGTCAGAATTGGGAGGTGGGAGGGAAAAAGAGTTAGTTAAGGGGTTAAAAAATGTTTATCTGCATTTAGTATCTTGGGGAACAAGATTACCCTTAGCGAATTAAGCATTCTAGTCTCTAAATAGTATTTTCCAGTGGAAACATTTAGACCTAACTTCTGCATGACAAAAACAGAGATGTTCTTGATATTTACAGCACATTGGTGGGCAAATGAGGCTTAGTGTAGGGTTTGTAAAATAGTTGATGAAACTGAAGCCATACAGCATGTGATAAATTTAGAATTTAGGATGAATTCAGTGCATTCAGATGGAGGTTGCTACTGAGCATGACAGCAAACAGGCCTCAGGCAGAGTCATCATTTACCTCGTGAAAGGTGAGCAGGGGTCCAATGTATCGTGACGGAAGGAGATGCGACTTTGAGTGACAACCACACAATGTAACCTACAGATGCTGTATCATAGAATTGTACACTTGAATCCTATATAATTTCATTCACCAATGTTGCTCCAATAAGGTAAAATAAAAATTAAAAGTGAAAGAAAAAGTCAGGAGCAGCCCTGGCACACTCTGCGTGGGTGTCGTCAACGACAAACTCTCAGGCCCATTGCAGGTGTGCGAGCTCATCTTCGAGGGGGGCATTCTGAGCTCCGGGAAAGGAAGGTTGCCTCAGAAACTCAAGGTCAGGCTTTATCTCCATCGTTATTGTTATAAAAACCCAATCAGCCAGAATCGCTTAGTTTTAATTGAATTTTCGGTTTAGCTGAGAGCCATCCAAAATGCTCTCTTGTTTTCACACCTGTGGCTTAAACCAACCGGCCTCCTGTGTATTAAACCACATCCCTTCTATCGATGGGGGCAGACGAAAAACAAGGCTTGTTAAAGGGCTAATCGTAGCACGAAAAGCTTTATTTTTCATTGTGAATGAAATAACATCAAGTAGAGGAAGGGAAAAGGGAGCAGAAAGTAGTAATCCACTCCTTTCCTTCCTCCCCACCTGAGCCAACCCCAGCTCTCTTTCAAGGATGGAGGCAAATGTCCTCCCTGCGTCTTCCCCTGTCAACGATAATCCATACTTCCCCTGACTTTTTGTGGCCGCACATACCTATGGATATGGTGGCAACGACAAAGAGGGGGAAAAGCCAGAGATGTCTACACACGCGCGAAGAGACGCAGACACCGCACCGTCTCTTGGTGTTCGGTGCGCTGATGCGTAGCGGTGCCTGTTTCCCCATCGTTAGTGCAAGATGGTGACCGAGGAGATATGTTTGCGGCTCCCTCTGTCACACAGCAAACACCCCAATGGGATGGACTCATGGGGTCTTTCCCTTCCATGACTCAGTTGAGTTCATTGTCCCTATTTTGGGCCAGTTGTGGGCTTTTATCTATAAAAATACTGATCATGTGTATCCGCTGCCTTTGAACCCTTGGTGATTCCATTTCATAGATCTGGCCTTGTGGACGTGGGACTCGCTTTAAAAAAAATCCGTGTTTCGCCGTATCTCATAGAGCTTTCAGCATGAATGTGTGGCTTCCTTTGTTGTTTCTTTACACCTTTGTACCGCTCTCTGTGCATCCAAGACGTGAGGGGATTTGAGGACCGGTGCAGTCAGTTTCGTCAGATTCTCTAGAACAAAACCTCCTGACATTACAGCAGGTGGCGCGTCACTGTATTTAAGCTCCCCTTGGGATGCTTTCCGGAGTCTATCATTTTAGGCTATGGGCCGCTCCAGGGCATATGTCTTGCTGTCACGACGTCTTAGTACAAGAAGATTTTCCACAACCTGAAGAGTGACATTATCACAGTGGGATTTCCTATTGTCACCTTCCGGAGGGGAACCCCGTCCGGCAGGTCAGGATAGAGGGACTTTAAAGTGGTGTTTAGCTATGAAGGGGGCAGGTTCAGGGGGGCACCGAGGGAGAGCTGCAGCCCTCCGAGGGTGTCATTCACGGCAGAAGAAAGGTTAGGTGGTTGGTGTGTGCTTGTGTGTTTTAAAGAACAGGTTCGAGTCGCTTCGCATTAATCCCTGTGCCACAGAATTGGAAACCAAAACAACAGATCAATGTCCCATACATATCCTCAAATGGCTAAAAGAGGGAGAAGTACAAGATGATAGGTAGAGATATTGATGAAAATGATAATAGTGCATTTGTTCCCCTGCACTGCCCTGACAGGATGCCACACGTGGGTGGCTCAAAGCTGCAAAAATGCGTTGTCCGGGCTCTGGAGGCCCGAGGTGCAACCTCAAGCTCTGACTCCCTCGGCCGGTCTTTCCCTGAACCATCTGGGGTTTGTCAGCAGTCTTTGGAGACTCTTGGCTGGTAGATGCATCCGTCCAGCCACTTGGCCATCTTCTCCCTATGTGTCTTCATGACCTCTTCATGCCATCTCCACGCCATCTTCATGCCATCTCCATGCCATGTTCCTGTCATCTCCATGTCATCTTCATGTCACCTTCAGGACATCTCCACACCATCTCCATGTCATCTTCATGTCACCTTCAGGACATCTCCACACCATCTCCATGTCATCTCCATGTCACCTTCAGGACATCTCCACACCATCTCCATGTCATCTTCAGGACATCTCCACTCCATCTCCATGTCATCTTCATGTCACCTTCAGGACATCTCCACACCATCTCCATGTCATCTTCATGTCATCTTCAGGACATCTCCACACCATCTCCATGTCATCTTCATGTCATCTTCAGGACATCTCCACACCATCTCCATGTCATCTTCATGTCACCTTCAGGACATCTCCACATCATCTCCATGTCATCTTCATATCTTGCCTCCGCGTGTGTCTCCGTCTGTCAGGGATAAACATCAGAGCCTACCTCCTCCCTCCTGGGTTATCAACACTTGTGGAAGAATGAGCACCCAAGATCTACTCTTCTGATCTCTTACACCACGCCTCCGCCTCTTGTCCCTTTTTTCAATTAAAAAAAAAAAAAATAAGGTAAATTCGCTCACTCAACGTTTGTGAAATGAATGCGTAAGACAAGCGCAGGTCGTGGTAGATGTCGGCCACATCTCTCTGCGTTCTGAGCGGCCCCCGAATGGTGGCGACAACAGCAAGAAGGCAGCCAAGGGCGCTCGTGCAGCCAGACACCCATCCGCCCGCGCCCCGCCCGCCCCGCAGGCCCGCCACGCTCACGGCCGGGTGCGTGAGGTTGCCTGAACCATGGCGGCCCATCCCTAATGGGAATCTAATGGAAACCGTAAATTACCCAAACGGGGCCACAGGTGCTGCGATTTACCACCGTGTCGACTGCTGGGAAGGTCGGAGGCTGCGCAACAACGCCCGATGTGCTCCGAGAATGAAATATTTATGACATTCATACTCTCCCGCAAGCCTTTTTTTTTTTCTTTGCCTTTTCTTGGTGGTAAAATAACAAAGCATCTGAACGTCAAGACATATCAATTTGCACTGGCATTTTTTTTTTTTTTTTTTTTAGAAATTTTGTTAAAGAATTCTCTTTCATGGTTGAAAGCTTCCTCGGACGGACACAACTGCATGAATTCTAAATAAACCTTGGAGCCAAAGGGGAAAGGAGGAGCTTTTCTCGTGTGCACTCTCACAAATTTCATCTACACTTCACTCATCACCAGAGGCTGTTTACAGTTGTTCCAGGATCGCCAGTTCCTAACCTCTCAGAGCCAAATCAGCCACCTTAAAGCACATACGAGAAGCCAGCCTCGGAACTAGTTGGTAAAGAAGGGAATCCCATTGGGTTTAGAACAAGGTCATGGAGAGGGCATCTGATAAAAACAGCGACAGAAGCCCTGGCCGGTGTGGCTCAGTTGGTCGAGCATAATTCTGAGCTCCCAGGGGTCACGAGTTCGATTGTGGGTCAGGGCTCATGCCCGTGTCGTGCGCTCGATCCCCAGCAGGGGGCGTGCAGGAGGCAGCCGGTCCATGTTATTCTCCCTCTCCCTCTCTCTGAAAATCAATAAAAACATATATATATTTTTAAAAAAGAATGTAGGTGGTACTTGATAGGGAAAAATCATGACTGAATGCTGGAGAAGGCTGGGTTAGGGGATACATCTGTGCGTACCCCCGAGGAAAGGACAGCAAGCTGGGTGACCCAGATCCAGCGGGGGCAGCCTCCAACCTGCAGAATGGGGAACACAGCTGGCCGGGCTCTAATTTCCTGACCTGGGCCGGGATCGGAGACGTAACCGGATCCGAGACTTACACCTTAGACCCAGGCGCTCAGCTGAGGGGTCGGGCTCTTCTAAGGAGCTCAGTTAGCCCTACGGTGAGCTGGGCCCCAGCGGAGTCTCTCGTGGGCAACAGATGGAAACCACATGGGAAGGGAAAGAACAGTAAAGGCAGGTGTTGGGGTGCTGACGGCCCTCTTTGCCCCATGAATTCATCCACACTCCTTTGCTGGGATCTTCCTAAGAATTCTTCCTGTGCTGTTATTATGACGATTATTATGATTAATTTGATTGACTTTGTCTCCAGCCCTGGTGCATAGATATTGGTGAGACAAAGCAATGAAATGAAGGAAGCTTGACTAGGTAACAGGGTTTTTTTGTTGTTGCTGTTTGCTTTTTTTCCCCAGATAGGACATAAAGGGGAGATGCGAACAATTAGGAAATACTGGTGAGCACCTTAAGAAAGAAAAAAAAAAAGGTGCATTCAGGAAATAAAGTCATTTAACCAAGTATTTAAAATATAAATTATAAAGCAATTTAGTCTCCTAACCCCAAAGAGGGGAGTAGAGAGTAAAAGGAATATTGTCCACCTTCTGGCTGGCTCTCCTAACCTCACAAAGTCAACACGCTTCTCACACCTCGATGGACCTGCAATTTCTGCAGGAGGAAACTGGATTTTTTTTTTCTTTTCCATTTGAAACTAATATTTGAGGGAAAACTGAAAAGTACGGGATGCAATATTCTATTTCATCGACACGGTGTCCCCCGACCGCACTCGGTTGCAGAAGTGGGTTTTCAAAAGCGGTGTTCAGAATTACAATGGACATTCCTGCCCCCCCCCCCCCAGAACACTTCAGGATCGAAATGAAAACGAGGGTAGTGCCAAAAGTTTTAAAAGAACACGTCGTCTAAACATTAGCTCTCGGATGCTGGAGGAAGGAAGATCCTCAGAGGGAAAAAAACACACAAAGCAGTCTGACTGCATGTCGGTATTTGCAGCGATTTGCAGAAAATGTTGTCAGGGACGAAGGGAACACCTGAAAACTCGTTATAAAGTGTTTCTGACTCTCCATTTCCAGCGTAGTCAACGAGGACTCGTATATTATCACATAGAACCTCCTCTCGCCCACCGATTTCCTTCTAGTTTTCTTCATCAATCCAGGGAAGAAATGCCTTAAATAGGGCCATTGAGCTTTGTTAGGGTTTGACTGTCCAAAAAACACACACACACACACTTATGGATGATTTTTGTTTGTTCAGAAAATTTTTTTTGAAAAAAGAATTAAAACAGCCATTAAAAAAAAAACATATATATATATGTCTTTATTGATTTCAGGGAGAGGGGGAGAGAGAGAGAAACATCAATGATGAGTCATTGACCGGCTGCCTCCTGCACGCCCCCTGCTGGGGATCGAGGAGCCTGCAACCCTGGCAGGTGCCGTAATCAGGAATCGAACCCGGATCTCCTGGATCCTAGGCTGATGCTCAACCGCTGAGCCATGCCAGCCGGGCTTAAACAACCATTTTTAAAGGGCACCGTGTGTTTTGTGGGTGAGCGGGAGCTACGCCCGCCTGTGTGGAATGAATTCGGCTCACACACGTCCTGGCATCTGAGCGTCGCATGTATTTTTCCGCGTTTCCTTCAGCTGAGGGAAGGAACTCAGAAGCGCCAAATGCGAGATCGGACCTGTGACTTTCGCCTGCAGTATACTTAGCAGATTTCCAGAGGGTACGATTCATTAAAGTAGATGCTTGGGACAACCACGTCTGTGTGAGCTTAAGGACCCATCACTTCTGTGCCCCAGCTTTCTTGCATATCTAAGGGGTTAGTACATCTGCCCTCCCCATAGAAGAGGTGCGAGAATTAAATGAGATACACAGCGTGAGGGGTTTCACAGGGTCCCCGGCGCATAGTTAGATCCCCTGGCTGTTATTACTGCTACGTGACTGAACCACGAGGGCCCGGGGGTCTCTGTAAGCCGCACCCTTGATGGGAACGGGCCTGAACAGCAGAGCTGTTAAGAGCAAGGGGCCTGGTCAGACTGTCTGAGTTCAACACTCACTAACCCACCCCCACCCCCACTGAGCCCAGCTAACTCCAACTAACTAACTAACTAAGTAACTAACTAACTAACTATGTAACCAGGTTGCACAGTCTTGACAATCTACTTACTGTCCCTCTGGTGTCTGGTTTTCTAATGATTGAACACAGGCAATGATAGTATTTATTTGGAGGCTGTAATGAGAATTAAAGTTATAAATACATTTAAAGTGCTTAAGCCCAGCGTCAGGCAGTTGCAACTGCTCTGTACACAACAGCTTTAATCGCTCACTGACAGCAACAAGTTCAACTGTGGTTCCACAGATGATAACATCGTGTCAGTTCGGTTTGCCCCCCCTCGCTGCGTTAACGTTTTCTGCAAAATATGGCCAACAGCCTTTTCAACAGGGTAAACACATGAGGCCAGACATTCAAGAAATAACACGTTTTACGTTTCTGTACTTAATTCATATGGTACCTGAGCCTGTTCAAGGCTCTGAAAAGTCCCGCATCCAAGAACACTGCCCGATTTGATTGAGCTCAAGCTTTCTAAACCTTTTGAGCCACAGGCGACTGGACAGACTGTCTTAAAAGGAAATTTTATTCGGCGAAAGTGGTTTATATTTTGTCTTGCCAGAGAACCGCGTACTTAACCCCCATTTTCTATATCTGTGGGTATGTAAATGTGTGTTGTGTGTGTCTGCGTTTCCTTAGGTTGACCACCTGCCCCCAGGAATGCTTTTCTCTGGCATCATTCCCTTCTATCCTCTGGCGTTGTGTCTAAGCTGACAATGACTCTCCCTGGTCCCGATGGCCTTGGCTCCGGGCGTATATATAATTGCCTGCCATTTACATCTGGGGCTGCATCGTTTGTGATTTTTTTTTACAAATCCAAACGGAGACTGTAACTTTCCAGAAATCAGAATCGCTGTTGAGTGGGAAAAAAAAAAATCTGGCACATCAACGAGGCCCTGCAGCCCAAGTCTGTTCTTCCCAGTGGCCAAGCTTTGGACAAGCCTGTCCCCCTCAGGGCCTCTGTGTTGTCCTCGGGACAAAGTCGGGTCCCTCACGCACAGTGTCAGGCACGCAGAGGTCACTCAGCCAACACCGTTAATGTCGTCACCGTCTCTCTCCTGCGATCCCCAGCTCTGGGTCATCTATATCAGGGAGCACTTGTCGTCGGTTGAAGGAATGGAATGATGCTGTTGGCTCTCCGCGAAGTGCTCTGTGCCATCTGCAGAGTACCAAGCAACAGGCATCGAGTGGAGGGGAGACTGGACAAGGCCTGCTGCAGGGGGAGCCAGGAGGGGTGCGCAGAGAGGCCCGGGGGGGTGGGGGTCACCCCGCCAGAGCTCGGAGCGCTTGGCGTCTGCCCCACTCCACGGGGCAAGCCCCTGCTGCTCAGCCGAGTGCCAGGAAAATGCCACCCCAATCCCTCTTGTCTTCCCAGTGCCCCCTCTTGTCCGTCTAAGATGCCCCAAGAACCCACCGACGGCACATCACAGCCATCGGAGCCCGCCTGTCCCTTGAGGAGCCCATGTGTCTCCCTTTCCAACCCTGGCCCCCGTGAGAAAACCGTCGCCTGCGGGCTCCTCACTGTTTCCCCCCCGCGCTGTTTCCTCGCCGGGGATACGGAGGCAGAGCCTTTCCAGGGACATGAAACCCACTCATCAGGTTTCCCAGCCTCCGGTTTCACGTCAGGGACGGAGAAGTCGGTGCGACGGGGGCTCCGCGCTGCAGCTGTGACCCAGTGTGAGAGCCCTGCCCGCCGAGCAGGCCGTCCCAGGCCGTCCCCGCCGCATTAATAGGCTTCCCGCCCGGGTCTGGAAGGAGCCGCACTTTCTCTCGCTGTTACTTAACGATGCAAAACATCCCTTAAAAGGACACATGGCCCCCACTCGGGCAGCATTCGGGAGATCAGATGTCCCCGCGAAAGGAAAGCAGAGCGTGACTCGGGTGAGCGCCCTCCCTTTGGACGCGGAGGTGAACTTGCTCAGTTTTAAAGGCAGCGGTGTTTTTATGCCTTTGGTGACACTGTCAGAAGCACCCAACCCCAGTACTTTAGGGGCCCACTTAGAGTTTCTCCTGTAGCAAAAAGGGCTCCTACATCACGGTCCTTTTAAAAATCTGAGGTCAGGTTCAGACCCGTGTAATTTTAATATTGCTTTAGTTTACTCATCAATAATTCTTTTTTTCCCCCCAGCAAAATACTGAGTTTCGTATCAACTTAAGAAATGCAAAGAAGGAGTTTCTTTTTCAGAGAAGGGGCAGGGCCCACGGGTGAATCTCCCTGGAACTTTGCCCTCGGCGCTGGTTTGGGGAACGGCGGAGGTGGGGGTGAGGGCGCTGTTATTACCCCCACCTCTGTTTTATGCTCAGGGTTTTAGAAACAGGGGTGCCCGGGCCCCGACACACACGGTCAACATACGCACGAGTTATTGCAAACCCTACGTATGCTTCAAACTCCAATGAAAGCCGTTAGCTGGGGCTCGTTCAGCACACGGGGCATGAACAGTTATGCCCGAGGCGGGGAGCCAGCAGACAGCCTCGAAAGAGCAACACACGGACCCACAACCTTCCAGCCGAGGAGGAGACACCGGGCGGAAAATCAGAAAGCGAAAACGAAGCCGACCGCTTGCTGGGGCTGCCTCTCCGAGCGCGCTGCGCTGCGTTTGTTTATAAGCGATGTTTTTAATTTATAGGGCAAGGGGTCCAGGGTCCTTCCTGGGAAATGCGCACGGCTACACATTTATTTTAACCCAAACCGGGGAAAAAAATCTTAATGCGAGACGTGGCCTCCATTGTATGGACATCTTCAACGCACAGCATCTGTACAGTGTCCGACTCGACCATTTGGACAAACAACTGCGGTGTTGGACTCCAGCATAAGGGAGCACTTTGTTTTTTTGAAAAGAAAAAAACAAAACAAAACCAAAAAAAACACCCCAAAACCCAAAACACCGAAGAATTTCATCCCTGCACAGAAAGGTAGTGTTTATGTGCCTTTACGTACTCACTCGTAGCTTCGGAGAATGTTTTGAGTCCCTACAAAAATAAAAGAAGTTTGCAGAATGGAAAAAAGAAAGCCAAATAATAATAATAATACTAAAAATAAAGAAAGAAAACAGAGGAAAACAAAAAAAGCCCACCCACTTTCTTTGGTGTAAGAGAACGCAGCGCCCTGGAGGAGACAGATGTGACGTTGCAGCCCGTCGAGGGCTCGCAGCCCACCCCTGTCGGACAATTTCCTTCACGGACTTTGCTCAGTTTCTGTTTCATGGGACAAGTTCGTTGTTTCTGAGCCACCATTTCAGACGGTCCGACAAGGCTTCGAAAAGCGAGTCGATGCATTGTCTTCTTTCCCCGCAAACACACGTTACCAAATCGAGACTTTTCCTTAACCGATTGGAGATATTTGAAATTTTCTCTTTATAAAAAAAAACATAAAATAAAATAAAATAAAATTGCCCTTTAAAATAGTTAATGCAGCTCCAGAGCTGCCCAGGTCTCCAAAAGTAACCTGCGGAGCGCGTAGGAAAATGAGCCATTTCCACGCCGGCCCTTTCCGGCCTCCGCCACCAGGAGGCGCTGCCGCCTGCGTTATGAGGGGCCGGGGCCCTGGCGCGGGGAATATTCCACAGGGCCAGGGCTCTGGTGTCATTCCCTATTTAATGGCTGTCAGTGAGGGGGAAAGACAACGCGGTGGGTAATTAAAACCAAATTGCAGGCAGGAGATGACTGCACAAGAATGATATTGTCATTAATACTGATTTAACATGCACCTGGGTGAGGTGAGCCAGCCCGGCGGGGGAATTCGCCCAGGCGCCGGGGCCGCCTGGTTTAAGGACGCAGCGTTTCCAGCTGAAGTGTGTTTCCAAACCGAATGAAACCATCAGATTCTGACAGCAGAAATAAAACGGAAACAAATGTTCTACATGTGTCTGTTTTCTGTTGTTTTTTTTTTGTTTAAAAAAAAAAAAAAAAGAGTGAGAGATTGAGAGAGAGAAAGAAATAAACCCTTCATGTCTCCCAGCTCCGGGGACTGAGTGGTGTCTGGGGCAATGAAGTTGAAAAGTATTTTTCCAGAAGGTTTTTTTTTTGTTGTTGTTGTTGTGTTTTTTTGTGTGTTTTTTTTTTCCCTCTCCCTGTTGTTGGCTTCTCTTGCACGGGCTTGTAATCGGTTGGTGTAGCTTTCTGTTTTCGCAAGGACGCTTGGCTCAAGCAAACACCCCTGATTTGCAAAAATCACGCGCAGTGGGGCAAAAGATTTCAGCTCCAGGAACACTTGCGGGGAGGCGTCCAGCTCGTGGGACCCAGGGATTTTCCACGCAAGGCGAACACCTTGTTTGAATGATTGAAACTCGGGACCAAGCGCCAAAGAGACCCGGTCACCAAAGTCTTATCGTAGTGACTCGCTGCCGAGACCCCCAGATAAAGAAGAGGCCCGCTCTCCTTTCGGCGCCCCCTCAATTATTTCTCTTTCTTATTTTGAACGATAAGCGGCAAAACCCCAGAAAGCCGGGATCAGAGTTCCAAAGAAATACCCTGTTTTATTTTCAGGCACACCAAGCAATCCGGCGGCTCTTTCGGCAGGAACTCAGTCTGTCCCTGTTAGGACGACGGTCCTCCGAGGAAGCACAGTCCGGTGGCTTAGGTCGTGGGCAAATTAAAAAGCAACCTCTTGTCTTGGAAGGGTTAGGGGTCACTCAAGGCAGAAAGTGGACCCCGATTCAGTGTGTTTGTGGGGAGGAAAGAAACGGTGACAGTGACGGTGACAGAGCCCAGCGGGCGTCTGAAAACCCAGCTCTGATTGAGGACTCGCCTCTGGTTTTGTGTTTTTTTTCCCCCTTAAATGAAATGTGTGCGGTACAGAGGTGGTTGTCCCTCTGCCCGGCGCCCAAAGAGATCAATCATTAGGGGTGTCGTGCAGATTTATAAACACACCGTAAAGAGAGTAAATCCAAAGAGCATTCCTTGGGCGATAAAGGACGTTTCCTAGCCGAGCTCGCTCAGGAAGGTCAGGTAGGTTTTGAGAGGTGGTCCAGCGCCCCGGCCGCCGAATGCAGACGGTGGGAGCCCTTGCAGGCCCCAGGTCGCGAGCTGCGGGACAGCGATCCCATCTGCCGGGCCTCCCCCGCGGCGCTTGGCTGCTGGTGTTTTCCCGAGTTTTACAGACACGGGCCTTTTCTTTATGTATTTCTTTGTGGGTTTTTGCACCTTCGCCGTTAGGCACGGTGACCCCCGGGGGGACACACGGAGAGCGCAGGGAAGCCTCGCTAACCTGGGGAGGGGGGACACATGGATCCAATGCCTTTGGGCGAATCCTGGAACCCTGCTCCTTCGGCAGCTGCGGTGTCACAGACGCCGTGAGAGGAGCCCCCGAAGCGAGCTTGATTGGACCTGCCCTTTAAAAAATGCCAGAGAAATTCTCTCCCGAGAAGGAGATTTTCTGAGCCTGCCGCCACTTATTGGCTGACCCCCAACCTTCCCCGGCTCAGGACGGCCGCTCTCCAGGCAGGCCGCCCGCCCGGCCCCCCGACCGGCCTTCGTCGGTGACACCCGGACTTCAGGGAGGGGGAGCTGTCCCCCCCGGTGCCAGACGGCGGCTCGTTTCAAATTCTGTCCTCAGATCTGGACTGAAAGAGTCAGGGAGGCTCATCCCCACTCAAGTCTGAGGATTATCCGGGATCAGTGGCTTTGATGAGGGGGACAGAAAGATCTCCGTGGTCTCAGAGCAGAAATAACGTCGGGGAAGATGAGCCTCCGCACATTTCGTAGCTTCTGAAGGGCCCCGATTGTTAGGGAAACTCACCGACGGGAGCGAAAGGGACGATATTTGGTGGGAGGGGGGTGCTTTGCTGTAATTAATATTGACGTGGCCACAGCTCCACGTGGCCGCTCTTCTTGGGACCGGTCTGTCCCCAGGGCACAGATGTTGGGGACGTGCCCAGCGACACCAAAGGGTCCGCATCCGAGCTCTCCTTCCGATTTTCACCCCACCGACGTCGGGGTGGGAGCCGGGGCTCAAGGGTCCCCCAAGCTCTTCTCCCCGGTGGAACAAATATAATTTTTCAGCAAGATGGCTGCTGCCAGAAGCAGGCTCAGAAATGTCCGTTTTAATTAAACGTTTTGCTTTCAATTACGTCCCACGGCGGGCGCATGGTGACCCAGGCTTTGGTCGCATGGACGGGCGGCCCCCTGCTCTAGCCACACTGTTTTCCTTCGCAGGGCGATTTGTGCTGCTGAGAAGGACTCGCACAGGAAACACTCAGTCCCCCCCCCGACTTGATCGGTGGGGAGTTATTTTCAAAAAGACACGAGGAGCAGCATGTGTCGACTTCAGGGCAGGTGTTAAGGCGTCCAGGAGCAGGGGCCCCCCAAAATTGATAAAAGGGCGATGGAGCGACCGACAGCCAAGGTGACCTATGTGCTGTTCTGAGCGCCCTTTGCCGGGGAGAGAGAGAGAGACTTCACCGATGAGTCTCTGCCGCCACATGCCTTAGAAATGCATGATTTTCGTCCAAAGCTACACCAAAATGTACAGTGTCCCCCAGGAAGCAAATGAAACACACCCCATTCCAACGCCCTTGGAGTTTATCATGCAAGACGCCCACTCCCACGGATACTCATTCCGTTTCCAAATGACACAGGAGCACATCTTTTATTTCAGGGGCCCTTTCAGATGCCTCCAGATTAGGAAGATATCTCGGCTGCGACAAGACAGGAACCTCATTCCGGGGGGCCTCCTCCGGAGTGCACCCTTTGAATTATTTACCATCCCGAGAAGGCCGGAGGGGGGGACTTTTGTCCGCGTGGGGCTCCAGGGCGCCTTGTTTTAGGCAGATACAATCGGGGAGTAACGCCGTTCAAACGTCATCTTTTTAAATGTGCATCTGAGAGGGGGGTTCCCAGAGGGGGAAAAGACGCACAGGAGGGCGTCCCGTAGTGCTTAAAAAGAATCACGTGGGGGTTATCGAACCCCCAACTTGGACGTCTGTGTAGAAATTAAGGAGCTGAAATTGTCATAGACCAAGTGCCCTCTCTGCTGATTCCAGTGGCCTCCTGACAGTGGCCTGGGCAGAGCTGGTCTGACAGGGGAAGGTTGAATCTGGTCGTTTTCAGTTTCACTTTTCATATGATCAACTGTGCTCAGCCTGTCTCCCTCCCTCCCGTCCTCCCCCCCTAATTTTCTTCCTAAGATTATAGGCTCATAAAATATATTTACGTTTAGCTATTTTTTAGGTTATTTGTTTCTTGCTATTTATGTCCATTTTAGGGGATCATCTCTAATAAAAAAAAATTGAGAGGCCAGATATTGGATTACATGGAATTATAAATATCTTATCTTGGTCATATAGGAACACTCAGGCCTATATTTCACCCTGAAAGGAATGCATTAGGGAAAGAGCGTCGCCGAATTCAGGTTCGATCATTTCTGAAGCCAGGAGAGTACTCTGGAAACGTCCCAGGGCAGCCGCGAGGGGTCCCGAGGCTGGGGTGCAACATTTGACAGTGAAAACCTTGATCTAAGTATATGGCTCCAGCTGTGATAACATGATTCTCTCCTAGTCCCCGGGACGATGCTAAAACACATATCATATGATACGGCAAAGGTCACTTTGTGTGTGTGGTTAAAGTCACTAATCAGTCGACTTTGAATGAGTCAAAAAGGCTGGACCCAATCTAATCACATGAGTGTTTTAAGAATATTTCTCATTTCCATATAAATTTCTGGATCAACTTGTCAAACTTTACAGACGCAGGATTCCATTAAATCACAGTTTTCTCCTTTCCAAACCCAATGCCTTTCCTCCCCCAACCCCCCGTTTTTCTTCTTGTACCTGCTTGAATTTCCAGGAAGGCATTAAGTAGAAGTGATGAGAGTTGACATTCTTGTCACGTCTTCAGTCTCAGGAGTAAATAATCCAGTCTTTAACCGTTAGACTCAATATTAGGGATGTTTTTTGTTTGTTTGTTTGTGTTTATAAATAGGTGCATTTCCTGAAATTAGGAACTTCTGTTTTATTCTCAATTTTCTGGGAGATTTAATCACAAACGCGTGTTGAGTTTTGTAAAGTGCATCTATTAGGGTGATACTGTGTGTGTTTTTTTCTTTAATCTAAAATTATGGTGCAGTGAATTAATTGTTTTTGGATGTTAATCTAATCTTGCATTCCTGGGATGAACCCCACTTATGATATCTGATGCTTTTAAAATATATATATATGTCTTTATTGATTTCAGAGGGAGGAAGGAAGAGGGAGAGAGAAACATCAATAATGAGAGTCATTGATCGGCTGCCTCCTGCACGCCCCCTGCTGGGGATCGAGGAGCCTACAACCTGGGCATGTGCCCTGATCAGGAATCGAACCGTGATCTCCTGGATCCTAGGTCAATGTTCGACTGATGAGCCATGCCGGCCGGGCAATCGGATGCTTTTTACATGTTGCTGGAGCCAGATCACTCATAATATTTTGTTAGGGAGACCCATGGCGCTGTTTACGGGGGATGCTGGTCTGTAGCGGTCTTTTCATGTGGTGTCTTTGTATGGCCTCCATTTCAGAGGAACCAGGACCTCATCGCATGAGCTGGGACAAGCTTCTGTCTTTCTCTGTTTTCTGAAAGAGCTTTTGAAGTACAGGTGTTCTTTAAGAACTTTATAATATCCCCCAAAGAAACGCTTTGTACATGGAATTTTCTTTATGGAAACCTTTCAAATCATGTACTCAGTTTCTCTACTTGTTATCAACTTATTCCAATGTTCTGTTTCTTCAGGATTCAGTTTTTCGCAATTTGTGTCTCTTGAGGAATTTATTTCATCGAAATTGTCTCATTTTTAATTTTTTTTTGGCACATAGCTATTCACCGTATTTCCTTATAATCATATTAAATCCGTAGGTTTCAAAGTAGCTGCATCCCGCGACTTTTCATATGTCGTACGTACATTTTCATTTAGTTCAAAATATTTCCTACTTCCCTTTGTGCTTTCTTCCTGGACCCACGGGTTACTTAGATGCCTGTCGTTTAATTTTCAAATGTTTGGAGATGGTGCAGGTTCCTTTCTGATTTTTTCCTTCCAGGTTAACTCTATTGTAGTCAGATAGCAAGTGATTAGATTCCCGGTTGAGGGGCCGTGATGGGGAAAGGTGATCCCCCACAGCTTCTCCCAGTCCTCCCACTGGGTTGATTGTGGCGCTGAGCCAGGGCCCCTCCTCAGACTCACCCACTCCCGTGTGGGTAATTGGCAGGTTTACTGGGTAAACCGTGCGGGGTCCCCGCTAAAATATTCCTCTTCTGATTATAGGTCTCAGCTGTGAGCTAGATTACTCACCCAAAACAAAGTCTCCATCTCCTCCTACACCTGAAATAAAAAACAATATTTGAAAAAAACGCTAATATTTGAAATAAAATATCTCAACGTGAAGATTTCCTCTGTAATTACAGTTTCATAAAAGTTCTCTTTGGGCACATGCAAAAAAAAAAAAAAAAAAAAAAAAGGATGGGTTCAGCACAGAAGGGGAAAGGGTGTTTATTTTCAGAGCCCTCGCGGGGAGGGGAGGTGAAGTCGCCTCCGCCTTTTCTGGGGTGTGAGCTGTATCCTGGGTCACGATGCCTCCTCCGTAGGCACGAATATCACCCGTTTAATGACAACGAGGAGGCGGCTCGGATCCGAAGGAATATCTCTCAGGAGCTCTCAGAAAAAATAAAAGATACTGAAACTTCGTAAGGCTATTTTCATCTCACAGCGCATCTTTTCTTTCCAGAGTTAGACTTGAACTTGGCTGTAATCTATTAACTACGATTTTGTCTTAGACTCTGTTTTTTTTGTCTTGTTTTGCCATCAACTGCTCAAGCACTAAACAGCCCGAGATTAGCGCTCAAGGAATTAGTCAGCAGAGCTACCGCCTCAGATACAATGTTCTAGTTTAGCTCTATATCTGTAATCAAATTTATAGTAATTAGATAAAACTAATAAGGATTTTTAAAATCCACCTTTCAAGTAATCTAATTTATATTTATAAGTTCGTAATTATATTACGCGACAAGGACTGTCAGAATTTTACGTGTTGAGCGTGAGCAATAGATTAACAATAGACTTTTATCTTTTCCTTGGTTGTTCGACTCACTAATTATACATTTAATAATGATCAATTGCAAGTTAATGCTCATAATTGTTTGATTAAATCTAAATCATGGTTAAATGCTTATTTAATAACCCAAGTTAGCGCGCCCTTTCGTATCCGTCGGTAAGTGTGAGTTGCGTCGACTCACGTTAACGTTTTTCCTAAGAGTTTTAAGTTCTTTCTTGTTCCGCATTTGGCCGCCGTCTCGAATGTAGAGCGAAAGGCTTTATTCTAACAAAACAAAATCACGGGTAACCAAATTTTACATTTTGAATGGTTGACTTTATTTTGTTTGCTGGTTGGTTTGGGAGAGTCACACCTTTTTACATGAAGTGGTGCAGTCGCGGGCGTGCAGGAGGCAGCCGATGGATGTTTCTCTCTCTCCTTTCCTGTCTCCCTGAAAAAAATCAATAAAAACATATATTTTTTTTTAAAAAAAGAATAGTTACTGCTGATTACTAAAACCAGACTTTCATGGGTCAGCTACAATGGCGGTCCCCCAAAGCTGGTCTCATTTTTGTTTTAATAGAAGCTTTATAAATGCTTACATTTCTCAGCGGGGCTTAAAAAAATATGTCTTTATTGATTTCAGAGCGAGGAAGGGAAAGGGAGAGAGAGAAACGTCAATGATGAGAGTCATTGATCAGCTGCCTCCTGCTCGCCCCCTGCTGGGGATCGAGGGGATCAAGCCCACCCTGACCGGGAATCGAACCGGTGACCTCCTGGTTCCTAGGTCGATGCTCAACCGCTGAGCCACGCCGGCTGGGCTAAACTGGTCTCATTTTAAGCAATTTTTGCATTGAGGTCCTTGTTTTTAATTAGCTATCCCATGTTTTATCATATGGGCGTATAACAGCTGGATGTTATGAACAGTTTTCTTAAGCTTTTACATTTATGAATTGGCATCAGTGTGATGCTCGTCGAATATAGCTAAGCCCACAGAATAAGCTTTCACCCTTAAATATCACGCGTTTTAAAAGTTTCACGTTTAAAAGAATTATAACCAAAAGAATTATAAGCATGATTTGAGTCATGTCATTCAAGTGGTCACGTTAGACAGACTTGTGCACGCTCCCTACAGGGAAAAGCAAATTTTTTTTTTTTAATGCTCAGCAGGACTGGATTTATGATATCGGACCCTTTCAAAGCAACGCCTTCCAGACGGACGGTGCATTCAGTTCCCTGTGTCAGGCCTGGCGACCTGGCCCCCAAGGAGACGCATCAGCTCATTCCACCCCCTTGCTTAATGTCTTCTCGAGGTGGCGGGCTGGAGAGTGGGTATCTGGAAGGTGATTCGGTGGAAATGGTGGTAATTTAGCAGCAATCTTTGTGGCCACTCCACCCCAGTGGCAGTCATTCCTTTCCCCAGTAGGTAAGAGCCTCGATCAGACATCCAGGTGGGGAGGCTGATGTACTCAACGTGGAGTTAAGTTGAAAAAATGGGTAAAACACACAGATCTTATTTCAGCCCAACAGGCGACACTCCGCACACGATGGGATGTGGGCCCACAGCGAAACGCGGAGCTGCCGCGAGGGCCTAGGCGAAATCGCTTTCTCTGTGCTCTTTCCCCCGCTGGGCGAGAACTTTCAAACAGACTCACGTGGGGACTGACGGGTGAGACCAGCGACAAACAAAGACGCCGGGGATGGAACTCGGCTCCCCCCCTCGCTTTCTCTCATTGTTCTCAGGCAAAAAGCTGAAGCACGGTGACACCGAAAGCCTCACGATGGGATATTCACATTTTCAGTTGGTGGCTCTAACAACTTTAAAAAAATTACCTGGAGCGTCAACGGGGAACATTTTTCTTCACCTTCTCGATGGACTCACAGTTCAAAGCTGCGTCACCTGCGATCCAACGTCCCTAACTCAGTCCTCTGTTTAGAGAGGAATCATAAATTATTTTTTTTCTTATGTTACTTAAAGTACGGTAAGTACAAATAGATTTCAGAAGGACTGTGTGTGGCTCTCGGATACCATTTGATGAAATGGGGGTTTTTCAGATGCTAAAGGTACATACACGCCCAAATGTAATTAGAGCTGGATGAAGTACTCCCCTCAAGTCTTCAGAAATCAAGGAGGCAGTGATGCCTGGGGTCCCGAGCTTTCGGAATGAATCCTGGAGGCGTACAAAAGTGCCAGTGACACTGGGCGACAGAGTGAAGTGTCCCAGTAACGTACTCCAGGAAGCACCTTGCTCTGCGATGCAGTTTTTAGGCAAAATCCCAGGGGCCCGAGGGACCCATGTCAACCACCGAGGGCCCCAAAGCCTTCAGCAGCATTCGCAGTGAATTTTGAAGACTCGCTCCTATGTGGGCTCACCAGGGGACCGTGAATCCCACCTGGGTCCTCACGGCGCTTTCTCATTTCCACACCTATCCACGACCATAGCAAATATGAAACAAACATAGAATAGCAATTATCCTGTTACTGAGCACATCGGCACCGCACGGGACTCAGTTGCCCTTTCGACAATAGCGTGGAAAGGGCAGACGTGGACATAGCCCGGTGTGAGCTTGACCGACCCACGGGGAGGCTGGAAACCACGTGAGCCATCTCCTTGGAAATGCATCTCCCCTCGGGGCCCCCCCGCCCACACTGAGGAGTCATCATCGGCCACTGGCAAGACACAAACGGGGCCATTTCCACGCTGACATGTTGTGTCTACAGCTCTATAGATTTCTCAAAGCAAAGAGATTTGAGCTCTATAGAGCTGAAGGCTTAGGAAATAATCATCATCACAGAGTCTCCTCTTTAGAACCATTTGTCCCCCTGCTCCAGATTTCTCAGCCATTCCCCGTAATTTTCGCCCACTCTGTCTCGGGATCAGGAGCTATCACGGGTTGCCACCGGAGCTCGCCGGGGCCATTTGTCTTATTGAAGCATGGGGTTGGCCTCCCGGCTGTGAGTCATCATTCACTTTCCAATAGATCATATATTTGCCAAAACCCTCTCCCCTCTTCAGGACAACAGGATGCCGTCCTGATGCCGACGAGGCCAGATACGAATCCTTTTATTGCGGTTTGAAAAGCACTGCGGCGGTTTGAACACGTTTATTTATTTTTTTTAAAACTTGCATGGCGTTAAAGGCGTTTCCTGGAAACCAAACAGTAAAACTCTGCCCCATGTGTGTATAAGAATCACAAGAATCACGTTGACGCAGAGAAAAGCCAAGGAAATCTACTGAATTGGGCCTGCATACGTCCCACCCCCCTTTTTTTTTTTTTTTGCTTAGATCTCCTTTTGCTGAGAATGGATTCATTGGAAGGACAGTAGCTTTGCTGATTCCACAAAGGCACAATATGCTTTTGAGTTCTGCCACCCATGTTATGTTTAAATAACCTATCAGAATTTTTTTAATACTTTTAAAAATATATATATTTTATTGATTTCAGGGAGAGGAAGGGAGAGAGAGAGAGAGAGAAACATCCATGATGAGAGAGTCATGGATCGGCTGCCTCCTGCACGCCCCCTGCTGGCGGTCGAGGGGCCTGCACCCCGGGCCTGTGCCCTGACCGGGAATCGAACCACAACCTCCTGGATCCCAGGTCGATGCTCAACCCCTGAGCCACACTGGCTGTGCTACCAGAATTTTTAAATATGCATTTAAAAGGGCATTTCTTTATTTCAACATAGGGAAGCATTCCTGATGCCAAAAATAATAACTTATTGGCAACGGAGGGAGACACTAGCCAACTTTGAGATTCGTTGTCGGGTCCCAGTAGTGCGCCCTACACTTAAAACATAGAGTGTTTCCTTCTGCTCCATGGACCCTTGTTGGAAAAGAGCATTTAAAAGGGGGAAGCCCTTGTGAAATGACGTGTAAAGGCCTTTTGGACATCAGTGTAATTCCTTTAAGGCAACAGTTGGGTGAGTTAAATGCAGGCACATCAGAAACATATGGATCGAATATTCCTTGAAGTACACATGGGCTCAAGAATTAAAGAGAGCTAGTGCCTGGCAAAACCAGTCTTGGTTTTTGCCAAACACAAAACATTGGAAAAGTAGTTTGATGTATTTTCAGCAGTAAGAATCACTAGGCAACCATGGCAACGCCCGTGTGGATTGCGAAACACGCTACCAATCCGGCGGTAGGCAAATCCCATCCCAACACGTAGTCCCGCCGGGCATTGTATTTATGGGAATCGACCGCTAAATGGGAATATAATAAATCTCCTGGCCACTCGTAAGAACCACGAACTCGTAAGAATCATTATAGATTTTCCCTAGATCCCTCGTGTTGTTTTTACGTTTAGGTAAAGTTATATGACACGTGCCTTCAACTTGGACGGCAGCTTCAATTCAAATTAACGCATAGTTTCTACGAGTGTCCTTAGAGACACAGCATACTCGGGCTCACTCTCTCTCTTCCTCTCTCTAAAAAAAAAAAATCAATTAAAAAAAAAAGGCCCTAGCTGGTTTGGCTCAGTGGTGAGAGTGTCGGCCCTTGGACTGAAGGGTTGTGGGTTCTATTCCAGCCAAGGGCACGTGCCTGGGTTGCAGGCTCGATCCCCAGCTCTGGTTGGGGTGCGTGCGGGAGACAACCAATGGATGCGTCTCTCTCTCATCCATGTTTCTCTCTCCCTCCCTTCCACTCTCTCTGAGAAGCAATGGAAAAAATATCCTCAGGTGGGGATTAAAACAATAAAAATTAAAAAAATACATAAATAAGCTAATGTTTGGTAGTAAAAATTCCAGGAAAAGCCAAGTGTGTTTAGAATCTTTCACTCCCCTCTCTGGAGAGTGCTGACGTTTCTAATTATTGAAATAGTTTCTCTTTTTTGCTTGTAATTTCTTGCTTGGTCCTCGTGTTGGAGGTGGGACGTTCCTATGATGTTGTGGGAAACCCACGAGTTCGCTGTCCCCTCGCCTTCAGGACTAATGTGACATTAAAGCAACCGGGGCAACTGCGCAGTGAGCGATCCTTCCCAGTTCACCTGTGTATCCAGCCCCAAGCCCGGTTTGGGGTGTGAGGCTCCCTGGGCCAATCCTCAGCATTCTCCCGGCTGCTGAGTCTATCTAGGGACACCTGAAAGGCCAACCCCCCCCGGGCCACCTCAGTCGTCACCGCCCGCCTCGCTGTGAACCACGTCACCTAAAACGATCGCTACCATCACCCCACAGACGCTCCCTCTCTCTGAAGAGCCTCTGTCCAATGAAAGCTGCCTCTACGAAGCCTGATCCCCTCCAGACGGAAACTAGACGGATGCCCCTGTGGTTGACACACGGCCTCTGAACCCTGCTCTTCCGCTCTCTCCGTTTTTGGTTAAGTGGCCCGGTGGCCTGTGACCGGAGAGAGAGACGCTTGGGCTCTTCACTGTTGGCGTGGGGATGGCGATGGGGGTGGGAGTGGTGCGGGAAAAGGCGAATGTTTTCTGCTTGTAGGACCGGGTCCCGCCTATCAGCCCAACGTTATTGGGGGTCGGGGGGGGGCACTTCTCCATCAATCGGTCACTGAGGAGAAATCCTATTACGAAACCACAGCTTGAACTTGCAGCCTAATAGTTATTTAAGCTGCCTAATTCTGTGTGCCGATGAATATGTTATTTACAGTGTCCCCCCAAATAACGTCCCGCTGCCAGAAAGAGCCCGAGCTGACTGTTCAGAACCTGGACGCCCTGCCATTCAACGCACATGGAATCCGCGCCCTGGACCATTAGGTTAGCCCGTCCCCCTCGCTGTATCCCGATCCACCCTGGCTCCACTTATTTCAAATTGGATGGCAGGTGACTGCGGGGCCAGCTTACCAAAGAGATGAAAAAATTTCGTTTGGAGAGAGCACGCGCTTCTTTGGAGATAAACACGCACCAGAGGAAACCCTAACGGCTTTTAATTTCCATGCTTTTCAGTTTTATTGTTGTAAATGCAACTGTTCATGGGGCTAATGGCACCGGCTGGCTCTGCCGAGGCGATTACACCAGCAGGCGGTGGGACCGGGTTCCTGACGCGCGTTCCACGCGCACCGTGTGGATGGATGTCTGGCGTTTGGCTAAATTGAATTGCAGGGCAGCTCGCGGAGCGTTCCAGGCCCAGCGTCCCAGGCCCAGCGTCCCAGGCCCAGCGTCCCAGGCCCAGCGTTCCAGGCCCAGCGTCCCAGGCCCAGCGTCCCAGGCCCAGCGTCCCCGAACAGTGACATCGGCGGTGCCCGGCTCGAGGCGGGGCCGGAGCTGTGAGCAATAGTCAGGCGGCGGCTGGGGCCGTGTATGAGATGCCTCCACGGTGGCCGTGTTCCTTGGGGGGGACCTTATCCGGAGCCCGCGCCTTCCTTTGAGTCTCTTATTGTTTGGCGCATGTTTATGGGGTGGAGAGGAAGGGGGGTCAGTGGACAGAGGGGAAGGAGCGGTCTGTGGTGTCCCATGCTCACGTTGGTGGCTGTAAGACTGGACTTTGGAACTTGCAGGGAGATGCTGGGCAGGTTTCCACACCCTCCTAAATGTCAGGGTGCCCCCCCCCCCAGTGTGGCTCAGCGGTTGAGCCTCGACCTATGGACCAGGAGGTCACGGTTCGATTCCCAGTCAGGGCACATGACCCTGTCTCTTCATCGATGTTTCTATGTCCGCCCCCGACTGGGGATCGAGCCCACAACCCAGGCACGTGCCCTGATGGGGAATCGAACCGGTGACCGCTTGGTTGATGGGTGGACGCTCAACCACTCAGCCACACCAGCCGGGCAGGTCAGTGTATTTTAATAACCACCTTCTCCGGTTTCTGGCTGAATTGAGCGACCGACAAAATATAGAAAACTTTACCTGAATTTTAATTTGCAGTAGCAGGCCTCCGTAGGAATTTGTGTGTGTGGCCTCAACTCTTTGCTTTGGTTTCTGTCTCCCGGACGTAACACAGTTCTTAGAAGCTGCATGCTGCATAAAAAAAAAAAATAATAATAAATAAACAAACAAAGGAACTCTCTAGTAAGAACGCCATTAAAAATTGTAAATCGTAAAGCAATACCTCAAGCATACTGCGGTTAATCCTCAAGGCTTATACTGCTCCTTTGCGATTGCCTTAGACATTTAAAACCAATGAAAACAAATTTCAAAAATGCTTTCTTGAAGGCATTATGACAATTTTGAGCATCAGAAGCTTAACCGTATATTTCTCTGAGTTCACAAAACAAAGACACGTAGACCGACACGAGCTCTGAGTCAAGCTGAGCAAATCGTCCTGAGCTCAGGGAAGCCAGTAATTCAATGTCAGACACAACATCAGCGACGAGACATCCCCCCCCATGGACGTCGAGAACTGGCTTGGGGCCAGCCGCCTCCTCACGGCAACTCTGAAAAGTGCACGTTTGGTTTCTGACGGATGAAGAGACTGCGTTGAGAGGGCCCAAGCTCCTTCCCCAAGGTCGTGCGACTAGTAAGTTTAGGAGAAAGAATTTGTCTTGCTCATGCCAATCCCACGCTATCTGTTCATCAATCCCGTCCTCAGATCGCGCCTCCCCTCCGTCTAAAAACTAATCGGATGATCTGTGTCTTTGAAAGAGCAAATAAACAAATAAAATGCACAGTCCAGGTACCACCTCTAGTTAATCTTGCTGATGTCTCCCTGGTTCCAGAGAGCGTGGCACATGACACTCCAACCAAGTGAGCCACACGGCCAGGGCGGGTTTTTTCTTCTTGATGTATCATCTGGTGATTTTGCCAAGTGGGTGGAAATAGGGATTTTTTTTTTTTTTTGGAATAGTTTTGACTATTATCAACCAGCTACGTGAGGCAGGAAGTATGTGTTTGTTCTTTGAAAGACCCCAAGGTATCAACTGACATGTGGTCTCAATCTGGGCACTCGATGGCACCCTAGTGCCCCAGTACCATCATTTCTGTCGCCAGGTGAGCCGATGATTTGAGGGAAGTCCAGTTACCTGATTTCCCAGTCGCTTCACAAGCCAGAGCAAGTGTGATCTTCACCGAAATGATGACCCCGCTCCAGAAGGCAGGGACGTTAAGGACGCCTAATTATGTGTGATGGTCCTGTTTAGTCGTTCCGGGAATGAGACATGATAGGAATCTGCGAAGTTAAATTACTAAATAATGGGATACTTTGTGTGTGTGTGTGTGTTTGTGTGTGCAGGCAACTCGCGATTCGAGTAGAAGCGGTGATGAAAATTTAAACACACTCATTTGAAGAAATCGTTTTTGGGTTTTTTTTGAAAGAACTACAATTGCACATACATTTGGCACCTTCTAAGTGAAATCGACCTCATCGATTTCCAGGAATGTGACAATTAAAACGGTGGCCTTTGGAAGGAAAAGGAGAGGTACGGCTTCCAGGATTGTAAAGACGGGGGTGGGGTGGGGGGTGGAAGTCAGAATATTGGCCTCCAGCTGGCACGGCAGAGGTCGCTGTAATAAAAACGGGGATTAGGCAGCCAGCCACTCAGGAGGGCCAAGCCGCTCCTGCCCTCGCTCAAGACCCTCCAACTACAATTTGTGTCACTTTGTAACAACCCTCCCTTCCATCTTCCCATATAACCCCGATGATGTAGCAAGCTAAACTGTTTGTTTCCAATTCGGTCAGGACAGGATACAATTCTTTTATGTAGTTGTGGAGGAGAAAAAGCCACATTCATACGAAACACCCAATCCTAGCTCTTGGCGTTTCCTCGGCTCCGCCACCAACTCTGTTCCCACTCCCTGGAAGGGTTAATGGCACGGCTGTCGGCGGTGGGGGGGGGGGGCACACAATTCATTCTCCTGCTAAACACGATGACAAATAACCATTTTTCTTTCCAACGGCACTGATAATCGGGACAGCTTAAACATTTTCTCCAGTATAAGTGAAACCATTAATCCTCTTGGATTTCGTGATAAGTGGTGACTGGGAAATAATGACTGTGTCATTGAAGGCAGGAAAAAATGTGAACAATTAAAACAAGTTAGCCATTATTTTACCGAGGACTGAATCGCCTTCACATTTCATTAGCAATATTGTAAGTGATATGTACCTTATTAAAAAGCTCTTATTATCCTAGAAACCTAATTAGTCAAAAAATTTCTCAGGCACCACTATAATTTTTTTCATGGTGTGTAAGTGCTACTGTGAGTATTGGGATGAGGGGAATGTTTTTCGTTTATCCCTAAAAGATCCACAGCATGGGGTTGTTTCTCCGGAAATATTGTCACGCGCAGGTAGAACTCGTTATTTTGGGGGATATAATGATGTTTTCTTTTAAGTGATCCACCTGGCTACTATGGAACGAAATACAAAATCGCTCCTTAGCTAACAGTCTCTTTAAATCAAACATTAAGCTTTTAGCCAAAAAGGTGATAAAAACTCAAGAAAATAACAATTACAATTTTTATAGTGGGTTTTGGAGCATTTTTTTTCTCTCTTTCCTGTGCTCAACCCTTAAGCTTCCTATAAATGAAGCTGCTAGACTGACCCCCTGAGAATCGTTACGCCTACATTTCTCAAAAGGAATGTCCAAGATCAAGTTCAAATCTAATAGCTTGGTTCTGCAGGTCTATAAGATGATGGAAATAATACAAATATTTCTGTAGGAAAGAGTACGGATACAGATCTAGGTATCTGGATATTATCTGCATGTTTATTAGAATGAAGGGAGCAGTCTCCATCGGGATAATTCTACATTCAAACATAATTATTTTCTTTGAAAATCAAATTAGAACGAGGGACCCAGCTGGCGTGGCTCAGTGGTTGAGCGTTGACCTATGAACCAGGAGATCAGGGTTCGATTCCTGGTCAGGCCACATGCCGGGGTTGTGGGCTCGATCCCCAGTAGGGGGCGTGCAGGATGCAGCCCATCAATGATTCTCTCATCATTGATGTTTCCATCTCTCTCTCCCTCTCCCTTTCTCTCTCTGAAATCAATAAAAACAATTTTTTTTTTTAAAAAAGAAAAGAAATAAAGAGAGAAGTGTGTGGGGTCCATGTACTTGGGATAGTGTGTCACCCAACACATTCATATACCAGATACTAATTGAAATGATTCATGCCAGGCACTTAGTAGAATCCCTGACAGTTATAAGTGTTTGATAAGTGGTAGCTGTTTCATAATCATCGATATATCAGATCACTCCAGGAATATGTAATGGGACATGTATGCTTATATATGGATACATAACAGACATCAGTGGACTCTCCTACATAATGTGTCATAATAGAAATGACGGAAGCCAGAAGCCTTTCCACACTCAAATTCTGCGATTTTATCAGCTATCACCTGCTTTTTAAAAGTTTACAAAATTTAGTTTGGATATTTAAAAAAATGATTCTGTATAAAACAGCTACAACCATTTAAAGAAACGGCATGAAGACTGGGCAAGTCCTCAACAAGTGGGGGAGAAAGGGACAGAGGAGGGAAAACGGGCATAATGGGGACCACAGGGCAGCCCACCTGTGTCCGCTGTTCCAGGTGAGCATTCCCCACACACCTTAGCCATTTTAAAGTCACAGGCTACTAGGGTGTGCATTCTTGAATAGGGAATTTAAGTCAGCTTTTGTAATAATGTGTGTGCCCGTTCGTGCAGGCATTTCTGGTGACCTCATCGGTGTCCACACACAGAGGCTGTTTGTCACATGCTTTCTTATCTCCATAACCTTCTCCATGTGGCAACTTTCAGCTCTGCCTCCACTTATGCGCCCAAGCATCGCCTCTTCTCCGAGGCACTTCCCAGTTCTTCCAGTTAAGGTCTGGTCCTGGTTCCCTGGCTCTCTTCTTCATCAGGTGTCTTCTGTGAGTTCATCACCTGCTATAACCTAGGTGCCCTTATATCTCCCCATCCCTGGACACACACAGCAGGGAAACCAGAATGGCTCATGCTGTGTGTCCTCAGGTTCTGAGTGGGCCTCTGTGCACACAATGGACATTTATTGATATTTATATAAAGTGATCTTAATTTCCAAATCTCAAGCTGGGCCACGCTATTTCTTGATATGTTTATACATCTGTATAAAATATCTTACAAAGCTATGCATAGTAAACCAGGAGTAGTTCTATATTTAGTCAAAGTCCTTCATTGAAAAGAATGAATTATGCAAAATTGGACCCGTCCTGGTTTCACGTTGCCGTTTGTACAATACATGCTTACATTGCCCTGTCCTGTGTAACTCTCAGACTGGTTCTGGCCTTGCCATGCACACAGTGTCCCTCCGTCTTGTCAGGAAGCCCACGATGGAGTTTGCCATGTAAAGACAGAGAACATCAAGGGCTTGAAAGGAAACAGATTTGTCAGTGGTGACAGCAACTGGCTATTTCCCTGATGTCCACATTCACTATGAAACCATTTTCCTTAGATATGTTTTCCTTATAATTTAAGGGGTCTTAGATCATGCAGAATCCCAGGCATAAATCATGCTAATGGCTTCATCCCTGGTTAATCCCTCCAGTGTTCTGCTAAGAATATTTCCCTTTTTTTCCTCAAAGAAGCCTGGACACGACCACTTCCTGGAGCTGGGACTCTCAGGCTCTCCTGGACAGTCCAGGTATTGAAACTTGCTTCCTCCAGGTCCCACAGCCTCAGTTCCCCAAGGGACACAGAGCTGGTCCTGGAAGACCACCTGGTGGCTGTAGTTCCCGCTGACATGAATTACAGGTGACGTTGTCCTGAACTTGCCACAGTGGGATCGACTGACACGCTGGTTACTCGCCGACCTGTCTGTGGAGCCAAGTGGTTCCACATCATTAAAATTCTTTCTTGATCCTTTTAAAATCAGAAGAAATGGCCATTGTGTTACCTTTTTCGCCTGGGCAGCTGAAATCTTCGAAAGCTGGTAGGCGAGCAGGCATCAACTTTAAGATCTCCCTGCCAAGTGCACGTCAGATCCCGAGCCCAGATGAGAAGCATCTTGGTGGGACTGAGAATGTACACAGTGTCCTGGTTAACTAGCAGTGTGTGTGGGGGGGAGGCAGTCAACAAAATAGCTGGGGCCTGATAGACTCATATACAGAAAAGGGCTTCACTCTAGAGAATCTGAGCCTATGGCCATCCGGGAAATGCTGTGTGAGCGTAGTGTGTGAGGTTTGTGCAGAAATGCCCAAAGGAAAGGTTGGGGCTTTCCTACCTCCCCTTATGCCAGGCCTGAGTTATGTTCAATCTCATCGCCTTTTTTACCTTGAGGGTGGGCCGCTCAGAGCTCAAGTGGAAAGTCAGGCCATAGCCACCCCCAAACGAAAGCAAATACTTCTGGAAGGGACATGGGACTATAGCCCCTGAACTGTGAATTGTCAACCGACACATTGCTCGGGGATGGGCGGAAGGGAGTGTGAGCCAGACCCCAGCTTTGCGTCTGAGTCACGGGCTTCTCCGAGCCTGCCTGAGGTCATTACCCCCGAGGTGACCGCCTTGTAACTAAGGAGAGGGTACAGGCAAGTGGGGCCTGTCGTGTTCCATCTCCTCCCCAGGCCTCAGCCCGTGTCTGCAGGTGTGTTTCTCTGTATTGAATCTCCCTGGGGATCCCTTGGCTGCACAGCAAAAGCCGGCTGAAGTGAAAGTGATTTGATTTGGACCCTATTACAGGCACTTTACCTCCTCTATTTCCGTGATAATAGCAGATTGGAGTCGATTATTGTACTGGGAGGGGAGTTAATGCGATGTCGAGAAACATTGGGAGCACAGGCTCGGGGAGAGGGGGGAGATGAGAAGTTGAGAGCAGATTGGAGTCTGAGGCCCAGAGCAGTTCTGCGAAGGGCCGGGGTCATCTCCCCTGTTGGTGCTGGTTAAGGGACGGCCAGGGCTTGGCAACTCGGCGTATTCGAACCAGCCCCTCCTGCCCCCTGATTCTCTGCCCTCCTTCCCCATGGCTCCCCTGGCCAGGCCGCATGTGTGTGGACCCAGGGCCAGTGTGAACCCGAGCCCTGGAGGCCTCCTGACCCCCAGGAGGGCAGAGGGTCCTGGCCTTAGGCAGCTCACCTGTGACAGTTAGACAAGCTCCAAAGAAATCTGGGCTTATTTTGAAAGAACTGCTTTGTGTTCACAAAAGAGAGGAAAACACAGAAAAGATCTCCAAGCCTCTGGGTGGGCTAGGTAACCAGGCGGGATCTGCAGGGAGGCCTGTCCACCCTCCTCGGATGTGGGCACTAAACCGCGGGTCCGGCGTCAGAAAAAAAGCAGCCGTGGGTTAGAAAAACCTGATGCAACTGATGAGGCACTTCTGATAGAACGAAGGACAGCACCCTGGCCGGGCCGCTCAGTTGGCTGTAGCATCCTCCCGTGCACCAAAAGGTTGCAGGTTCGATTCCCGGTCAGAGCACATACCCAGGTTGCTGGTTTGATGTTTTCCTCTCTCCCTCTCCCTCTCTCTCTAAAATCAATAAAAACATATGCTCGAGATTAATTAAAAAAAGAGACCGAGAGGACAGCACCGGACCCTCTGAAATCTGAATTTGTCAAAATTGCTGAATGCCGCAGGACGGTTTATCTCTCGCCCTGAGGGAATACCTGTCCCTGCTCATCCCTGTGTGCCCATCATAATACTGCATCGCCATCGTCACGGCGATCTCGGAGTGAACACCGGCAAACGTCCCGTCTTGGATGTGAGTTTTCCCTTCTGAAAAGTGCACACTTTTCAATCCCGATTTCTGAGCGAGCCGCCCTGATCGGCCGCGTTCTGCATCCGACACTGGATCCTCGTAAAATGGACATACGGCCCCTTATTTCAGAGGGCGAGGGGGCAGCCTGGGCAAAGAGATGCTTTCTTCACTTCCTGTGTCTGCCTTGTGCAGACGGAGAGGACCACAGCCCACGTGTCCTTCAGCCGGCTTCGTGTTCAGTTGGGATATTGGGACACTAGAGGGCGAGAAAGAGGCTCGAGGAGCAGGGTAGGGCCTTGTCAGGGTGGGTCCAGCAGTGAGCCTTCACCACGGCAACCATTCTGTTCGTGCCCCAGCTATTTCCCGCACACCCACCGCCAGCCATACTTCAGGGAACCCGCGTCAGAAATGCAGAAGGTCCTCTCCTCAGGGGACCACGTTCCACGTCTGTTGGGTCTTCTTTGCTTCTGGGTTAGGACGGCCCCGTCTCTTCCTATGGGTGGCGGTTTCTCCCGGCAGCCAGTGCCTCTGTGTGATCTCACCTTTTAATTAATCCCTTCCAGTTCCCCAACACCTAGGTGACCTGTATCAAAGTCTGTCTGTCGCAGTATCTGGTGGGGCCTTTGTTTTTTTCTGGACTGGATGCTGAGTGGTACAAGGATGTGTTCCCCAAAAATGTGTCTGAAACGTCAGCTCGACCACGAAAGAGAGGCGGAGGCTCACGGGAGAGGAAGCTTGAGGTAGGAATGGAAGGGAATGGTCAAGCCAAGGTCACGATGGGGATGAGATACAGTGAGGCTGGTGTTTCCATTTGGGGTTATGGCTTCGGGGCAAAACATGATAGATTCAGTCCCCACCCCCAAGTACAAATGCAAATGGGAAATGAGAGAGAGAAGCAGGCTGAGGTGTCGTCGAGCCTGATGAAGTTGGAACTGTGTGCGGAAGGAGCGCCTGGTGCCCGGTGCCGGAGGGAGTCGAGATGTATGTCTTTGTTTCCTTCCGCTGTGAGGCTGTGGCTTCCAATCAAGTCCCCAGGGGAGGGAGCAATGGCCAACGAGAGAAAAGGGAGTCGGGAAAGGGACAGGGACAGCCAATCCATCATTAGGAGACGATTAAAAGGACAAGTTGGCAAATGCCTGCACGGGGCTCCCCGGCAAGCCTGGGATTACGGATGGCCGAGGAGGACTCTGTGGGACTTCTGAAAATTAATTCAGCTGTCAGGGAAGAGGCAGGGTGATGTAAGCTGCAGGAGCTAGGTAATTTATGAGATTCAGGAGAGTTTTTAGCTTGACTTTTCAGTAATATCTATAAGAAGCTCACGGACAAAAACTCCATCTGTGTAATTTTTAAAAAATTAAATGGTTTCTTAAAAAGGCTGCTGGGTACGGATGTTATAAATCAGCCTCGTGGCGCATTGGCCCGATGCGGGGCATGTAGATAAATTTACCGAAATCCACGCTGAAAGTCGGACAAGATTCCACAGCACAGGGTGGTATTAGGGCTCAAACACTGCTCTGCAAGAAGTCTTTTTAAATGTTTCATTCCCATTTTACAGAGACACTGCCCACCTTTGATGCATCAGATATTATGGACATTGCACTGTAACAGGGATAGAAGGAAATATTAGGCAAAATTGATTTATTTTCAATCATTCAGTAAAGTAAGCATTCTCAATGGCCGAGTCAAAAGGCCTATGAGAAAACTAAGAAAATATTTCCAGCGGGAGAAACTATTAGCAATGGTTCCTTCTTACATTGTTAATGACGGTTCATTCTCAGAATTAGGGAGTGAGATGAAGAGAAAGAGACATCTACTTTAAAACTCACCCCTCTGTACCGTTTCCATGTTCCATATGAACCTGTTTTGCTTTCCATATGGAAAATATGAATAGCCCTGCCTGCGTGGTTCAGTGGTTGAGCGTCACCCTACGAACCAGGAGGTCACCGGTTCAATTCCCAGGCAGGACACATGCCCAGATCCCCAGCAGGGGGCGTGCAGGAGGCAGCCGATCCATGACTCTCTCATCGATGTTTCTCTCTCTCTCTCCCTCTGTCTCGCTGAAATCAATAAAAACATTAAAAAAAAGAAAAGAAAGGAAATATGAATAGATAGTTTGAGAGAAAGTGGAAAAGAAAAGGTGTGCAACATTACGTATCGAGGGATTTCTGAGGCTGACACGTTCGTTGCCCTTCGCTCCGAGAGCCAGGAACACATGTATGGAAGAAGCAGCCTGCGCTCTGCATTTTGCAAAATGCGTCAAGTTACATAGTCAAGTGTATGGAAAATGTGTCTCTGCAGACAGCGGGAACCCCTTGGCGATGAAGGCCCACGGGACAGAGAGATGTATTCGGCATTTAGGAGAAATGGGTCAGGAGGGAGTAAGAGTAAGACCAGTGGAGCTGGACGAGCCTGTTACAGGATCCACACAGCGAGGGTCCCGAAGGCCAGAGGGTAGCAGTTAGGAGATGCCTTCGATTGTTGGGGGGGAGCTGACAACGGTGTGGACAAGGGTGTACCAGTAGACGTGTTTCAGAGGATTCGAGACCAGTATTGGGTGGGGGGCGGGATATGGGCTGCAAAGAGCAGGCCTCAGAATGACTCCAAGCGATCTATTCAAAACACCTGGATAAAGGTCAGCGCTGTTTAGTGAGAAGACGCTCGCCGGCCAGACGCGATTCACCTGAGGGACATCAACGGCTGGGTATCGCAGACGCTCCATTGGCGATGATTGCGGCCGTCGCAGAGATGTTTGGATTTCCATTAAAGAAGTTCATGGCCGAGAAAGGATCTGAAGCTCATCCTGCTCCCCCCCAAATGCCAGTGTCATATCAGACTAAGAAGAATTAAAATGTAAACCTCCGGGATGGAGTGTAACGTGAGCGTGGAGAGGAGAAAGGTAAAGTAGATTCCGTCTCCGCTCACAGCACGGGAAAGAACAGAGATGGGTCGAGCCCGGTTCTTTGAGTTTTTATTGCATGAAAAAGATCTCATAATACGATGTTGTGATGTTACAAATCCAGCCGACCTAAATACGCTATAAGAAAAAATTAAATCAAGACCCTTTTATGTCGCAGAACTCTTTTAGCTCTATTCTCTGTGTTGGTCAATGACCAATAGCGTGTTTTTTGTTTTTCTTTTTGTTTTTTGCCTATTACCTTGTTTATTTTTTGCACATATAAGGATGGGTGCGTTTGGGAGAGCTGGGGTTAAAAATTCTCATTTCAACCAGCAGACAAAAAAAGATGGATGTAGCACAAATCACTATGTACAATTTATGGGAGAAGTAAAGGTAATTTAATATTATTATGGAAACTACCTGTATAATGGAATCATTTGGGCCATTATAGCAGGTCGAGAAATATAAAATAATGTGAAGAGAGAGTGACCTGTGGTTACAACCTTACATTACAGACAAGGCGCGGTGCCCCAGCCAATCATTTTTGGTCTAGCTGCATTTAAAGAATGAATTAGAAATAATATATTCACAAATCACAATAGATTAATGATCATAACAAACATTACTTAAGAACTAAAAGCGACGGCAAAGTGGGTTTATTAAATGAGGGTATTTTTCCAGGTATTTCTGTGCATTACCACGTAACTCGGCGGCTTTCTATCTGAATCATAACTTAATTCTAACCGTGTTTCGTTGAGGGTCCGCTCTAGCCCCTAGAGTTATGTACAGCTACAAAGAAGCTAATTTGCCCAAATCCTATTGTCATTCATTTCCCCCCAGAACAATATTCCTTAGACGACTTAGGTGGACGATCTCGGATAAGGTACACACGTATATTTACTGCGCGCCGAAATGTTCTCTGCACACGTATTTATACCATATATGTGAACCGTGTAGGGTATTTATTAACACCCGTGTTTAAAATGCCGGAGACGCACACCTATCTTTCAGCCCATGGGAATATTTTACAATGCTCCCTCCTTTCAGATATTTAAAAATTTAGCTTTGCCTTTGAGACGCTGCGGAATTCAGCAGAAGGCTGGGCCCGCCCGCGGTGGTGGTCAGGGCCTGGCCCCGTTTCCACACACAAGCGCACGTCCCCAAGGGAGCCTGTGGGGCGGCTGGCATCTTCCTCCCGGTGTCGGAGGAAGCAGAGGACTTTCCAGAGCTCCACAGGGGGTCCCCCCTCCCGCCCCCCAGAGGTCCAGCTTCCCACGTTGTTATGGGAACCGTTTCTCACAAAGGAAACGCAGAAGCGGCCGTCTTCTGAATCCAAAGAAAGGAAAGCTGTTTGCAGGCCAGGGACAGGAATGTGCTTACTGCCCCTTTCCTGCAATTGGGCGATGTTTGCGGAGGGGAGAGGTACTTACGTCCCTTGAAGAAAAGCGGGGGTACCCGCCGGAGGTCAGAGTGGTGCCATTTCTTTCCTACCCGCGCGGAACTGTGAACGAGTGAGGTATTGCAAGGGCATGGGGGTGCTGTGCCCCCGGCTGTGGGGCTGGGAAATTCGGCACCGATGCACCAGGCCCTGCCGCCAGTCTCTCGAACCCCTTTCCTGGCCTGTTTCCCTGTCCTGTCCCCCAGGCCACTCCTCACCTGTCAGCTGTCCCTCCTGCCTCATCCGCTCGGTTCCCTTCCTTCACTCCTGCCCTGAAAACCGAGCCCTGCTTTTGCCCGGTTTCCTGGACACACGCTCTGCGGGAGGCGAGCGGGACTCACGCACACGGCGAAATGAGGGCCACGACGCGTGCAGTTAACATCTGTGTCTCCCAGAGACACGTCCATCTCTCCCCTGACGGCGTCTCCAGCCACTGTCGCTTACCCCTCCTCTCCCGCGTGGCCAGATTCCCTGACAAGTGGCCCGTGCCCGCGGTTCCCATTCCCTAACCTTCCCCGGCTCCTCCAGCCGCCGTGCGAACGGGGCCGGAGCCGCCTCCCGCCGGCCTGGCGAGACGGGCCTTCGCCGTGGCCACGGTGTTGCTAAGTCCCCCGGCTGGTGCTCAGTCCTCGCGTCGATTTCTCGGCGTTTTCTGCTTAACCTCTCCCCCCCTTTCCTTCCATTTCCGCGGCGCAGCTTTCTCTAGATCCTTCTCCTGCCTCTCGCTGCCCCTCCACGGTCCCCTTTGCAGGATGACCCAGCTCCACAGCCTTGGACACGGAGTCTCTCAGCCTCTGCTGCTCATCTTGGTCTGTCCGTGGTCCCTGAAGGGTCCCATCTACGTCCTGGCCTCCAATGATTTGAGTTGCAAAGGCCAACGCCTCGCAGGATTGCGTGGCACCCGGAGATCTCCTCGTGCCTCTAAATCCAAATCTCCTGCTCTCCTCTCTTCGTGCCCATTTGAAACGGCCCAACGTCGTGCAGACTCGACGTCGCAGAACCTTTCTCGGGGTCGCCCAGTGTGACGAGTGACGACACCGCGCGTCCAACGATACAAGTGCGGAGTGGCCCCCGAATTCGCCACCCCTCACCTCCAGGACTGTCCAATCCGTTGCCCGATCTTTTCAATTTTACCTGCCAACTTTATCTCCAATCCGTTTAATTTTTTCATTATTTCTACTCTCATTTCCAAGCCGCCATCCTCCCCTTCCCTCAGCGCTCATCTCCCAGAACACATTGTTCCCGCAGCAGCCCCCCTGCTGGGGATGGAGGAGCCCGCAACCCCGGGCCTGTGCCCTGCTGGGAATCGAACCGCAATCTCCTGGTTCATAGGTCGACGCTCAACCGCTGAGCCACACCAGCCGGGCTGCCCATCTTTATATGGCACATAGCCCTACGTATTTAAAAGAGAAATGCTGCATCACAGGGAGGTAGCATTCTTATCTATGGCACGGCTCTCTCTCGGCCCAAAGAGAGCCCATTCCCCAGCCGCTGGGCCATCTGCGACATTTTAAAGCTCCTGCCACACACGTCCCAAGCCCAGACATTCTGTCCCCAAGCCCCACTCAGTCCCATCGCCTGGAGTGGGGAGCCCGGCTGCACCCAGCGCCCTGCGGAGCCGGGAAAGGCCGCCTGCAAAAACACTCCGGGGGGAAAATCGTCCCTCCCGACCTCGAAAGTGAACATTAACTTCAGCCGTTCAGACCCCAGCCGGGGAGGGGCCTGCTGCACTCCAGACAGGACGCAGCTATCTCCTTCCAGGACACAGTTGTACGTCTGAGTCAAGTGACAACGAGATCAAACCCCGTAGACAAATGCTTTGGCCAAATGCCCTCTCCTGTGATCTGAATACCAACTGCTGGCTTGTATAGCCGTTTGTAAAGGGGCGTAAGGGGTCACTCGTTTCAGCCCACCCAGAAAGGTGTTAACTAGGGTCCATCCTTCTCGCTCCACGATAATTAAGCCGCCTCCTTTGTGCCTCCCCCGAGGAGACACATGCGCTGTGTTCGTCTACCGCGGTCTGTGTGCTGCGGTCCCACCGACTCGGGTCCTGTTTATCCCGGGGACGGGGCGGGCTCGCCCAGCCAGGGCTTTATTTTTTAATTGGGGTTCACAGCAGAGCACACACCCTCTCCGTTGAAAATTCTGGATGGCTCTGGGGCACGTTTGGCAAACTCCCTCCCTGCCAACACCTCCCACCCCTCTCGGGGATCTCAGAATGTCACCCATAAAAAACACCGCTTCTTGCAAAAGGTCTGGCACGTTCCCGACGTGACAGGAATTCTCCGGAGCCTCTCCAGGGGGCTCAAGAGTGTTCTCCGGAGATGGGCCTGCCTTCGCGCTTCACTTTCATGCTCTGGGATCGCGGGTCAGTCGTCGGAATGGAACAGGACGGGAAGTGTTTTCCCATTAGCATCGATCCTGAGGCTCGGGGGGGGGTTTCGGTGACTTTTCCGGGGACAGAGGCCGTTTCATGAAGCAGAGGGCAGGTTCCTCCCCGCACGTGGGCTTGGAGAGCATGAACTCCGCCCCGGTGACCTCCGAGCGGTGCTTTTGTGGTAAAAAAGGAAAAAACCGTGGCATGGATTTCATTTCCTTTTGGCCGAAGCCACCGCCTGGCCTATGGGTAACTGCCAGGCGAGGAGCCTCTGGAGCTGATGGGGGCTGTTTACTTTCATACTTCGAGCAATGTAACGAGGGGGCGAGACCAGGGCAGCACCGTGGTGAGGGAGACCTCTGCCCTGTGGTCATCTGGGCTGTGCCCCAGGCCATCCAGGGCTCCGGTGTTCCTTGGTTGAGCAGCTGGCACCTAGGGGAGGTACCAGAGTGGGAGGAGCATGGTCTCTGCAATCAGATTTGATTCCGTTAAGCTCTCTGACTCCGTTTCGTCATGTGATAAAATAAAAGTAAAATATAAATTTTACCAGCCCGCCTGGCTGGTGTGGCTCAGCGGTTGAGCACTGACCTATGAACCTGGAGATTTCGGTTTGGTTCCCTCTCAGGGCACAGGCCTGGGTTGCAGGCTCCTGGATCCCCAGCAGGGGGCGAGCAGGAGGCAGCCGATCAGTGACTCTCATCATTGATGTTTCTCTCTCTCTCTCCCTCCCTCTCTCTGAAATCCATTTAAAAAAACCCCCTATATTTAAAAAACAAAACACACACAAAAAATCATCAGCATGACTGGGAGTGAATGAAGAATTTAAACCTCTACTGCAAAGGCAAATAAGGCTTGAACTCACAGCTTGACATTTAAAAAAATAAATTCCTGATTCTACCTGGCAGACATAAAAATATGTGCATTTGAGCAAAACATCGACAACCACGAAACCTCTCGGGAGACAGGAGTGAGCGTGCTAATTCAAGTCTCCGGGCCCGGTGCCCCTCTGGGTGACACGCTACCTGACACTGGGCATTAATATTTCAGATGCTGGGGTTGGAACTGGCCTGTCGCGAAGCCGGATGGCGGCCTGCCCCTGCCAGCCCTGCGCTCCGAGAGGGGACCGGAGAGACGGCCCTGAGGCGAGATCCATGTTTAATTGGCACTAAACAAAAGGGAGACTCAATGGAGATCAAAGAAGAATTTAGAAGAAATTAACAGAGATAAACCTAAAGGACATTTAAGTATTGTTTTTTGAAATAACGCGCCATCCGAGTGCTTCTGAGAGAGGATACTTACATGTCAGCAGCGACGACATGGTAACTCCTGTCTTTTAAAATTTACATGAGTGTCACTCCTTTGGTTGTAATATAATGAAGTGACACAGCGACACAATGGGTCCTCAGTGAGAATTCAAATACATTTAAAGACGCTGAGGTCCCTCTGTTATATTCAGAGCTGCAGTCCTTGCGAGCCCTGCCCATGTATCTGAATATAATTAAGACGGAGCCCAGGACTGTCTTTGGATAAGCAAAAAAATAAAGTGCGTTCATCCCAGGCAGGTCATTTTCGCGGCTCAACTCAGACTCAGCCTGTGTCTGCAGGACAAGTCTGGGCAAAATCTGGGCCAGAGAGAGAAAAAAAGACCTCAGTTTGATTCAGGGTTTTTTTTTTTGTGTGTTTTTTTTTTTTTTTCTTTCCCCTCTCCTTAATATAAAAGTAGGCTTTATATCCAGCCCCATATTTTCTGGAACTAGGACAGTGTATAGAATATAACAGTTTCTCAAAACATGTTTTAAATCAGGGTAAAATACACATCCCGTAACATTTACCATTTTAACCCTTTTTAAGGGTACAGTTCGGCAGCATTAAGTACATTCACAGTGTTAGACACCCATCGCTGCCTATGTTCTGTCTCTATGAATTAAAAAAAAGTTTTAAATATGTTTTTATTGATTTTTAGGGAGAGAGGGAGAGAGAGAGAAACATCAATGAGGAGTCATGGATCGGCCGCCTCCTGCGCGCCCCCTGCTGGCGATCGAGGGGCCTGCACCCCGGGCCTGGGCCCTGACTGGGAGTGGAACCGCGACCTCCTGGACCCTAGGTTGATGCTCAACCCCTGAGCCACGCCGGCCGGACTGTCCCTGTGACTCTGACTGCGCTAGGACCTCTCCTAAGTGGCGTCATGCAGTATTTGTCCTTTCACATCTGGCTTATTTTATTTAGCTCAGTGTCCTCAAGATTCACTCACGTGGTAGCATGTGTCAGGATTTCCTTCATTATTGAGGCTGAAACTGTCTCCTTGTGCGGATAGACCACATTCCGACGATCTGTTCACTGGTCCGCGGGACTATGGGTTGTCAGACACATTTTTTTGAATGAATGGCATCGTGAAGGAATGGATGGATGAGTGAAAAAAAAAATCAATAAACAAGTAAACGAGGGACGTGGGACGAAGTTACACTTTGGAGAAGCACAGAGCCAAGTCAGCGTGTGGTCCAGCGTCACCCACTGCAGACTCAGGTAGAGAACTGCACTTCCCTGAATCTCATCCCTTCGTCTGTCAGGAAGGGAAGGGATGCAGTTAGAAAGCTAATCAGCACATAGTAGGCCCTCCAAAAATGATAGTCATCCTCCCTGTGCCTGCCACTCCCCAGGGTCATCCTTCCCTCAGCCACCTGAATGGAGTTGAAGGCAGAGCCTGGCGTGTTCATCTCACCCTCTGCAGCAGAGAATGAAAAAAACCTTAACTATGAGCATCCACTCTGCCCTCCCCCCCCCCAAACCTGTCACTCACCCTGAGAGGTCACCTGTGAGCAATTCGCATAAAAATAAAACTTCACTTTCCGAAACGATGCACACCGGCATTTGTTCCCCGGCAATGGAGTGTTTGTGGAAGGATGGCCTCAGGTGACTGCCCCCCCCCAAACTCCTGGACTTGGGTTTCCATGGCAACCCTTAGAGCTGGGCAACCTCTGGTCTTACTCCAGGAAAGTGCAGGACACCAAGCGAAACTTACATAGCAAACCTTACCCAGGGGCCCGGCTGGCGTGGCTCAGCGGTCGAGCATCGACCTATGAACCAGGAGGTCGCAGGTTCGATTCCCAGTCAGGGCACAGGCCCCAGCTGCAGGCTTCTCGATCCCCAGCAGGGGGCGAGCAGGAGGCAGCCGATCAATGACTCATCATTGATGTTTCTCTCTCTCTCCCCCTTAACTCTCTCTGAAATCAATAAAGGCCTCACGCAGTACCTGACTATTTAGTCAGGGGCTCTACCCTCTTTTCTGTGCTTTTTGGCCCCCACGAGCACTCCAGCGAGTCGTGGCCACCGCGGGCACTGTGCTCCTGTGAATCACAATGGAGCTCTCTCCTGAGTCTGGGGGACACTTCGAGTGCCCTGGGCTGGGTTTCCAGTCGGCCTGCGTGCCCCTGGGAAAGGCAAACGAGCCAGCTGCCTCAGTTTCCAAATATGTCAAACAAAGTACTGGCTGTTTTGTGCAACCGGTGGCCCACGGCGCTGGGATGAAGGATGCTTCCAGAGCGACCGTATTTCTTCTTATTATTACTTTGTCCTCAGGGGTCCCCAGAAGCCCCAGGGTGCTTGACACAGTTGCCTAGATGCAGCCCCGTTTGGAAGGGGTCGACAGTGGGTAAGCGGTTAGCCCTCGCCCTGCTGTGGGGCCCCAGCCCGGCACGATCATTCTCACACACACACTCTCACACACACGCACACGCACACGCACACATGCACACGCACACACACAGAAACGAGTTCTCCGTGTGGGAGATTACTGCTCGCCAGGGTGAGCTCCGCCTCAAAATCCAACTGGTATTACAGGTGCGAGACACCCAGGAGCAGATGAAACGGGAGCCCCAGAGCTGATCTCGGGGCTCCCGAGATGATTTTAAAAATAGGCCCCTCTTTTTGCACATCAGCCCTCATTGGGGTAGCAACTGAACTGACCACAGTCATTTCCACTCGGGAAACAGAGGGCCCGAAATCCACTCATTCTCGTGGCTCCCAGCCGAGCCCCAGTACTTGGATTTTCTTTCGGCTTCCAAGTGTCCAGCTGCCCCTAGGGCCAAATAGCTCACAGGCTTATCTCTCTCTCTTTTTTTTTTTCTTTTTTTTTTTTTTTAAATTTAAATCTAGGTAATGCCCCAAATACAAAAAAAAAAAAAAATCAGTAACCAGCCCCCAGACACCGCCAGGCTAGATTATCTGCATTCCCCTCCCCTCTAACTAGCTAACACCGACAAAGTGAACAAAACCTATTATTTTCTCAATTAATGGATTAGAAATTAAATCAAGACAGAAACTGAGGACCATAAAAGACATATGGAAGAATTATCAAAGCAGAGAGCCCATCGCTCTCCGTAAGACAGGCAGATGCCAACTTGAGCTTTCTAGATTTGAGGGAGAAAGATGGACACATAAATATATATATATATTTTTTGTATTGGATTTCGCAGCGTAATGTTAAAAAAATGAAATGTGCGTTTTATTTGCGGGGTGCGTGCGGAGGATTTTCCGCGAAAGGGTTTATAATTTAGTAATTGGAGAAATAAAAGACGCCTCCCCAACCGGCATTCATGAACCTCGGGAAAGTGAGCGGCTAAGATGACGGTCTTTACCCAAGTGTTTATAGAGACATTATATGTTCCCGTAATTGTCCGGGCCAGTGAATTAATGAATCCTCTCTTTAAGTCTCCATTTGAAATGATTTCGATGGTGTCTGCTGCTCGGCTGCTTTGGAAAAAGACTGTTGTCTGCAGCTCGGGAGAAGGGCCTTGAACCCTGCCACTCAATCCCTTTCAGCCCATCAGCTGAGTCTAATTGCCAGAAAGCACGGGGGACCCCGGCCCGATTGTTCCCCCACCTTCTTTGAGGCTGGGAGGCATGAAAAGCGAAAGGGGTAAGAAGAAGAAGAAGAAGAAAAAAAGCAGCTTCCTTTTGATCTCCTGTTCCTTTCTCTCGCGCCCTCTCCCTCTCCCTTCCTGTTTTTGTCTGCCCCGCTGCTACTCAGAGAATGACACTTTCTTTACAGGGCCGCGTTCCCCGTCTCCTAAGGACAATAATTAATAAGGGCCCTTTTCTGAAACGGGGCTTGAATTGGTGTCACCTCGGGGGTGGTCTCGGGGCTCCCCAGTGAAAGCTCGGCGGGTCCCGGCCTTGTCTGGCCTGCGCGCGGGGTCGCCTTTAAATACCCTGACCCCAATTTTCAGTCTCTTTCCCTAATGAGGCGGTTCGCACAAGGATACAAAATCATACGAGGAGGGACAGGAGACGAAAGGGCCAAGGTGTAGCTGGCACCACCCTGGCCGCATTTGATGACTGTCTTTGCGCTGTGACATCACAGCTGTGTGTGTCCCCCCTCGAGCTGAGCGCTCCCCCTCGGTTCCCATGGAGAGCTCCGTGCGATGACTTCACACAGCCCCCCCCCCCCCAGGCCGCCTGGCGCTTGACAAGCTCCCAAGGACTGAGTGGCCTGCTGGGGCCAGGGGCCGGCCGCCTGCGCCTTCTCTCGGGCTCCGCGAGGATGGCCTAAGGGCCTTTCTGAATTTCCCCATCGCCCCTTTCTTCCAGTCGCCTGGATAAAACCGCGTTATTTGTGGCCGTATAATCTGACGGGCTTATCACGCTGATATCCAGAGTTTCCAGCGCCGTCCAGGGCGTGTTATCTGTCTCGATTTTGGCTAAAAAGCAGGCAGGCTCTGAGCAGAGCGGGAGGGAATGCGGCCTCCGGCCCGGACTCTAAGGCGCTTTTAAAATAACTGAGGGACCTTAGTAAGTTTTGGGCGCGCTTTGTCCCAGAGTTGCTAATAATAGGGAAGGTGACCGGTGCGAATTATTTCTTTTTTGTCTCTTAATATAGATAGATATATATATTTTTGGTCACTAATAAGAGGATGATTGGGAGTTGGAGCAGGAAGTATAAAGATATGTCTTTTCTTCTTTGTGCCAGGACCTCTTACTACGTCTGATTCATTCTGATCAATGTGGGGTGGGGGGGTTCTCAATACCGAAAAAAGTAAATAGGAAGAAACCTACGTTGAGGGGATCCAGCAGTAAATAGACAGCCAAAGAGAGTCCGAAAAAAAGTTGCGAAATAAATATTATACATTCACTTATAGGAAATGAAATGAAAAGAGACGTTTTCATTTTAGAAGGACGTTTTCCTGGGTGCCACCGTGGTCCAGGCACCGTCCTGAGGTTCAGGCAGAGAGAAATGTCCGTGAACTTAAGAGGGGAAAAAAATCCTTCGAGAAAAAGGAATATAAGATGGTGAGAGAGAGAGAGGTGGAAAGGAGAGGCCCATGGCAGGAGCGAAACTCTCCGCCCCCATGTGAGTGGGTGGGCCAAGTGCAAAGCTCGGGCCCGAGCACCGAAGGGTCGCGAGTTCGAGTCCCAGTCAAGCGCACGTAGCTGTACCGGGTTTGGGTGGTCAGTCTGCCCCTTTCCAAGGACTCACCTGGGAACCTAACTAATCTAGGGAGGTCTGGACGAAGGGCCAACTACGTTCAAAGCTAAACCGTTCCCGAGGAAGCTTCTCGCTGCTCACAACACCCCTGAGTGAAGACCCTTTGGGGCTGACCGAGCCGTCTCAGGCGAGCTCTTTGCAAATCGCCCCGACGTGTTTTCTTACTCGGGAGCCCAGGCTGTCAAACCTCGCGTGGGTGTCAGGCGAGGTGAACAATCCCGGGACCCGTTAATTTGCTTGAAATGACGACAGCTCTAATCTGATCGGGTTTGTCGGACTGTCTCCATCTGGAGTGGACAGTGCTTTCTCCTGTTAAGACGGTGACACGCTGAGACAAGTGTGCAATTATTCTGGCTCTCGGGTAACCGGAGACCGCCCGCGCTCACCACCCTCCCGGCCCTAGCGGCGTGCTTGAACCTGGCCCCGGGTCCCCAATGCCCTCCCGGGACGACATCAGTCACCGACACCTTCGGCTGTGCTCGAGTGCGTTTATCGATACGTTAACCCCTCTCCGGAGATATTCCAACAGGAGTTATTTCGGGGCTGCGGTGAGAAAGCCACTTGAACCCTCTAACGGAGGACTGAGGCAGACATGCTGGAGCGTCGGGAAAGATCTCTTTAGACCCTTTTTGATAGAGTGGAAATCGGGTCGTTGTGTGTGCCTGGTACACGAGCCGGTTCCCCCTTAACTTCTTTAGACACACCACCCAGTCCCCCTTGATACCCAAGGCTCAGTTAAGAAGACGGACAGTTTGACAATATTAAGAGAGACAGAACTTTCGATCGCAACAGGCAGACAGACACCGACACAAGAAAATCCAAGTCCTTGCGCCGTAGGGCCGAGGAAGCCCACCCCAGGCAGGGATGCGCACAGCCTCTTCCAAAAATGCCTCGTTCCCTCCATTAAAATTGGCACCACGTCTTCACCCTGTGGTCAAAGCTGCTAAGTACTAAGTGTCCCTAATTCTGGAGTCAAAAAAAAAAAAAGTTATTACGCAGACGTTCTGAGAAATCACTCAAAATGCTGCTCACCTGGGCCCGGGAAGACCTTGACTGGAGGAGCTTCCTAGTAAAATGTTTTGGAGTCTCCCCGAGGCCTGTCCGTTTATCCGGCCGCCTGCATGTCGCCGTTTCTTGCGCGTTTGGAAATAGCACAGTGTGTCTGAAGGGTCACGGGTTTTTGAAGGCCTAGCCTCCTGTGTTTGGAAACCCCCCAGGCTGCTTAATTGCTTTGGGACATTACGTCATCGAATTAGCTGGGCCGACACCTGTATTGGCACCGGGGTCAAGCTGGCCGAAGACACAGAGGGTACAGCCAGGTTGGGTCATTCGGAGGCCGGGAGGGAAGGACAGGCCTTTTCTACGGTAAAATAATAAATAGCAAACATCGGAGAAATGACACCGTCCGGAAGGTCTCCACCCTGCCCCCACCACCGCCGTGACGTAGGCGAGACTCGTCCACAGACACTGAAGCTGTTGTGGGACACTTTGCCCAAGAACGGTGTGTCCCCCTGATCTCAGAAACGGCGCCGAGCAGATTTCCGATGACTGCAGAGGTAACGAAGAGATCGTGACACCGGGAGCCTCCTGACCCGGTTCATTGAGGACACAGCCAAACGGCCTGAGTGGAACCCCGAGGGGGCCATTAGACCCCCCGAGAGGGCGACGCGTGTTAAATAAAACACCTGGTCTGTGCGCCTTTCCCAACTGCCGGTGTCATGAGAGAGACAGGAAAACTTAGGACCCATTTCTGTTTAAAGAGAGGAGTGAGACCCGAGAGGCGGGTGAAAGGCGTGATCTGAGATTGGAACCGGAATTGAAGGGAGGGGAGAGCGGCGACTACAGAAAACTGGAAGCCTGTGTCTTGTGTTCTAGGGTTTAGCCTGATAATAGCCGTCGTGTGGGATGAACAGGGCTGGCGCTTGTCCCCAGTTCGGACGTGTGCCCGGCGCACTTGGGGTGTCCCGTCTTCGGGGCCACTGTCTTTGTCCCTCGCGGTGGGCCTCCGGAGCGCCGTCGGGTGGCTGACGCTCACCGGGTGACTCGCGGTGGCCCCCTAGGTGGTTTATGTGGATGAAATGAGTCAAGACGGAGGCCGTGCCTGGAAGATCATCAGCCCTGCGGTTAGAGGGTTGCGGTGCTGAGCCGTCGGGTCTCGGCCCAAACGCTGGGGAGGGGGTGGGACCGAGTATTGAGTCCTACAGCCGGTGACTCGATGCACCTAAGGAAGGCCCGAGAAAAACGATGGACGTTAAAGCTTGGGGGTGGCCGTGGCCTCCCCGGTTGACAGTACTCTGAGTATTTATCACCCACGGATGTGCCGGAGGCTGACACGTCCCCAGAGACCATGGCAGCTTCCCTTTGGGGACTGTCCTGTACGTCACCCCATGTGTTTTCCCATTTTGGCTCTTTCTGATCGGTGTCGCTTTGCTGTAATAAAACTGTAGTAAAAATAAAGCTCATGTTGAACGCAGCATGTTCTCGTCGAGGCGGAGCCGCTTCCTGGGTGGACAGTCGCCACGACCACTGTGATGCTAAAGAGAAAATGGTCATAAAAAAAGCGACCAGATTCCCAAGGTGCCGGCAACACGCCAGCCGGGCTCAGTCCCTTTACTCAGCGCGTCCCACAGGCGAGAGACGGAGGCCTTTGGTAAGGGAGGGGGAGATGCGCCTGAAACTAACTCCGGATAATATTGAATGTAAATCGTCGTTGACATTTTTAAAAGAATTTCAAAGATGCAGAAAAGAAATTGAGGAGGGAGGGGAAATTAGGGAGTTAGAAAGGAAATTAGGAAGGAAGGTAGGAAGGGGGGCGGGGGGAGGGAAAGGGGCCGGAAGGAACGATGAGAGGGCCTTTGCTTTGTTTAAAACATGTCACACGAACAATTAAAAACAGAACCTCGATTTTAATTTCTTTCAACTCTCTCCACCGCGGTGGTTTCGTTGATCAGCGACCGACAACGAAGGCTGTCTCCTCTCTGGCTCTTTCGCCTACGTCGATACCCCAGGCGAACGCTTTTAAAATAAACTTCATAAAAAGCGTGCGCGCACGTTGCTTGTGACTTCAAGAGTCGTCACGCAACCGACGGGAAAATGCATATTAATTCTGCTGCAGCCGAATTACACGAGTGCAGGGGAGTGATTCCCGCCGTGGCCCCTGCCTCTCCCCCTCCTCTCCGCGCGTCGCTCACGGTGTCTGTGGTATTTCACGGCCTCCCGCCGTTGCGGGGTTGTCACCCTGAAGGCTTCGGCAAGTGAAACCAATTCCCCCCCCCCCTTGAGACAGTCAGGTGTGTGACAAGCTGATTTCCTTTCTCAGCTCTATGTAACAGCTTAAAACGTCAGATTACCTCGGCTGGACTTTTTAATTATATATCTTAGCGGCCCGGTGCGCTCGGGAGCGGGACTTCAACATCCAACCCAAAAAGGACCGAGCATTAAATTAAAGTCAGCTACTGGGCAAAGCAACGTTGCTGGATGGATCTGCCATAGACGTGACAATTTATCTAATTCGTTTGCGACACCCGAGGCGTTGCGGATTATTTCCCTCTGCTGCGTCCCTGGGTGTGTGTGTTTTCGACGCCACGGCTCGCGTGGGGTCCTCAGGATCCACTTGGCTCCTATAGAAGGCGACTCGCCCAGCCAGCACTTTAATAAGGATTTGTTCTGTGCTTAGTGATGTGTATACGGTGTAGCATTGGGCCTGCGATGGCCCATCGGACACATATGATCTACTGGGAAGGCCGTAAGAAGGCCTGGATACCAGCACCGAGGGGCGGAGGCCGTGAGCGACCTGCGGTTTCTACAAGACGAGCTTCAAGGGGGGTGCGCATGGGGGGATGTGGCCTTACCCCCCTTCTAGCATCCTTAGAGATGAGCAGCGTGTGCGAGCTAGAAAATGAGATGATTCAGGGCGACCTCGACCAACCGTGGGTCCACCGATCAATTAATACACGTCTATATTTATCCGCCTGGTTATCATTTTAGAAAACAAGCCATTGGCCAACTTTGGGCCGCTGACGCCCTATAACCGGACTCCGTCGCGAACCTCCGGGTCGGGCTGCTTTCAAGGGCTCCTGGTGGGGCAGAGATTGACCCCAAGTTTTGAAGGGTGGGGTGGATTTAGAAAAACGGGGGGGGGGGGGAGCGGAGTGGGATGTGTGTCTGAGGAGAAGGCCGCGCAGAAGGCTGGAAACAATAAAATAATTGGGGCTCAGGACCCTGGACAGAGACAGGTGCCCGAGGAGGCGGCCCTGATGCGCTTGAAACCCATTAAAATGACGTTAGGGCTCAACTTTTATTTTTTGAGCCAAGGAGTGGGTTTTCTTTTTTTATTTATTTTAATTTTCTATTTTTAATGCTATCGTGTAATAGGTATTTTAAGACATGATTTAACTAACTCTTTGTTGTTGCTGTTTATTTATTATTTTTGGAGGGAGATGGGAAACCTTCGGACCATAGCCATATATCTTTGCTTAGCCGGCAACAGCAACAGCCACAAAAATAAAGATTGGGGGGGGGGAAAAAGGGGGTCTGCTGAGCACTTGTGTTGCTCACCACTTAATGGAATGCTGGCCGAAAAAATAGCCAAATAAATATTTCATTTTACCCTGGCGTCGCTTAAAAAGTAAATAAGACACAGAGCCCTCCTAAGACAATCGGCGCAACGGTATGGGGTAGATATAATGGGCTTCAAGCTGCATAAAGTTTAAGCTAATATTCTCGCGCCGAGAAGTTTATATCTCCCTCTCCCCTGAAACAGCCGCCCCGTACGACCCCCTTAGGTAAAATCATCTCAGTGGGGTTTGCGAAGCAGCGGCACTAAGTGCAGGTTCGCATCAAAAGCTCCGGCTACGTATTAGAGCCAAATCGACACCTTTTTACTAATCGAGATGTTCAGAAAGAAAAAGTAAAGATAAAGCAACCTCACTGCCCAGATCCGGGGTTGGTGATATTTCTGGTCAAGGCCATCAGGGCGATGGAATTAGGGACGGTGAGGGCGGGAGGGAGCGGTGTTGTCAGCCAGGGTGCGGGACACGAGCCTCTAGGATCGTGTAGCACAGAGCGGGCGGGACATCTTAGAGCCCTGGAGGGAACAAAGCTCCTCGCTGTCGGCTTATTGATCTGCTCCAGAATCGCCTCCCCCGCTGGGTTTAGCGAGGTCTGAGAGCAACACAGCATTGATCTGGCCCGGTCCCTGAGAAGTAACTCACAGATAAACCCAGACTGGAGGCCACCAACCTTGAGAACAAACTATTGCAAAAGACGCGCCCCCCTCCCTTGGCCAGCGCCCAACAGCAGAGCTAACGTTGCGGGCGGAGATCACGCGGGGCCCTGCGCTTTCTCCCTCCCACCAGCCTCTCCAGGTTCTGCGACAGTTAAAAACAACTTCACGGGTGGAGAGGAGGGGAGGGCCCGGCCCTTTGTGAAGCTGTGTGTTGTCAAGGAGGAAGGATGGGAGTTTCTGAAGTTTTTTGTGTTTAAGTTTGCATCTTGTCTTTGAAATGGAAATAATGTCACCTCCGCCGGGTGTGGTCTGGGTTCAATGCCGTAGAAAATGAACCTACTCAGAAAATGATGGCCATTTTGGGAGGAAGTGAGGAATCACCTTCTCTTGGAAAGACCATCTCCCAGACACTAAATTCCATAAATATATATTTTTAAAAATATGTCTTTATTGATTTCAGAGAGTGGAAGGGAGAGGGAGGGAGAGAGAGAAACATCAATGATGAGTCATTGATCCGCCGCCTCCTGCTCGCCCCCTGCTGGGGATCGAGGAGCCTGCACCCAGGCCTGTGCCCTGACCCGGAATCGAACCTCGATCTCCTGGATCCTAGGTTGATGCTCAACCACTGAGCCATGCCAGCCGGGCTTATAAATAATTTTTTAAAAAAAAATAAAGAACATTTTTCAGGCAAAGGAAAACTTTCCGAACATTCACCTCCAGAGCCATGCACAGCACTCCTTTGCCCTTGAGTCCTTGTGTATTACCAGACCGCAAGTGCCAACTTGGAAATAAAAACAAACCCCACTGGAAATTCTTTATTTGCATACCACTCCGCGTGTCTCATGGTTTCCTGGTGGAAATCGCTGTAACCACAGGATTTCGCACGGTCTCGAGCTCCAGCCGCAAGTTAAAATTGGCCAGATGTTACTGAGAATTGGGGCACCGGGCTGTTCGCTAGGGATTCGTCCTGATCTGTAACCAGATCCAAATACAGATTTACTCGGGCTGCAATTTTAGGCCACAACAAACTTCACATTGGCCGGTGTGAAGGATCTTCCTTTTGCTAAGGACGGTGGCTGTAATATTACCAATCCTTTGGGCAAGCTAGCCCAGTAATTCCACCGCAGGACTATAAAACCTGGGCCCCCTCCCCAGGCTGGGAGGGGTGACATTATCTCCCTGGATTATGTCGTGTATGAAATGGGGTACATCCTATATCCCCGGTAGCAAAGATTTTCCAAGCCGCACATACATATATATATATATATGTACACATAAAGGAGTCTTGGTGTCCTGTGTGTTTTTTCTTTCAAAACCAGTATCAATTCATCGCAGCCGTAACGTAATCGTTTCATCAGTTTCTGAATGGAGTGCGTTGTATACACAGCTGCTTCTCTCAGATGATTTTTTATTTATTTATCTTTATTGTTGAAAGTATTACAGATATCCCCCCTTTTGCTCCCCTCCACTCCGCTCCAGCCCACCCCCAGGCCTTCACCGCACTCTTGTCTGTGTCCAAGGGTCATGCATTTATGCATCTAAGTTCTGCGGTTAATCTCTCTCTCTCTCGGACTATTTAAACAGAAACGAATTTTGTGATTTCTGACATATTTGACCTCAAAAGCTGCAGGCAGATGAGAGGCAGGTCCCCACCCCTGAGATGACTTCCTCCGGCCGGGGGCGGGGGAACAAAAGCAACCTCACCACGAACGCGTCTCACGGAGGACAAGATCATAATTGTCTCGACAATAACATCTCGCAGTGTTCAAAGCCCCTGGCCCATTTCTTCCCATCGTCCTCGAGGCCCCTGGAGGTCGGCGAGCACATCTGAACCGGCTTCATTTGATCTACCTCTGCCTGACCACGGCCCCGGCTTTTTCACAGGCGAAAGAAGAGCGCCCAGGAGAGAGGCCAACCCGTGGTTTGATTTCACCACAATCATTTCATCTCTCTGAGCAGAAAGCCCCTGGGCCCGCCCTCCAGGACACAAACTGGCCTTTGTTCGCTCAGTTCCCACGGACCACCTCCCGCCCCTTCAAAACCTAACTCGTCTCTGAAACACTGAAGGCCACTGTGGCCTATATGGCTCTCCAGTGTGAAATGCAAACTGGGGGCGAGGGATGGGGAAGGCTTTCTGAAGAGCAGGGTGTTCACGTGATAAGCAAAGAAAATCAAAGGAGCCCGGCCAGTGTGGCTCAGTGGTTGAGCATCGGCCTAGGATCCAGGAGATCACTGTTCAATTCCAGATCAGGGCACAGGCCTGGGTTTCGGGCTCGATCCCCAGTCAAGGGCGTGCAGGAGGCAGCCAATCAGTGACTCTCATCATTGATGTTTCTCTCTCTCTCTCTCCCTTCCTCTCTCTGAAATCAATAAAGACATATTTTAAAAAAAAAAATCAATGTAAAGTGACTTATAGACCTGAATTTACTGATTCTGGTATGACCATCACATGGATCGGCAATAATTTTCAGACACATCCCCTCCTTCCCAGCCCCACCCTGACTTATCTCTCTTTAGCTATCATGACACATTAGTTAGAATCAAAAACCCTCTTTCAGTTAAATTAGGAAATCCCAGTAGGGAGATCTTCTCAGTAGCCTAAGAATTTAAAAAGAATTATATTTTGATATTATAGCCAAACCACATAAAACAGCCCCAGTGGATTTTAAAAACTCACACTTGAACCACGTACTAAACTTTCCTCTTCAAAAGCACTAACTCTTTTAATTCCTTACACCTTGCTATCGTTTCGTAATTTATGTTCTTTTATGAAATTTGGTGACTTATGAAATCCAAGGCATTGGTTTTCAGCAGAAACGGGGGTTTCTTTCCCCACGAAATTTGGGATGTAAAATGCTCCCTTTCCTGAGTAGATACAGCTGAAGGTGTCTGCAGGTACGGTCTCTTCGGAAGTGGGAAACGCGACTTTTCCAATGTGGGATTCGGAGATAAACCCTGAGACGTCGACTTGCCAACGCGCAGCGCGTCAAAATGTCAGCTCAGCACCTCAAAGAGTCTAAAGAGATTATTGCGCCCGATTTTCTCTGTGCTTAACGCCGCATCCTGGCTTAGACTCAGGCTGCAAGGAAGAGCGTTTAACTCTTCGTGTGCACACGTTGGCTTCCCTTCCTGCAGCCAAGCTACGCCCTCCCCCCCTTATTGAGATTCTGATGGTGTGAGAGGCCCTTCCTTGCAGGACAGAGCTGACATGCTGCGATGACCCCAGTCATTTCCTGGCAAGAATATACTCAAACCACACCCAGGCTTCCATTAGTAGGGCCTGTCACGAATGGTAATAAGAATATTCTTCCCCCCCCACCCCCAAATATATTTTTATTGATTTCAGAGACAGGAAAGGAGAGGGAGAGAGAGAGAGAAACATCAATGATGAGAGTCATTGACCGGCTGCCTCCCGCACGCCCCCTGCTGGGGATCGAGGAGCCTGCACCCCGGGCATGTGCCCCGACTGGGAATCAAACGGGCGACCTGCTGGTTCATAGGTTGACACTCAACCATTGAGCCACACCGGCCGGGCATGGGCGGTAAATATTCAGTGCATGCGTGTCGTAGATCTGCAATATACTTGCTGTAGCCCCTTCGTGATGTTCTCTCCTCTGGCTTGTGTGTCTTCATTTTTTTAAGGGAATCTCCTATTTTATGCTTGTTTTCAGTCTTTGCCAAATGGGCCTTTTTAGCAACGTGAAGATCACTTTCTGTCTTAAGGGGAGAAAGTCAGGGCGAAGAAGACCGAGACTCTCCGGGCCCTGGTTCTGGGATCTACACTGAGCCACAATCGGAGTCGGGTCGTGTTAATTTGGTTTTGGGGGGGACTTTTCACCACATCCACGTGGGCGTTTAGTGCTGAGTGGCTGCCGGTGTGACAGGCACGCGAGCGGCACTTTCTCCCTTCCTTCCTCTCTCCACGATGACATTTAAAGAGAGAGATGTGCACGGGGAGGTAGACCAGTTGTCAAGACGCACCCCACTCACTTCTGCCCGCAAGTTCCAGCACATGGTCCAAAACCACGGTTTGATGTTGCCCTGTTGCTCGCAAAAAGGTTAATGATTTCAGCTTTAAAAAAGTTTTTTGGATCTGTCGGTGGGTAATTGGGATAAACATTCAAATCTGAGCATCAAATTTCTCATTAGTCTCACATCAGTACCTGGGCTGAGACCATGGATCAGCGAACCGGGCTCCTCGCTGCCCAAGTGAGTTCATTAATCACCTGTCCCCAAGGTGGCCCTGGACGGAGACAGCTGTTCTGAGCAGCTGCCTTGGGTACAACTCGACTCCTACAGGCGCTGGGAAACTTTTTGCGCCAGGTGGCTGTCGTCGGAGCCCGAGGTCCCACGCGCTGTGACCGGTCAGTCCAGAAGCCACCGGGGCCGAGGTCAGTAAAGCATTCACGGCTGTAAATGGTCACTTTATGGTCCCGGGTAGAAAGGGTGAGAGCCATTAAGGCTGAGTTTCCATATCTTATCTGACCGATCACCGGGAAAAAGAAATCTGAAGCTATGCATTTCAAGCCCGAGTCGTATTGGATGAAAAAAGCCCCAAACCTGAATTGAACTCTGAAAACACCCCCTCCCGCCCCCCACCCTTTTTTTTGTTCTTGCCCCAAATGATACCAGCCCGGCTCCTTCTCTCCGCCGATCTCCCAACTCCAGATAGCAGACTTTATTTTCATATTTTCGGATACGCCTGGCTGCTCGGAGAGATCAGAATCCCCACGCAGCTCCAGTTCTCCATTATATGGAAGCGAGGGCTCCGGTAACTGGAGCCTACCCTGTGCTAATATATGCGATCAGGAAATTCGAAGCGGCCTTGATGGACCCTATAATATTTCCCTTAGATGCTCTCCGATACGTCCGTGCCTACAGGCTCATCCACACAGCAGTGACCTCATGGGGCAGCATTTTTCCATCCGCTGGAACACTTAGTAGTAACCCGAGAGCCTGATTATCTTTTCTTAGGGGCAAAAAAGAGAAGTGGGGGGAGGAGGGGGAAGAAAAACTAAGAAAAACAACATATAAACATGAACGGAAAAGGCCTCCCTCCCACTCTCCCGTCAACAGAACCGCCATGAGAAGGAGACACAACTGGAGAAAAGAAAAATCGCAGAATCCCAGTCATTGTTTTGTGGGAAGGAAGTGGGTGGGTGGGTGGAGGATGGTTGTTGGGAATTGAGGGCTTCCAGGCACTTCTATTTCCCGGAGAGATGTAGTTAGTCTATTTGTATTAAGGAAAATAGGAGATGTCAACTGTTGAACTTACGAAATGTTTTGTTTGTCTCATTAATTGCAATCGAAAAAATGCATAAAGTGAAGGGGGCAGGGAAAAAGATGAATATTTCTTGGGTGCTTCTCAGGCAACCTATTGAAAAGTGGATGTCCCTACTGTGTGCGCCGGCTCTGAGGTACGCACCGCTGCCCCCTAGTGAGAGGAGGCAATAAAGCTCATTCGTTCACTCATTCATTCATTCACTCACTCACTCATTCATTCCATATTCCTGTATCAAATTTGTCCTGAGGAACCAGTGTTTGCCAGGCGATAGAACTAGGCGTTGGGATGGAGGTAAACAAGGCAATAAAGAACCTTGCTTTCAGAAAATTTACATTTAAATGGTCAGAAACAGAAAATCAGAAAATAGCAGCTAGTAATAAGTGTCAGGGATAAAAATAAAACTGAGCAATCTTAAGAGAGATTGGGAGTCATTTAAGGTCGTGGTGTTGGGACCTTTCTCGCAATCTCCACATTATAGGGTTACCATGAGATAAATATACGACTTGTTTTATAGACTGTAAAAATAAAAACGATAGCCGGTAGTTATATGTCGAATGGAAGCTATGGAGACAGCATAATCAGATAATTAAATTACAATTTTTCTGTTTTGTCTCGGGACTCTCCAAATTGGTTATCTACCCGGGCTCATTTCTCCGCGTAATTTCTTCGGATAATTGTCCAGGTTAAACTTCTTTTGGAGACAGTGAGAGTATTGTTTCCTGATGTTTTCTTACCCATATAATGAACGTATTTCCCCATTCAGGGAAGTGCTGTTTTGTTTTGTTTTTGTAAGTTTGTTTGTTTTCTGTTATTGATTCTAAATCTTACTCTTTCAGAACCCAGCTTAGTCCAGAGCAGCTTGAATTACAGTCACTCCAGCAAAGTGTCTGTTGAGACCAGAAATTTGGTTGCATTCAAGCCAACGAGGGGATGCAGTAAAAAGCAGGATGGGGAAAAAAGATTAATAAAACATTTAAAAATACTACATGGAGCCTGGCCAGCATGGCTCAGTGGTTGAGCGTCGACCCATGAACCAGGAGGTCAGGGTTCGATTCCCGGTCAGGGCACAGGCCCGGGGTGCAGGCTCCTGGATCCCCAGCAGGGGGCATGTGGAAGGCAGCCGATCAGTGACTCATCATTGATGCTTCTCTCTCTCTCCCTCTCCCTTTGTCTCTCTGAAATTAATAAAAACATATTTTTTAAAATACTACATAGAAAGACACACCCAGAAAGCCTTGGAGAGTTGAGCCGCCTACACCCAGCGGGTTCTGTGCCTGGAAATTGCTTAATGGGTGTCTTTTTAAAGTAATTACCTATTGAAATGCTAAACACTTGAATTGAAACTTTGGTCTCTAAGAATCTTGGGGCGTTTTGTAAACTCTCGACTCGGGGGATGGTTTTACTCACCCCGTCTGAGGCTGAGTGTTCCCACTCTCCCAACAAACCCATCGGCCGTTTGCTCTTTTTACAATCTAGGCGACTGAGGAATAATCCGAGAGTCCAGCCAAAGTTGATAACCTCTAACCCTTGAGATTTCACACACCTGTTGACGCCAAATCCAGTATTTATACTTCCCCCCTTTTCTCTTTTGCGCCCTTACCAACTTGTTTATATCACTGGTCCTCGGAGCTCGTCAGACAAAACTGCCTTTGTTCTGTGTCATATAGGGAGGAAATCGCTAAGCAATAAATATAAACAGAAAGTATTAAGAAGGCTCAGGTTTTGAAATACGTTTGCTAATATTCTTCTCGTAAAAATGAATTACATTATTTTGCTGGAATGCTCCTCCTGGTTCCTGTTTTTGCCGAAATTCCAAATATGGATCCAATTTCTCCTTTGAATTCCAGTTGTATTTCATCCCATTGCCTTCCAACTTCAAGGGCAGGAATTAAAAAGAATTCTAGGTAGTTGACTCTTCCGAGTATAACCATACTCCAGGGGGATTTGCACGCGCGAGGCCTGGTGAGGAAACGGGTGCGCGTGCGTAAATTACCCGCCCACGCCACTCTTACACCTGTAAATTTTGCGAGAATAAGCTATTTTGCTATGAAATTTCTGACGGTAGCATCACAGGTGTGAGGACGTGGAGCTGCAAGAAACGGTCCCAGATGTGCGAAATTTCGAGCTAAATGAAACTCGAGAAGACATCTGGTTTAATCTCCCCTTTTTTAAAGATGTAGGAACTAAGACTCAGAGAGGTCGTGGGCCTTGTTTCCGGTCACATCGCCAGCTAAGGGCAGAGCCCAGACCCTCCGACCTCGAGCGTGAAAGGCCCCAAGGAGAACTCTCTTCAAGCTCCTGCTGCGGAGCTTCTTTGGCTCTAATGAAACAATCAACAATCTTAATCGAGGCTCAGCGAAGAATCTATCCAGAGAATATCCCATTAAAGTAAGACTTCCACCAACCAAAAAGCTGTATGTCATGGACAGAATGCTTGTGCCCCCCCCCCCCCCCAGTCCATATGCTGAAGCCCTAACCCCCCTCCCTGTGTGGCTGTATTTTAAGAAGTAGGCTCTAAAGATGTAATTAAGGTTAATTGAGGTCATGAGGGCGGGGCCCTGACCTGATAGGATTAGTGCCCTTATAAGAAGGAAAGGGAAAGCCAATGAAAATCCCCCCCCTCTGATTTCCTGTCTGTGTCCCCCCCATCTCTCCCCTTTTCCCGCCTTCCCTCTCTCTACAAACACACAAAGGACACACAGCACGTTGGTCGCCACCTCCTACCCAAGAGGCCTCAGGATGAAAATGATCTTCCCAGCGCCTTGATCCCGGGCTTCCCAAGAAATAAATGCTGTTCACGCCTCCCAGACTGTGGTGCATCGTGATGGCAGACTGCGCAGACCAGGACGCTACTACGATTCAAGGGAGATGTACCCGAATTTCCCAATTGTCACTTCATAAGGAGAACTTGTTGGCTTAGCAAGTACATGGTGTTCAATAAAAGAAAAAAAAAGAACTTTGCAAGGCAGTGACCCTCTGCCACAGATAGGGAGGTCACTGGGCCAGGACAGCACATTCTAACACGATGGTTGCTGCAATAGATGTTCTTATAAGTCAGGTTCGACGTATATCCTTGGTTGTTTTCCTAGAAAAATTGGAATTGCTGGGTTAAACTTTGCCCATCTTAAGGCTTGGAAGGAGTGAATTTTCACAGAAATATCAATTGCGTATTTATTATATTGCTCTCTCTCTCTCTCTTTCCTGGGATCCAAGACCAGTTTTGTGCAGGGTACAATTGGCATTGCCCTCGGCCACCCTCGAGGGGAACACTTGCTCACCAAGCTCACGCTCCAATCTCGGTCATTACCAAGCGACCCGACAAGAGTTTATATTCTGCACCATCGCCTCACGTCAAGAAACCCTTTGAGATGGGACCTGACGCCGTTAAGCCTCCTGGAAAATGAACCGTCTGGAGGATTTGGCTACGAAACCTAGTCACCTTTGGAAAATCTGGGGCTCGTGGCTGCGTGGGAATTTCTTGCATGCCTCGCACCTTGACCCCGTCTCCCTCGGAGGCCCGGGAATTGAGGGCGGGCTGATTTCACTAGAAATCTCCAACTCACGCAAAACAACCGCTGCAGGAAAGTGGGGCTGCGGTTCAGAAGGTGGAAAAAGAAATCCCCTCTGCCGTTCAGGGGTATTTTCTGTATCAATGACCTTGGAAACTGGCATGCCTCAGCGACCTCCCGGGCACACACAGGAGCCCTCCCGTCCACGTCCCGCTCTAGGACCTGGAAGGACTGGGAAAAGGTACAATTTTTAAAGCAGAGAAAGTATATGCCAGAGTCGTACTAATCCCCTAAGTCCTCAGAGGAGAGAGTAGACTTTTCTCTTGATCCGGGAGCCACGCGTTGATCGCCGCTCTGTTTGCTCTGCTCGGGGTCCCACAGGCACGTTCAGTCTGAAGCGCTGGGGCGAGTTCATTAGGCGTCCCCGGCTCGGGCCTCCGAGAGAATGACGCTGACACTCTGGTTGGTTAATGGCTTTTTCTTGTTACCCCCAGAGCCCAGCTGCCTGAAGCCTGCAGGCTGCCCCCTTCGGTCAGTCCTGGGCACCGGGGACAGAGCGGGAGCAGGAGCAGGGCTGGGCAGGTGGGCAGCGGGAAGGAAGGAAGGAAGGAAGGAAGGAAGGAAGGAAGGAAGGAAGGAAGGAAGGAAGGAAGGAAGGAAGGGAGGGAAATTGCTAACCACCTCCGTTCAAAACCCTCTCTGAGGGAGCCCATGGGAAGGTGGGCAGACTGACTTTTTTTTTCAATATATATATTTTTTAATTATTAGTAATGATTTCTAGAGAGAGGAAGGGAGAGGGAGAAGGGAGAGATGGAAACATCCATCGGCTGCCGGGAAGGGGGAAGAAATAAAAGAAAATAAGAACTTTGATGCAGATAAATTCAGTTTCCAAAAAACCAAACCCATAAGCCTGTCTAATGTCTCGGGATAGGTCTGCTGGGTCGAAGAGGAGGCCTGCTTTGGCCCGGCCGGCGTGGCTCAGCGGTTGACTGTATGATCCAGGAGGTTGCGGTTCGATTCCCCATCAGGGCACATGCCCGGGGTGCAGGCTCCTCGATCCCCAGCAGGGGGCGCTCAGGAGGCAGCCGATCCATGACTCTCATCATCAATGTTTCTCTCTCTCCCTCTCCCTTCCTCTCTCTGAAATCAATAAAAACATATTTTTTTTTTTTTTTTTTAAAAAAAAGCAAGGAGAGGAAGCCTGCTCGCTAGTAGCCCTGTCGTTTGGTTGTTAGATACATCATTTTATCTTCGGTCTCTGGCGAGGTCTCGGTGAACTGGGGACAGGGGCCACCTGCGGGCTCTCCCCGGAGGGGCTGGCCTGTGGCTGCTCAAAGAGACGCTCTGACATGGTCCTTGATGATGGAGCGGTAACAGCGATGTCATCGACCTGGTGACAAATTAGCCTTTGTCACAGCCCAGGGTCCCGATTCAAAAAAGGCTACAACAGCGTTGGGTTTACGAGGCCAATAAAACATATATGCTTCGGGGTCGAGTTTAAATGCCAGCCAGGAGCGTCTCACGTCCCTCTCTGGGTGTCTCCAGGATCCGGACGGTGCTGAGAAGTCACCCAGGAAGGTTTTATGAGGGACCAGGTCAAGCCCATAAAAGTAATGGGGTTCTTCAGGTCTCCTCTTTCAGGGCAGCCTGAAGGTGGCTTCCTATGGGCCTCGGGTTTTTCAGACCACGTCCCTGCCTCTCCTGAAATGGTTTGAGGAGATTTTGTCTCTTTTTCTGAATCTGCAACATGCTCATGACGAGGCAGGAAGGATGAGAAACGGGGAGAGTATACAGACGGCCAAGGTCAAGCTTGACCGCAGACCAGGCGGAAAACACTCAAACAACATTTATTCCCTCCCCCGGAAGGAAGGACGGCTGTGTGTCATGTATCTGAGTCTATCACGATTATGTTTATTTTTATTTATTGATTTTAGAGACAGAGAGGAAGGGGAAGAGAGAGAAACATCAATTTTTATTCCACTTACTTGCGCATCATTGGTTGACCCCCGTATGTGCCCTGATCAGGGATCGAACCCACAACCTTGACGAATCGGGATGACACTCTAACCAACCGCGTATCACAGTTATGTTTCCAGTTTCTGTCTCTGCCCAAAAGTGACAGAGATGACAGAGTCCACGTGGCAGGATAGAAAATAGGAGGCGACCGTAACGTGTCCCGATGGCCCACTCTCGTGACACAGGGGAAAGAGGGCCACTCAGCGGCGTGTCGTTTTTATCTCATGCTCACTGTTGGGGAGATGTGGCTGCTGGTCCCCGTTTCTAACACGCGCCGGCGTCTCCCCCGCCAATCCTTCCAGCAGGAACCGCGTCCAAGGGGGAAACGCTTATCTCCGCACAGGAGCAAACCGTGACCGTTTAACTTAGACATCCAGCCGGCGGGGTCTTGTCCAACGCTGGCCTTCAGCTGATTGCGCGCGAGTCCCGGAGGTGCACGCGTCCCCGGGCGCGCCTGCGGTCACCTTGGTGTCGTTTGCATGCTCATGTTTGCAGCTTGGTCATCGCTCCAGCACCTCTGTCCCTCACACGCCCAGTGCACGTCCATGGCCCTGGTCCTTGGTTCGGATGGGCCCATATTTCCCTTCCCAGAGGCTCAATTTTGCTCCCTGATGAGCCTGCCACAAAGAACCCGAATCCTTCCCCTCTTTGGGTTAACACGATCGTCTGTTGAACAACACTGTTGAGCGAGGGGGTTACTCTAACTTGCCGTTGGGGTGGGTCTTGAATAACGCCTCGTATTAGCTTTTGGGGATGGAAGGGTTGTGGGCAAAGTTGTGAAATAAAACTCAGGGCGTCTGAAAGGGACTTCATCTCGCTTGTGACCTTTTGCAGTAATTAGATCTGAATTATAATCAGTCACCTGAATCCTGGAATAGATAAAATAGTTTTTTAATGTTAAAAAGTTTGAGCCCTCCGTTGATTATCCATCAGTGCTTACAGTCCTGTGAAAATAAGATAGATGAGAAACTTGGTCTCTAATTAGACTTCAGTAGATTTACAGTCCTTAATTTATACGCCAGCGCAGCCCGGGCCCAGCGCTAACGCAGATAGAGCCCGCGCCGCAGTTTTCAATTGATTTAACAATTTAATTGCAGCATTAACATCCATTAACATTTAACTAACCTTTTAAACTAACCTCAGGCGCAACCTTAAAGACTAAATGAAGTAAAATTGCATATAAAAAAGTACTAACACCCAGCTGTAAGGAGCCGACGGGAATCTTAAGGGAGATTTAGCATTACTTTCCCGGTGTCAGCGGGAGGGAGTCTGTTTCCCTTCTTGCAAAATTCAGCAGGAACACAGGCTCCAATTTAGAGGGGGAGACAATGGGCACATTTGACAGCGATTGACTCTCATGCCGGGTTTCTTGGCTATGGTGGTGCACTCACCCTGGATGGTGAACAGTGGTCAGCACCAAGGGATAGAGAAAGGCCCAGACCAGGGCCAATCACGCGTCTCGACTAAACATTTAGTTTGGGGGTGACAATCAGCTCACGTAGAGTTGTAGGAAGTCAGACAGAGGGACCCTGTGTGTCATTGAAGCAGGTGTCTCCCCCGGGGGGCGGGTAACATCTTACAAAACCGTATCACAACATCACAACGGGGATACTAACCTTGATACAGCGAAGATGAGGAACATTCCATCACCGCAAATATCTTTAATATTTAATATCATCCCCCCGGTTCACACCCCTCCTTACCCCTGAGCGGCCACTGACCTTTCTTCTTTCTGTATGATTTTCATCTCAAAAAGAGAGACAAAGGGAGAGAGAGAGAGAGAGAAATATCAATGACGAGAGAGTCATGGACCGGCTGCCTCCTGCGCGCCCCCTGCTGGGGATCGAGGAGCCTGCACCCCGGGCCTGTGCCCTGACCGGGAATCGAACCGCAACCTCCTGGTTCATAGGGTGACTCTCAACTGCTGAGCCACGCTGGCCGAGCGGTTAATTTTTTTTTTTTTTTAGGATTGAATTTTCTAACTAAGAATTTCATTGAGGAGGCCGGGATAAGTGCATGCTCCAGTTCACTGTGAGGGAGATTCCCAAACAACAGCCAGCTCCACAGAGAGTCAGCCATGACTCATTCCCCAGTAGGGGAGTCCACGCACTTGGGGGTACACAGAGTCTGGGGGGAGATGGTTTCCAGCAGGTACAGGACTGAGGTGGATTCGTGCTGGTGCTTTGGGGGAAGTGCGTGTCCACAGCAGTGACCTGGGGCTTCCTATCACCCGTCACCTGGCAGGCTTCCCCAGGGAAGTGACCCGTGACGCGTTGCCAGGAACACCCCGAGGAAGGCGGCATGAGCATCGGGAGGGGAAGGATGATGTTTCCGATACCGGGCGGACTGCAGTCTTAGCCATTTGTGGACATCTTTTAAATCGAGTGATGACCCTACTTTCATTTACCTGACCTCCAAAAAGAGGCCTGGAACACTGTGAATGGTACTGGGATGGACGGGTCAAATGATACCCAATGAAAGGAAGCTGTGTTTTGTTTTTGGTTTGTTTGTTTGTTTTTAAAATAACACCCATACTCTTCTGTTTGGATCCCAGCCATGTGTATCTGTGAGGCCAACACGTCTTCTCTTTGGAATTTTCCAAGCATGAACTCGCCTGCCTTTGAGGCAGCTGGTAACAAGCTTGCATTTCAGGTGTGCACAGCTTGCCTGGTAGCTTTCGCATCCTGTCGCCCTGCAGGAGGCGCCCTGGAGGAGGCGGTGTCATGTGTTCTTCCCTCCATAGCTAGTGACACAGCGAATGGACAGAAATGCACACAGGTCGGACTTGACCGGGAAACAGTTCAGTGTGCAGGTTACTGGGCGTGAACTGGGACACGAGGCGATAGAGAAATAACCAAGTTCCTTGTTATTTTTGTTGACCCCCCCCCCCCCTTTAAACTGCCTTTTCTCAACCTCAGCCTCAACAGTTGCCCTCAATCTCTGCCTTTGGCTTGCTTATTGAAAACCCACAGAGCCCTGCTTGCATCAGTCAGCGCCACTCCCCGAATGATGGCCAGGGAACCCCCGTTCTCTTGTTTATCAGCTTCTTCAGCATCTGTTGCCTCTGGAGACCTTTTAAGATCTACACTTCCCGACATCACGGCTACCAATCTTCTGGGGTAAAAAAACCCAACAAACCCAACTGGGCAGTTCGGTTGAAAAATAGAACTAGATCTCCCTCGTGTAGCGCGTCGGGGTGATGGGTGTCACCAGGATGGCCACATCGATGAAGGAGACAGGAATTTAAGATTTAAATCCTCTGATTTTTGGAGTAAAGCGAGAAGTTCATCCGACCATCTAAGCAGCATGGACCTCGCTCATCTAGAATTTAGGATAAATAGGGCGCAGAGCAGATTTTAAATAATGATGTAGGTCTTTAAAATAATCTCAGCTGGGTAACAGGCCATTCATTTTCTCCATCACTGAATGGCACCGGGTATGACCCTGTTGTGCGATGAACAGTTTGAACCTTTATTTCTTTTCTAAAAATCAATTAAAAAATATCAATATAAAAATTGATTTAAAAAAAAATCAGTACATTCGCCCAAGTGTCAGAAATAAGAGGTTGCCATTCTCAGTCCTAAAGCTGCCAGTTTTACCAAAATGATCATAATAGTAGAAAAGATCGGTTGAATGCTTGCTAAAATGTATTCTCAAGTCCAAATGTGGGTAAGTGGGTAAATTCTCCCTGCGATAGAGGCAGCACAATTGCATCTCCATCGGGGTTCCCAGCATGTGTAACAAAAGTGAAACAGAAGAAATCTGCTCTCCGTCAACATGAGGTTAATTTTTTTCCCTAATTGATAGGGGGAGAAATCTCATTTGACTGCCCCGTATTTCTTTCCAAATTAAAGCATAACAACCCAGCGTCGCCACTCTTGGCAAGCTCTCTTTTATCGGGCGTGAAATAAATGGGGTTTCCCTTTATAGTTATGTTTGCTATACTTTCTTGATTATAAATACAAATACGCATTTAAGGAAACAATAGAGATGTCTAGCTCTGTTCATGGGTAGGCAGAGTTTCAAAACACTTTGGTGTTGAGTCAACTGTATAACCTTAACATGATCATACGTATTGATTTAAGTCTCCGGGACAGCAGAGAAAGATCTTTTTAATACATAACATACCGAGAAACATACACCACACATGTTCGTATTTACGTTTAGCGTGATCGGTGATCGTCTGAGATGACAGGAAGCCTGATATGATAGGAAGCGTGTGGTATTTGGAGCCAAGTGGCCTGTACTTGATTATGTTACTGAAGAATAAAATGTGTGAAAAGCCACTTAGTAACAAATTCCTAAAAGGGCATGATGACAATTCCATTTCTTTCATTGGGTGGTTGTGTTGGTTGTGCACTGAAAGGTCGCCGGTTCGATTCCCGCTCAGGCCACATCCCCGAGGTGCAGGCTCCTCGCTCCCCAGCAGGGGGCGAGCGGGAGGCAGCCAATCGATGGCTCTCATCATTGATGTTTTTCTTTCTCTAGCTCTCCTTTCCTCTCTATGAGATCAATAAAAACAAAAAAAATCAAAACTCCGATGATGATATGTATGGACGCATGAGTCTGTTTGGCTTGAATTGAATTGAATTGAATTGAATTGAATTGAATTGAATTGAATTGAATTTGAATTGAATTTGAATTGAAAAGGCCACACCACTTGCTCCCAAACCCAGTCAAGCTTCAAATCGTAATTGAATCTTCGTTAGCCTGCGAGCTCATTGTTTAAAATTTAAGCACAGTTGGTACACAAGCCTCTGTTGGTTAGGTTAGCTTCAAGTGTGCAATACAGTGATTCAATATTTTTATACCTTACGATGTGATTGCCCCAGTATTTCTTGTCATCGTCAGTCACCGTGGACACTTATCCCAATATTTTCGGCTGTACCCCCTCCCCCCGCTTTTCCTCCCATCGCCCCACCTCCTCCCGTCTGCCAGCCACCCCTTCGGTCTCTGTTTCTGCGAGTCTGTTTTCCTTTTGTTTTTAGATTCCGCATATAAGTGAAACCATATAGTATTTGTCTCATGTTTCCCCCCATCAATATTCCGTCAATATACAGACATTCTTCTGTGCCAATATAGATGGCGCAGAGGTCTATCTATATAGAAAAAAAATGTTATGTCATGTATGACAGACATATTTATAATTACGCTTTCTCCTAAACCAGGTAGAAAGACATTTGTCTCCCCTGGAACCTTTTCTCGCTCTGATGGTGCAGGTGGCTGGCTTTTCAGCCATTCATTTAAAAAAAAAACAAAACCCACAAACTTGGTCCTTGCCAGTTTGGCAGCGATTTGGAGCTAGGTGGGCATGGTCTGGCAAGAACTGAATGATTAATCATATCATTCCGATAATCTGTAATTAAAACAAACAAACAAAAGGCCATTATCTAGGGCCATCTCTTGAAAAATATGGTTGATTTCTGACCAGGACACCAGGGAGAAAGTGCTTTCTTGCCCCAAACAGCAAAGAACACAGGTGTATCGACAGGGTTAAGGCAGTTAAGTATATGTTTTAACGGAGTTGTGCTTTAAAATCACTTCTAATTTATCCACTCGCCAGACATGGATTGAGGTAAAATGATCAGCCGTAATGTGCAATAGAAAGATATATACTTTTTTAATTGTAGCCAAGAGGAAAAAAAGCAGCATGGGATAACTTAATCGTTGCTAATTATAATATCACTGAGGTAATTACAATAGATTTTGATTGTCTCATTTTCCCACCCGAGGAGGGCACAATGCTGGCATTCCTCTTAATACATATTTGTTTTTCGAGACGAGCTGACAATTACACTAATTGTAGTCACAGCGTGAAACTTGGTTTTTAGAGAAAAACCCGTCGACATGTCACATGGGAGAGACGCACCCTCTCTGTCTGGTTAGGTGCAAATTAAAGACACATTAATTGCTTTGTTTGTTGTGGGGAGAGATCTCTGCGTTGCCAGTTTTTAAGGAGAAAAAACCCATTTCGAAGTCCCCAACGGTCTCAGGAGAGCGTCCGGGTGCTTCAGCGGGCCCCTCGCAGGAAGGGGCTGGAAGGCAGCCAGTCCTCTTTACCTGGGACACCGTGGAGCTCAGGTCGGCCCCTTGCATTCGGAAAGGTGAGGGGTCATCCCGGTAAGAAAGCGCCAACGAAAGCTGGGGTTTTAGATGCACCCGAGGCTGCTCCTGCAAAAGCCCATTTGGGCACCAACCGTCTCTGTGCACGGGGTGTGCCCGCGAGGAGCTGGGTGCAAAAGTGTTGCTGGTGCGAGCCCAGGGTGGGGCACAAACGGGAGGCAACCTCTCTCTCTCTCTCTCTCTAATCAATAAACATACCCTCAGGTGAGGGTAAAAAAACACCGCCACAAATAGTTTAAGGCAGCCTTCGATGAGCAGCGAGGGCCAATGATGACGCTGGTTGGCGCGGTTGACAAGGGCTTTTCTAAGCGGGTTGTAAAAGATGGGGAGGCGCCCAAGGAAGCAGCTGATACCTTCGGCGACCTCACATTAAAACCCAACCAAGCCCACTGCCCTACAGACACAGCTCACGAAACCGAAATTGATACGCTCAAGCCACAGAATGGAACGGTGGGTGCCATAAATAACAATAACGGAGGCAGAGAGGCCCTAGGAGAAGATGGGCAGAGAGGCAGGTGATGAATGAAAACGTTGGAACTGGCTAGTAAGTGCCCAGGAGCCTCAGCCTCACCCACACAGCCCGACAAAGCGGCATTATTTTTGTTAATAATATAGGCGGAGGTTTAAAGCATCATTGAAACACAATGCTTCATTTTTATGTGTGAAAACGTGCCCTTTCCCTTGAGGTCGACGCCACAGAAATAGGACATGTGGGAAAAGCTTGTGCGTAGGTGTCGGTTCTGTTATTTAAGGGCACAGAGTGTAAAACAGTTCCGCAGCTGCCTTTAATAAAAATGTGTCAAGAACGAAGCATTTAGAAAAATATTTTTATTGATTTTTTAGAGAGAAAGGAAGGAAGAGGGAGAGAGAGAGAAACGTTGATGTGAGAGCAAAACATCAATTGATCGTGCCCACCGGTGATGGAGCCCGAAACCCGGGCATGTGCCCAGACCAGGAATCGAACCTGTGACCTTCTGGGGCACACACAGGACGATGCCCAGCCAACTGAGCCACACCAGCCAGGGCGAGAGCAATGCATTTTTATCTTGAAATATGGCATTTGAAGGAAAATGGGCCTCTAAATTAGTGTAAATACACTAATTTGTTGGATCCAGTAACTTTATAGTCTGTTTCTTGGCCTCCCCGTCATTGAGTGCCCTGCAGTAGAAGACCCCTGAGTCACTTGGGGGGGTCTTCTGATTGAAACATTGGGGCCCTTTAAAGCGATCACATCCGTTGTGATCTTTTCCCATTAGCTCATCTTTTCCTTAAGCTATTTCAACTGAGAATTAGGCAAATATATACTCACTTCTGTTTGGTTTTTATCTTCTGAGCTGGTTTAGCTTCTCACGTTTGTGACCTTTACTTTTGTCGTATTGATTTCTCCCTTCTTCCTGGTCTGGGCGGCTTGGAAATGATACCTCCCTACGAAGATCTGTCTGCGAAATCTTTTGCGGGGGAAAAAGAGCAATCGAGTTGTGTCCCCGGAATCACTCTTGTCCGTTCCTGAAAGACACGCAGGGTAAACGATGGCCAGCAGAACAGGACGGTTTAAAAACCGCAGTGGTTCTGCGGGGTCTGAGCACCATGCTCACCTCCCTCCCAAAGGAATAATTAATTATACGAGGGCAGCTCGAGTCCTGCTGTCAGTGTTGTATGTAAGATTGATGCAGGATAAATCCCCTTAGCATGTAAATAATTCAGGGTTTAAAGTACTCGGTGAACAAACAAATACAAAAAAATTCAAAATGTTGCCCTGCTCCCTTAGTGGTGAGTTATCCAGTCTTGGTTTTGCTCCATGGCCGGGGATAGCAGAGGATCAGTCAACGTGAAAAATAATCTCTTTGTCGCCCTACACGCTCTGGGAAGACCTGGTTGCGTGCAGAGTGGCTATTTTACTTGACTTTGTGCAACGTGTTGTTAAATGTGGCCCTAAGAGATTATATTGGTTGACCTCATATAGTAATATCTTTGGGATTTGAGTAGGGTCTTAAAGAGAATTAAGAGGGTAAAAGGGGAAAGAAAAGTCCACCGGATTTGGGGAGATTGGTATGAAGGTAGAGATAATTCTGAAAGAGAGGGGAAAATGATAAATTAGCCTGATTGGAGCAGAGGCTTCCGGTAGTTGGGACTAGACTGGGACAGAGTCTTGATCAGGAGAGTTAAAGCATATTTTTATTTCATCCAGAGGTAACAGAGATTGCTATGAGCTAAATGTTTGTGTGTCTCCCAAAATTCATACACGAAACCTAATCCTGAATACCACGGTATTAGGAGGTGGGGCCTTTGGGAGGTGACTAGGTCATGCGGGTGGGGCCCTCCTGAGTGGGATTAGTGCCCTTTTAAAGGAGGCCACAGAGACCTCTCTGTGAGGCCTTCTCTGAACCAGAGAGTGGGCCCTCATCAGAATCTGCCGGTGCCTTGATTTTGGACTTCCAGCCCCCAGAACTATAAGAAATAAATGTTTGTTCTGCCTCCTCCCACCCCATTTTCCCTCTGGTAGAAGATTTGGTAAAGCGGGGGAATCAATGGTGACGGAAGGAGACTTGACTTGGGCTGGTAAACGCACCATACAATATACAGGTGATGTGCTGTAGAATTGTGCACCTGAAACCTGTATAATTTTATGAACCAACGTCACCCCAATAAATTCAATTTAAAGAACAGAAAGAAATGTTTGTTGTTTAAGCCACCCAGTCTACGGTATTTTTGTTTTAGTAGCCCCAACAGACTAAGACAGAGCTACATTAAGGAGTCCCGTGGGGAAGCTGGTAGAAGATGTATTATGAAAAGATTTTGAGAGCATGAGCTTTTCTCAAATCTTCATTAATTTTCATTTTGCCTCTCGGTTTGGGAGCATGTAATTGCTAGGAGTCTCAGGAGGATGCCTCTTCTATTCTCTATCCCGAGTGAGACTGAGCAGCTCCTGACAGATGGACATTTGTTGTATATTTAAGTGGTTCCGCGGAGGAGGTGCCCTGGCCTTGCAAGGTGGTCAGCTGCATTTTGTATAATGCCTGCACGGTTGAGAAATTCAGCCTGTCATTTAGCTCAAGTCCAGTCTTCAGTGGGTGCCAGTCTTTTCAGTGAACTTGGGATGAGCAAGGGGCGGAGCCTTTGCCAAAACATGGTACCCAGAGAAACTATATCCCAACTCCCTGAAAATAGGTAGCTGCTGTGTAGCAAGGCACTGCTCTATCTAAATGACCCACATAATGAAGCACTTTTCTATTTTTCTATGGGATTCTAACGCTTGTGTAGTTTAGAGCAAAAATCTAGACTATTATTACATTTTCATGCTTTGTATATGCTCTCTCGTCTTTTTGAAAATTTCTTTTTTTAAAAAAATATTTTTATTTATTTCAGAGAAAGGAAGGGAGAGGGAGAGAGCTAGAAGCATCACTGATCGGCTGCCTCCTGCACACCCCCGACTGGGGATTGAGCTCAAACCCAGGCCTGTGCCCTGACCAGGAATGGGACTGTGACCTTCTGGTTCAGAGGTTGATGCTCAATCACTGAGCCACACCGGCCGGCTGCTGTCTCATCTTTTTGGAAACACTTCCTTTGTTTTTCTGACAAAATCCAACTCAACCTTCAAGGGTCAATTCTGATGTCGACTTTTCTTTTTTCAGGAAAACCTTTTCTGACGCCCTGTAGTTCCTTAAAGCAACTTTTCTTGTAACAGGCATCGCATGGCTGTAACTGTCCTTCCCCCCGTCTGGCATTCTCCCTGGTCTTCAAGGCCCGATGCATTCAATATCTGGGATACGACAGCAAAAAATCACTGTGTGGGCCCTGGCCGGGTAGCTCAGTTGGTTAGAGCATGGTCCCGATATGCCCAGGTTGTGGGTTCGATCCCCGGTCACGGCACGCACAAGAACCAACCAACGAATGCATCAGTAAGTGTATTGAACAACCCTTTCGAGATCTCTCCCCCTTTTTCTTCCCTGGTCATTCATTATTTTATTTCCTTGAGGTTTGATTAAATACCTTGCTCTGTTACCAGAACAAAATTAATGATTCAGGTGCACAAGGAACCAAATTAATCTCTCCTGACCTTTCTAATATGAAGTGTGGCTGTAAAACAGAGAACTTTGTACAAACTGAGGTTAAGCATGATTAAGGAATTCCTGTGCAACATGAAGCTATCCCCCATGCTGGTTTTCTGATGAAAGGTTTTATAACTTCAGGAAATACTGTTACAGATTTAAATTTTTTTTTTTTAAAACTATGTTTTTGTTGATTTCAGAGAGAGGAAGGGAGAGAGAGAAACATCAATGATGAGAGAGAGTCATGGATCGGCTGCCTCTTGCACGCCTCCTACTAGGGATCTGGGCCTGTGCCCTGACCGGGAGCCAACCATGACCTCCAGGTTCATAGGTCGATGCTCAACCGCTGAGCAACACCAGCCTGGCAGATGTATATATTTTTAAAGTCCTTTCATTAAAGATGATTTTGGAACCATTAGGTTTTGGAAGGGAGAGAATTAAATCACACACACACACACAGACACAGACACACACACAACTATACCTAGAATGGAAGTTAATATTTTACTTTCAGCTCTTTGTCACGTATAAATTTCACCGCCATAGAAATACTCTGAGCCGTAGCAGCTACAGGTTTTACATACTTGGTTAATTAGCAATTCTTACCAAACCGAGTGTATCATTTCTCTTTAGAACCCTACGTGGCCTCGATTAGACATATTTACGGGAAAAGTCAATGGCTAAGACATTAGAGGCCAACCTCAAAGTCAGAACAGAGCAACCGTAGGCCTTAGAGAAGTGCTTTATTAGCCAAGAATTGGTTGGCTATTGATCCTGGTCTGTGTCTCTGGTCACAGTAGCACTTACCCTAATTTTTTCTAGTGTAAATATAAGTAAATCTGAATGGGTGTTGCTGAAGACCATCTGTAAATCTGCATCTTGTGGTTTGGATTGTAATTGTAGTTACTGGAAGGTTCAATATGTGGGGCATGGTGAGGAGACAGGCTGTGGCCCGGCACCCTGCTCTCTGCAAATACCTCCTGGAGCACTTTCTCGGGGCTATTAAAGCAACTCTGGCTCTCTCTCGCTGCTCAGAAACACAAACCACAGGGGTACTGAGCCCAAAGGAAACTGGGGGCAGGGACAAGCCTTGTCGGAGAAATGTGCATTTAACTTAGACTCCTCTCCCCCACCCCCAACCCCCTGAGGTCAACCAAGCAATTAAGGAGGAAAGATGGGAACAGGGTTTTTTTTTCTTTTCTGTTTTCCTGAAGATAAACAGTAATAAATTCACATTTGTTGCAACCTAATCTTGCTTTTACCTTTTATGCTTCCTTTCTCCTGCCCCGTTGGCCCCTCCTCCATCTAGATCTGATATTAGAGACTCTCCAACAAATGCTGTATTCCCACCGCAGGCGACAATCTCCCCGGTACCCTGGGAAACGCCTCCCCTTCCGGGTTAATCAGGGTTAATGGGGATTGCGTCTCGCCTGCATATTGCCAAATTTTGAGCTGAATGGGAATGCAGGTGGGAAATGGTTTCACCCAGGATGTAGCCGGCATCAATAAAACATCGAAGGGATCCCACGGCGAGAATCTGAATGGCATCCATTCAGATGCGTGACTGGGATAGCGACGTATCATCATTGTCATTCTTTCCAAAGGACTCTGTACCTGTAACTTGGGTTGGGAGGTGACACGGTTGCTGCTGCAGGAAAACTGGTGAAAGAATTAAGCGAGTGGAATTGTGTGACCAGCACCTGCCCACTCTCACCAATTACAGCAGAGGCGTTCAGAAGAGACGGGGTGGGGTGGCGAGATGGATCTTGTGGATCTTCTCTGGCAGCCAGTGATCTGCTTTCTGGTTGCAAGGTGGTTACCCACTAGTGTGAAGCAATGATTTGTGCTGATTGGGGGGCAATCTATTTAGCAGCAAGCGATTGGCTCTTCTAAGAGGCACATTTGTTTTGGAGCTGTTCTTTCTCCCTTCAGTGGTTTTCCGTCGTTTAGTCCCAGCCCTAATGAATTACGAGATCCCCAAAATTGGTATTTCCAGTTCATGCCTCAGTGCCATCCCACATGCTGTTCCCTCCACCTCGCACACCGTTCCTTCCTCCTCTACCTGGCGATTCTTCGTACTTTGGAAACTCTGGCCAAGGGTAACTTCCCCTGGAAAGTACTTTTATGAACCCCTCCGCCCCCCATCTGTCTTCATTTAAGGATGTGTGCTGAAATGTAACAACATGCCAGCCTCCGAGAGTCCCCCCCTAAACTGTGAATTCTCTGGAAACGGGGAGTGTGTTAATTTCTCCATCTGCAGAAAGCAGCTCTCAGAGTCTTTGGCACACGGCCACCATACTCAATGGATATTGATAGATAATGAATGAATGAAGGCATCTAGTCTACCTGATTAAGGGTTTTAAGGGTGGAGATTTTAGGGGCGGCCCTAGGAGAAGATCTCAGTAGAATATTCAGCAGCTTTCCAGGTGGGTCCTCTCAGAGTGGAGTCTCCACTGATGGGTCAGCTCCAGGACGGGGCGTCTTTATCCGATGCAGCAGGTCCGGAGGGCAGCTGTGGCTGGTTTTGTTGCTCTCCTGGGCCTGGAGCTGAAACACCGGTGAGGCCTAGATGTTATCTTTAGAGAGGAGAGGTCATGGGGTCCAAACCATGTCACCAGCGATAGGCTAGCGGAGGAAAGGCCACCCTGGGGGCGAGGTCCCACCCTACAGTTATCCTTTGCTAGGCACCCAGGGCTTTCCTCCCTGATATCTCCTAGCCCAGGAGATAGTCTGTGGAATCAGGAACGTGTAATATCCAATGTTTAGAGTGGTTTCCGCCAGCTGCCAGCATCTGAGAATTCATTACCAGTGGCGTCACAATGAGGCAGAGAGCTCGAAAGTTAGGGGACCACGGTGCACTCGTGGTTAGAAAGATGTGCCAATGAGAGAGGCACCTGGAGATCACGTGGCTGTCTGCTTCTGTGAAATCTACCAAAAAGCTACTGGAACTAATAAGTGAGTTTGGCAAAGTCATTATCTTATGTTTCAAGGTATCAAAAATTAGTACAGCAACTTAGATGTTCACGGACAAGAGAATGAATGGTTAAGTCCGTTATGCCGTGTCCACCCCGTGGCTTCCATAGAGACGCTGAAACAGTGCGATCCAGACATGATCTATGGGCAGAAAACAGTGCCCGTAATACCCAGCAGAATAAAACTATTTTTACATGTGGAATAATTGTATTCTCGGCCGCACATAGTGTACCTGTACATATACACACCGGTGACTTTTATTTTCTTCCACGTACAGGTTTTTTTTTTTTATTTCTGAGCCTTTTTGCAAAAAGCAGGCATTGTTTTCAAAATCAGAAACTATTCTTCCTGCCTGGGTGAAAATGCACCATTCACTTCTTGCCATTGGCCTTGGCTGCGGCCCAGAAGTCCGCTCTCAGGATGTGGGGAGATGGGTCTTTCCTGTGAAGCTGATGGTCGTGGCCCCTGACCCGCTCTTTGATTAACACTGAGACCAGCTGACTTGAAGTTAACATGTGCCGTTTCACACAAATGGTAAGATCGGCCTTCTAAATAATTCTTAAAGACGTCCGGATTTACCAAAAGCACATTTAATCTCCAAAATGTGCAAAGAAATAGCTCAGAGAAAAAATAAAAACCTCTTTTTTTTTTTTCATGACCACGGGCCATCTGCAGGTGCTGTGCTCATCTCCCTAACAGACGACCCAAATCTGGGCAGTGAAACCCAAGGCAGTGCCGAAAAACAAAGGCAATTCCCGGGAGACGGTGATCTTTCCAATGACCCAGCCGGTCTCTCCGAGCCTTTGAATTCCGCCTTGATGTTTGAATGAAAACACAGAGGGAAAAGGCAGGAGCTAATTCTATTGATTGGCGCGACTCAGAACCATAGCATGAAAGTCACACAGTGATACGGAGAGGGTGTGACATAAAAACAAACCTGGTCCCGTCTGACTGAATCGCGTGCCCTGACCTCCTGAGGTCCCGGGGTGGATACTTGCCGCACATCGAGCCAGAGTTCTGTTGGGGACTCATTTATTAATAAGCAAATAGATCGAACCTTACGTGCATTCTATCTGGCCTCTTCTGAAATGAAAACGTTTAGATGAGAGAAAATGAATGATTTGTTTTCTGTGCTAGTTTTGTGGATGGGATCTTGAAAATGATTTGACTCTATGTCACTTGGGTCATGGTCCTCTGCTACCTACCTACCCCCACCCCATCGCTCCATGGCTCCCAGTTGCCTCCTATGGGGGGTCCATTGCTTTAGAGTTGGACACACAACTGCCAGTAGCAACTGTGGCCAAGACCCTCTGTGCCCCAGAGCGAGTGTCTGATGCTCGAACATGCAGGGAATGAATGCAGGACATTAAGCTCCATGATGCATCTCGAGTCCTAGACCAGGAGCTCATCGAGCATGTGGGAAATGCTCAGTATATTTCCATTCCTTCTTTGCAGGGTAACTTATCACCCTGATGCCCAAGTCACCTCCCCTGCCTGGCATATCTGCTATCTCCTTTCCCCACCCCCCAGGCATCACCCCTTTGTGACCTCACAGTGACAGTCTCGTCCCAACACCTCCACTCCTGGGAATCCACTGCCTGCCAAAGCTTTTCTCCCCCCTTGGATTTTTGTAGAATGCTGAGAACTTGGGCACCCTGGTCTCAGGGGCTGCAAATCCCACAGGGTGGGGATGGGGTTCAGGGTATCGCTGTCCCCGTTGCCTGGGCTGGGCCTTGCTCACCTGGCCTCCACTTCCCTTTTCTGACACGCCTAGGATGAAACTACCTATTGGCACACAGATTTAAAGCCCTGTATGTTTGGGGGAAGTCACATCACTCCCACTCGCTTATGTGTGACCGTGTTTGGGGAACTAACCTCCCCAAGGCGTCTCTGAGTAGTGGGGCAGCAGGGAGACCAGGCCAGCTCTCACCTCCCTCAGCCCAAGAGGAGGGGCATCTTCTTCTCCAATCGTATTTAGATCATTGGAACTAACTGAGTCAGCTTTTAATTAAAGTAGAGATACCTGGTAGAGGTTTCGTGTGTCTTCAAAGATATGACACCCAGGTGCCATATTGAGAGAAAAAAATAATCTGTTTACAGACAGCTGTCTTTCAACACCTGGAAACCGGCATTTGTCCAGTCGAGAGAGGCTGGTGGGAATATTATTTGTTCCCTGGAGCGTTGTCTCTGCCAAAAAGAGCCCAACTGCCCTTAGAATCAACTCGACACACTGCCCAAGACATGGATTAAAGGAGCAAATAAAATCGATCCCTTAACAATAAGAGGATATTCCAATGAAATCTGTGTTTTTTAGTTTGGTAAAATAGTACACTATCAAAATTAAAAATTTTGTTCAAAGCCATCAAGATCATGAGCCCAGATCTTGAAATGTGACAGGGGACCCATTCATAGACCCTTGGGGACCAGAGGGGCGTGGAGAGGGTCTCAAAGAACAGTCGTGAAACAAAGGAATGAATGGGGGTCTGCCCACTGCCACTTGTCCCAAATGCCTCAGGGCCATCACTGAAATCTCAAATGCTGATGAAGATCCAGGGATGATCCATCCAATCTTATAAGTGGATCCGGTCATCGTCTTACTGGAAGTTCAGCGAAATTTGCACATAGCCAAGCAGGTCATGAGTGGAAGATACATTCTCCAGTGCCTGATATGTGAGGCTCAAGGGATTGTGACAAATACACCTGCCAGCCAAATAGTATTTTCTTATAAGAAGCATCCTGAGAGCAATTCGGACACTCTGTGGATTGTCACTGTGTGAGGGGAAGAGGCAGTGTTCAGTCGTCCATTACCTGTGGCCAACTCCCGCAGCTGTAAGTGGAGATGGAAGAGTGCCTGGCGTATGGGAGGGAGCCTCTACCAACAGTAGCTATTATCGCTGTTAACCGCTCTTCAAGGTGCCTACTTTTCGCAAGCGTAGCAACGCGGCCTGGAGGATGCATTTCCAACTTCTCCAGGCTCCCCATGATGGTCCATTGGACCAGTCTGTGGTCAGAGTAAAACACTCAGGATTGGTTTTAATGAGCTACCACCCATCTATTAACCCTTCCAGATTCTTTTAATCATCTTATTGGGTGAAGGTCTCTAGGGCGCAGCGGTTGCCTCTCTAGGTCTGGCAGCCTCTCAGTCAGTGGTCTCGGGCATACCACCTACAATTACACACACTTCCCATCGGGAGGTCCGTTTAGTAATAGCTCTGGTGAACAGAGCACCTTGTAAATAAGGGAGTGTCGGCGCTTTCACATTGGTTTCTATTGTGCAAGATTCTGTGACTGTAAAAACGGTTTCAGGTTAAGCGCAGCCTTCGCACGTCCCACGTAAGGACTGCTGTTTCCCTTCGGGGAGACACGTACTCGGCTCCTGTGACGCTCTAGGCACCCGCAGGTCATGAGATACAGAGGTGAGTTCCCACCCGCCTGGGGTCTGTGGTCCACATGAGATGACAAAGACTGGTGCTGGGCCATATAAGAGAAGGACAGGAAAGGCCAGAAGGCACAGGGCAGGAGGCCTGGGCTACTTGGACCTTCTGAGCGGTGGATTCGCCAACTACCATGCGAAGGACAGGGAGGCCTTGGTGAGGTGACAGCCAGGTCCAGTGAAAGGCCCGGGTGAAGGCCCAGGAGACAGAATGAGCAGGGTACTTTCTAGGGTGTTTAAAGGAGTGGGGGATGCCGTCCATCGGGACCCTATGGGCCAAGGGTCAAGGGCGTGGGGTAGGACTGTAGAGGTGGGCAGCTTCCCTCCCGGAGGGCCGTCTTACTCATGTAAAACCTTTGGGGACAGCAAGAGAAAATAAAACAAACATGCATTTCCTTCCTTTCACTCACGTGGGAATCATCTCCCCGCGAATCTTTGAGGAGACGACATTCCATAGTATGTCAGGTATGTCCGTGGTATATATTTATGACGTCATATTGACGTCAGCCCCAGGGCAGGGTGGGGTGATTATTGCGGATGTCTTCCAGCCCACGCTCTCATTCTCTTGAAAACATCAGGAAAAAAAATGTACACAGATACAATAGTGCAAAAGCCAAAAAGATATTTGTTTTACTCTAAAAAAAAAAAAAAGCTAACTTTCCTTTAAGGTCCCAACGCCAGTTTGCCGTTGTAATTTCTTAAAGGTGCCTACTTTGAAATCAATAGTAAGTGACTATGGGCTAATTTTCATTGATAAATTCCTGATTAAAATTAATGTCCACCTAAGCTTCCAAACTGTACCTATTAATAAAACTCTAATTGGGATCACATGTAGCCGATGTCTTTCTATGGGTTCAATCGATCTGGTACAGATCTTGCCCTTCATTGACTTCTGCCTACCCCAGGGGGGTTTTCAGGGTGAGGGGGGGCATCTCTGTGCTGATACCCCCCAAAGCAGAACTAAGGCAGGAGGGCACCTGCCACTTAATTTAGATGTCCCGTGGCATCCCTAACACACAGCACCGATGGCAGACGATGCTGTTAGTGGACAGGTCCCGAGGGTCACTGGCTCTGAAAAGCCAATTGCTGCTCTTAAAAGCTAGACCGTCAGAAAGCTCGGTGTTCTAGACACCCTGGCTCCAGCTCCATCTACAGAACTTTAAGTGCCACTTGCTGAAAGTCTGGAAAAACCATCTCCTGTCTGTGTCCGCACAGAGCGTCATTATGTGCCGCACAATAGCGCAAGAGCCAAACAGCTGGAACCAGGCGAGGAGCCAGTGTCCTCCATTCAAACAGTCCTCAGCCTTCAAAGGGAAGCAGTTTACTTGCATCCCGGGGAAAATCAGTTCCCATGCAAGAGGGGCACATGAATATTGATTCGTTTGAACTGAAAGGAGTACTACTAAATGATTCTTTTAAAACACCCCTAAGGTTCCTTTTACCCTTAACATTGCCGAGCGAACGTGAACTCGGGGGATCTCAGCGTGCAGGGGGGAAAAAAACAAAAAAAAACCCTAACTAAATAAAGATCTATTGGGGATCTAAAGGCCCAAAAGAAAGAAAGGAAAAGTCAATATCTATTTTTGCTGTTTTCAAATGAAATAGGAATAAAATTTGCTTTAGCTCTAAAACTCCAAGCTAATCAAAGAGCAGCCCGGTGGCTAACGGGAATTCAATGGAAGGCCCCTGACTCCTCTGCAGGGGTGGGCGATGCGAAAGTCATAGATTAAAACCACTGAAAAGAAAGATCTCAAAGATCCGATTTTTATCTGAGCGCCAAGCAGCCCTCGAGTCTTCAGAGGTGCTCAGAAAATGCCAAGAGAAAAGACTCCCAGCACTTTTTCCTGTGTTTCTACCAGACTCAGGAGCCAAGAGCCCCTGCTCTGCCTTCGGTCCCCAGCTGAGCTATAAACTCACGTGGGTGGAGCAAACTTAAGGCGAATCGTTCTAACCTCACTGTTGAGATGGCCGGTAACTTTGTGAATGGGCTTGAGAGTGGAAGGGATTTTGTTCCGCTTAATTTAACCTGAAATAAATGAAATTCTCTCTCTCTCTCTCTCTCTCTCTCTCTCTCTCTCTCTGTCTGTCCATCTCTCTCTAAAATTTCTCTTAGCTTTCATGGCTAGCTGACCATTCCTCATTTCTCCATCCCATTTTCTTTTCTTTTTTTAAATTGATTGATTTGAGAGAGAGAGAAACATCAATGTGTTATTCCACTTTTTGATGAATTCACTGGTTGATTCTTGTATGCGCCCTGACCAGGGACCGAACCCGCAACCTTAGCGCATCAGGATGACCCTCTAACCTGCTGAGCTGCCCAGCCAGGGCTCTGTGAACATTTTCAATGCACCTAAAAGCCTGGAGACGTCAACAACGCCGATCAAAGGAAGGTCACAGACGACCGAAACAGGTCAAAGTAGTATTACCCAAGTAAGGCAAGTAGGGCCTAAGCTCCTCCACTTTTGTTTGACCATGGAGGTGATTCTGGCTCTGTCATCTGCACTAAGACACCGATAAATAGTCCCGGGCCTCTTCCTCAGCTCTCATCGGCATTAACGTAAGAAGAACAGTGTGTCGCAGGGATTGTCAGGCCGCTAAGGACACATGCAGCGACGTTGGAACAGAGACTAAGATGTGACACAAAATCCCCCTTTCTTATTTCCTATCTTGACAATCCATACGACCCTCCCACAAAGGAGGGGAAATCACTTGTGGAAAATCTTCTTACTGAGTGTGAATATCTCCACTCCCAGGCCCGGGGTCAGCTAATGCGTTCCGGCGACGCAGAGGAATCTGCCCAACACTGACAGGCCCCGGTGAGGCTTAATTTGACTTATTGCATATTTATGAAATTAACGGTGGGATTCGATCCCATGGGAACGTACGGTCGCTAAGTCCCGAATTCAAAGCAGGAGGAATCTGAAATCTTGAGGAGGTGACAGAGAGAGAGAGAGACACCAAGTTGTGTGTTAAATACAGGAGCTTGAGGGCAAAGTAAAACAAACACATGGCTTCATTTTTTTTTTTTTATAAGTGACCCATGCCCACTGTTATGAGTGAGGGGTTATCAACTCCCAAGTCCTCTAGCTCCGAGGATATGCTCCATTTGCAGGCTAATATACCCACTGTGGACTCCAGGGGTCATTATCAATAGCTGAGCTGCAAAATGCATGTAGGTAGAAATAGGGAAGGAAGGAAGGGAGGGAGGGAGGGAGGGAGGGAGGGAGGGGCCTCAATAGCCTGTCCACATTTTGTGACCTAGCAAGAAGGATGCTAATGGACTATTATAAAAAATATCATAGTTGGTTATGGATCCCAGTTATTTCCAGCGGGTATTTGTAACCCCTTCGTTAACAATGACAGGCAGGCAGCAGGTGACTATGGCAGCCGATTGGAAAATGCCACCTCCTTCTCTCATCGTGGAAATCCGGCCCCAGCCTGAGGGGCAGTGAGACCCAGGGACCGCGCTCGAGGGCCTCCTGGCTCCGCGGCGAGGCTCTGAACAGTGTCCGCGCCCAGCTGCAAAGGCGAGTCGAACATCTGTCTGACGTCACTCGGGGTCGGAGCAGACGAGCTCCGCCTTCTTGTCACGGGGGCCATTGAATGAAAACTTGACATCCTGAACGTTCCAGGACTGACCGGAAGGAAGAATTTGAATTTTAGTAGGTCACAGGCACGGGATGCGCTTGGGAACCTGGGTCAAGTTTGGCAAATACAACCCACCGGGTGGGTAAACCCTGGGCTCCCGGTTGGAGAAACTGTTGAGACCCACACACCCTCCCGATGGGGAACTTCTGGGCCGTCGCCAGGCAGATTCTACGGGGCCACTTCAGTTTTTACAGCAGAGAATTATTGCCAAGGAAACTTGCCCTGACCGTTCAAGATGCGAGGCACTAAAGCATATTTATAACAATCGTCCCCTTCACAAAAGTAAGCAACACGGCAGGGACTCGGAAAAACGCAGCGGGAAGGCTATAAATCCGGGTACAGCGTGGCCAACGCAGACTGTGTGAGCAGCAAGGACTATGGGGGAGCCGTGGGTTGAAATGAGTTGGCCGGACCTTTTCACTCCAGTGAAATTTTCACGGAAGCCGGTGCCTCAGTGGAAATCGTGCCCATGACGCCTTGAGGAAGCTGGATGGCGCAGGAGCGTCAGCGAGGGGCCGGGAAGAGGCGGTCTCCTGTGGGTCCTGCCTAATTCTGCAAAGAAGAGCCGTTTTTTTTTTCATGGAAACCCAGGGAAATACCGAGCCTCGCTCTGGGGCTCATTTTGGATATTTCATGTTATATCGTATGTACATAACCACACACCCGTCCGTTTGCACAGAGCCCGTAAAACAATTCCGTTTTTAAACGGACGTTGCGCGCGTGCAGGAAGCAGCCGATTGATGATGTTTCTCTCTCATCGATGTTTCTGTCTCTCTCTCTCTCTCTCTCTAGAAGTCAATAAAAAAAATATTTAAAAATATTAAACACTAATAGGTATTTTCCCAATTATTTGATACACTTCAACATTATCTTTTAAAAGGCTTGTGCGCACGTATCCAAAATAAAAAATAAAAAATGGGCAGCTCGTAATTTGGGGGCCGACTTAGCACAGGACTAAAGATTTCAGTCGTTCGTGACTCCCTAAAATATACTAATAATGCTGAGCCCTAACGACCCTGTAGACCGTTTTCAGCCCCGTGATGTGTTTCTTTTATCTTCGGCTGCCAGGAAGCGTCATTTGGGAGTGTGGCTAAACTTTCTGCCTCTGCCTCCCTATGTTTTATCTTTAAAAGCGAGCCTCTTGCGCCGCACTACTAATCTAGTTATTAAACAGACCCAGCAGTGCCCGGGAAACAATGTAGCCAGTGATCCAGGTGGCGCAGAGCAGGCTGATGACTTCATACGCCGCGTCCCCGGCTCGGTGACCCAGAAATCTCCTTTGATACGCCAGGCAGGAGAGCGAGCTTGAAAGGATCAGGAGGAGAGGGGGCCCCCGATGAAGCCATCATGTGACAAGAATCCTAAGACTGCTGCGGAAAGAAAGGAAAAAAAAAAAAAAAGCGAGGCCAGGATGGAGACGTTGGAGGCGCCCCGGTGGCCACTCGCGTGGCCAGGGCGCCGTGACCGCCACCGAGGACGTGGCCTGCGCGCTCCAGGCCGGGCCAGGCAGGGAAACAAGGGATCTTCGATAAATTAAGGAAATCTCCATGGAAATGAGCATGAAACATTTTCCCATCGGCCGCTTTTCGCAGCCGACGGGTCGCTGGTTTAGCCGCCCTCTTACTCCCCAGCCACCCTGGGTTCCCAGCCCGGCCGGCCGGGTAATGTCGCCTTCCTCCCATGGGTACCCCTCTTAGACCATCTTCCAGGGAAAAGGGATATTGTTGTTATTGCAGCCGCTGCGTTGTCATTGTTCATGTCACTGAGGGGGCTAATCCTCGGCCACGGCTGCATTAGTCGAGCCTCCAGGACTGTGACTCCCTCGGATGCCACCACCGGCCCCAGCTCAGGCGCCGAGGGAGCCTCAGAGAGCAGCCCGGCCCTTTCTCACCCCTAAGCCGTCCCCGCCTTTTCCAAATCCAGCTGCCCCGCTTTCCCACGTTCTGACCGTGTCCCGTGCACCCGTCAGGGGCCTGTCACCCTCCAACAGGTGGAGAGCCCCTGCCCTCGGCCCCGCCCCTAACATGTGGGGGCGCCGGGAACCCCAGGAAGCGCGCACCTGGGCAACAAGGGGGCTCAGCGCCCGCAGGATGGGTGTGTGTCTGGGGTGGGTGTGCGCGCGGGTCCATGCGCCTTTAGCCAAGTCACTTCGCCTCTCAGAGCCGATCTTCGCTCAGTACAATGCAGCTGCTACATCTTCGCAAGGCGGTGGGGGAGCATTATGGGATGCAGAGAGAACGGAAAGGCATGGCCACTGCCCGGCCGGCGTGGCTCAGGGGTGGAGTGGACCCATGAACCAGGAGGTGGCCGTTCGATTGCGGGTCAGGGCCCATGCCCGGGTTGCAGGCTCGACCCCCGCTAGGGGACCAGCAGGAGGCAGTTGACCCATGACTCTCTCTCTCTGCCTCTCCCTTCCTCTCTCTGAAATCAATAAAAAATAAATTTAAAAAATGCATGAGGCCACGTAGGTGCCCAGAAAACAATGATTACTGGCATTCTCAGTGACACCCACACGCCCTGCCACCCTCCTTCGAAACATTTGGATGTAAAAGATTAAGATGCGAAAGTCGCTTATTTAGGTCTTTCCATCCAGCATCTCTAATCGGGGCCTCGGAGCGTCAGGACTCAACTTTCCTAAAATAAACCTTTAAAAAGTGGGGGTCGAGAGTGGCGCGCCTTGCGCCCTCCTGTGCGCGCTAGGTGTGTTTACAGGCTCTGTCTCACTCGTTCCTACGGCGACGCGGTTCGGGGCGAGCTCGTAGCCGGGGGAGGCTCAGCTGTCCTTTCTCATCTCTCCAAGGCCGGCTCCCCAGGTCGTTCCCACCACATGGCAGGAGGCGCTTGTTGCCGGCAGATGCCCCTGGGCCGCGCGTATCGCCCCAAGAGCCACGGGCACCTGATTTAACCTTCCCAAGGACTCGGCCACTGAGGCTCCGCTCCCCTTGCGCAGATGGGAACCCCGCCCAGAAGGTGCCGGCACCTGCCACCGTCTGTGTGCCACCACCAGGCGTCGGTCATTTGCCTTTCCTGGCTCTGCACTGACTGTGGCGTCTGTTAAAAACCGAGCCTCTCGCTTTGCTGTGTGCTCCATAGCGGCTCCCTTCCAGTTTTGTGAATATAACTCTGCTCTTAACGATTGCTGCTTTCCTTTCCCGTTTTTTTTTTTTTTTTTTTGGGGGGCGGGGAAGCTTAATTGGCACTTTTAAGTCCATCAGAGGACACTAAGATCATTGATTTTTTTTTGTTTTTAAGTCCTGCTTTTCTGATACGTGCTTTCAAGATTCATTTCCTTCTGGCCACCGTTTAAGCCGCATCCCGTTCGTCTTGTAAAGTTGCACTGTCATTATCATTCAGCAGAAAGTATTTTCTCATTTCCACCGTGAGCATCCTTTGACCCGTGGTCTCCGTGGAAGCGGGTTGATAAACTTCAAGTCTTAGCGGCTTTTCTGGTTTTCTTTTGCCATTGATTTTTAGTGTAATCATATCGCGGTTAGAGACTGTACGATATGTATGTGATTCCAGGCCGTAGAGATTTGTCAGGACTTATTTTAGGGCTCCAAATATGGCCTTACAGTGTTGGGTGCAGGCTTGGATGCGTGGAAATAAGGCCGAGTTCGGTCCTCATGTGGTTGAAGCCACCACCTAACCCTCTTGCTAATTTTGTCTCATCTGTAAGTTGCTGAACAGGGTGGTGAAAGTCACACACAGCGTAAAGGATCTATTTCTCCTGTTGGTTTAACCGATTTCTCTTCTTTTGGGGCTGTGCTTTGAGGTGGAGGTGACCAAGTTCAAACCACACTTTAAACCTTTGATAATAGTGAGTTTTGTTGGTCACGTAGTCATCAGTCCACAGGTGGAGCGAGTCAGGGATGGTTCCCCGGCTTAATGACGTCATCGAGAGCCAGCCTCCTTTCGCCCTCCTGCTCCCCAAATCTTGACAGGCTGGCCTTTGTCCCGTGACGCCTTTTTCTTGGTTTCGCTATGGCCACCGTGGTTCTAAACGCCGTATCATCACGCAAACACTTCTGAAAGCAATAAGCATTTCTTTTCATTCATTCATTCATTTATTTTTTGATTGCTAAAAATTTTTAAATTGAATTTTTTTGGGGTGACATTGGTTAATAAGATTATACGGGTTTCAAGTGCACAATTCTGTATATTGCATTGCGTGCCCGCCACCCAACTGTTTCTTCTCATTTTAACAGCAAGAGAGACTCGCTCAGAATCTCTATGAAAGCCCCATGGACCAGTTTTACAAACTTACTTCCGAAACAATTGTTGGCAACAGGGTCGTACGATCATGGTGACTAACTCAGACCAGTCAGGGCACCTTCCCTCCCTCCCTTCCTTCCTTTCTTTTTATGTCTTTATTGATTTCAGAGAGAGGAAGGGAGAGAGAGAGAGAGAGAGAGAAACATCAATGCTGAGTCATCGATCGGCCGCCTCCCGCACGCCCCCTGCTGGGGATCGTGTGCCCTGACCTGGAAGCGAACCTGGACCTCCAGGTTCATAGGCCCAAGAGCAACCACTGAGCCACGCCGGCCGGGCAGGGCACCATTTCTTATGAAGTAGACGACTAGGGGGAAAGTGACAAGTGTGGAGGAAGCGAAGCCTCTAGGCAATGACCAGTGCCTGCCACATTTAGTTTAGATAATTTTTGTAAACATCAGGTGATGGCCTCACTGGGGTTTAACAGGGATAGCGTTACATGTTTTTCACTTTCGTCAAATTTTGCACTGAGCTCTCATGACGATATTTCAACGTCCTTCTGAGTCCCCATTGCACCCGATCGCTAAGCATTTGCTCGGACCAACCATCCTTTAACCGCTGGGACCTGCCGCGGAACCTGCTGAGCACCGTGACCCCGAGCGCAGTTCCTGGCACGGCCTGCCCAGCGGCTGCTTCCAGGCTGCTGCCTTAAAAGGGCAAAGACCGGCTATTTGTGTGGCACTGACCAATACGAAGACCCACCCGGAGGACCCGACCGTGTCGCCTTCAATGGGATCGGTATGCCGGCAGCGCAGAGTGTCATAAAAACGGAAGACTCGGCCTCACCAGGGCCTGATTAGCAGTCAGACACGGCGCTGCTCGTGGACGTGCGCCGTCTGGGCCGAGCAGCCGCTACGCTCCCTTAATGAGCAGAGGAAGGACTCACTTTGAATCTGTAAACTTGGCCAAGTTAAATAATGACGCCGGCGATTGCGGGGGGAGAGGGCGAGAAGGAACCCTCAAGCTTCCCGTGTTTCTTCCTCATATAAAAACATCATTTCTCTCCCAAACCCCCCTCCTGACACCCAAGCGTTGTATGCTCCCTATCAGAGAAATAGATAAAAATATTAATTTCCCCCATGCCTGTTCTCTCTGTGCATGGCCATGCTTATTTATAATCGGCCGGTTCCCTCGGGCTGCGGGCTGACTCAGGGAGGGGGTCCCCGTGTCTGTCTGTTCAGCCGGCATCACACTTAACGCAGTGTTCAGCAGCCTAATTGCGAAAGTGAGAATTAAAGTGAACTTTATACTTGTTTAAGTTAAATAGACAGGAGCTCATCATCGAGGGAGGGAAGACTCTGGCAGGAAAAACGTGATCTTGCCATTATCGTCTCATAAATTCCAACAGAGGAGATCAGGTTAGAGACTGGGAAGAAAAGCCCGGCAGGTGTGGCTCAGTGGGTTGAGCACCGAGAGGTCGCCGGTTTGATTCCCGCCCGGGGCACATGCTGATAAATAGCAATAAATTGATATTTTGTTATGTATAAATATACATAAGTCTGTATGTATATATCACAATGCATATATATATATAACTACACATATATGCACGTATGTAAAGCTGTACAGGTGCTAACAGAATGCGAGTGGTGTTTGAAATCCATATTAAATCTATATTTCAGGGAGGAAAAGAGACATAACCTATCTTAGCAGGGTTTCTACGTTAGCATCCAATGGCCAGGCACCTGGCTGGGCTCTTCTAAGGATGTCATGTTGTTTTGTATTTTAGTGTCACTCCCGGTGGATGGTAAATTGGACATTTGTTAGTGGGAGGAGACTGGATGGTCTTGGTCAAGAAGAAGTCCATTTTTAAAATTGATTTTAGAGGCGGGGGAAGGAGAGAGAGAGAAACATGGATTTGTTGGTTGATTCTTGTACGTGCCCTGACCCGGGGATCGAACCCAGAACCTCAGCGTATCGGGACAATGCTGTAACCCACTGAGCTACCAGTGGGTCAGGGCCTGAGTGTCATTTTAATGTGACTCCACTTGACTTTTTAGGCTGCCAGCCCCTAAAGCCTGTGATGATCTGGAGAAATGTCAACTGAGTCTGATTTTCGGGAGACACCTAGGGCAGGCATGCGAATGACAGATTCAAGGATCTGATTAAAAACAAATAGTTAATAAGATACTTAAGGAGTCATGTTTATTCATGTGAGTGATTGGATAAGGGCTTCCTCATAGGTTATTTTTTTTCCCCCATTTCATGTCCCCGAGTTTTCATTTGGCTCAGAAACCTATTCAAATTCACACATCAATAGAGGTGTGTGTTTTTTCCCCAAAAAACTATAATGACGATTTCAGACACACACATACAAGGTTTCAACAAGAGTACTGAGAAAGATATTAAGCCAGTGATAGAATCTGAGTCCTTAACACTGGATTCAGAGAGACTTAAAAATGTGCTTCCCAGTGATGACAATTCACCCTGGAAGACGTATTTGATTTTCTGAGAAGGCGAGAGCTGGTCGCAAAGAGCATGAACTGCGAGAAAACGGTGGAAAGTACCAAAACAGTAATAGTAATAAGACAGAGACACTCAAAGGGTTTTCGGTCATGTGCATACTTTAGATAGTCGGCTTTGTCATTTTTACAATGTGCTTAATAGATGGGAAAGATCTAAAAGAATTCACCTGCGCTGCGCCTAAGGAGTCGCGGGGAAGCCTTTTTAGACGCCGAGCCCGTGTTAATTAGACGCGACGTTGAGAGGTCTTTCCCCGCGCAGGTGAGAGGGGACTTTCGAGGGTACGGAAACCAGCCAGGCAGGGGCAACCTCGTGAGCCCATCAGTAGGAAGAGGCCCTCCCCAGAGACTCGTTATTTGATGATTGCGAAAGAATGTCTAGACATCAAATAGGTTTTGGACAGTTTAAGGTACTAAAGTATTTTCCTGGGGAAAAACATTTATATTAGAGACAGATCATAGAGTCCTACAAGGGTGGAACAGAATAAAAGATGAGCGATGCCCGGCCCGTAAGATATCATACGTCCCCGTAGCGATGCACATTTGCATTTGCGCCCGGTAGACTCATGAATGATGTGTGGCCCTGTGTTTCTTGAAGACGCTTTGTGGGTAGTGGGAAGACACAAGTGAATGATTGTTACTATTTTTTTTTCTTTAAATATGTCTTTATTGATTTCAGAGAGATGAAGGAAGAGGGAGAGAGAGAGAAACATCAATGATGAGAGTCATTGATCGGCTGCCTCCTGCTCGCCCCCTGCTGGGGATCGAGGAGCCTGCACCCCGGGCCTGTGCCCTGACCGGGAATCGAACCGGTGACCTCCTGGTTCATGAGTAAATGCTCAACCGCTGAGCCACGCTGGCTGGACTAAGAAAAATTTTTAATAAAAGGCATGTCCTACGGGTTTGTGTCGTTGCACTGCCTTCAGACGTGGGAGGGCTTCGTTCTAATTTCTACCTTTGTTTCCTTGATTCGGAAAAGCCTCAGCTTGGAGCGGAGGGAGTTGTAACAGGTTCATCGGGCAAACACAGCCCCGCACCACGCAGGTCAGGGTTTCCCGTCTGAGACCGGCTGTCTCTGCTTGACTCCAGTCCTCCAGCTCGCACGCAATCAAGATGATTTTCTGCCGCACAGACGCTTGCTAAACCTCTCCTTCTGCTCCAGCTCGAGGGAAGCCACACACTAGAGCCAGGCGGGGCCCCCTCTAAGCCATTCTGCTCATCAGTCCCCCCCTTGCAGCCTACGAACTGCTGGCCCTGCAGCCGGCCCATGTGCAACGTTCTGTGATTCGATATTTCGATGGTGTGTTTCTCTCTGACATGTTTTTTTTTCCCTGCCCACATGAAACCGGAGTAAATGACAACTAGCTTTCGATAGGACTATTAAAAAAAAAAAAAAAGTCTACCCATTTCTATGCCCTGCAGCAAGATCGGGCAGCCAGGGACAGAAGAGAGTCTGTCACCTCCATTGTACTGCTAATCATATCATTCTGTATCATCCACCTCACAAAAGACACAGGACACAGCGACCAAGTCCAGAAACCTGCATTTGCTTCAGTTTTTCCCGAACGGAGAGAGCCTTGAGCTCTAACCAGCTTCTGTGTCTCAGCCCCTGTTCAGACACTCCTCTCAGAATTTCAGAGCATTTCTGAAAGGCACTGGCTTTTCCTGTCCGGTTCTCCCTGCCGTGACATTCAGAGATGCCCTGGGGTCCACGTGGGCAACATTTTGAGATTGGATGCCATTCTCACTTTGGGAATGCATTAAAAAAAAAAAAAAAGCATCCATTTGCCCTGGCTGGTGTGGCTCAGTGGGCTGGGCATCTTCTTGCCCACCGAGAGGTCGCTGGTTCGATTCTCGGTCAGCGCACAGGCCCGGGTTGCGGGCTCCTCAATCCCCAGTAGGGGGCGCACAGGAGGCTGCTGATCGGTGTTTCCCATCGATGTTTCTCTCTCTCTCTCTCAAAGTCAATTAATAAAAACCATATTAAAAAACAAACCGTTAGCCGCAGAACGGTCTGTGTGGTTCTATCCCTGGGACCCCAGGGTTGGCACAAGGCAAGAGACGGGCCAAGAGGGAGCGTGAGCAGGTGTGGTTCGAAAAATCCCCTATTGATCTTCTTTAACGGTATTTATATGAAGGTTCAGCGTGAGATTCTATTGGGAAAATTGGATTTCACCACTAAAAAACACACACCAAAAAACCACGAAAACCCTGTGTGATCCTGAATTAGATGACATCTAAGGAGGGAATCCCAGAGCCCCGGTCCCGTCAGGATGGAGACGCGTGATTGCAGGAGACAAACCACGGCCCGGCCCTTGGGGAGCGGTGTCCCTTCATCGGAAAGATCTGCGAGGGGCAGGACCAAGGGCGCGAGCGCAGGCCCCAGGGCCCCCGTTAGGTGTTGACAGATGCTAACCTGCGGCCGAGGCAGCCGACGAAGAAACACTGAGATGGGCAAGTGACTCGGCGACCCGAGCTGGGAACTACGTGTGAGATACACTCGGCGGGACCCGGCTGTTCCCCTTGGAAGGCGATCCCGGAGCATTCCAAAGCTTTCCTTTATGTTTTTACGAGGCTGTTTCCCTCTCCCCCTTTACAAGTCAAAAGATGGGTTTTCCACACACTTCTAATTATGTCCAGTGCTCTCCAAAAAAAAAAAAAAACACAAAAAAAATGCCCTGACACCTCATTTGAGGGTCTTAGGACATTGCTGGCTGTCTCGGGTGTATGCAGACAGTCTAAGGTGATAGCTGTGCTCCAGAAACTGGAGCACTAACCGCCTTATTTTAATCGGATCACAATTCTCAATTGTTCTCGGTGGCAGGTTAGCGATCGACAGGCCTCCGCTCGGGTTCATGTCCAACCGGCTGGTGTTGAAGTCGAGCCATCTCCCCACACGCACCCGTCAGCCCCGGTAACCGAGATCATCTCGCTTGCTCCCCCTCCTGCTGGTTCTGTTTCTCTGGAGTCTCTTCACCCCTTTAGACAGATCTTTTGGGGATTTTTTTTGTTTGTTTCCCTAGAGGAACTCAGCAGAGAACAAATAAACTGAGTAGCCAGATGAGGTGCGAGTCCTTTCTCACACCTGCCCCGATGCTTCCCAGAGTCTATCCCCGGGAGCACCTTGAAAAGCAAAAGGTAAGGCGAGCGTAGGAAAGAATTTAAGCCCGGCTGGCGTGGCTCAGCGGGTGAGCATTGACCTACGAACCCAGGAGGTCACCGGTTCGATTCCTGGTCAGGGCACATGGCCCGGGGTTTCGGGCTCGATCTGCCGTCGGGGGCCTGCAGGCTGCAGCCGGTCAATGATGTTTCTGTCTCTTTCCCTCTCCCTTCCTCTCTCTCTAAAATCAATAATAATTTAAAAAAACATATTAAAAACAATTAACATAGTCCAATATGTCCCTGTCCAGAAATGTCCACACCCCAACATGGTCACAATTTTTTAAAGGAAAATATATTAAGAGGAATTTGAGTTTTTTTGTTTTTTAAAAAATCAGCCAAGACGGAAAGATAAACCCAGTTTTGTTGTGTTGTGTTGTGTTTTTTTTCTGAGTGATCCTACACGGGTGGCTTCCAGAAGCCGTATTTCAAATCACAGGAAATTACAGCTTAGCCAGCGCCGTCTCCCCATGGGCTCCAGTAAAATTTCCTACGGGCTCTGGATCCACCCGCGGGTGGGCAGGGGACTGTGACCGCTCTGGAGGGGACATGGCTCAGCGAGGCCCGCGTGGCCCCCGCCACCCTTCCCTCCCCCACGCGGCGTTTCCCTAACTGGGACTCTGCCCATTAAACCAGCGAGGTCGCCGGGGCTGTGGGGCCGTCCCCGTGGGCACCAGGCCCAGTGGCCCTGCTGGGAGGGGGAGACCGCTCAGGGTAGAGACAGGGGACCCGTTTCTGTAGTGGATGGAAACCAGCCCCTTTCAGCTCCGGCCGGGTGGCCCTGGGGGTTGGAGTGTCACCCTGTGCCCCAAAGGGTCGCAGGTTCAATGCCCAGTCGGGGAGCTGCGGGAGGCAGCCCATCGGTGTTTCTCCCCCTTTCTCTCTCTCTCAAACCAGTAAAACCAGTAAACATTTCCTTGGGCAAGTATAACTAAGAAAGGAAACAACCCACTTCCCCCTCCTCCTGAAATATTGTTTCCTGAATATTTTCAGTTTTAAACTTTTTGAAATTTATACACCACACTTATTCTATTTCAATGATTTTGGTCACTTTTAAACATTTGTGTTGTTTCCCCGGCTCTCTAGGACTTAAAAAAAATTTTTTTTTATTTTTAAATTTTTCATACCTGTTCTGAAATCCTTTAGGGATGACACACACCAAAAAATAAAATAAAATTTAAAAAAATCTTTCTATTCAAACCAAAGGAGCACGAGGATATTTTATATTTTACATAAAATATAGTCGTGTTGTGTGTTTTTTTAAATTTTATTTCTGTCAAATGTAATTTAGGCTCAGTGAGCACTGGGATCTATGTTGCCAATGAGACGAGTGTCCCCTTTACTATGTGAAAAAACACACACCCAAAACCAAACCACAAAAAAACAATTCCCGGGGACAGATAGACACAACATGGAGAGAATCCGCGAGAGAGACAAGGAACATAATAGATGCACCCTTCAGACTCCGGCATTGATTTCTGTTTATTATTACAAACTCATCAAAACACGGGGACTGGGTGTCAACCTGTAATCCTGGGAGCATACGCTCGACGACAGCCTCACCTGCATGACTTGCTCCACAAAATGTAGTTTCCAGAATTGCAGTTTCTTGCCCATTTCAAAGGACTTTGAAGCGAGAGGGGGGAGAAAAAGATGATTTAAGCTTCCCCCCACCCCCCTTGATGTTTTACTTTTGAGATTTGCCAGACTTCAGTGAAATGGGGACCTTTCTTGACAACCGGGAGTCTCAGTGATGGGAGTGACGGGGGGGGGGAAGCCGAGTCCCCCCTAAAGTTCCCCGTGGGCAGAACCGAGCTCTGCGCGAAGCCAGCTGACTTTGAAAATCCCTCCTGAGGAGCTGTGATCAGTGGGCCCTTCTTACATTCATCTCATTTCCAAGCCTTGATGTGACATATGAAATAAGAAACTGACAACGGAAATCAATGTGTCTAAATAGTCTGACTCCGAAACCCACTTGTCACTGGCTTAACTCAGAAATTGGGTGGGATATTAAATCCGATAGATATCTTTACTGTTGTGTTGTTTGCTTTTTTGTGTGTTTTTTTGGTGTTTTTTTTTTTTCTTTTTTTTGGCTTTGGAATTTCTGTGATTAGGCAGAAAACCTCTTTAGTTTGCACAGAATGGCGGGGGGGGTGTGTGCACCTTCTATCCAAAATTATAAGCATGTAACAGGACCCGCGCCGGCCCATCCTTGCATCGGGGTTTTTAGTTTCTCCTTCGTCAATGTGTTTCCCATTTAGAGGGGTCTGGATACATCAGAGCGGGATCGTGGGTCTTTAAAAATATTCACTGAAGATGGATTTTTCGGAAGGTAACTTATATTTTAAGTTATAAAAGTATAACCTACTGGAGGTTATGGCCCCATAACTCCGATAGCTTTACCGTTGGAATTTAAAGACAGGACAAAAGTAATCACACACTGAATTCTGAGCACTTTAGATTCCCTGTAGAAATACGGCATAGAAGCGCCCATCTCTGCAAACTGCCCATCAATTATTTCTCTGTTTTACACAACGTTTTCCTTGTCACCAAGTCTCTAAACGGAGCAGTCGCATAAAATGCAACATTGAAATCACCGTCAGAAAATAAAATACCTCGTTTCGGTCTGAAGAAAGAATTCAGGTTTATCCTGTATACTGGAGAGTTTAAAAAAAACAATGTAAACACTTTTAATAAAAAGACACCTTTCTGATAAAATGATAAAAGTTGCCATTTTTTAAAACTAAAAATTAGCAGTGTTAAATATAAACATATCGTGATCTTTTATGAGCCCTTTTTGACAGATATACCGCTTGCCAAAAAAAAAAAAAAAAAATTGCAAAGATGATTGTCCATTTGGAAACAAAGCAGTAAAAGCTGCCCAGCTCCCTGTTCACACATAAATGCTTTTTCTTTTCAAAGGATATTTACCCTTTAAGGGGAGATTTTTAACCCCGTGACCCATAGCATTCCACGCATGCACAGTTACTTGTTTGGACTTTCCTGCCAGTCATTCTTGGTGACATATTTTCCATGGGCTTTATCGTATTATTCGACTAAAGGCGTGGTTTTTAAATAGTTCATTGTGATATCTTGATTAATAGGAGGCGATCTGTTTAAAAATAATATTAGTGTTGGCTCTCTGCAAGGGATTACCAGCACCGGGCAGACGTGCTCCTCGGCGCCTTTCTGAATTTCCTTTCCAAACGTGTTGAGCTCCCGGTATCCGTGCAAATCTCCCGAGTTTTAATATCATCGAAGCATTAAATCTGAGGAGGGTGCTCGCTCACAATGTGGTGACACGGAGAGAAAGGGCTGAGGTCGGGACCCAAGAATCTCAGCCCCAGGATTATAGGTGCTGGCAAGTGGGACCTGACGCCCGCTGCCTGGGACGCCCGGCCAGCGACGCCGACCGTCTCCAACCGGCTAATTTTAAAAGGCCCAAGTGGCAATAGTGACCGGTGTGCTATCCTTTGCTCTCTAACAGTGGCATTAGCCCAGTAAAGTGACACCGTCCTGACAACTTAGGATCAAACCAGACCTATTAGATCAAAAATAAAACAATTGCCTGTTGGGGTCTGTTTCTCCAGTGGTGGGCCTGGGAAATAAAAGGTTTCCCTGGGAGAGAAAACTAGCCCAAGGTACCAACCCTTTATTTTTTCAAGTGCTTTGTAAAGTTATTATTATTATTTTTTTGAGATGTCAAATAGGTCCAAAATTTGCCATAATAAAGCTAGGAGGCCCGGGATGATGGGAATATTTTATGAGATGCGTACAGTTGGGCTCATCAGAGCTTATAAACAGCTGCACCTGCTATAGTTAATACCAGAGATAAAAATTTAAAAAAAAAAGAGAGATTTTTGGGACGGGTGGCTCGGCTGTATATACCCTAGAACAAAAGGACGCATCCAACTTGAAAGACTCCATTTGGACCCTCAACAGTCCAACGGCGAAGAATCGCTGCGAAATACCGGCCTGCAGACAACGGCGTCTCTCGTTTTTGCAGCAGCAGAGCTCGTCCTGAATCACGCCCTGTGCGGGGACGTGGCGGTGTTTGTGACATGCTGGGGGGGTGGGGGGGTCAACGGTGCCAGCGACCAGGACGACAGAGCCATCAGGCAGCAGTCAAAGGGGCCCTTTGTCTTGGAGCCTGGAAGCGCGCGTCTCGGGCCGACAGCCGGCCGGCCTGCAGGTTCCCGGGCGTGAGACAGATGGCAGTGCAACCAAGCTAGACCCGGGCCCTTCCCCGCTCTCCCTCTGGGTCTCACTCCCATTATCCACTTGTAAATTAACCTGTCAATTTATCAATCAACACCATCTTGGTTCCCCCCTGTCCCGCAGCCTCAATAACTGGGAGCCCCCGAGTTTGTTAGTCCTGTGAATGAGTTTATTACCACCTCGAAGGCTGCTATGAATCGCAAATGCTGCCGAGGGGCTGATAAGAGAAAAAGCACATGCCCGCGCTAAGGGGTTGGGATGAGTTTCCAGATAAAAGATGGAAGGGCTGCGATAGCAAATCATTTGAATTGGAAAAAAAAAAATGCCTAAAAATTACGTGTGTGGGGGGGGGGGTTACCCCCTCCTTAAATTAAGGGGGGGGGAGGATGGCTCCATTGCATTTGTTCTGTGCAAAAAAAAAACCAAAAAAGTATCTGTGAGACCACGTTGCTGGACATCAGGGAGGCCCCAAGTTCTGAATTCTTTATTTTGTGCAAACCTCAGAAAACACCAGGCTCCCCTCTCCGACCGACCAGTGGGCCAGCTTTACATTTGAGATGCTTCCTGGGCACTTTAAGCAGAGGAAAATGAAAATCTAAACTTGTGCGTGTGTTTATATATGTTTGAATGTCGTGCAGAAGCGTAGCGACAGCTAGTAAGCAAATGGGGGTGTTTGGTAAACTTAGCACATTGGTAAGCAACGGACGCTAAATGGGTAATTACTTTGCTCTCACCTGCTGTCCCTCGAATGGTCACTCATTTGATATGGAAAATGACATTTAAGTCATTTTCAGTTAGAAGTTCCTCAACAAAGGCCAGCGCTTTAAAATACACGTTTAATTACAAAATTATATGTTGTCTGCAATCTCTAATACCCGTTTTTCTAAACAGGCTTATACTTTAGTATTTTAAGATATCCTGTTAATAGGAGTCGATGGTTTTATAAAATACAGTGTCATGTTCTGATGTGATTCTGCTGTGACATTAATTCAGGTGACCTTTGCAAGGACTATAAAACTATAGGTTTTAATCACACGCGGTAACTTTTCTTGACGGTCATTTTCCCTGTTTGTGGCAAATAAATATAAACGCAAGACTAAACTTTTTAGGTTTATATACATATGTGTTTTCTTTGAAAAGGACATTTGATATTTTATTAAACGTATATTTCATGGAAAGGCCAATTCGAATATTTCTTGCATTTTTTCCCAATTGGGCTTTTGTTGGAAAAGTTCCTCCGCGTGTTTCTAAATACAAACAACAGTGACGTTACTTTTAAAGAAGAGACGTTACCTGCTATTGTCAGTGGGCCACACATCGATCGTTTGTAGGAGATTTTAAAAATAGAAAGATTTCCTGACAGTGTTATGGAGGCAGGAGCTCATGAAACACATCAGGAGGCCTGACGTGCGGTTAAAGCGCTGAAACGGGTTTAACTCGGAAAAATAAATACCGTCAGTTGGCGAATGGGAAATGCTTGGGCACAATTAAGGCACCGCGTACGAAAGGAATATTCCCCTAACATTAGTGTCATCAGTAGAAATATGATTTAAAAAAAAAAAAAAAGAAACCATTTGTTAGAATACAATGTAGAGATCGCGACAGGTTGCGCTCTCACAATTAAGATAGTGTTTAAATCCGAAATGAATTCTGCGTGCGTCTGCTCACCGGGCAGGAGCAGGACATTCCGCATGAGCCCCCATCTCCTTCTGTTGTAAATCGTGTTACAAGCGATAAGGGGGGAAAAAAAGCAACAAAACCAACTGGGGCTAAGATCCTTCCAGCAGAAAAACGAAACGGAGCGACCTCAGCGGCCCGGATCCATCCTGCCTTTTCCATCTCTCTGTCTTTTTTAAAGTCTCCCCATTTCCCCCCCGCGCCTCCACTATTAGCCTACACATGAGTGCGTTATTAGAAAGTGACAAAGCAGGCCAGGGACGCTGGGCCGGGGCGGGGGACAGGTCCCTCAGACAGCTGAGAGGTTGCTGCGACTTGCAGGAGGAGTTTTGCAGCCCGGGAGGGACAGTGACCTTTCTCTTTGAGCGAGCGTGGTGGTTGGTCTGATGGAGAAACTGGGGCTCGGAACAGCTGGTAATTTGTGTTACTGAGCTTAGCTGAGGTCTTAACGATGTAAGCAGATTATTCTTAAAAAAAAAAAAAAAAAAAAAGATCCAAAAAAAAAAAAATTAAATTCCGGAAGACCCAATGGACTATTTAAAGTTATTAGGCCGAGCGTCCTAGCCCTTCAGACGCCCTCGCTCATTCAGTTTCCCTTTGACGCTGGGCCTGCCGAGCAATTTTTTTCTAGGTCTACCTCCTCCCAGTTGCGGTTGACTTTTTTGGTGGTCCACAGCTGTTTGGCCATTCACACCGGCCTCTTTTTTTTTCTTTTTTTACCCCATCCCAGCAGAAACGATTACTTTGCTGATTAAATCTTTTCTCGGTCAGAACTTCAGGAGGCTCTGCTCCGCTCTCAGGAGACGTCGCTGGCCAGCAGGGCCCAGCAACGCCCAACAGCAACAGGCGAGCTTCGGCGATTTCAAAGAAAAGGGAAAAAAAAACCACCCCAAAACGATACGGGGCAAAGTGGCCAGAAAATGACCCACCCAGTCCAGGATTCCAGGCAAAAAAAATAAAAAATCAAAGCTGGGCCTAAGTGGTCGCTGTGAGATCTTTCTCCCACTCGCATCACATTAAAATCACATCCAAGATTGTGTTCCCTGCTCTGACCAAAATGATTTGGGGGCCACCTAATATATTCCCTGTTGCCCCGGGAGGGAAAAACACACATGTGATTCACAGCGCGACGCTCGTGGAGATTGTTAGCCCTCGAAAAATATATTTTTCTAAATTGGAGTAAGCCCGCGGATAAGCATTGAGTTGAATTTTCAAGTTTTTGGGGGCTTAACGCTGGCTAAAAAATATGACTGTGATTGTAAGTGTTACCTCAGGCTATTTGCACATAGCTCAAGAGATGCATTCGCAGGTTGTCACCCGCCTGGAAAGCAGGGGACCGGGGCCCCGGCAGGCCGGCCACCCCGACAGGGAGCCCGTGCGTGTGCGCAGGAGGGAGAGAGGGGAAGCGAAGGGAGGGAGGAGAGAAAAAAAAACACAAAAAACACCCTACAACCATTTGGATATTTGGATTAAGGGTTCGTACTGGAAAAGAGCACCAATTTCTACTCAATAAAAAATAAAGTTAGCATAATCTTTGCTATCATTTGTGCCAACGGCTGTGAGTTGATGCATATGGAACACACTTAATACCGTATTTTTCCACGTGCTTCTGGACTTGGCGGCATTGCCGGGGACAGAGACGCCTGTGACACGTAGGACACGGCTCCGGCTCTCAGATTATTTTTAAAGACTGCAATAGACCGGACATGTTTGCGTTTTAAGGGACATAATCTTCAGTTTGCCCGGCTACACACTAACTGTATCACATACGGACCATCTGTAACTCAGGGTCCCGTTAGCTAAGAAAGCAGTCGTCCCCTGTCCCACACGCCGTAAGGGGACTGCTCGTCAATACTTACACGAATATTTCTCAAGTGGCGCTAAAAGCCACCCTGCTCATTCCGTTTTCTACCCATTTTTACCCAACATTGGGGTTGAACGGATACTGTCGGAAGTTCACAGAAAGGGTTGGCCGCTTTCTAGTCTCAGTTTACCTCTATATCCACCCATTTTTAAAAAATTCGCAGAGGTTTCCTGAAGGCTACTAATTTGTCCTGTCATCGCTAAGATCCGTGCTTCAGATCAGCCCGGTCCCACGCACCGTGAGCCTGTCGCACCTGCCTCTCTGTCAGAAACGCCAGTGTCAGGTTCAAAGCCGCATCTGGGAAGTTCTCCACTTTAAGAAAGAACAGAAAAGAGCCATTTTCAGTTATAAGGGTATTGGCAGATAAGCAATTGCAAAAAATAAAAATAAACATGACAACACATGACGTTCCCCTTTGAACATCATGGCAAGCCTGTGTCTCCAGCACCCGTAGCTTCTAACGCTCCGGTTTTCTAAGTGGACAAGGTGGGCGATGGTTGCCAGCCCATCATTGCTACTTTTTATCCCATTAGCGCCGACAGTGTCCCCTGGATACTCCCCCTCAGAAGCAAGGACACACACACAGGCTTCAATTCAACCAACCCTTATGGAGCTCTTGGTGGCAGGCTCTGCTTGATTTTTTTTTTTTTTTTTAATCTATTGATTTCAGAGAGAGGAAGGGAGAGGGAGAGAGAGAGAAACATCAATGATGAGAGTCATTGATCGGCTGCCTCTTGCTCGCCCCCTGCTGGGGATCGAGGAGCCTGCACCCCGGGCCTGGGCCCTGACCGGGAATCGAACCGCGACCTCCTGGATCCTAGGTCAATGCTCAACCGCTGAGTGTCCCGGCTGGGTCGCTGCTTGATCTTGAAGGACCCGCGTAACAGACTTGCTCCCTGCACCCGAGAAGCCGTCTTTTGGGGAAGCAGCAGTTAGTTTCCTTGGGAGAGTCTTCAAGGCCACAGTGGTCCTTCCGTGATAAGGACAGATGTTTCCACGTAAAACAAAGGAGTATTACGAGTCCAGATGAATTAGTCCAAGACTTTCAGACCGTGAGCTGCAGAAACCTGATGGAGCTGCACTCTCAGGGGAATCATTTGGCAGCGAGATACCACCCACCACGAACCAAGATGACTTCCCAGGTCCCTGGCCTGGGAAAAAAGCACTAGTGGGAGCCAGAAGTCACGGAGCGACTCTCATCAAGGGCATCTGAGCTTTTGCCTGCCGGCGCCTCGCCCCGGGGATTTCTATTACAAACTCAGGGCGTGGAGGAGATTCTCACTCACCATGCCAACTAGCAGTGCCAAGAATTGGGGCCGTGACCCTGTGCAGGGCTCGGTCCTTTCTTCCTCCCTCCTTCCCTTGGTCTGTCAGCTCGCTCGCTCATCTCAGAGCAGCGGGTCAGCACTCAGAGGCCAGGGAAGATCAGAGAACTGGCCTCCAGAGAAGGCTCTGAGCTTGGACTCTTTCCTTAGGCCAATGGAAATTTCCCATTTCCCCAAACTCAACCGCAACTGGCTAGAACTGTGCAAACCGTAAACGATCATGAGATGGTTCTGAAAATGTATATTTTCATACATTTCATGGATGTGTGTGGATAACCAAGAGGAAGTCAGAAAATCTAGCGTTCGCAGTGTTTGTTGGGAACCGTCCAGCAGCCGAGCACTATAACCCATTAAACACTGTGCCCCTCGCCTTGGATTTCAAGACTGAAGAGCCTCCCGATCGAAAGCTTATGCATCGGCTCTCATTGGGCTGTGATCACGATATGCTTCGTTTAGTCTTTAAAAGGAAACTGTCCGTTTTGAACAGGAACTGGATCATCTGCTCAGGGTATGCAAAGCACTTCGTAAATAATTCATGACCAAAACTCCCCCTGCTTTTTGGGGATGTGAGAATGCCTCGTTGCTTTTCTTGGCTCATCCGTAGAGGAGATGCATCCAGTTGACTGTTTTGGTTTCTTGGAGTAGTTGAGCGCACACCCACACGCACACACAACTTCTCCACATGCCTGAGCACACATTAAAAGTAGATTTTTTCCTGCCGGGAGAGCAGGGCTGTAGAATATGCATCGCCACAGAGAAGCGCCACTTGCTCCTGCAAATGTGGCCTAACGTGGGCTTCTTCAGAAGGGGTCAGGAATAGAGGTCCAGCTCCCTCAATTGCATAAATTGTCTTTCTTTGTAGCTAGATCCTCACTCGTCATTACTTGTGAAATCAAAATCCTCTTAAATGTGGATCCTAAATGTCACTCGGATGTTTGAATCTAGCACTCATTAAGGGCTTGTCTGTGTTTCCTTCTGGCCAGCCCTGGATGGCTTTCTCCTGGTTGGCCTTGTCAACGATGTCCTTGAACGCCAGCATGCACGGTCTTGGGTTGGACTGCGTCTGCTGCTGGGAGGGTAGTGAGCTGAGTTTCTTTCATTCAAAAATCCCTTTGCTGCCAGGCCGGCGTGGCTCAGCAGTTGAGCATCGGCCTAGGATCCAGGAGATCACGGTTCGAGTCCGGGTCAGGGCACAGGCCCGTGTTGTGGGCTCCTCGAGCCCCAGCAGGGGGTGAGCAGGAGGCTGCCGATCCATGACTCTCATCATTGATGTTTCTATGTCTCTCCCTCTCCCTTCCTCTCTCTGAAAGCAGTAAAAAAATATTTTTAAAAAATCCCTTTGCTATACAAATCAGAAAGATTCTAAAACAATCGGACGTGCTGCATTCATATTTCTATATATGTGTTTTGTATGTAGTTAAACAGTCTTAGATGATAAAGCTTTCCCTTGGGCATTTCTACGTTCACTTCTAAAGACCCCCCAAAGCTTTGGGTCCTCGTCGGGCAATGATAGGGTGGCGTTAATTCAGTGATCTCTGTCATTTCTCTGGTTTTTCCAGCAAGAGCACAGTGTCGTTGGTCCCCCTGAGGAGAGGAGGCATGTGGAAAGCACATGAAGGACCTGGGTGGGGATGTTTTGAGGGTCTTCCCCATGGTCAGGACCAGTAGGGCAATTCCACATAAGATTGATTACAGCATGGGCCCTAGAACTTTCTATGGAATCTTCACTGGGCCCTAAGGCAGATGTTTCTCATCAGCAAATCCTTTTACTATTAGATTTGTGAGGCCTGTTAAGAACAGTTTTGGGAATTTCTATGTGAGGGGCGGCCAGTGCTCAAGTTTAAGTCAATTAAAGTAAATCTGCCAAAGCCATTCTCCAAGCTTACTGCCAAATCCTGCCTGGGAACAAGCCACCTTGACTTTCCATCTGCGGAGCGGGGGTCACGTGCAACTGCTTCAAAGAACCACAGAAACAACTTGGCTTTTGTTTAAATAAAAAGAAAGATTCGCTTTAGCCATAGGGCTGTGCCTTCCAATGAATTTAACTTAGTGTTCCCTAAGGGGTCCCTCACTTGGATTTGAGAATAGCCCCATGGTGTGTGAGCAAAGATGTGAAGATTTGCATTAAATAGTGTTAGTTGTTGCCCCGCTGGGCGTGACTCAGTGGTTGAACAACGACCTACGAACCAGGGGGTTCGGTTCCCGGTCAGGGCACAGGCCTGGGTTGCGGGCTCGATCCCCAGCAGGGGGCATGCAGGAGGCAGGGGATCGATGATATTTCTCTCTCTTCGATGTTTCTATTTCTCTCTCCCTCTCCCTTCCTCTCTCTGAAATCAATAAAAACATAAAAGATGTAAAAAAAATAGTGTTAATTGTTAACTTGCAAACAATTTGGGGAAATAACAAGCCGGCAAATGCTTATGTGGCCCATAAAACCAAACTTAGCTCAATTTTTTTGCATTATAGATCGTAAATGTGAATTTATAACCAACCATTCTTGGTAGAATCTTTTGACTAAGCACATGCTCGTTGATTCAAGAAGCGTTTTTTGATCAGCTGGGTGCCAGTGACGCGTGGCTGTTATCTCTGAGAGGCGTGTCGTCTAGAATGGGAGAGAAATGGGGAGAGAATCACTCCAGGCACGAGGACCCAGATCACGAAGAGCCTTGTGTGTTGGGTTAAGATGCTGTTGAGTCAGTGGGAGCCACTGAATGAATTTCAACAGTGGAAAATGTAGGTTGAAGCTCAGTACCCAAGCACATTTGACTAAACACAAAGTGGGTAGGGTGTATGACCCGTCTGTTATATATTCTAGTCTAGATCCACTCCAGCCTCCCATCCCAACCCACCCAGAGAAATTTCTTTTAATCTCAGGCAGGTCAATTTTATGGTTGCTTTGGAAAACTCTCTGGTGTATTCATTTGGTGATTAGTGGACTTACCACATCCAGTGTGTCTCAAAATATCTCTTATACGGAGATACCACCTTGTTGCGCTTGACACCGGCCTACAGGTTACTATCTCCCGCACTTCCCTGGGGCGCCCGGTGCGTGGAGAGCAGCTGTCCTGCTTGAGGGAGCAGGAGGAACGATGGCCTTTGTCTAGCTCCGTACACGTGATTGCCTCAGTTTCCTCCTCTGTAAATTTGGGACGGGGACAGCTTCCTACCAGGGTGATCATTCCTAAGAGGCTAAATAACGCACATAGGTAAGTGCTAAATGATATAACCCATGGAGACTGCTGGACTCGACACAAAACTATCAGGGCCATTTCGTTCCAGTAGCTCAACTTCCACGCGTGGCTCCGAACCAACACTGTGAGCGAGGGCGTCTTGTTATCTAGACGTATTTGAGCAAGTTTCCTTGGGCTGCAGAAAGAGAGCCAAAGAGTTTCAGGCAGATTTAAGCTTCTTGGTTTAAAAATTCCCAGAGGTGTGGACTTCGTTCTGCCCATGAAGAGCTGTTCTTTCAAGGAAAAAACAACAACAACAAAAAACTCATTTTTTTGCCCTCTTTCGGAAATGGCCAGAGGAGCCCCAAATCACGCACGATTACAAGCCTGGCACCAGGAGGTATTGGCAAAGCTTTGATTGAATCCACCACTGTTTGTGTCAATAATAAAAGCTGCCAGGTGAGCGGCGAGGCTGGCGCATCTGTGCTAAGGGACAGTGGAGAAAGGAGTCGCCATATTGAAATGTTGGCCAAGAGAAGGCCAGACCCTCTCGTGGGAAATGGATTATTTGTGCAATAAGAAAAGGTGTTTTGTTGCCAAAGCAATTATATAAGGACCATGCCTTAGGAGAAACCGTTCGCTTCTTTTCAAAAGATGCCAGAAAGTTGGAGTAAGTGCAATAAAGTGAAGACAAAGGGAAGGAGTGATTAAACTCCCCCCCCTCCCCGAAGTGTCCAAGTGGGGTGATGTAATGAGCGCACCCCCAGAAGGACCACCTGTCTGTTTAGAAGAGTGTTTGGGCTCAAAATAGAAGCCAAGCCTGGCCGGCGTGGCTCAGCGGTTGAGCGTCAACCTATGAACCAGGAGGTCGCCGGTTCGATTCCCGGTCGGGGCACATGCCCAGGGTTGCAGGCTCCTCGATCCCCAGCAGGGGGCGTGCAGGAGGCAGCCGATCCATGATGTTTCTCTCTCATTGATGTTTCTATTTCTCTCCCTCTCCCTTCCTCTTTCTGAAATCAATAAAAACATATCTTTTTAAAAAATAGAAGCCCACTTTTACATGTTTCACTAAAATAAGCACACATGTCTCCCTCGTCTCCAAGAGCCCTGCATTCTACAGGGGACCCCAGCTCCGGAGGATCGGAGTCAATGGGAAACTTTCCAAGCAGAGGCACAGAGGTGCGTTTTGAGAAACCACACACCATCCTGGAAATCAGGAGATGTGCTCACGTGTCATTCAAACCCCTCCAGCGTGCGATCTGTGGTTTCAAAGTGCTGGGAGTCTAAGAACCCAGCAGGTCTACTAAAAAGAAGGGGTCTTGAGCTGTCCCCACAAATCGACCCCTTGCCTCCAGTTTGGTGGCTCTTTGGCTGGATTGTGTCTCATTAATGTGACACGATTACCTCAACCAGAGCATGTGCCCTGACCGGGAATCGAAGCGCCATCTCCAGGATCCTAGGTCGATGCTCAGCCGCTGAGCCTCGCCCGGCCCGGCACCAAGAACATTCTTTCTGTTCCTCGCTCAGATGCTCACCGAGCTTGGTTGCCCATCAGATGGACCCTACGGTTGCTGACTGTGGGGAACACTGGGGGTAGGGGTGGGCCCAGTCATCCGAAAGTCCATTTCCCCGGTTGCGACTTTGAAAGACTTGGCGCCCAGTTCCGTTGTGCTCAAGGCGAGCCTCCTTTCTCGTGGACTCTTTACTGTGAGTCTCTGCGCTTCAAGGCTGGCGCCCCTTATCTCGGAGAATCTGCACAGCCTTTGATTTCTTCCAGCCCAACGAAAACCAGAAACAAGCCCCAGAAGTCTGCGCACACCACAGTGATGGGGGGCGCTCTCCTGGGGGCGTCTCATCCCGTCCCCAGGCCTCACCCCCAGCTCCCGGCCCAGCAAATATGTGTGAAGATCCCTTCCTCGGATCTCTCTGGTGACTATTATTATTATTAATTTTTGACAAAGAAAAGGAAAATGGCATCTTTCCTTTTCAAATCGTGCTAGAAGGTTTCTCTGTGCATCCCTCCGACGGGAGGAGCCAGTCGCGGCCTGTTGGCGACAAGGAGACCAGCGATCCGGGGACACCGAGTGCCGCGCTCGCCGGCCCTGGAAGGAGGAGGCCTCTCTTTGTCGCATGCGGAGCTGGCCGGGGTAATGGACTTCCACGAGGAGCTCTGCAGCAATTGGCAATTAAGTGGTTTGAAGGGGGTGCTTCTGGGCTGCAGTGAGAGGCTTCAGGTGTGAAACGCTTGTTGTTGAGAGCACTGAACAAAGTGTCTGGCTGCTTTCAGTGCCTCCCTTGTCCTTCCAGTAGGAGGGGGGGGGGGGACACGCCGGGGAAACAAGGACACTCAAGAGCAATTTGCTATTCACCGTCTCTGAATGGCGGGCCCTTTCTTCTCTCCCCCCACTCCCGCCCCAATCCTTGTGCGGCCGGCGAGGGGGGCAGATCGAGATGCTACAAACAGCTCTCGGCACAAGAGCCAGGCCGGGAAGGAGGCCCGGGAGAAAGGCCGCCTGACGGAGGGGGGCGGCTTGATTGTTAATTGTGGGTAAATGTATCGCAGGAGTGAAAAGGGTTCATGGGCTACTTAAAAGCTATACCCAAGCAAGGAGTGTAGAGAGAGGGGGGCGGTGGAAGCAAGGGGATGGGCCCGACCCTCCTAAGGACTATGGCGGTGCATCTGGCCCACTCGAAAAAGCACACCGGGAACGGCTCCGGAAGGTGGGCAAATGCACGTGCGTGTTCGAATCCCGCCACCCTCGCGGGGGGGGGGGGGACACACACAGAAGGAGACCCGGCAACCGAGGCCCGCACACAGCGCGGGCTTTCAATCAAACGTTACTCCTTCTTCGAGTATCAGTCAATAGGGCCAAGATGATGTGCAACGCCAATACTGCCGAATAGATAAATATTTAAAATGTGACTTTTTTTTTTTTTTTTCCTTTCTGAAGAATGCAGCCCTCTCTTCTGCGATGGAATATATTTGCAGGGAAGCCAACGCCAGGGGAGAGGGGACTTCAAACAGTCTCCATGAAGGGTATTGTCCCCTTGATTTCGTTTCATGTCACTTTTTCCGGGCTGACCTTTACTTCCAAAATATTGATTTTTTCCCCCCCCCCTAACCCAGCCCTGCTTTGCAGAAGAAAGGGGAGCGGAGCCTTTGAGCTGCTTACGCGCCGCTATTGTAGGCGCGTCCTCAAAGGTAGGCGAGCCCCTTGCAGGACGCGGCCGTGTGACTGGCAGTGTGATTAGGATTTATCCGAGGACTTTTCGTTTTTAAACGCAGGGAGGCCACGTGTACGGGCGTCTTTTAAGTGTTTCGCGAAGAGTCCTGCTGTTGCTTCCCGGCGAACGTATATGCCACACAGAACTTAATTTTGCCAGTCAAGGCCGGGATGCTATAATTTTCTGGTGACTTTTTTTCGCAATATGTACTTTCTATCCAACACATAGTTAATATCAGAGCTCTTTGGGGTAGGCTTTGTAAAAAAAAATCTTTTAGTATTACGGTTTCACCAATTACCATGCGCCTGAGGCTGAATTTTTGGTTCATCCCATTATAACGTGTAATTATTAATGCAAAGGGTGGTAAGCAGTTAAAAACTGGATCTTGCCAGGCCAGTGTGGCTCAGCGGTTGAGCACCGTCCCATGAACCTGGAGGTCACGGTTCGATTCCCAGTCAGGGCACATGCCCCGGGTGCAGGTTCGAGCCCCGGTCGGGAGGTAACCGTAGATATGTCTCTCTCACATCGACGTTTCTCTCTCTCTCTCTCCCTCTAAGAAATAAAATAAAAATAATAGAAAATATATGCCAACTAGACTTAAATCTTAAAAATTAAATGAAGCGATAGTTAAAAAACAAAGACGGCAGACAGAAAAGATGAAGCAGAGATGCTAAGACGCCAATGGAACTGAAGTCCCCGTACCCTAAGGAGTTTCTCTCCACCCCAAGTGCTGTCTCAAGTCCCCAGACTCACTAAGTGTAAAGCCAACCAGTTCTTCACAGCTGTTCCAGATTCAGTCTTTTTTTTGAGTCAAAATGGAAGCTTTTATTTCATTTTTTTTATGTGCCACCTTCCGCTGTAGACAGACCTCCATCCCCTCCAAGGCGTCCCAGGGGGGAGACAGAAGCGGCAACCCCCCCATTCTGGAAATTCAATTTGTTTTCGAAAATTGTATGAACCACCAGAGCTGAAGTATTGCCCGGAGTTGAGGCAGAGAATCCCTCTAAGGGTGTTCAGACACTTTCCAAAATCGTCGTTCTTATTTCAACGGCCCACCTGCTTCGCCATCGTAACAGGGCTCATGTGTCTTCTGCTTGTCTTTGTTTAGGTAATTACGAAAGTTTACAAATACTCCTTAAAATGTAATTACTGCGGATCTGCCAGGCGCCGTGCCACGGTGTTTGCAGTGTGCTGTATGCACGCAACTGCGTGCGCTGTAAATCAGCATCCCTCGCCCCCGCTGGAGCTCCGTCGCAAAACTGGAAATGTTGGAAACGATGTCGGTGTTGGTTTTTCTCCTTCTGAATTTACAATGACATTTTTTTGTTTTTGTTTTTTACTTCCAGCCCTTAACCCCCACCGTCTTTTTATGAGCGCTTCCTCACAGAAAAGTAGGAGCGACCATAGATTATTAGGTTACAGGGATGCGGGTCAGGCGCGGGGAATCCGCCCATCAGTCTCACTGTCTGTGCCCGGTTACCGTGGGCTCACCGCACCCGTAGCATCCGCTTCTCTTTGCTGATCTCTTTGGATGTCCTATGTCTTTGCTTCTTGTCAACATCTACCCAGCAAATCAAAGGAGATTATTTATTTACCGCTGTCGTTAGCACACAGAGCCCCGCACTTAATTTACCTAAGCCGCAGTCTCCTCATCTGTGCAATGGGTATCATTAAGAGTAACAGCTACATAGGATCCTATGGACGGGCCACAAAAGGTAATTCATATAAATTGCTCGGCGTAAAAGGAGATGCTCAGTACCCGTTAGCGATTTACGTTCCCACTGCCTCAGCCAAGCTGGCGATTTCAACATTTCCTCGGCGTCACTGAGAATGCAGCAAAAGGCCCTGCCGGTGTGGCTCAGTGGTTGAGCAGCGTCCCGTGAACCTGGAGGTCGCGGTTCGATTCCTGGTCAGGGCACAGGCCCATGTTGCACGAAGGGTCCCCAGTAGGGGGCGTGCGGGAGGCAGCCGATCAATGACTCTCTCATCATTGATGTTTCTCTCTCTCCCTCTCTCTAAAAATCAATAAAAAAATATTTTTTTTTTTAAAAAAAAGAGACTGCAGCCAAAGCAATCTTCCCATTTGAATAGTCACGTAAATAGTCTCCCATGTCCCTCCTGCCTGTGAGATCATGAAGTGAAACTCCATTCAGGAGAGTGCATTAGCAGAACCAACATTTAAAACCCCAACTCAGCTATCAAAGTACTTTCCCTCTCGAGTCTCAGTCAAAAGGAGGGAGATGCCCCCGCTCCCACCCCCTCCGCGGGCCTTTGAGCTCCCGCATTACGACTTTGAAGCCAGTACAAAGGCTCGTCGGAGCGAGACCGTATATACCTTCCCGCGTGTGGCCGCCCAGACACAGACACTGTACGTATCACCCTTCCTGCTGCACACTCATCCCTCAAGGCAGAGAAATGTGTCAGGAGATTCCTTTTTTTACTGTCCTTTCATTTAAATGCATAATCGGAATAGTTACCAGGGAAGAGCTAGTGAGAGAGAGAGAAAAAAAAAATAGTTCTAGGGAGTGGAATCTTCTCTTGATCTGAGAGCTGCTGCGTGAGCTCTGCAAGCTTTATGCTTTGTGCAGAAGGGCCCGGGCCTGTTATTCGAGAATTAATAAGCTGTACAAAGCAACACTAGGCTGAGCCCTGGCCCGTGTGGCTCAGTTGGTTGAGAGTCGTCAGTGCACCGAAAGGTCGCCGGTTCGATTCCCCGTCAGGGTTCGTGGCCCATGTTGCGCGATGGATCCCCAGCAGGGGGCGTGCAGGAGGCAGCCGATGGATATTTCTCTCTCACATCAATGTCTCTCTCTCTCTCTCTCTCCCCCTTCCTCTCTCTCTAAATTAAAAAGAAACTAACAAAAAAACCACATATTTTTTTTAAAAAAGCAACACCAGGCTGGAAAAATATATCCGCGCAGTCTCAGGTCAGCTGTCCCTTGGTGAGAATTGAATCTGAGAAACTTAAAAGGTAGGAAAGAGTTTCCCCAGCTTTCCTCACTGTTTGTCCTGGGCCCTCTGCACGTGGAGGACCGTGAAATACATCCGCCCGCGTGCGTGTCCCCTTACATTTCCTTTGCGGCCAGAGGCGCTCGGCCTTGGGTGAATTCTAGAAAACTCGTTCGCGTTGGAGGCGCCCATTCGCCTTCCCTGCGTATCTGTACCCTGACCTGTTTCGAGGTGGCTGGAAACAAGGTGGAAGCAACAGGAGGTCAGGAGAGAGGGGAGACGTTGCAGGCGGAGGAGGGAAAAGAGGGGAGGAGGCAGGTGCGGGCGCCTTTCATTTGTCCCGCACCCAGGCTAGGAGACGAAGGCAGAAGCCATCGCCACAGAAGCTCGGCTGCAGCTCCCGGAGCCTTCTGCCGCGGCTTCCTGGGGAGACCCCTGGCTGCTTGTGTTACAGCTGTGTCCCCCGCTTAATTAGCATTTTTGGATCTCCCACCATTCAGCTGGATGGGCATCCCCCTTGCAATTGACAGTCGCCTGGAACTGGCTGTCACAGCTGGGCCCCAGATCCCCCGCCCGGGGAGCCTGGAACCGGGGATGCCGGGCAGCCTCCTTCAGCCGTAATTAATATTTTTTGGAACTGCTGCTGCTCAGAGGCCCCGCTCGCCAGTGAGGAGCCAGTTGGAAGAAGATTTTACTGTTGGAAGAGGGGTGACCCAGCGAGGCGGAGCCAGGGCCTGGGTGACAAGAGAGCTGAGAGGCAGTCACCCTCCGCCACCTGTAAGAGCAGCAGGTGACGTTTTTGGCTGGGCTCCTCTTTGTCTCCTTGGCCATCTGCAGGTGCCAGCGACCAGCCTTTTCCTCCACAGCCTGGAGCTTGCAAAGAGCGCGCGGGACAGTGCACAAGTAGAAGGAGCTTGCAGTAGATTTTAGTTTGGCTCCGTTGGCTTGTGGAGGGACAGAGGGAGGCCCAGAGACACTCACCGGGGGAGCCCGGGCCCTGGGCGGAGATGAAGGCACCGCAGAGACACAGGCCTGGGCCGGAATCCCTTCTCCACCACTTAGGGGTGGGGGTGGGGGGATCTTTGGGGGAAAGGAGTCAACTCATCGCGCACCTGGTTGTTTTTAAAGGAGAAACACACACACACTCTCTGTCTCTCTGTCTCTCTGTCTCTCTGTCTCTCTGTCTGTCTGTCTCTCTGTCTCTCTCTCTCTGTCTCTCTGTCTCTCTCTCTATCTCTCTCTCTCCAATATACCATAATCGTTGGCAGCCGTCGTAATTATTTGCCAGGATTCTTCTGTGGCTCACGGTCGGTACTTCCAAGGCTTGTGAGCTGAATCATGGGACCTCTTTGGGCTTTGGTCTCACGACCGCAGAGTGAATGCAGAGGGTCGCCGCCCTCCCTAGGTGAGGAAGTGACTGGAGCTTGGGACAGGCACAAAGAGCACGCACCGCAGTGCCTGGCCCCGAGAAAGCCCTCGGGAACTCCCTGCTCCTTTGCGACACTACTTAATGTCCCTTCCAAAGCTGAATGTTGTTTCCTTCCACTCCGACCTTACTTGCGTACTGAAAATATTTCAAAGCCTCTTTACCTCCAGATTTAAGTCCGAATTCCTCCCCAGTGGACGTCTGGGGCCCCCCATGACTTGACTCCCACCACCACGGCCAGCCTTACATCTTGGCAGATCCTTTGGGGGCCTTTCAAACCCCGTCGCCTCCTGCCCTCTGGCCAGCCTCTGCTTCGTCTCAGCGTCCCCCCCCCCCCCCCGTCTCTTTGTCTTTCTCCTCAGCTGGACGGCATCCCCTCCAGGGCCCTTGCCACCAAGCGTAGCTCAGTAAATGCCAGCAGAACGCCAGGTTCCCAACGTTTTTGATGACAGTAAACGATGCCAGAACGTTTGCACAGGGTATGTACGCAGTCGACTCAGTAAAGCGTGTTTCTGTGCTACAGTCGTTCTCGGAGGGCGAGCGGGGGGAGGTTCAATGAAATTGGCGTCCTCCATCCCCTGTAACATCACATCTCAACTTGAATCCAGCCCAGTCAGCTGCTCAGGTGCCGCGTGTGTCTAGTGCCTACTCTGTGGCCCAAAGCACAGGGGGGGACAATGCTCAGGGCTGTTGTCAAAATGATGGGGACCCGTCCGTCTACAGGAGACACTTCCCACAGGCGCTGGCCTAGGAACATGCACCCAACGTTTGCCTGCGATGCTCATATTTAACAGGTGACATCCCCCAGGATACAAGTTTTTTAAACTGGAGCAAAAGAGAATATATAGTTAAAATGCTTACCTGTGTCATATTTGTCAAGTGTGTGAACCACACCAGTAATAATAGAATGGAAAGAAATGCAGGTCACCAGCGCCTCCCCCATCCACTCCTGGCATTCGTCTAGAAGACTTAGCTGCCCTGCCCGGCTGGTGTTGCTCAGTGGTTGAGCGTCAACCTAGGATCCAGGAGGTCGCCGTTCAATTCCTGGTCAGGGCACAGGCCCGGGGTGCAGGCTCCTCGATCCCCAGCAGGGGGCGAGCAGGAGGCAGCCGATCCATGACTCTCACCATTGATGTTTCTCTCTCTCTCTCCCTCTCCCTTCCTCTCTCTGAAATCAATAAAAATATGGTTTGGGAGCTGGATGGGGTGAGAGGAGTTAGCTGGGAGTAGGAGCAGCATTGAGACAGGCGCAGTGAGGCCCAGGCCTGAGGGACTGGCCCCGGGGATGCCTCCCAAGACTCCTTTTCTTCCTTTCACGAGCAAAAGGCAGAAGGGACGTGAAAGCCTCTGAGTAAAATTTAAGCCGCATAACAAATGTTTTCTTTCCACAAATCTTGTTTTCCTTGTACCGGGGAAACGAGGGCTTTAACTCAAGCCACAAATTGTAACCTGAGGTGGGGGGAAGTGTCCACGAAGAGAGCGGAGGCGCCCAGATCGGTGGGAACAAAGGGGGGGAGGGCGGGAGGGGGCGGGGGGGGAGATTAATCTTATTAGGCTCGTATATCACGAGGGTGTCAGGTGTGAAGGCAAACGAATGGCCTGTGTTTATCTGAGCTAAACCGTGTGGTTTCCCCAAACACTCACTTCCCGGGCCTTGTGTGTGTGTGTGTATGTTTTCTTTTAACCTGTAATAAATTGGCCGAGTCTTCACAGGGCGTTGATAATAAAGTACATTGAGGCGCATTAGAGATTGGTGGCCGGGTTTCTGCTGCTCCCGTCTCCCACTTTCTCTCTCTCTGTCCGTTGTTTCCCTCTCTCTCTCTCTCTTTTTTTTATTTTTTATCACGGCCTATTCACAGGGCCCTTTGGAAAGATGAAGTAGGTAGAAATCAAAATAAATGGATTCTATTAACACCGGCAATGCATCAACTGCTTGATAAAGTGATTAATAAACAGCTTAGGATGGTGATGGATTAAACTCTTTAATCAAAGTGCTAAACCGACTTCATACGGGGAGTTTCAACCTGTTCCGAGCGTCCGCTCTGCCTTGCCTGGGGCTCCCCGTTGTTTATGTAACTTTTCTCGGACCTTCCGAGCGCCGGGGCCCTGGAAGGCGCCAGGGTCCCGAAGCATCTCAGGCTCCACCGGCCACTGCGATGGGACCGTGGATTATAGAGCCTCCCACGGGGCCACGGGGCGGTTTTCAGAATTTGGGGCCCTTGGTCCCACAGTTATGAAACGCTTTCTAACTCTTCAGGCCTTCGTGTCTCCAGAGAGACAGTGAAAACTTGCAAAGCCCCCACCCCTCCTGTTGCAGGCTCTCCTTTCTGGCATAAAGGCAGAATGTTCATGGTTTGGGAAGAGACTTATTTCGCCCTCAAGGTGGTTTTATATTTATTACAAGTGGCTCTGTGTCGCCCGATGCCTGTGAGTCTCAGTATCAGGCATCGTTCTTGACAAAATGAATCATCCGCCTGCCAATGTAATGAGCCATGTGACACCTGATGGTTTGTGGCACCCAAAGGGACCTTTTCAAAACATGGTCCCCAAAAGCTAAATGGAAACATTTAAAGGGTTGGGCTTGCCCTGGCCGGGTAGCTCAGTTGGTTAGAGCATCGTCCAGATGCACCAAGGTTGTGGGTTTGAGCCGCGGTCAGGGCACCTACAAGAATCAACCAATGGCCTGGCCGGTGTGGCTGAGTGGTCGAGCACTGACCTAGGATCCAGGAGATCACAGTTCAATTCCTGGTCAAGGCACATGCCTGGGTTGCAGGCTCCATCCCCAGTCGGGAGCATGCAGGAGGCAGCCGATCAATGACTCTCTCATCATGGATGTTTCTCTCTCTCTCTCTCCCTCTCCTTTCCTCTCTCTGAAATCAATAAAGATATATTTTTAAAAAGTAATGAATGCATAAATAAGTGGAACAACAAATTGATGTTTCTCTCTCTAAAATCAATAATTAAAAATATAGTAGTGCTAAGTACATTTGTAGTCGTGCATGTCATCTCTGGTATTCTTATCACCTGTCAAAACTGAAATTCTGTACCAATCGGAGAACAATGAAGTCCCATTCCCCCCCCCGCCCCCCTCCCGCCTCCCAGCCCCTGGCCACCAATGTCCTATTTCCTCTCTCGGTGAATCTGACTGCTTTCGGGACCTCATAACAGTGGGATCAAAAGGAAGACTCTGTGTCAGGAAAGTGAATGCCTGTGGAATTTACATCCTCATGAAAGTCACGAGGCTTCGCAGAGGCCAAAGATGCTGCACACAGCTGGACTCTGGAAATCTCCAGGGGCTGGAAATCTCCCTGACGGGACCAGGCTTCATGTAGGACGGTTTTTCAATAGCTCGATCAAAGCCGGAGTGAAGGGCAGAGGGACCGATGGCTCATAGACAGAGCTTACAGCTTGCCTGGCAGTGTCTTAGAAGAGTCGATAAAACTTTAAAATCAATGTGTTGATGAACTGTCTGCTAGAAAACATCACAGGATCGGCTGGTGTTGTCACAGGCGTCTAAGAAGAACCCCAAGGCCCTGTCCCTGTCCCATCCCTCACCACTGTCCACAGGTATCTGAATCGTACAACGTTGTCTTTGGAGACTCATCAGTTCTTTGCAGAAAAGGCAATAGAAATTCTGTTTTTGCAGATTTTATTTAAAAATAAAGGTAATGTAGACCCGGCCAGTGTGGCTCAACGGTTGAGCATCTACCTATGAACCAGGAGGTTCAGGTTCGGTTCCCGGTCAGGGCACAGGCCCGGGTTGCAGACTCCTCGGTCCCCAGCAGGGGGCGCGCAGGAGGCAGCCGATCCATGACTGTCTCTTATCGTTGATTAAAGAGATTTTAATTAACCCTTTTATTTACCGTTTGGAGTATATTAAACCTTCAATATTTTCCTTTGTTGTAAGGGATATCTGTAATACTTTCAACAATAAAGATTTTTTTAAAAAGTCAACAACAACAATAAAATAAAATAATAAAATAAAATAAAATAGGAACCGTGCGAGTGTTATATTAAAAAACCAGTCGTCTATTAGGCAGCTCTTATAACAGACAATGATATAAATTTTTAAGTAGAAGAGATGATTGCCTGTTTAATTGAAACCCAGCAGCAACTAAGAGCCAATTTGCCCCCTAAAATTCCCCGATGGTCCCCAAAGCTCAGAGGGAGAGAGTGGCTCTGAAAAGAAGGGACAGTTCAGAATCGTTCAGGCAAGAGCGCCCGGGATGGCGTCTGCTCCTCAGCGGAGGTTATCAGAATGGTGATCACCTTTCCTGGAAATAAATCATATCGTTTTCTTCCCACGTGTCTCAATTTGGCTGTTTAATCTGGGGGAAATGGCCAATTTAAGAGCAGAGGGTAAAAACTCCTGGTTCATCAGGTTTGGGAGAATATGAAAGATACTTTATCTCGGCTTCAGCGTCTCCATGTGATAATCAGCCGTGGGGGCTGTAATTTCAAAGTAATTTGAGGCGTAGAAAATAGAAACTCTTACAGATAGGTGTGCCTCAGAGTGACATGTAGATGGCAGTGGGCCAAGGGATTTGTTTAGAAATAATACGTTTGTGTGGTTTTTTGTACTGTCAGGTTTAATAACTTGCCCAAAATATATGTGTACGTATTTTCTCGGACAGTTTTCCAAAGAAAGAGGTCAGGCAATTTCGATGGCTGGCCACAGAATGTACTCTGGTCAAGACAGAGAACACGGTGAGGCAGAAAGAAAAAAATAAGTTTAGGAAACCATGCATGCTTCCGACTAAGAATGCCTGAAAGTAATACAAATAGAAAGCTTTGCTTTGCTGAACTCTGTTATGGTTCTATAAACTGTAAATGTAAGTGGGACAGGCATACGGTCGGAGGGACGTTAGCACGGAGATGTATTGAATTTAATGAACTAACCATGATGCGCAAAGGGGACCAGTGGATCCATGTTTACGATCAGAAAATCTAAGAACACATTTTAAAAACATATAATACCATGAGATGCCTACCACCCTGCCGAGTGATATATTCTGGATGTAATGTTAGGACTAAATTGGCAAAACACTGAAAAAGTATGTTGTTTTCACTGGTATCTCTAAGTCTGGGACATAAAGTCTAGGAATTGATTTATAGGGAGGAAGGGAGAGGGAGAGAGAAACATCGATTCAAGAATAAAACATCGATCGGCTGCCTCCCGCACACCCCCAACCAGGGATCGAGCCCCCAACCCGGGATGTGCCTAGACCAGGAATCGAGCTGGCAGCCTTTCTGTGCCTTGGGTGACGCCCAACCCACTGAGCCACACTGGCCAGGGCTCAGCAAATTGTAAGAGTGAAAAGGGGTTGGGAGACCAAAAGTTTGAGAAGTGCTGAGGTAGGTGATTGTATCACCATAAAAATATAAATATAAATACTTATTTAAATGGGGCATTAGTGCTGTCAATCAATCAATCAATCAACCAATAGGAATCTCTTCATTGGTCCCAGTCAAATCAAGGAGTAAATACTCAACTTTAAGACTCAAGCAAAGTTTGTGAATTGTGATGTTCTTGAAAATTTGACAATATTTTATTGTTCATTGATATGCATTTTTAAGAACGTGTGGTTTTCTTTCAAAGATTCTCTTTAGCCCGGCCAGTGTGGCTCAGCGGTTGAGCATCGACCTATGAACCAGGAGGTAGAGGTTCGATTCCCGGTCGGGGCACAGGCCCGGGGTGCAGGCGCCTCGATCCCCAGCAGGGGGCGTGTGGGAGGCAGCCGACCCATGACTCTCATCATTGATGGTTCTCTCTCTCCCCCTCTCCCTTCCTCTCTCTAAAATCAATAAGCACATTTTTTTTTTTTAAATCTTTTCTTTAGAGGCTTTTGTCTTACTACCCAGCATTTTCAGCTCACACATGCCTGCGCCTTTTCATCTGTGTGTGACTGCCACCAATGAGAAGCTCACGCACAGCAGCGACGGCTCTGGGCGCCTGGATTTGCCTTCTGGGTTATTTAAAAACCAGGCTGATTGCATTGTAGGCTCACTACAGCTCCCTGTTTCAGAGAGAGAGGGAGCCGAGCGGAGGGAAATGTCCTTCCCAGTCTCCTGAAGGCGCTCCCCAGCCAGGAGTTCAAGTAATTCCTCCCTCTATCTCTAAAGAAATCCTACTAATTATTGCGATCCAACCAAGCTGTGAATTCACCTCTAAAAATAGCCCTTTCGGTGGCTGTATTAGTTCGGATAAAAACGGTCCCCGCACATGGATACGTAGGAGGCCAACCAGAAGTACCATCTGCGGGACCCGGGCGCTCTCACACTGCTCTGTATTATAGAAAACAATGAGCCCTCTCCAGCTGATTTCTCTCATTATGAAATGCAAATTGCCTATAAAAGTCCTCGGGGTGTGCGAAGACACTCATCAGCCAGGCATTCACGGAAACTATGGGGCCTCGGACTCGATCTGAGATGCGTGAAGGACCTGAGAACATAGGTGCAAACCGTTTGCTGGAGCCAGGATGGTGGCCTCAAGCAGGGATGTTGGTTAAGAGATGTAGATTCACCCGGCCGGTGTGGCTCAGCGGTTGACCATCTACCTATGAACCAGGGGATCGAGATTCGATCCCCGGTCAGGGCACATGCCCGGCTCTCGGGCTCCTGATCCCCAGCAGGGGGCGTGCAGGAGGCAGCCGATTAATAACTCTCATCATTGATGTTTCTCTCTCTCTCCCTTCCTCTCTCTGAAATCAATAAAAACATATAAAAACCTTTTACTCCTATGCCTTCCAACCTGGGAGCATTTGCAGCGATCAGCCTTCCTAATGGTCGTGTCCTGCAGGTCCGTTTACTTTTTAGTGTGTGTCCAACAGGCAGACCTCTCTCTCAGCAGGTGAACAACCTGACACAGGTCGGCCTCAGAAAGCTACCCCCTCTCTCAGCGTGCCCGCCCCTCATCATCCTCAGGCCTCGGGAACCCTCCCCCTTCCCTGGCTGCACGCCTGTGGCTACAGACCCTGCCCGCATCCTGTGTCCGGGCCATACCCTCGAGCCACACTGTGGCCTCTCCCTCCCTTCTTTCAGTGTCCCCCCCCCCCCCCCCTGCCTAGACCTATTAGTTATAATTCTATAACTAATCAAAGTGGGAGATGAGGGAAGAAACTGTTGATAAGACTATTCGATGCAATTTTCCCTTTTCTCAGAGCCAGGGATGTCATCTGAGGTTGAAATGTGTTATGAAAAGACGGCTTTGACCTCTGTTTTCTTTTCTCTTTGTGTTTCTTTTCTGATAGAAAGTGATGGAAAAACATGAAATACAGATGTATAAAGTCCGGCAATTCCTTTCATTTCTTCTTACTCTGTCAAATTCAAGAAAGCTGAAGTATAATGATTTTCATCATAATGTACGAGTAACGTGAAAGCATTTTTATAAAATCATTTCTGCTTATATACTGTTGTATCTAAGCGTTGACATATAAATAATATGTGAAATAACATTCGTGTAATTATGGCGATGTCTAAGAAAATGATTTTCTTTCGGTTTTGTTTTCTTTAAAAATTATTTGGTACTTTGAAACATGACTTTAAATTCTTAAAATGAGCTTGAGGTGCTTTTAAAAACCAATGAAATAATTTTTTTAAAAAAAGAAACCAAAACTAAGAATTAGGGCAACAGCTTTGGGCTTTTGCAGTCGCCTTTAAGCTGTTGGGATTTGGAGTTATTTTTTGAAAAGCCGAATTTCAGAAAGGTGGAGCCATACACCCAACGCTTCGGGCTCTTTTGTATGCAGCCTCAAAGTAATAAAATTTGATAGAGAGAACTTTCAGGCAGCAACCACTGTTTTCTCAAACAAACATGGTAACACACAAAAAGGGCAGATTTTAGCTGTCAAAACAAGCCGCTGTAATTAGTTCTTCATGTTTTGAGTCTTCCTGGTATGACAGTCCCCCACCTCTTTGTCTGCTGGCGCCTGGAATCAGCTGGTGATCTCTGTCTTCTCAACTGTTATTCTGTCACCTGACGCCACGCTTCTCCCGTGACTTCCACACCTTAGGGATTCCTTCCCTCGGCCCCCTTCTTGCCTAGGTGTCTTGCCACAGTGGGTCTCACCAGCCAAGTCCTCCTTTTTGTTTGAAGCGTCGGTTCGGTTCTTCCTACATTCTTTCGTTGCAGCCAGTAACGTGCAAAGCAGAGGAATGCTGCCTGCAAGGTAACCCTCCCCATTGGGATGCTGGGTGAATTAACCCGTGAGCAGCAAGTTGGGAGCCTTCTGGAAAGAAGACACACACACACACACACACACACGGTGAACCACGTTTCTCAGGCATGTGCTTCTAACTTACTAGTCATTGAAAATGTCTTTTAAACAGGGCTGTTCTATGCATTTAAAAAAAAATCAGCGGAGCCATTCTGGTCTTAGAGAGAAACATTTGGCTTTTAAGTCTCCCAGTGATCTTCAAAGGACAATAGTCTGATGTTAAAAATGTTTGAAATGATAAAACAAATAGACTGGGAGAGGTGGGATTTGATCTGGGTTTTGCTTGGAGGCTTCGGCACTTTCCAAATCTAGACTCTCAGGGAAATTCGTTTAATGTCTCTGAGCCTCAGTTTTCCCGTCTGCAACATGGAGACTGTAATGCAGTCATGGGATGCATAGTGACATTTTTGTCAATGGCAGACCGCCTGTGTGACTGTGGTCCCATGAGGTTATAATGGAGCTGAAAAATCCCTAGTGATATGGAGCCATTGTAATGTCGTAGCACAGCCCATTACAGTTGCCTGCGGTGTTCAGTATAGTAACATGCTTTATACGTGTGTGGCTAGGAGCAATGGGCTATACCATCTAGGTTTGTGTGAGATCACTCTATGATGTTCCCACAATGAAGAACTCTCCCAGCGATGCCTTTCTCAGAGCATATCCCTGTAGCTGTGCGAGGCGTGACTGTCCCTACCTGTGAGGACCATTCACTAGGGCTCCCCTGTGTCTGGTTCTCCCATTCTTGACCTCACGGAGCCTGCACTTCTTGCTCCCTTGTAGTGAGACAGGCCATAGACCTCCTGGTCCTCACGAGGAAAGCCATGGTCATCTGAGCAGAAAATAACAAATGAACACAGAGGGGAAAAATTAATATTTTAGAGAGACATTTTCAATGAAAGCCCAGCATCTGCTTTACAGAATTTAATTCGAACAGTGGGCAACACATCTCCCGACTGAAACGCAGCTTCTGTTTTCCTGCTGCCTTATCGTTTCTGTCTCGACGATGCCTTATCCTGAAGTTGCCTCCGCCGGATCAGAAAAATCATTTACCTCTAACCAGGTTTTAAATCCAGGACATCCGTCTATCCACGCACCCTGGTCTGAAGTGAGGATGTCATTTTAAATACAGGGGACCGAGAATGAATGAGTCAAATATGTTAAATGCAGTTCAAGTCCTTGTCACACCACAAGGAAAACGTGCTCTGAACCAAATTAATTTGGGAAGTGAGATGTTCCGAAGCATCATCCGGTCCTCTGCAGTGTGACGTGAGGTAATTGTCTCAATGAATTGGATGCAGCAGGAGGTGAACTTCTCCAGTGCGTTCTCCACCGAGGAGGAAAAAGAGAAGATAACGTTCCAAACCTGTAGCTCTCCTGACGTTTCCCAGAGCAACACTGTTTGCAACAATGTTGCAGGGGAGCAGGGAGTCTCTGGTTTCCCAAAGCAACACTGCAACAATGTTGCAGGGGAGCAGGGAGTCTCTGGTTTCCCAAAGCAACACTGCAACAATGTTGCACAGGGGCAGGGAGTCTCTGGTTTCCCAAAGCAACACTGCAACAATGTTGCACAGGGGCAGGGAGTCCCTGGTTTCCCAGGACAACACTGTTTGCAACAACGTTGCAGGGGAGCTGCAGGTCTCTGAGTCCAGCCACAGGCGGGCCCTTCTTGCTGATCGCCCCTTGCGTACCGTGGGTTCGAGTCCCACTTGCGCCTGTGGCCAGTCCCCTGGCTGGGATTCCTCTGCACTTCAGCTTCCCTTTTGTTCCCTTGGCCCTTCTCCCAACGGGGCTTGACAATGAGTGATGCTCGAAACTCGGGCTTTTTCACACCCTGTGGGTGACCTATCACTTCTCACGGGCGACCCTTGACCTGGCGACTGACAGTTTGATTTATTGTCCGGTGTTATGATTTATGAGTATCTTCTCCGAATAATTAACGGACAACAGGTGGCGGCATAATAATTTTGATTACCCAGCGGTTCATGGAACCACGACAAAGGTGACTTCATTTTCTGAATGAGAGGAGGACAACAATTAGAAATGGAACAAAGACGTGCTTTTATGCCCCCGTTTTTGGTCCTTTGTCCCTTGCACAGAGGACGGGTCTAGGAGGCCCGCATTCCTCGGAGACGCCAGGAAGAAATGAGGGACTTGCGCCCCGTGAGTCTAAGGGGACACTTTTCAGCACCGTATGGGGAGAATTATTTTTCTTTCTTTGGTGAAGCCTTGATTAATTGAGTTACGTCCAACCTGTCAGCCGTGTCATCTTTTCGCACCCCATTTTTGACAGTGGCCATTGCCCCGGGGCAGAATTGATGGTCAAAGGAAGTTTGGGAAAGCACAGGACTTTTTGTAAGGCATTCGAAGCTAACCAACCAACTAGGCTTCTAAATATTTCTTCCTAACTGTGCAAGAAAAACACCAAAAAGACTCCCCTGCACAAAGCTCATTTTCATCGTAAAGCCTACAGTTAGGAGTCTGTGAGTTTTTAAGCGCAACGCCATCATGGTCCTCGTTAGTGTTCGTGTCCTTGCCTGTCTTCAGTTTTCTGTGATAGCTTTCTCCGACGGACACCAAATCGCTTTTATTCGAGTCGAGGGTGGTGTCCTCCCGGGAGATTTTTTTTTTGGACACCCCTTAGTGTCCTAGGAACTGGCATGTTCTTTCCAAATGAATTTATTCCATGTACTCAGGCGAGCGCCCATCTTTAAGAATGCCTAATGCCATTTTTTGTGTGACTCTAAATAAAAATCAAGTCAGGTGAGTGTGGTCCCTGTAGCTCTCCATTGAGTCTCTGCTGGAAACGGACCTGGGTGTGGAATGAAATTGAAATACTCGGGCCCGTGACGACGCAGCCGCCCTGCCTCCCGCCCGAGCGCTCGGTGGCCGAGGGCGTCCCATGCATGTGAGATGCGGGTGCGCACGGGACAGCGCTCGTCATATTGCAGGCTTATCATTTTCATTGACTTCGTGACATATAAAAATATCCCTACAATCCTGCTTTACATTGTAGTTTAATAACAGCTTAACACACATCTATGAAATATTCATTCCTGTTACCGTCGCATTTTCAAATCTCTGATGGGGAGCCTGGTTCGCAGATAAAGGAGAGGCCCTGGAATATTAAAAACGTTTGCGTGCAGGCAGGGGCCTTTTCTGGAAAGGAAAACACAATTATCATGAGCATCGCAGATTTTTAGTTATTGATTTTTTTTTTTTTTTAAATTCATGAAGCTTCCCTTGAACCGAAATAATGGGAATATAAGAGCGATTTTGTGGTGGTTTTTTTTTTTTTTTCTTTTCTTTTGCAGCTACAGGCTCTCAATGTCTCTGCTCCGTGAGCCACAGCGAACACAACCGTATCTCTGAAGAAGCAGGACAGAGATCTCAGATTTACATATCGATGTTTAAAACCTGCGCATTCAGCGGACACCTCAGCGAATGAGGCGCCCTCTCCCTCCCCCGCTTGGCTAACAACGGGGGGTCTCTCGGGGATCCCCACCCACCGCAAGCCGGGGAGAGGGTGGGCTCGGGAGGCAAGATCCATGTGCGAATCATGAGGTGATTCTGCGACTTGGTTCCCCATCAATTTTTAAATTAATTATCTGGAAGCGAGCCGCGGTTAATTTTGGCCATAGACTTTTCGATGAGAAGGCCTGACCCCTTTTGCCTCCTGGCGTCTGCTAGACGATCCCGGTGACACGAGGCCTAACCCTTGACACCGGATCCAAGGCGAAGTCACACCCCGGGCCCGAGATCTCCCATATTCAGCAGTTCTTTTGTTGCGGTGGGCCCCCTCAGCCACCCCTGTCCCCTCTCAGAAACAACGCGCTGTCCCCTTCTGCATCCCCCCGAGAATGTCTCTCCTGGGGGTGGGGGGGGGGAGAAAAGCCACCCCCCTTCTGTCCCATTACTTCCCTTGCACAAACTTTGCACCGCAGCACCCTCCCATATGCTGCGGCACACGACCAGGCTCCTTCACAAAGCGCTGATGCTAATTATAAATTTAATTTGCATTTTAATTAGAACGGGAGCAAATTAAAAGCGTGGCAGCTGGAGGATTTTGAACGCTTTGCGGAGATTTGGTGTCAGTATCTTCCTGGTGGTGCTGGGCGCTTTTTTTCTTCTGACTTTGCGGCCTCCCCATTTGTCTCACTACGTCTCACTCACACGAGCGCGGGGCCACTCCTGTGCCCTCGGCCCTCCCTCCCTCCCTCTCTCTCCCCCCCCTTCTCATGCCTTCATTTATATATATTTTTTCCTTTCATTGATTCTCCAGCCCACCCCCCACCGAGGATCAAGTTATGAATTCTTTCTTTCTCCTGCTCATAAACGGGGGGGGGGGGGCTTTTTTGTCTCCAGAAGCCCTTTCTGGTGCCCCTGGGCCCGGCCCTCCACGCCTGTCTCGCGGGTGGACACCTCACGTTTCCTCTCCTTGAATAAGGGGCCTGCTGTGTGCCCCAAATTTTGGTCTGGAGAATAGCGTCTTTAAGTGCCCGGCGATGGTGGCCACAGGTCCCTGGCACGCTGATGAAATATTCATCAGGCACCCTGCGGGCCGGGGGGGCATCGCTGGGGCGCACCTCTGGGCAGCAGCCCCGCGTCGCCGCCCTGGAGCCGGGGGCCCCGGGGGCCCCGCGCGCGCTGTGCCCTCCGAGCTGTCGCCCGGGACGCGGGCATGTCTGGTTCTGGCACTCACGTGATCGCGGCCAGTCAGTCCTGTCGGCTTCCCTATGTTGTGTCTCCATGGTCATTTTCCCTCCTTCTGTTCGCTTCCCCCCACGGTGTCCTTGCTCAATAATTTTCATTAATTGATTGACAGCTCTGATAGACCCAACTAACCTCCATCTCGCTCTCGTGTCTGTTTTTAAATAAGTACTTGTACGTCCAATGACCTTGTCGCCTCGTCAGCTATCAGAAAATGAACATGCAGATATGGAAGGAGCTGATTAGCGAAAAAAATAAATAAATAAGCAAGCCACGGATCCCGTTTCTGGCTCAAGTCCACGGCGAGCGGCGACGGGGGAAACTGCGCCGGTTCTGCGTTTCTGGGAGCGCCTGGAAATAAAGGGTGGGCAGCAGACGGGCGGCGCGGGGCCGAGGCGGGCCGGGGTCTCACCAGGACCCATCCCACGGCTAGGGAACAAGGCCCTGCCCGTCTTTTGGTCCCCCCCCCAAGGGCAAGGCGTGGCCACTGTCCCCCAGCATCTCGGGAAAGGTGGCCCTTCCCCATCGCCCGCATCACTGGCTTCGTTGAACCCTGAAAGCAAACAGTTAAGTTGGGGGGATCAGTCCTCTTGATAGGAAGACACGGGCAGCTTGTTGGTACTGAATTCTGGGGTGTGTGTGAGTGTGTGTGAGTGTGTGTGAGTGTGTGACTGAGTGTGTGTGTTTGTGACTGTGTGTGAGTGTGTGAGTGTGTGTGTGTGAGTGTGTGTGTGAGTGTGTGTGAGTGTGTGTGATTGTGTGTGTGACTGTGTGAGTGTGTGTGTGAGTGTGTGTGTGAGTGTGTGTGATTGTGTGTGTGTGTGAGTGTGTGTGTGTGAGTGTGTGTGATTGTGTGTGACTGTGTGTGTGACTGTGTGAGTGTGTGTGTGAGTGTGTGTGTGTGTGAGTGTGTGTGAGTGTGTGTGTGACTGTGAGTGAGTGTGTGTGAGTGTGTGTGAGTGTGTGTGTGAGTGTGTGTGAGTGTGTGTGTGACTGTGAGTGTGTGTGAGTGTGTGTGTGAGTGTGTGTGTGATTGTGTGTGAGTGTGACTGTGTGTGAGTGTGTGTGACTGTGTGACTGTGTGTGTGTGAGTGTGTGTGTGACTGTGAGTGTGTGTGAGTGTGTGTGTGAGTGTGTGTGTGATTGTGTGTGAGTGTGACTGTGTGTGAGTGTGTGTGACTGTGTGACTGTGTGTGTGTGATTGTGTGTGTGACTGTGTGTGTGTGTGTGACTGTGAGTGTGTGAGTGTGTGTGTGAGTGTGTGTGATTGTGAGTGTGTGTGTGATAGTGAGTGTGTGTGTGATTGTGAGTGTGTGTGTGACTGTGTGAGTGTATGTGTGTGTGAGTGTGACTGTGTGACTGTGTGAGTGTGTGTGACTGTGTGAGTGTGTGTGACTGTGTGAGTGTGTGAGTGAGTGTGTGTGACTGTGTGTGTGTTATCTTTTCTCCCCTGTGTGCCCTTGGTTGTGAGCTGCAGCAGCTTTGAAGACCTACTGCGACCATACACCCCCCTTTCCTCCCGTCCCCATCATATGCAGAAAGACGTACCTCAGCCCCCCCCAATCCCAACACCGCATCGAGTATTAACTAAAACAATATGAAAAAATGTGAGCAAACCCCGCCCGGCATCAGCAAAATACTTGTTCTGGTCTGTTTATAAATATGCTGGTTTTTACCTAAGGCATGAGCCATAGCCTGGGAATGAAACTGGAAAGTGGCTCATCGCTTAGTCACGAGAAATCCCATTTTCTCTCACTACACAACACACACGCACACACGCACACACACACACACACAACGCTCATGCAAATGATTACGTTCATATTTGAATTCCAGGTGACTTTCAGATGATGTTACGACTCGCTCTCACTCGGCGGATCTTTATTTGCGCCTCTCGTTGCAAGGGCCTCGGGCGTGATTTGAACACGACGCGCCTCAGGGGCGCTGGTAGAGGCGGGTCCCCTGAAGGGGGCTGATCATAGGAAGACCCCGTATCACATAGGCCGGGTGCTGGAAGCTGCAGAGAGCGCAGGCCACACATACACTATTTTGTTCATTTGTAGGCTTCGTTTAAGAGACTTTCAGAGGAAAAAGCAGACTTACAGACACAGACGACAGTGTGGCGATTAGCAGAGGCCGAGGGGGTGTAAGCGGATATGGAAGGAGACTTGACTGGGGGCTGAGCCCACCGTACAGTGTCCAGACGACGTGTTACAGAATCGCAGGCCTGAAACCTATATGGTTGCGTTAAGCAATGTCACCCAATACAGGCAGTTAAAAAAAATCACAACAAATAAAAATAAATCGGCTTCTCCGGTTTGTAATTCTCATCCGCCCCGAACTTTGAGAAGCAGGAGCGTCTCTCCGTGTGCTACTGGCATTTAAAAAATGTTAATAAGCGTATTGCCCGCAAAGAGCCGTCGTCGCCGAGAATAGTGGCTAATGGTATGCAAAACGCTGGCCACGACTTACCCTAATTAGTAACACGATTACGGTGGAAATAAAAGTTCTAATTTCCCAGCCACCATTAGCACCCCACCTGCCCTCCTCTGGGCCCCACCGTGCCCCACGCTGCGGTTCGGAGCCATACACGTCAGCCTCTGGACGGAAACCCTCCTTTTCGGTGGCATTTTGAAATGGACAGTACAGTGTCCCCAGATAAATGTCTCTCATTGCCACTCCGGAGGGGCTTAGCTTTCCCTTGTGTCTTTTCTTTTCTTTTCTTTTCTTTTCTTTTCTTTTCTTTTCTTTTCTTTTCTTTTCTTTTCTTTTCTTTTCTTTTCTTTTCTTTTCTTTTCTTTTCTTTTCTTTTCTTTTCTTTTTTTCTTTTCTTTTCTTTTCTTTCTCTATTTTTTTTTTTTTGCAGCCATACAAAACACTTCCTTGAGCCCAAGAATAGATTATTTGGAGAGCTAATTAATTGATCCTTCAAAAATGCCAATTGACACACTCCCTGGGAAAACCCTGATCTAAGCAACTATGTTAATCAAGCCATTGTACTTGGGGTCCTGTCTGAATATCAGAGCATCTGAAATGAGAAGAACTTTGCCACCGCCCGCCCGGCCCCTCTCATGGGCAGCTAATTATTATGAGCCCGATATGACAGTTGTACTTGTACCGTTCACGGTGCTGCCTGACAATAACTCTATAAAATTACGTTTCCAGCTGTAGAATGGAAACAGTGTTAAATACCATTATTTGCCTCCCTTTGATGTCCCGGAGTCATTACGAAAGCAATTACAGCAGTTTCTCTGTCTGTGTCTACGGGGTATTTATTATCTGTATCTGTCTGGACCCTTTCCCAGGTGGAAAATATATGGCATATTAAAGACGAGGGAATTCAGCCCCAGTGATCAGCCTGGGAACAAGGGGAGGCAAAGGAATCGGGGTCTCGCAGATGATCCCGCCAGAAAAACGGTAATTTAATATTAAACCCTGGCAATCTGGGGGGAGACTCGCAGGCTCTTTTTATTTATTTAAATTAAAAAACAAAAAATTCTCCAGGTTCACCAGCCTCAGGGAATCTAGGGCAAAATTAATTAAAGGCAATAGGGAAGTGGAAAACAAGGAAACAAATGGAAAAAAAAACAAAAAACACAAAAACACCCAGGCCCAGCGGGCGTGGCTCAGCGGTTGAGCATCAACCTAGGACCCTGGAGGTCTCGGTTCGATTCCCGCTCAGGGCACAGGCCCGGGGTGCAGGCTCCTCGATCCCCAGCAGGAGGCGCACAGGAGGCAGCCGATCAGTGACTCTCATCATCGATGTTTCTCTCTCTCCCTCTCTCTGAAATCAATAAGGACATATTTAAAAAACAAAACAGGGCAGTACCAGAAAACATATCTTGCTCCTTAATTTTAAGTGAGTAGTATCCCTTTCGACCAACCCTTTTGTAACTAACTGGTGCAACTTGCAAGATGGGTATTTTTTCCCCCAGATCCAATTGCCCAGGGTGTTTTTCTAACAGAGTGACAGCCACCAAGGGGGACTCAGTTTTGGGGTCACCTAAAGGATTTTCCCCACACTGTTGGGATCTGGCGTGGCTCAGATACGTGTGTATCAGCTGAGCCCCACTCCTATCAGAGATGTCCCTGGACTTCAGGGGACACCTCTGAGTGACAAGGGAGGTGTGGGTGCCATCAGCTACGTGGAGGAGTTTTCCCTTCAGGGCAGTGTCGGAGGACCAGCGTCTGTGCGATTTGGAAACATGCAGCAACCTCCCCCCGCCAAAAAAAACCCCAAAAAACACGCCCTGCCCTTTCCCTCGGCAAGAAGTAGCCAGACATGCGTCCGGAGGCCCATTTACATAGATCATCGTCACGTCATTACTTCAGACATTGTAACAGTGGGATGGAGCTGAATCCGTAATGGGGGGCTGTGTTCCATTCCGTAAATTTGATAACGCAAAGTACCGATAAGCCACTGAAAAGTCACTCGCGGAGGGTATGTCTATAGAAGCCGAGAAAACGCACTAGAGGGAACCAGGATCCTAAAGGCGTGAGATACGAGAAACGAGGCTAGGACAGGACTGATATTGCTCTTTTTCTGACTTGTTTCTTGTATTTTGTACATTTTTTTGAAAACCAAGGTGTGGACAGATTAAACATAAACCTTTCGCAGGATCCCTTAGTTTAGCAAAGTGTTTGTACGTGTGTCTTTCTCATCTGTTACTTGGGAAAACATATGCGGCAGATAAAGGAGAGAATCAGCCCGATTTTCCAGCAGAAAAAGGGAGAGGCCCAGGGACTTTAGCCGGAATCTCAAACCCGCTGGGTAACCACAGCCGACCTGCGCGGAAACCTGCAATTAGAAATAGTATCTGAGGATAGGAACCACGTGAGCTGATAGTCCATAAATTAGTAAGAATGCACATCGGAAAGTGAACTAAGACAGTAAGAGGCTTGATTTTTTTTGGTACTTTAATTTCAAAACATCAAATTTCAGATCGCCTAAGTCCCGGGAAGATGTACAGTGCGCCCTTCTTTCCTCTGAGGGTTAAGATGTTAGGCTCCGGAGGTGAGAATGGGTTGTTAATATATCACTTTTTTTTAGGAAAAATATATTTTGACATTTGTTAATTAAGCTTTTAAGGTTTAATGCATTGTGAAGATAGGCTATGTTTTCAGGACAGCCCGTGAGCTTCCCGAGCTTTAAAATGATCCAAAAGCTGGTTCCCACCTTCTACCTGATGTAGATGAAAGGGTATGTTAAGCTCATGCAAATATAAAGAAGCGGGGAAATGTGATGCGTCCCGTAATGAGAGACAGACATTGCCTATTTTCTTCTAAAATGTTGATTAATGCGGGTTCTAAAAGCCTTTCTGGTTTTACAAAGTTCATGCTATTTAATTCTGTGAGATTAAAATGATACCACCTCCTCGATTTGGTGGAGATGGGGCCCGAAGTCCCAATATTTAGCTGAGATCGCCTTTGGCACTTTTTCAATATTGAACAGACATGTCGGTTTCTAAATGGTCAAGGTTGACAGTATTTAAGAGGTTTCTCGTGTCTTTTCATTTTAGATTAATCACCGTCTCCCTGGGGAGCGCGCCTGGACTCGGGGCCATCACTCCGTGCGATGAAACGAACTGAGACAAAAGTGAGTATAAAACCCGTGGACTGGACATTATCGGATTACAGTAGAGGTGTTACCGGGACGAAAGCTTCCCAGAGTGTGTGCAAATGTAATTAAGGCGAGTGGCCTGGCGGGGAGGTGGGTGAAACACTGTTCGCTCAGCTCTGCAAAGACGCTGGGAAGCCTTTGCCTCGGCCCCTGCCCCGGAGGCAGGGAGATGGGAAGTGTGGCCTGCGCAGAGAGGCCCCCTCCTTAGCCACACGACCTCCAGCCAGTGTCGCCTGCCTCCCAGCCTCGCTTTACTCGTCTGTAAAATGCAACAACACCGGCTACCCCTGGGCTTTGCACCCAACACACGGACACGGGCCGACACGAACCCAGCCCGGGCACTGTCTTCATGAAATGGAACCTGTGGGTCGGGTGCGTCTCTGAAACCCAGTCCTGTTTCTACAGCGGTTCCTGAGCCTCCCTTAGGTGGAGAAGCTCCCCTCTGACCAGAGTCTGCCTCAGCCCTGGGTAAACTGAGTCTCAACAGCGTTGCCCCAGCGGGCAGACTCGGTCCCCAGACTCGCGCCCGAATGTCTTCCCAGTCCCGTCCGCCCTTCCTCCTGAGCGCGCCAGGATCGCGCCACGCTTTCTTCCGTTGCCGCCCTTATTTCTAATTTCAGAAACAAACAAACAAGAAAGTCCAACATTCACATGCGCCGTATTAAAATCATTTTATTCACAGAAGCTCGAGCTGAGCACACACACGCCTGGTCCCAAGCTAGGCCCCGGGGATCCAGAAATGCATGAGAAACAGTGTCTTTTCCTCCAGGAGCCCGGGAGAGAGACGGGGTGACAGCGGGGAGGGAACTAGGCTTAGCCTGGCATCGGAAAGCCAATGGAGCTGGGGTGGGGTTGGCCCTGGTTACACGTCATGTGTAAAACGCCCCAGGTCTAGAATGTTCACACACCAACAGGCTGGTGAGGAGGGTCTTTCTGGGGACCAGGACGTGGGGTCCCCGGTAGAGCTCTCTTGCCATTTCCGTTTGAGGGCCAGGGGAGAGGGGAGACAGCTCAGAGGCCAGCGTCCTTGCAGGGTTTCTGATGGCCAATGGAAGAGCTTTGGGGTGGGGGCGCCCTGGCACTGACATTCCCGGCACAGGGACAGGACTGTGGGTGAAGGCGGCAAGGTGTTTCCCTCGCACCCCTGCGCCGGCGAGCTCTGACCCTGTGGGGTCAGGTGCGGTCCTTCCTTCGAGTCTTCTAGCTCCTGCCTTGACTTGGGGTCCAATTTCCTCTGTGAGCAAAAGGGAAAGAGGACGGTGAGGGGTGGAAAGAAAACGTCCCGCTGTTGGAGGGGGAAAGGGTGAGTGGGAGAGCAGAGCTTCCCAAACGTCTCGCCTCATGGGGCAGGTCGCAGAGGCTGGGTGAAGACACAGCTGGGTGCAGGGATGTTTGGCCAGGGCACTGCGGACTTTGCCCACCTGGGCCCTTGGTGATCGGGAAGCTGTGTGGAGAGATGGTTTCCACCAAGAGGGACTTGTGTTCAGAGGCGGAAACAGACCCAGAAGCCAGGAGATAACCTCAAGCAAGCGGGACTGGGTGCAGGGCTGGAAAGAGGGACAGGTTCCTGCAGTGAGCCTCTGGCCGTGCCTGGTGACCTCACCCCAAAGCCTCCTTCCATTTCACAGGTCACCCCAGGAAAAGAGAGGCCCAAGGAGGCAGGGCAGCATTTGATAGTGAGAGGAGGGGATGTCCAAGGTTGGGGACAGGCCCCTTCCCTGTCCCTCCCACCTCCCCAGAGCTGGCATTCGGGTCACCGGGCCCGGGGCTTTGCCACCTACCTTCCTTTGTCTTCAGGCACGCGGGGCCCCGGTGGTCTCCCGAGGCAGGGACATGTCATGGCTTCTGGTAGCTGAGGCTGGGAGGGTCTACGGGGGGAGGAGGGAGGGAAAGATGGGGTCATCGGGATGACCCCTCGGTATGGGGAACCCGCCTGGAGCCAGCGTCCCGTGGCCCAGCCTCAAGCGCTGAGACTCCACTCGCTGGGAAGGGCCTTTAGCCAGCCTGGGTAGGAGACACCTCAGGACCGGGACCCCACCCTCCATGCCCAGCTGGACACCTGGGGTCTGTTTTCAGGTGCTTCCCCCCCCATCCCTTGCAGCCTGCTCAGGTGCCCTGGACGTGTTCCTTGGCCCTGACCATCCCCCTCTGCAACTTGAGCGCAGCCTGGGGCCTGAAGGGGTCCTGACCACTCACTATAGGGAGCAGAAGGATGCTGCTGGCTTGGAGCGTGGTTCCTTACCTGGAGCCTGTCCTTCCTCTGGGAAAGGGATCTTACTGCTGGGACCTGAGACCTATGTATGGGACAGGGCGGCATCTAGGAGGGGGTATGTCTTAGCAAAGGCAGGAATTTGCTGAGATCCCTGAAATCTCAGCCAAGGCAGCTACTCATGTCCTCCCCCTCCCCCCTTCCCCGAGGCCCAGGGAACTTGGGCTCCTGCAGGGAGCCAGCCCCCCAGGAAGGCACACAAGTGGCTCCCTGGCTCCTCAGGGGCCGAGCGGCCTGCCCTGAGCAGGAGGCCCTGCTTGCAGAGCCCCTCACACGGGGGCCACATGAGAGAAGTGAACATTCTAGAGGCCAACTGCCCAAAGTCACGCAGAACCTGCCGGGTGCCCGGGTGCCTGGAAGCCCAACGGAAACAACTGCCACTGGGGGGGGCGGGAGGGGCCCCCAGCCTGAGCAGTTACCGGTCCCTCCACCCTCCCACTTGCTGTCCTGCTCTCCTGCGGGGAGGCAGGGGCTCTGGGGCCTCACTGTTCCTGCCTCCCCGCAGGGGAAACAGGACTTAGAGAGACCCCAGGACAGCTTGAGGACCCCCCCGAACACGCCCCCTCCGTGGCTGGGCTCTCGCGTTCATATATATGTGTGTATATATACACAGATATGTATAGTGATGCAGGGCGGCTGCCGGCAGGGAGCAGATTTGCCAGCAAGGAAGGAGGTGGGCGCCTGGCCCCCTGCGCCAGGGTGCCCACAGCTGGATACTGAGTTCGGTCTTTGTGCACCGGCCGTGCTGAAGGAAGCGGGGCTTTGTCTACCCACTCGTGCCCCCTCAAGGACCCCAGCGCCCCAGACCTGTCTGAACCCCAATTCTTATAAAGCAAAGAGGGCCAACAGGAGGGAAGGGATCGCTCCAAGGGCCACGCGCCCAGGGTCGGGTGGAGGAGACGGAGAAAGTGACAGAGCTAAAGTAGAGAGAGTGCTTGGCACAGCGGGCAGCTACGCTGAGAGGGAGGGGAAGGGGGGGGAGGAAGCAAAGGTGGCAAGGAAAGTGGAGACCTGGGGGGCACGTCGGAGGGTGGTGGCAGTGAGGCCTAAAGCAGGGACGCAATGACCGCCCCGGGAGACAGGGAGCAGAAGGGCCGGGGGAGCATGACAGAAGGCGACTAAAACCGCAAGGCACCCTTGTCTCGCCTTTGTCCCCTCACCCCAGCCCTCCCTGGAGCCCAGCCTGGAAACGAGGGGAGGGAACTGGGGAAGGTGGGGTGTAAGGCTGGGAACTGGGAGGGTCCTTCCCAGAAAGTTTAGCTCAAAAACTGGTTCACCAAGAAATGACAGTCACATCTCTCTAATGGTGGAGAGTTAGGCATCCAGGATGGAGCCCCGAGGGAGGGGCGGTCTAGGGGGGTCCTCCTGAACCCCTCAAGCCTCAGCTTGGGTCCCTCCCTAAGGAGCCCTGAGAGGTCAGCTGAAGTGGCCCCCATGTGGAAAACTGTGCTCAGAACTGTGGGTGCCGACGTGCCGGGGGCTGGGCGAGAGAGAGAGAGGAAGCCAAGAAGGCCCCTGCCAGGCTGCTTGGGAAGCCCCAGCAGGAGCAACCCCCACTTTTCCTTCCCTTTTCTTCCACCGGCCATGTAGGAGCTACTTCTGAGGTCTCGAGGGGTCCCCTTGCCCACAGCTCTGCTGTCTCAGGGGCGCAGAGGGACCTCCAGACAGGAACTTGGGTGGAGACCCGCCGCGGACGGGCCCGGGGACTGGAATCGGATGCTCGGGGAGGGGCTGAGGTCTCACGAGGGACTAAATAAATGGCTCTGGCCAGGGCTCAGGGGTGGGCCGCCAGGCAGGAAGAGCTGCGTCCTCGAAGCGGGCGCGTCGGGGCCCCCTGACCCCGCGCGGGCCTTGGAGCACGCTCACCTGTGTAGAGACCCAGCTCACCTGGAAGAAGGGGTTTTGTGGGAAGGTCCCCTCAGAAGATTATCCCAGTAAACCAACTCCCGAAGCCCAGCTGCCCCCCCGGCGTCCTGGCCGGGATGCCCCTCTCATCCCCTTGGACATTGTTGGTATCGCCTGACGTCGCGGGCGAGCTCTTTGCTCTATGAAATGTTTTTTGAGCTCCGCCGGGCAGTGGGGTACAAAAATGAGTGAGACAAAGTTACTCCTGCGACGAAGAACCTCCCTCTGTAGTGAGAAGGGCAGAAAGGAGGATGGAAAGGGAAGCCGAGACCGGGACCCCCCCAGTCCTGGCCCAGGCAGATCAATAAATTCACTCAGAGTCAAAACCAGCAGTCAAAAGGTGACCTGGGGGCGTCCTATCAGCCAAGAAATAGTGCTCTCTGTGGCCACACAGGGCTCGGGTCCGAAGGAAAAAACACGCTCAGCCCTATTATCAGGGTCCCGATCTTGAGCATCGCTGACGCCGGGGCAAGGGGGCTCTTTGGGGCCTTTCTATACCTCGAGTCCAGTCTTTGTCCAAGACCGTGTTTGAACATGGCTCCAAATGCTGGAGACCCACCGTCTAGAAGGGGTTTTGAGTGTAGATAAGGGCCTACCAGGGAAAGGGCGGACGCTTCCTGAGACCGGCAGGGGGCCGGCGACAGGGCAGCTGGGAGGCCCGGTGGATAGATGCAGGCTTTGGGGATGTGGGCGCTCCCGGGGCTGGGGGGGGCAGGGGGTGGATCCCCAGTTACAGGGCAGAGGCCAGTGGCTGGTCCCGAGAAGATGGTGACAGCCCTGATGATGGCCAGTGAGGAGTCTGGGTCACTCAGGGAGGCTACCGGGGTGAGGTGGGTGGCATTGGGGTATCACCAAGGCGGCGATTTGTAAAAGCCAGAAAGAGCCATTTAAGGAAGGAATTTGTCCCTCCCTCTGCCCAGAGTCGCCGAGGGTGCCCTGGGATGACACGGGGCTCGCTCCGTCCCTGCTGTTGGTGCCTCACTAAGCCCATCATTTCTGGGGAGGGGGTCCCAGCAGAGACAGGGCTGTGTTTTTTTTTTTTCCTGAATCAAAGACCCACTGAATTCAGGCTCCTGGAGAGACAGGGAGGGCGGGGCACGAAGCGAGAGATGCTGAGGTCTCACCTGCAGATAGAAACGACGAGAGAGGGCGGCACACAGCCAGGCGGGAGACGGAGAAGGGTCGTGGGACAGATACCGTGGAGAGGGAGCGGGGAGTGTGCCCAGGGAAGAGAACCAGAGTCTGAGGGAAGTTGGGGCGAGACGCGCACGTAATGAGCCAGCTGGTCGACCTTGCCAGGGAGAGGCACTGCCGGGCCAGCTGGTCGACCTTGCGAGAGCGACGCTTCCCCACCGGGAAGGGAACAGAGGGTGTCCCTGCTGGGTGTGCAGACATGTGGTCAGTCCTTGTCATCCCCTCTGCGCCCAACTCAAGGCTGGCCTGTGCTGAATATAAAGAGAAGGGGGGGTCAAAGCAGGGAGTCAGGCTCAGGGGGCGCTGGGCGGGCCCCCCCCCTCCCGGGGGAGAGGGGAAGCTCATCTCCTGTCTGAGCCACCCCCTAACCCCAAGCCCTGCTTGGAAATCAGGGTGTCTTCCAGAGCCTCCCAGCCCAGCCCAGCCCAGCCCAGGAGCCCCAATGGGGGTGGATGGATGGTCTCCACAGGAGCAAGGTCCTGGGTCCCCGACCTTCCCCACCCCCAACTCCCAGAACTTTCTCACTCCCCTGCCCTTAAATACAGGCATCCATAAGAATCTGAGACCTGAAGAGGCTGAAAGAGGGGAGACTCGGCCTAGGGCAAGCAGCCCAAGAGAGAAGCAGTCCTCTCCTGGCGCAGGGGGCTGAGGGGGGGTGGCATTGGGTGATCACGGGTCTGGCTACTATATGGAGCAAGTAGCTGTGGTGTGTGCTCCCCAGAAAGCCCTGCCAGGCTGCTCTGGAGCCCCTGCCGAGAGTCATTGCCACCACGTGGCCCTGTGTGCCTTCGGGGCCATTCCCTGGCCTGGACACCCAGCCCCAGCAGAGCCATTTCTGGGCCCAGGGGACAGGTCCCTCGGGAGGGATGGGCTCCCCAGGACCTCCTCCTGCAGAGTACTGCTGATTACTGATCTCTAAATAGGGATCTGAGCCGGGAGGAGTTGCAGGGTCCCCTGGGGCAGCCTGGCTGGGGGCCTGGGGTGGGGAGGGAAGGAGTCCCGGGGCGAGATTTGGACTCTTGGAAAAAGGTCAGATCGCAATTCAGTTGAGCCTGGATCAGGGGCCAGGGTTAGCGTCTCTCTTCACCCAGCTTCCCGACGTGGTTTTCTCTGGATCAGCTGCTTTGACTATTTGAGGGGCAGGCGACGCGCCACTTTGGGGAGGGTGTCCCCTTGTTCTGTTTCCTTGGCGTAGAAGCCCTGTAATTCCCTCAGCACGGACTCTGAGGCAGGGGGCTCCTCCATGCCCCGCCATCTGCTCTTTTCTCATTCCACCACCATCCACACTTTTCTAATTCTCACAGATGCGTTCCCCCCCAAAACTGCTGTGAGCTTGAACTTGGTCTCAGGGATGCAACAATGAGTGGGGTGTGCCCCCCATGTGCGCAGGCCTCTCCCCACGTCCCAGGGATGGGCATGGCCTTAAATATCGGGAGTGCGGATCACCCGTGTTCACCACGGCCCCTGGGAGGCCTTAGAGATCCCTATGCCATAGCCTTTCTCCCGAATTGCACCTCGCGGGGGATGAAAACCACTCTAAGTGGTACAGCTGGCTCAGTCGTCCGCGCAGAGCTGCCCAGATTAGAAAGTATTTAGGGGGGTGGCGGTGGCGTCCAAACTACTGCTATTTTAGGGACCAGGGAAAATGGTTGGGGCCGTGTATCCAGTGTGAAGAGTGCTCCCCCTAAATGCTGAAGGGTCCAGGTTCACGGGGGCGGGGGGGGGAGGGGACTGCCAGAAAAAGGGTGGGACACTTTTTTTGAGACCAGCAGGGGGCCGGCGATGTGTGTGGGGGCGGGGGGGGGGACTTGCAGGCCCCATGGATAGATGCAGGCTTTGGGGATGTGGGGCGCTCACGGGGCTGGGGTTGTGTCTGGAAGCTGCCCCCTGGGGTGGATCCCCAGTTTCAGGGCAGAGGCCAGGGACTGGTCCTGAGAAGATGGTGACAGCCCAGGTGATGGCCAGTGAGGAGTGTCCTGGTCACTCAGGGAGGGGACCAGGGTGAGGGGGGTGAGGCTGGTGCTTCCTCAGGGCCCGGCAGATGGGTCAGTGGTGGTTGGTAGTTTATGTTGTGTATGTTTCAACATGGTTTTTAAAAAATAAAAGAAGCAGGTCATTGGGATGAAGGAAGGAAGGTGGCCCCCCGGCTCCCAGGAGGACAGGAGCAAGGCAGGCGGCCACCCTCTCTGTTGTCACTGTTTTCGAAGGTCTCTAGCGGTGACTGGAGAGGAAGCTGGAGGAGTGAGAGGGGGGTGTCCCCAAGACTCACGTGCCTAGAGGCCCACGGGACCGCAGAGAGGCAGATCCCATGGTCATGACAGCAAATAGGGGCGGGGGGGGCGGGGAGAGAAAGCAACCAAGAGAGAGGGAAGAAACAGGCCAGAGGCGGGAGACGGGCCGGGTGGGGGAGAGAAGGCTCATGCGAGGCCAGGTGTGAACCAGGCCCCCAAGGACCAGGGGGTCCCCAGTCAGAGCGGGAGGGACACAGCCAGAGACAGGAAGCAGCTGGCCACACTCTGAGTGTTGTGGCTCTAAGATGATAGACGAAGGGACGTCGGGGAGGTGCTGGGGGTGGCGGCGGGGGCGGGGAGGGCTTGGAGAAGGGCTGGGAAAAGTCTAGGTGATTCCTAGATGGGCGTGGTCCTCGCCATCTTTGGCGTGACCCGTCTCCTTGACTTCCAAGTGCCCTGCGACCCTCTGGCCTAAGGAGGCCAGAAGAACCGATAGGAAGGACAGATGGGAGGTCGGGACCCGGGGGCCGGCGGGACAGGAAGGAGTGACCCCTCTCTTTGAATCAAGCTCTTGGTCCCCTGGCCCTCTAGCGCCTGCCCCTGGAGGTGGTTACGGAGGAAGCCTGCAGGTGGGGGCAGACCTCCAGCCCTGCACCCAGGCTGCGGGTCGGCTGCCAGTGCCTCCTGGTGGCACTCCAGGCCCGGGGTGGGGGATCCCAGTCCCGGCCCCTCCCCGGCCCTTGGGGAAATCCCCCTTTCGTTGTTTCTCTTCTCGACTGGCTCTCTTTTCCTGGGAGCCCCACGGAGCTGTAGTTGTGCCCCTCCCTCCCCTCCCCAAACTCTTGCCTAAATACTGAGAAAGGATTAACAGTCAAATGTTCATATTTCAATGCGACCCTTGGAAGCAGGTGACAGCAGGTTTTTCCTCCAGAAGTTATTGTATCTCGGTAGCAGACATCTCTTAACGTAAAATGGGGCGCGCGTGCGTGGGGGGGGGCGCATACGTTCAGAGACTGGCCTTTGGAAAGTGGTTGGCTGCTGCTTGCGGGTCCGGCGCTCTCCTGGCCTTGGAGGAAGCCCAGCCCGGCCCAGCCTGGCCCAGGGCCTGTCTCCTTCCTTTCCCTTCCGAAACCCAGGTGGCCTTGAGATGCCATGGGACAGTGACGACACCCTGGAGCGGGTCCCAGGCACAGAGCACAGTGGTTTAGGAGATGCCTGAGTCATGGTCTCATTAAATAAGCAAGGGATCCGGACCTGAGGGCTCAGCCCTAGAGCAGCTCTCCAGCCGGATCCTAACTGGCTCTTTGCTAACGAGTCTGCTCGGAGTTAAAAAGGACCTAAGGCCTTGCCCCCCAAAAGCTCTCTGCCTCGGTCGCCTCCCAGCCTGAGGGGAAGAGAAAGCCGGGTGTGCGACGGTCTGAGCCTCAAGTGTTCCCCAGGCCCTAACACCCAGAGTAGCCGGGTTCAGCGGGCTGGGGTCAGCCAGGGTGAAGGCTGCAAGGCCCGGCAGCTGCTTCAACGGAAATGCTTTTCGGAGGTCGTTGGCTGGTCCCTAGACGGGCTCAGGGACAGTGAGCTGGGCTCCCACCTTGCGGACAGGGAGGGCGTCTCTCCGGTGCCAGTCTTGGGGGACTGAAGTACAGTTTTTATATTGAAAATTCTTTATTTCCAAGCAAAACGAATCCTTTGCTTGGTTCCCGTTGGAGACCAAGGTGTCAGGAATGGAGCAGGGTGTGTGTGTGGGGGGGAAGGGAGCTGGTCCCCTTGCAGACCGTGGGGGCCCTGAGGCACCCGAGAGGAAGGGGAAATGGGAAATGGGGGCACTCCAGAGGGAGGGGGGACTGGGAGCAGGAAGCGGTTTTGTGCGGCTTGGAATAGGGTCTGTGGTCCTTTCTTGATTTGTGGCGCTGATTTTGTCACTCTGTAGACGATTTTTAAAAATTTTTTAAGTAGGCCAACGGATGCAGGGTGTGTATCCTGAAATGAGACAAAAAAAGGGGTAGGGGGCGAGAGAGGACAGTGTAGACTCGGAGGGGACGGAGCCTGGCAGCGGGGCTGCGGGGAGCCCCAGGGCGCCTCTGCCCACATTCTGATGGTGCTTCAGAGAGAGGACTCGGATGGAAACGAAAGGCAGTGGCCAGGCACCCGGGACCCAGTCGCCGTCTGACTCCTCTGTTCCTCAACCTAATTCTCGGCCAGAGTTTGTAAGGAAGAGGGAGCCCGTGGGGCATAAGTCCACCCAAGGTGGGAGGGAGAGGGAGAGACAGTGGAGGGTTGTCCCCCAAGGGTGGGCCTGGGCCAGCCCCTGTGGGACCCACAGGCTGTCCACACTGTGGGGGGGTGTAGGTCGAAGGGGGCAGGAGGCGCTGGGGGCAGCAAAGGAGCCCCGTGGCCAGGGAGAGGTTGACTGAGTATGTTAAGCTCTTGTAACTCCAGGGGCCCATCCCCTCCTCCTGTGCCATCCCTGGAGGCCTCTCCCTTCCTTGGTTGGCCCCCAGCCAGGCCATCCACAGCCCAGGTTGGGTATTGAAGGGACTGAAATTTGACCAAGACCCACAGAATCTCCCTTCAATATAGGCATTCCCAAAACAAATGGCTGGGCCTGGGTCCCCGTGACCTGCCCCCACGAGGGGGGAGGCCCGTAGCCATCCTGGACCGTCCCTGATTTCTCCTTCATATGTCCAACCTGGAAGGAGGGTGAGCTGCCTGGACCGGCAAGGCCACGAAGAATTGTACACTTGAAACCTATATAATTTTATTAACCAATGTCGACAAATTCAACTAAAAAAATATATAATTTTTTTTAAAAAAAAGTATGGCTTCCCCAGCACAGTTTGGGCTTTGCCCTCTCCGCAGGCCGTAGGGAGTTATCAAATGAGCACTGGTAGGGCGTCTCTGAGAAAGACGAGGCAGAGTTAGGTGGTGGAGAAGATCCAGCCGCTCCAGTCATTTTTAGCAGCAATTTCCCTTTTAGTTCATTCTTCTCTTTGCTTGGTGTTGCTCCCCCTGCTTGACGCTAGCCGCCCGCACCCCATCTCCACCTAGACCCCTTCCTATTGGCTCTTCCGGTGGAGCACGGCGAGCACAGAGCCGGGGCACCCCATGTGGTCGCTGCTCCGTGGGCACACACGCCCCCTCCCCAGGTGTTGGGGGTGTGATCTAGCTCTGCGATGAGAGAGAGAGGGAGAGAATGCCTATTTTGAAGGGAGCATTTGTGGACTCTGTTCTTTTCCCAAGAGCATTTTAATTAAATAAGCCTGAGATGTTAACATGTGGCCATTTTTTTTTTTGTAACCCGAATCCGGGCAGTGCCTCCGCCTTGATCTGTAGTTTTGGCTGCACCTGCTTGGAAAGTCATGGCCTTCTGGGAACTCCTCCCGATTCCCAAGTCACCCAGTGACTTCCCGTTGCCTGGGGTCTGTCTGGGTCCTTCAGGAGCACGTGCTGTGACGCGGGCGCTGCGCCTTGCCCCTCGAGCCCATAGTCCAATCCTTTGTAGAGCCCGTGGGCTCCTCCTCCCCTCCTGGCTGCTTTGCCATGTCTGCCTCCCAAGCTGCCACGGTGTCTCCTTGCACACACAGGACGCTCTGGGGGAATTGGACGTGAGCGTTTTGTTGCCGTTGGGGACACAACCACGGAAGCTCCGCACGAGCCACACACTCTCACGTGGACTTGGGGATGCGACAATGAATGAGAAACAGTGTCTTTTTCTCTAAAAGCACTTGATGGTGTAAAATGACCTTTGGCCCAGCCCAGAACGGGAAAGGCGGGGTGGGGCTCGGAAGGCAGTATAGGGAGTCAGTCTCTTGGGGGGCGAGTGGAAGACGCCCTGGAAGGCACTGCTCCCGCGAGTGGCCGGGGTGGTGCGTGCGGAGCCCCGGGAAGGAGCCTGCTGGCAAAGCAGAGGCGCCCCAGCCTCGGGGGGGGGGGGACGAGAGTCTCAGGGGGAGTCCTCTTCTCTGGATGGGGTCCCCCCCCGTTGGAATGGGAAACCCCTTTGGTTAAGCGTTTTTGTCTGGCAGGCAGGGAGCCGGCCCGGTGGGGAGCAGCTCAGGAGAGGTGGTCTCCTGAAGAGGCCTGTTGGGAAAGGGGGAGGGTGGTCAAAACGGAAAAAAAGTGCTCCCCGCTCCCCCGGTCCCCGAGCGGTTTTGCTGGAGCATACTTTGGAAAATGTGATGAGGCGACCAATTCCCCCCCAACACCCCCCCACACCCGTTTTCCAACCCCCACTTCTGCCACCCCCCATGTCCCCCCTTCCTGTGAAAGGACAGGTACAGGTGAATGAACTAGAGGGTCCCCACCAGAGAAGGGGAACCCAGTAGGTCCAGAGCAGGTGGCTATACAGAGCGATATGTAGAGACCAAGACATAAGGAGAGGCGGCCCCGGCCGGTGCGGCTCAGCGGGTTGAGTGGGCGCCGTCCCGTGCACCAAGAGATCCCTGGTTCAACTCCCTGCAGGGCACGTGCCCAGGGTCTTCTCGGCCTCGGTGTCCCCCAGTTGGGGGCCGTGCGGGAGGGAGGGAGGGGATCGATGTGACTCCCTCGTGTTGCTATACACTGGTAGCATTTGCAGGAAAAGTCCAGGGCAAGGAGCAGTGAGTTTAAAAAAAAAAAAAAAATGGTGGGGGGGGGGCTGTGCGGGAACTAAGAGAATGTCAGCAGAAGGCAGAGGCCAATGTGTCTCTACCGGAGACCCCGCACGAGTTAGGGCAAAAGAGAGCAGGGGCCGAGCTCTGACCTACAAGACTCTGCCCACCGAGGCCAGCCCCCCTAGTGAGTAAGGGGTGGCCTCTGGGAAGCACAGAGGAAAGCCCGGGGAGCAGGAGAGGGGAAATGCCGGGGGCTCGCAGGGGGACGTATATGAAGACACGGGGAAAGGGGAAAGGATCCTGGCCGTTGGTGTGGGGCACAAAATACTTCAAGGGCTGAAAAGGTACCCCCAATCGTCCCATCCCCCCACCCCGGGATAAGTCCCTGGTAAGCAGGGAAGCAACGGGGGGGAGAGGGGAGCAGGGTCGGATGAGGTCAGATCTCTCGGGGCCCCCAAACAGGCCCCGGCTTACTTCCCTTACGCTTTTTATTTAACGCGTTTTATTGCTGAGAGTATTACAGACGCGTCCCCCGTTTTCAAACTCAGTGCTCATGCTTTGTCAGGTGTGTTTGGATGCTACCCAAGGTCCAGGCCCGTGGCTGCCTCCCTCAACCCTACGGGAGGGCAGGCGGAGGCATCCAGTGGGTAGCGGTGCCGGGGACGTGCCCTTGGGTACTCGGGGAACTTGTCCCCGCTCTGGCACAGCGAGGGGACGGCGGGCCATCTTTTGCAATCTCTGGTCTCTGGCCTCGGGCCGAGTCCCCGTGCGGTACATTTTGGGGGCACTTTTTTTGTAGGATCGGCTTCTGGCGCGGAGTCGTTTGAGGTTAGGAGAGGCCCCTGAGTTTTGGTCAAGTCCCCAAATCAAGAGCGCAGAAGTGACGGGGAAGGGGGGGGGCGCAGGGGACACCATTTCTCCTCGGCTTTTAAGCCTTGACACAGCGGCCACCATGAGAACTCCTCAAAGTAGCAGGGGCCAAGTCGTGTTTGCTCTGCGCTCGCCCACGGGGAAGCCTAAAATGTAATCTTCCAGCTTCAGCCGCCGCCTTTTGCCTTAGCAAATCAGCAATTTCGCCGACGTATTGTTTGGAGCGAAACCCAACTCCGAGGAACCCCCCCGGATTAATCCCGACCCGGACTCCCTCGTGGGTGGGGAGGCACAGAAGGCCTTGCATTGCTCAAAAATTGGTGCCCTCACAATTCAGGTCAGCGGTCGAGAGCCCGTCCTAGAAGCTGGGCCCGGGCTCTCAGCTGGGACCCGGGGTTTGGTCTCGATCCACGTGTGACAAGGGGGACATGCACCTTTGTGGGGCTCCTCACGGCGCAGACGTAGAGGGGTCGGGAACCTGCAACAGCCTCAGGACGATTCAGAGAACCTGCTCCAGCTTTAGGGCCTATGAACACCCCCCCCGAAAAAGAAAAGCCCCCCCCCCCCCACACACACACACAATAAACCAGCCCAGTATTCATTCACTTTTTTCTCTCCTTTCCCTTCAGGTCCTCTCATCCTGCCTTCAGGCTTTAGTTGGCTTTCCCCTCGGGCTCCCTTAATTGATAAAAACCCTTTAGAATTCATCTAGTGTCCCCGGTGAATATCCCTTTAGTTAACGTTTACCGAGCTTTACCGTAGGCCCGGGCTCTTAGTAGGGTTGGAATTCGAGGTCTGCGGAGTCGGTGTGTCCGTCTGTCCCCCCCCCACCCCGCCCCCCGAGAAGGTCGCCCTTCAGAAGTCTGGATGGGCCGCAGGCGGGAAGGGAGGCGCTGGGCCAGGGGGGCAGGGTGTCCTTGGAGGGGCTGCCCTATGGGAATTTACAAACAGTGCTGGGATTCAAGAAAGAACAACCAAAAAGACAGCGGGTGATTTCTTGCTGTTCCCCCGGCTAAAATAAAGAGCCCCAGGTGGTGAGGGCAGGGCGATGGATGCTGATTTGATGCTGTTTGGTGGAGAGGGGCCGGGGCCCGCCAAGAAAGAGTGTGGGAATGGGCTACCCGGAGAGGTTTTTGGGGCAGGGCCACCCCGGCTGACTCAGTTGTCCCTTGGTGAGGTGGTGGGGGGTGGGCCCGAGGGCGGGGGTGTGTGTGAGTGAAATGGCACCCTGTCTGCTCCCTTCTGTACCCCTATTGCTCACCCACCCCCCCAGATCGTTTCAGGCCCTGGCCGGCGATCTCTGCTGCTCTAGGAGACGCGTTACAGGAGCCAGCGGAGAGCGCTGGACGCTTAGGTCCCGACTCTGGGGAACTGGAATGAAAGAAATGGAGAGAGAGGAGTCAATGGAAAAACAAACAAGCAAAAAAAAAAAAAAAAAGAAGAAGACTTTTTCTTCCTAGAGAGAGAGAGGCCCCGAGGTGGGAAAGTAGCCGAGGAGGAAGGCAGGCGTCAGGTGGGGGCCCCCAAGAAGGGAGAGTCCTGGGGGCCGGTGGGTGGAGGGAGCCGTCGGCCCTGCCGGGGAGGGGGGTGCCCTGGGCGCTGTCGTCCGTGATTCCCCGAGAGATAGAATAGGTTGGGTTTCGGAAAGAGGTGCGGCCAGACCAGGCGGCAGGGGGCAGCTGAGGGAGCTGTGTCGGGAACAAGGGAAGGGGGAGCCTGAGGGTCCCCAGCTCCCCCCCGACCTATTTCCACATCCCCACAGCGGCCGCGGGCCAGGCGTCTGGTCCAGTTTCCCCAAAGGCAGTAAGGAGGAGAGAGAAGTGTGGCCGAGCCAGGCCCGGGCACCTACCCTCCTCGGCCACATCTAATATGGTTGAAACAACAACGCCCCCTTATTTGGGGGGGCTGTGGGGGGGCTGGGGCCGGAAACCACCCTGTTCCTTACTTTTCAAAAAGGGTGGGTGCTGCGCATGTGGGGCCGCCAAGGAACCAAGGGCGGACCTGTGAGATTTCAGCCGTGGCGCCCTCGCGGCCGCCTTCGGGGCTGGCAGACAAATTTAAGGGCCCGGCCCCGACCAAGGTAAAGCCCCCGAGTTTTTGTGTAGATGCGAGTATAACGTACAATAATGGGACGTTGAGAACAGGAGCCTTGTTTTCACTGCCGTCCTAAGAGCGGAGCCCGCCCCCCGCCGCATGCACACACACAAAAAATGAACAATTTCTATTTTTTTTTTAAGGCGAGGAGCTGGGAATTACAAAGAAAGCAGGCCAGGCCCAATCCCAAACCTTAACCACCCACAAGAAGGGCGTAAAAAAAAATTTGTTTTTAAATGCGGGAAGCTTGTAAAAGCAAAGGAAGCTCTTTGGAGCGCGTTCTCGGGGCGGGGTTGATATTTCCCATCCCGGGCCGGGCTGTGGAGAGGAGAGCGCGTTTCTTTCCCCTGTTTGCCTGAAACTGAGGGGACCACGTGCGTGCCCGGGGGGGGGGGGGGGGGGGGGGGCATGTGTCCCTTGGGTTTTGGAAGGGAAGAGACTCTGACGGTGGGCTGGGCGGGAGCAGGGGCTCCGGTGCCTCCATGGGCCATGGGCGGGGGCGTGGGGAGGGCGGGAGCCCGGACGGCTCCCCTTGAGGGAGGAAAGGCCGGCCTGGGACGTTCTCAGGTCATTCCCAGGACAGCGTGAGGGGCTCGGCCGTGGGAAGGAGGAGGGTCTGTCTGCAAAGAAAGAGTGAATTGCAGTCTTGAGGACGTGTTTTCCCTGCGCCTGGGAAGGGCAGTCACGATGCGCTTACGGGGGGACACCCGAGCGGCACAGAGGAGGCCGCCCGCCGCTGCGGCGCCCTCGCCCGGTCCCGTGCAAACCAAGGCACTTGGATGAAACCAGGGCCAGGGCGTGAGGAGCAGCAGCAGAAGCAGCGGCTACTTGAGGCTGGGAATGAGGCGTAAGCTCACCACACCCACCACCGCCACCAGCGCGAGGGGGCAACGGCCCGGCGAGGCCCGCCGCTTGGGCTGCTTGGCGCAGGACTGGCCGTTTTAGTCACTACGATGGGCCTGTGGGTCCCGTGAGTTTTACGACTAAAACTGGTGGGGGGGGGGGGCGCTGGTTATTAGCTGAGTGTTTCTGGAAAAATTATGAAACCTGCACGAGTTTTCGCTCAGGCGAGGACGGCAGGAAATGACGGTCCTAAAAGCAAACCTGGGGGGTTTTTGCCCAGTGGTGCGTTTCGAATCTGGGGCTCTTGGGCCGCGTACGTTGGTAGGGAAACACCGCTGGCTCCTTCCCTGGCCCTCTGGCCCCGCGAGCTTCCCCCCCGGTGCCACCCCCGCCCGCCACGCAGGACGTGACCAGTGCCAGCCCCGGGTGGCCCGCCCTGGGGTTGGTGGACCAATACTTTTCTTCCTGCTCTCGGTCCAGCCGCACGTGCTCTACTTTGCTGCAAATACAGTCCCGCCCCCCCAGTGTGTCTCCTCCCCCCCCCCGGGGTGCACCTGGGATTTGGCTTCTTTCTGAAAGTCTCTGGGGTTTCCCCCAGACGAGGGCGGGGAGAGGCTCACCCCAAAGGCTCTGCCGGGTGGCACCCCCTGCCGATTCCTCCCTGTGGCTCAGAAGCCAGTGTCCTCACTGTCCTCGGCCTCTCCCAAAACGCTGTAAATTCCTTCAGGGCAGGGACCCCCGTCGTATCTGCGCACCGATGCCCGAGGGTCCCAGCCCTGGCACGGCGCTGCTGGTGCCCCGCTAGCTTGTCGAGTGGGTGCGCGGCTCCCTCGACGCGCCGGGGGACGCGCCCGTCCACTTCTGTCACTTCCCGGGCAGCCCCAGGAACGGCCTGGAACTGCGGAGAGGACGGCGGCCCGTAGCTGGTTGGCGTTCTGGGCCTGGTTCATGCCAACCCTGTTTCTAACCCAGACCAGGATGCCAGCATGGGGGGGGGGGATTTATTTCGGGGGCCCCGGATGAGGCGGAGGGAAGCTGGACACCAAGGCGTGTGGCTTGCGGCGAAGGGGGAGAGACGGCCAAGTGTGAGGGTGACGTTGCTTGGGGTGGGGCTGTGTGGCAAGGTCTAGGTAACAAAGAAGGGACCCAACCGGTTTAGCCTATTTCTCCAGAATGTGAATATTTAACGGTGGCCATTTGGGTCAGGTGGGTTATTTGTAAAAGGGGGGAGGGGTGTGTAGGGGGGAGAAAAAGCCAGAGCAGATGATCCAACTTGCGCGAGAAGAGAGCCTCGCTCTGTCCTCCAGCCAACACCTAACGGTGTCGTCGGTGGTCCGGCGTGGACGGATTTCGTGGCAGTCCGTGTTTCCTAGTGGCAAACGGTCTATCAAGTATTTTGGGTCCTCGATGGACACTGAGAGGACCCCCCCGCCCCCCCAGAGATGCTCAAACCCTTGCCCCTTGTGTTGCAAGAAAAATCCTCAAGGGCCGATCCCGTGTCGGACGAGCGCGTCCCTCGGGCGCCCGGAGAAGGGGCCGGGAGGGGGACCGGCCAGAACCTGGCGAGCCCAGAGCACCTGAACTTGGGCGCGCGCCGCTCGCCTTGCTGCTAAAAATGCGTCGTAATAATAATAAGAAGAAGAAAGAAAGAGGCCTTGTGTCTCTTACACCTCTGATTTTTTGGAAACAAGCTGGGGCAAGGTCAACGGCCTTTAGACTTTGCCCCGGCCCCGATTTAACGCTGTGATGGACCCCGAGGGAGCGCCGACCGACGGCCACCGCTGGGTCTGGGCGGGAGACTTCCAGCTCCGCCGCCTTTCCCAGCAGCAGGATCGATGTGCGGCGTTCAGCTTACATCGGGATGAAAACCGAAGACAGTAGGATTCAAAATCGATTATTTTTTTTTTTATCATAACCTTTGTGTTCCCACAAAACTCTGGGTGACGGAATTTTGTTAGAAGGTGGGGTTTTTTTTGTTTTTTTAAATCATAATTATTTATGACACGCCCCACCTCCTTGCTTTGTATAAATAAACCTGAGGCAGGGGGAAAAAATGAATTGGAGACACCACAAAGAAAAAGTCTTGATGCATTTGGTTCCACAGAACTGTTGATATTTATAAAAACTAGATTCAAATTTGAAAAATAGCCAAAAAAAAAAAAAAAAATTTTAATTTCTATTACCAACACTGTTGTATTGAGGGGGTTGGAACAAATGTGATTAAAAAAAAAAAAAAAAAGACTTTTAATCGATTTCTATAAGAGCATAAAATCTTAAACTGATGAAGAATGAATTTTAAAGAGAAATTCACAGCCGTGAGGCAGTTGTAGTGGCATCTTTATTGCGTGTCCCCTAACGATGGATCACATTGAGGTTCAAGAGACTGAAAAAATAATCTCTCAGTTTAATGTCCGATTAAAACTAGTACCTGCCGTCGATCTTTTTTAATGTACGCCTGCGTTTCGCAGCCCACTTAGAACAGCCAGGCGGCTGGCTTTCCAACAGGGCAGGAAATTTTGCTGGGAGCTCAGGTTAGAAGAGCCGAAGGAGTCACTTCTCTTCCACCACGGCTGCGGGACCCTCTCTGCGTACTTTTTAGCAGCCTCTAAAATGAAATGTGTTGGGGTGACAGGAGTAAGACTGTATAGGCTTCCAAAGTGTAATCCTGGGGCGTGCTGTGTGCCCGACGCCTCCCTTCTCGTGTGTAACACAGACCCCAGGGGCTTGTACTTGGAGAGGAGGTGACACGCTCTCACCGCCGGCACGGGGTCCGCTGTGGGTCCGCCCTTGAAACGCGGGGCCGTGCGTGGAATGTGTGCCTTCCCCCCCCACACACTCCCCCACACCCCCTGGGCCACCCCAAACCCCACGCCTTGCTCAGACCAGAGCCTCATCCTGCAAACGGGGGCTCCTGGCCAGAACACCGCATTGTTTTTAAAAAGTGACCAGAAAGTAGCCGTTGGAGTCGATTTCGTCTGGGCTTCCCGACTGGCCGGGTGGGGCGGACACGGGCCAGACCTTCTTCCCACGGGGCCTTCAAGGCCGGACAGGCCTGGGCACCCACCAAGTCCCATCCCTTGATTTTGCAAAGAAACCGAGGCTGGGGGGGGGGGGGCGACGCACCTGCCGGGTGGAAAGGGAAAGTTTTAGCTCTCTCCCTTGCTAGGAAGCTATTTTAAGAGTAGACGGCACCTCTTATTTAAATTACTCTGCACTTCGGAGATAACCATCCCCCGCGAGAGACCCGTCTTTATCTTGGGGGAAGGGGGGGGCAGGAAGGCCTCGCTCGAAATAATGTGGGTGCCGGCGTTAAGCTATTGAAGGCGAGGGCTGGGAACACTGACATATGTGCCCGTTTATCTGTCTCAGGCCTGCGGATTGACACAGCCAGCGGCGTGGGGTGCAGACGAGACGCGGGCTTGGAATCCAGGCAGATGAGGCTTTCACGCGGGTTTTAGCTGCCCTGCGGGGTCTGCGCTGTTCCCTGGGGTGTCGTCGCACCTCCCCGGACCTCAGCCTGCTCCTCGGTGGGACACAGATGAAGAGTTAGAACGATTGTGAAGACAGACCATGAGACGGTCTATTAAAAAACACACACCCCGCAGTAATGGGTACCCGATAGATACTCCCTTTTGGGGCCAAGGGGTGACCGAGACCCTCTCGTCCCTCGCTGGCTGATTTGCCACTGGCTTAACTCTGTGTCTTTGCGTTGCTGGGATGGCTGGTAAAGCGTTTCCAGGCAACGCTGCTGCCGTCAAAGGGCTGCCCGGCTGGGGGACTGCGGCCGGCGCAGCGGAAAAGTACGCGGGATGCGTGTTTGGACTCGTGACACGCGGTACTTACTGTGTTGTTGTTTTTATGGGAAATTATTTTGTATGTTCCGGATATAAAAATATTTTGCCAAAGGAAAAAAAAAAAAAATGGAATCCTTGGGGACCTAGGTTTTGGGGTTTGTGTGGCGTTTTTTGTTTTTTTTTTTTTTAAGCGAATGGCTTAGGATTTAAAATTCGTTTTGTTTCAGACTTTGAAATAATCAGCCACCTAGTTGCATCAGGCGTATCCCCTTGCCAATAGTTCTAATAGCATGCCCTAATTAACTCATTTTATCTTTTGGTACAAATCAATTACAATTAAAAGAGAGTTTGTTAAATCTCGGTGGAGCATTGTTCCGCGGTAAAAAACATTTTTACTCAAGAGATCAAGTGTGATTAACTCCAGCAAGAGGCCACAAGTTCAAATTATTGTGCGGAGAGGGAGATGGTCACGGGCTCCTTTTTTACAGGACGTTTCTTTTCAGTGCCTTTCTCGGCGCAGGAGGAAGTTAGTCTGACTCGTGTGTTTTTTTTCTGTGTTTTTCTCAAGCGCGACTACGAGGGTGCGTCCCCTCCGCGGGGTACGCGTGGGGGCTGTCAAATAGGGTTCCCGCACAGGGGGCCCCCCCGAAAGGGGTGTACCTGGCGGCCTCCCCTGGCGGGCCCTTGGCCCTCTGCCCCGCTCGGCGGTGCCCGCCGCGCCCTTGAGGCCGACCCGCGTCGCTGTGTGCATCAGTCCTCTCTTTTTCGTTGCTGAGCGGCGCTCCTTCCCCGCACGCGTTTGCGGGCCGGGGCCCGTCCGTCGGCTGGTGGGCCGTTTGTAGGTTTGGTGCGCAAGTCCCGGGAGTGCGATGGCCGATCCTAGGTTCGGGCTTTTGGGGGGAACTGCCCTTCGCAGCGCCGTGGCCGGTCCACAAGGCCACGGTGGTGGGGGGAGCCCCCCCTGGGAGAGCCGCGTTGCCCTACAGCTCGGGGGACACAGGGCCCGCGCTCCGCAGAGTCGGCGTTTCCCTGGGCGTTTTGGTTTTGGTCATTTTAATGGGTGCGCAGCGGGCGCCTGGCTGCAGGCACCCGCAGCTTTGCTTACCGTGTTCTCTCTCTACCTGCTGCTGCTATGTTATGGGGGAAAACAGAGAAGCACGTTTTCCAGGCTCGACGGTGGTCGGACACTCAGGGCAGAAAGCAGCCGCTCCTAAGGGCTCAGCCTCCCCGAGGCCAGGGGGGGAGCAACGCTGAGCCGCCGGCGCCGGCTGACTGTCAAAACCGCGGCTGACTTTTGTGCAGCCCTAATGTGCGCGCCTGCGCTTAGGCGGCCGTGGAGAGGGGACAGGTCCCGTCAAAAGACAAGTGGCCTAATCTGTACAAGCCGACAGTGGTTTAACACTGTCATTTTCTTCTTTGAACATCTCGCTTGAAGGTTCAATTAGAGCCACTCTGTCTAAACAAAAGCCGATATCCTGTCGGAAAATGAAACCGTAAGAGAGTTCCCGTGAAAGGCAAGGACCCACCCAGAGATGTCCACTCCCCATTGCCGTTGCACCGGCCACGTCACCGAGCCGGCTGGGGCCGGGGTGACCCAGGGCCTGCCCCGGGGCCTCTGTGCTCCCCACACGCGGCTTGAAAACCCAGGGCCTTCGCTCTGTTACAGCCCCCGGGGCGGCCCAGCCACGCTCAGCCTGTGGGAACCAATCTCCAAAATGGAAATGTAGCTCTGGCCGGCGGGGCCCGGTGGTCAGAGCGTCGGCCGGCCCACCGTGGGGTCGGGGGTTCGATTCCCGGTCGAGGACACGTACCTGGGCCTCGGGGCTCGATCCCCAGCCCCGGTCGGGGCGCGTGCAGGCGGTGGCCAGTCGACGTGTCTCTCTCACATCAATGTTCTCCCCACCCCCCACTCTCTCTCAAAATTATTGGAGAAAATGTCCTCGGGTAAGGATTTAAAAAAGCCCACAAAACGTAATTCTCCATAAATTTCCTTGTGCGTTTTTTGATGCTTACATTTTTTGCAGTACTGATCCCCCCCCCCCGCCCCCCATCGCTTTGGCTGCGTAAGGAACAGAGTTTGCAGGGTCTCATGCCAACTGTGAAATACACGGTTTACAGTGACCGAGCCCTCCCCTCCGTTCCTCGCAGAGAAGTCCCGGGCAACATGAATTAGTCCCCCACTCGATGCCTAAGGAAACGGAGGCTGTAGTTTGCCCCGCACCGTGAAATCCGCTAGGCGCCCCGCCCGCCGCCCGCAGGTCGCGTTAGCACCTGTTTTCCTTGGCAGCGGGTCTGAAGAGCTTAATACGAAGCAGCGAGGCCCCTGAAGGCCAGAGGACCTGCTGGGGTTTGTGCGGAGCGAATCCCCAAGCATTTCCCCAGACCCTGGCCTGGCGCAGCACCTGGCTTTGTCCGGGGGGGGCAGCGGGCCCTCCCTCCTGGTGGCCGGGCCACCCCACATCCAGGCCAGCCCTTCCTGCCACCCTCCCTCCATTCCTGTAATTACCCCTAAATTTAACTCGCGGGCACTGAGGACGGTGCCAGGAAAGTGGGATCGTCCCTCCCTCCACGGGGTCGGCGCACTCACCCGCCTCACCCCACATTTTTTTAACAAGCGCAGCCTTAGATCAGCCGAGCCGAGCCGAGCGGAGCCCAGCCACGGGCTTTCTCCCCTGACCCCCGCCTCCACGCGGGGCTCCCAGCCTCCTCTGTTCTCAGGTCCGCCGAGGTATTTTTCTGCTTTCCGCAGTTTCTAAGCAGATAATAAATCCCCAAATTCACCAGCCTCGCCTGAAAGGAGCTTGTCACGGTGGTTGGTAGCTAATGAAGACCCCTTTAGTTTATCTTCATCAATTGTCAAATATTTGAGTCGGCGAAGTGGTGTGATGAGGTACAAAGACGGATATTTGAAGGGATTTTAACTCATTTGAGCAATTACATGCTTAACTGCCCTGCGATAATCTGCCAGCCCGAGTCCTTTCTGAGCAGCACAAGCGGGGAGCGCTAGAATGGCTGGATTTGGAACATAAAGGCTCAGCCTGAATGGAAGAAAGGCACCGGAGAGATTAATTTCCAGTAACAAAACAGCGGGGCGGCTTGCAGGGCTGTATATCACGTAGTCGCCTACCGGCGACGGGGCGGGCCCACGGGGCAGCCGGGCGGGCACAGGGCGGGCAGGGCGCAGCATTCCCGGGGCCCGGGGGCCGCCGGCCGGCCTACAGGGGGGCCGCGGACGCGGCTGTTGAAAAGCCTATGCGCGCACACAGGGCGTGGGGTCGGTACCTGCGCCGGCCCGTGCGACAGGGACATTCGTGCACGCGACACGTGCACCTGTGCATGCAACATGTGCAGACATTCACGCCGGCGATGGGCACCCGTTATTGCAGATAGGTCCGTATTGTCGGGAGACTTGGCAAGCGACCCCCGGGTCTGAAAGGCTCCCTGGGCAGGGCTGCTGTTTCCATAGTTGCCCGGGTCCGCGGACCCCATCGTTCCTGTTCTCAGAAAGAGCGGTGCCTTCGGGTGTTAGAAATTAAACTGACTGTAGCGCCTACAGAGCCAGGATGATTTTGTAAAAGGTGAGCCGTCGAATTATCTGGTTTCAAAGAGCTCATATCATATGCATCTATGCGTAGCCCGTGGACCAGACGGTAATGGGGGAAGGCTTGCGGAGGGGGCGGGATGGGGGAAGGGTCAACGGGGGGGACACCTGTAACACTTTCAACAATAAAGATTAAACCTATTAATGAAAAAAAAAATTGTCTGATTTCAAAACTTGCCGCAGAGCCACAGGGACCCAGCGTAAAGACCCAGGACACACGGATCGAGGGCGCAGACTAGAATCTTGGCATAAAATAAAGGAAATAATTTCGTGGGCGAGTTTCCAGGCACGGCAAACGTACTTCTAAGAGGACAAACATCAGGAAGATGAATTTTGGGGGGATTGTCGGCGCCGCGGTTACCAAATGTGGGGTTTGGGCTGTGTTTCCTGGGCGGTGCTTGGTCTTTGGCTCCAGCTCTAATGTTGGGAGGAACGGGAAAGACCGAGGGTGCGACCGCCCTCCCTCCCTCCTTCCCATAAACAGGAGCTAAACAGCTGGAGGCGGCTTCCAGGCCTAGGCAAGAGCTCCCCAAAACAGGGCGCGGGCGGGTCTCTCCCATCGCCCCCGCCAGGCCCAAGCGGCTAGCACAAAGCAGCCCAGCCCACGCTAAAACATTTAAAAAATGTCCATCCGACCTCCGCCCGTTGTGCCACATTGGGCCCCTGGATTCATCCAGACACGTTCATGTAAAGCACTTGGTTTCCAGGTCCTTGGGGAAGATGCCACTCTCGCTGCGCCGTTGACTTGGGCACAGAAAACGACGCACAGCCAGGCTACGGGACGGGTTCAGGGTGGCACGAGAAAGGCCATAGACGTCAGCAGAGCACCTCGCACGTCTGTGGCACGGGACCGAATGTCCCCGAGTCACCGAATGTCGCCAAGGCCTGACTGCTGACCCGCGGGCAAGATTCCCATCGCGCCACCAGCACAACTCGCCGTCTCGTTGTATGTGATTTGTTGGCCGAGATCACTCCTTGCCCCGCGTTGCCGCTTCCTGTTGCCGTCGGGGGGGGGGGAATTGAGGGTCAGGGCTTGGCTCGTGGACCTGGAGGCTCCGGGGAGAGGGGTCTGCGTCCTGCCCTCTTCACCGAGCCGTTTGCGCGGCCGTCGTTGCCGTGTTGATTCCCCAAACCTGTGTTAGCTTTTAAGCGCCCGACGGAGCCACTGAATGGGTCCCCTGCCTGTTGACACTTTAAGTGGCCTTCCGAAAATAAAAAATAAAATCCGTCGTGCAAGGCAGCCTCCTCGCGGATACGCCGGTGGACGTGCGTGGCGTCCCGTGTGGCGTGGCGCGTGGAGTGAAACACGGCAAGGTGCTGACGGCCTCTGAATTGTCAGAATTCACCGCGGGGAGAGCGCCGGCGACCTCGGCGTTTATCGCCGCCGAAGGCTCCCGCTCATTTGCATGGCGAGGTAGCGTGTTGTGGAGGCATCTTTAAAAGCCATCGGCCCCCCAGCTCCGCCTGGTGACACCGTATCCGCCAGGGTCTCCCGGTGCCTGCAATTCTGTCAGGAGGCGCTCCAAAGGGCGGGCGCGCACCGCCGCATTTGCATTTTTGCATCTCGTTATGGACATAATTGCACGCCGGCACAGCGATCCTTCTCGACTGTCTCGGGAGAGGAAGACACGGGCACGCACATTATCAGCGGCGTCTGGGGGAGACGCTTAAATGTCAGCCATTGACGGTTTGAGAGGAGCTGGCCTTTGAAGGCCCTCCTGGCCGTGGGGTGCGCCCTGCCCCCAGCTTTCCGCCCGTGTCTGATAATAGAAAAAGGGGCACGGCGGCTCGAAGGGACTGTGGCTGCGTCTGGCCAAGCCGGGGGCGGGGGGCGGGGATCAAGAGATGGCCGAGCTGCGGCCAGTTGGTCGCCCCCACAAGCGGTCGCCTGGGTTTGGCCGAGTGTCCCCCACGGACGGTTCGTGAAGCCGCCCGAACTTTAGAGAGAGAGAGTGGACATGTGGGTGGCGAGACTCCCTAGAAGACGGTAGGGCGCCTCCGCTTTAACCGCTCAAGTGAGTTTCCCCGTGATGAGTGTTGCGGCGCGGAGCCCCGCGACCTCTGTCCCGCAGGCACGCAGCCCGTTTTACGCATTGTCACCAGGAGAGCCTACGTGTTGGACCGGTAACAACAGCTCGTGTAAAACGGGACAGGGCCATTTGCACCCTCTCCTCCAGGATCGCATCTCGCCGGCGTGGCCCCGGCCACGTGGGCCTCGCCTCCTGTCCCAGGCCCGCGCCGTGTCATCACCACCCCCCACCCCCCGCGTCTGGAGCCCCCTCGGTTTGCACAGCGACGTGGTGCCTGCGTCTCCCCAAAGCACCGACGGGTTCCAGTCGCACCGAGGCGCCGTAGAGACGGCTGCCACGGCCCGGAAAATGCTAACCGGTCTTAAAGGATCTCGCCGGCGGCTTGCCTCCCAGCCCGCGACCCACGGAAATGATGGGGAAGGATGTTAACACGCTCGGCCCCTTGTTTGCTCGTTGTTGCGGGCGCACCGGTCACGCTTAGATGGCAAACTGACTAGCCTGCCTGGGGGGACCTCCAGCCCGCGCTGCCGTGGGTGCTCACGTGGCCGCGACGTGGCATGGCCGTGGCACCTCACGTCCAGAGACTGGGATTTCCGTGAGTTTGTCCCCCTGTCCTGCTTGGGAGGAACATAAGGGACACTTTGTGTGTGTTTTTCTTGACACACGCGTGTGTCTCTCAGACCCACTGAGTGAACGTGGAGACGACAGGAGGGAGGAAAGCTTAGGGCACAGGGCCCGAGTCTCTCCCTGCAACGAACAAACCAACAAACCAGTCTCCCTCCCAGAGCTTAGATTCGGAAGGGATCCCAGAAGCCAGCCAGTTCGACCTCTCCGACGTAAGGGCCGCCTTGAGAGGACACCCAGGGAGACGGTCCTTCCCTCGAAGGGAATTCCGCTCCTGCCCAGGCAGGGGCATTGCCCTAAGCCGCCAGCCTCACAAATTCAAACATCACAAGTCTGGCTCCGGACCTTCTCTCCGAACCCCCCTCGGACTGATGCCAGGCTGTTCCAGAGGGGCCGACACTGCCCCTTTCCTGACAGTAGTCACTTTGCCCCGTAGTCTTCTTGTCCCCCCCCCAGCCCCCCGGGAAACCATCACCCAGCCTCTCTCTTCCCCCGCGACGCGGCTCCTGGTCATCTTTCCCCGCCGCTCCCCCCTCGCTGGCCCGGAGCGGTTTTGAAAGGCCCCGAGCCGCCCCCACAACTGGACCCGATATCCCGGTGACACCGTTGCTTCCGGGACCCTGGATGTTACAGCTGTAGGAAAAACAACCCGAGGGACCCCTTAGCACGCGGGGGAGCGAGAATGCCCCCGTTGGTTCTTAACTTTGTTAATCTACTTTTCTTTAGCTAAAATGAGTTCGATTCGCTGTTTTATATTCTACCTGCTTGGTTGTTTTTTGTGTTTTTTTTAATCTTTTTTTTTTTTTTTTTAATATATCTTTATTGATTTCAGAGAGAGGAAGGGAGAGGGAGAGAGAGAGAAACATCAATGATGAGAGAGTCATTGATCAGCTGTCTAGCCCGCAACCCGGGCCTGTGCCCTGACCGGGAATCGAACCCCGATCGCCTGGATCCTAGTCGATGCTCAACCGCTGAGCCCCGCCCGGCCGGGGAAGAGTCTGCAATCTTGAGAGGCCCTGGGAGGCAAAGCGAGGGCCTCTTCCGTATCCAGGGCCCAGCAGAGTGCCGGCGTGGCTTGTCATCGTAGCAGCGGAAACAAAATCTAATCTTTATTAAGCTCTTAATAGCTAAGATCTGGGGGCTCTCTGGGGCGGCTTACACAATTTATCTCACTGCGTCTCCATCAGGAGCCTGTGAAGTGAGGACAGCTAGCAGCCCCTCTTGCTAGGGGAGGAGAGGGAGATTCAGAGAGGTTAAGTAACTTGCCTGAAGCCTCACAGCCCCTAGACGGTGAGTCACCTCCACGCGCTTGTTAACCGCTCCTGAGGTCGGCCCGCCTCGCGGAAGCTCAGCACCTGCTTGCAGCCCTGACTAAACCATTTCTCTGTTGTTACAGGTACGTTTTCCTACTGAGCTGGGTGGGGGGAGACCCAGCCCCCCGAGGTGAGGGCAGTGTTAGACCCCAGAGGGTCGGCACCCTCCCTCCTGCAGTGTCACCGATGGAAAAGGGATAGGGGTTGGGGTTGAGTCAAGAAGGCTCCCTCCCTCCCTCCCTCCGCTGTCTGCGTGAGGCTGCACCCCAGGGCCGGTGGCCACTAACCAGGACCACGGCATTGCCCCCTGCGCTTGAGCTCCCAGCGGGAGCCCCGGAGAACCTGCCTCCCAGCCCCCAGGGCTGCCCAGGTCACCCCGCAGGCCCCCCGACCCCTGTGGTCAGCAGGGCCCCCGGGAAGGGATGGATTTCTGAGGCCTGGGGCCGAGGAACAGGTCTGTGTGTGGCCGCCTGTCTCCTTCTAGGACTTGGCCTAAGACGGCTGCTCTGTCTGACGGAGAAAACGATGATGACCTGCAGGTAGAAACAGCCGAGCCGAGAGGCCGCGCTCCTGTAATTCCACCCGATCTATGCGGCCTGCCGTGGGTGGGAAGCGGGGTTCAGCCCCCAGGCACTAATGAAAGCAGAGACGCAGGGAAATGTCAGGCCTCCGGCTGCAGAGGGAGCCTGGAGAGGCGGTCGGCTCGCGCTCTCTGTCTCCTCGCCGCCACCGGGCTCGGAATAGAGGGCGGGGGGCCCCACAGGGCCTGGGAGGCGGCCCTGCCTCGGAATCGGGAGCCTCGAAGCCAAGGAGGGGGCCTGGGGCCTGCAGCCCAGCAGCCCAGCCGCATCCGTGGGAATTGCCCGCTGGCGGGAAAGGGAACACGCTCTCTGCAGTCGGGGCCCCAGAGTCAGTCCTGGGCGTGAGTTGAGGCCCCCAAGCCCTCCCCCCAGAGCCATCGTCCACCCGCCCACCCCCTTGGCACCAGCAAAAGCTTGGCGCGGTTCTGTTTAAAGGACTCGTCGACTGATGAGCTTTAAAGAGAGCGCGAAATGTGGGCTTTCGGCGAGAGGAAAAAAAAACAACAAATTTTAAGTTGCGCCAGAGCAAGGCAAAGCTACTTTTCCTAAATGGAGTCAGACGTGGCGACTCCGGAGCATCCCGCCTGGGGGACAGTGTGCAGAATTCGGAGCAAGGGGAAGGAGCCCAAATAAATAAACCTGGAAGAGCACCAAGGCCTGAGGCCAAATTCTGTCCGGACACTCGACGGCGGTGTAAGGCAGAGAGCCAACCGTTGGGCCCAGTTAGGCGCTTTCTCTAGTAGCGGAGACGTGAGAGGCGTCCTGTCCTACCTGCCGGGTGGGTCCAGAGGGCAGGGTATAGAAGCGTCGGAGACGAGGGACAGGAGCCGTGTTTGTGGGAACCTGTGTCTGCCTGGACGGGCGAACCCCCCGGCAGTAATTCCCAGAACCCCAAGGCCCGGCTCTGCGGCCCCCCGCAGACGGCTCCTTCGCCTTGGCCTTGGCCGCGTCTCGTCTCGGGGGGGGGGGGCTCTTTGCAGAAACAGAGGCCGACGCCGCACAAGCGGAGCTCGCCGTTGGAAATTTAATATTTAATGCTGGGAAGTGGTCTTGCGAGCGCTGTGGTTTGGGAGAAAGCTTCGGTTATGTCAGCTGCAGACATAAAAAGAACCCTCAGGATTTGGGGAGGGTTCCTGAGGGGGAAAGGGAGAGAATTTTCTCTGCACGTGACTGTTCCCTGGGGTAAAGAAAAAATTCACGAAGGACGCAATTTGTTGGTCCTCTTGTCCCTGGCACTGGAGGGAACCCCTAAGTCAGATTAGATCGTGTGCGTTTTTGGCTGGTGCGGGGCTGGGAGAGGAGACTCGCGGGGCCCTGTCCCACTCGCTGAGCCCCCGACAGGCAGCCTCGAGCTGCGAAAGGAACGGAATTCAGTCCTGGCCGGGGAGGGGGGGGCACCCCGGGGTGGGAGGCAGGTGGGGGAGTCTCAGCCTGTTTATGCGCCTTGGCCCCAGCTCATGTGTGAGGTGCCACGTTCACGGGTCCCGGCGCCCACTCTGCCCGGGCCTGAGATTTAAATAAAAACAAATGACAGGTCTTAACGGTGATGGATGGACTCCTCGGACGTCTGCGCGGAGCATTTTTTGGCCCGAGATTAAAGTCTTAGGCGTTTATCTGCATAAACGGACCCCTGGAGTAGGGTGCCGCTGACATTTCTCAAGAAAAATGAATATCCCGACTTGCCCCAAAGAGGAGACTTGGTGTTTGTGTGGCCAGAGAGCGACCCCTGACGAGGCTGACCCCGTGGAAAATTGCGCGCTCGCCGTAGTCCATAAATCACACCTGCCAATTTTCTTCAGTGGGGTATGTAAGCAGCAGTGCGCGGGGTGGGTAACCGACACTACCCTCGGACAGGTGGCTTGAAAATGCAAGAAGAGCACCCGGTGTTGCTGCCGAAATTGCTTTGGAAGCCGGGCACCCCGGCTGGGCCCGGGGGGCGCATGAAGTGGTTTGTGCGCGGGGAACAGGGAACCACCGTCCCCACAGCTGGCCGGGTCCTGAGTCCTCCGGGTGAGCAAAGGAACTGCTGCTGGACCTGACTTCTCTTTGCACGCCCCGGGGCAGGCACATTTGGGGTCACACCTGCGTGGCCTCCAGATTCCCCTAAACGGCCAGACAGCTGTCCTGCCTGGTTCGCGTTTCCAGACAAGGCCCCGGAAGCCTTCGCGTTTGGAGGCGCCGGCCTAGCGCTTCCTTTAGGGAGGAGGGAAAGCTTTGGAGAGGAAACGAAGGAGGAAAGCCGTCCCTTTTGGAACCGCCGAGGGCTTAATAAGACCTATTTTGTTTGTGTGATTTAGTGAGTTGCGTTCATTGAATCTTTTTATTTTAACACGGGGGCAGGTAAATGGGGGGAAAGGGCCCTGGAGCGGGGACCCTCTAAAGACAGCGTCTGTGGCCTGAGGTGCAGCTTGCGCCCCACCCCACTGATGGGACTATTTTCAAACCCGAGTCCTGTGCATGTTTCGTGAGAGAAGAGCCCTTGGTGCCGACACGTTTGGGAGCTTGCGGCGAAATTCATGGCTGAGACCCTGAGAACTTCACAGGCGACAGAATTCGTGTTTCGTAATCGGGTGACTCGCCAAAGGGGTAAAGCTTTTAGGTCGCGTAGGGTTCAGGTGAACGGCCCCTGACTCCTGACATGGCTGCCTGTTAGAAATACTTAGGAAAATCCCCCAAATCATTTCAACCCATTCCCCGTTCCGCGTGCCCGCCTGGCCTTTTTAAATGCGCGGCTTCTCTTAAAGGGGGACAGTGCATTCACATAAAATATTTTTCCCCCCCTAGCGTGGAGGTTTTGGGGTTTCCCTAGCTCTTAACCATTGAAAATATGAGTCTCTGCATTATCTGAAAGAAGCGCATCTAAGGAAACTAAGTCACAAAGTGGTCCACGTAACAATTGCGCACCTAAGACGCCTTCCTAGCTCTCCCTTCTCCAGGTGGCGACAGTTGCTATGCGTGAGTCCCCCCAGCTCTCTGCACCCCCTAAGGCCTAGAGTAGGACCAGAGCAGCCTGGTCAGTTGGGGGGACGGATGGGGGGGGTGCCCCAAGCCCACTGTGTTCGTTTTCAGCGCTGGGCTGGGCTCTGTCGTCTTTCCATCCCATGCCTGGCATTTTATAACTCACACTTTTCCAGTTTGGCTCATAATTCGTGACACTCCTTATATTTTTTTCCCCTCGAAATGAGATCACCTCCAATGTGTTTCCATTTGGGTAAATTTGGTGTATTGTTTTGCACCCTCTCCCCGGGAGCCTCCCACACACCCCGATTTCAACACATCTTTCGAAAATATCGCTTTTTCTCTAAAAATAAGACATGGCTCTAAAGTGAGAGACAGAGAAGATGTCTGTCGAACCATCACCTTTTAGAGCAGAACAAACGAGCCGCTTTAAAAACCAAAACACAAAGAAACTATATCTCCCGATAAATTATTCACGGCCCTCATTTCGGATCAATATTTATAGACCTTCGCTTGCCTTTTATAAAGCTGGGGGGGGGTTCTCCTAAATGTCACGGTTTCCTTCTCAAAGGCGAGGCTGTGAGGCCTCAGGGTTCGGGGGCCAGTGGGCCAGCACGTGGGGCTCAGGCCCTATTTTCTCTCCTTCGACATCGGGGGACACGGTGACAGGAAGCCACCCTGACCTTTCCTGACCTAAGTACATCTTGCCACGTGGCTGCATTTTTTTTTTTAAATCCTTACCTGAGGATATATTTTGTATTGGTTTCTAGAGTGGAAGGGAGGGAGGTGGGGAGGGCAGAGAGCAAGCGAGCGAGAAAAACATCGACGTGAGGGAGACACACCAATGGGCTGTGTCCCCGGCGTGCCATCCTAAGATGGAACCTGCAACCCAGGCACGTGCCCTTGACCGGGAATCGAACCCGTGACCCTCTCCCACGTGCAGGGCCCATGCTCTTAACGAGTGAGCTACACTGGCCAGGGCTGGAATTAAAAAAAAAATGCTTTGAGCTGCAGAACTCTCTGGCGGAAGGGTGTTGCGATCAGAAATATGAAACAAGGCCCTGGCCGGTTTGGCTTAGTGGTTAGAGCGTCGGCGTCGGCCTGTGGATGGAAGGGTCCCGGGTTCGATTCCAGCCAAGGGCACATACCTCGGGTGCAGGCTCGGCCCCCAGTCCTGGTCGGGGTGCGTGTAGGAGGCAACCAATCGATGTGTCTCTCTCGCATCGATGTTTCTCTCTCTCCCTCTCCCCCTCAGTTCCACTCTCTCTGAAAAGCAATGGAAAAATATCCTCAGGTGAGAATTTAAAAAGATAAAAGAAAAGAAATATGAAATAAGACCTTGAGACCAAGGCACTGTGTGAAAACCTTGACACTCACCCAAAGGCTCACAGCCACCCTCCTGGGGAACCATCGATGGTACTCAGAGGATGATTTTTCCCGAGTAGGGTACAGGCCACACTCTAACTGACAAAGAACAAAGCGTGGCAGTTATATTTATTTTTCCAATACACAGATCCATCCGCAATTTCAGCTGTTTTTTTTTGTTTGTTTGTTTCCCTTCTCTTGATTAAAAAAACACACACAAAATACACCAACTCGGGCCACGGCCAGCACGCGCCCTTTCTATCTCTTTCTGCGCCCCGAGAACCCCGGGGGAGCAGAGATGCACTTTAGCATCTCGCTCGCAGCCCGAAGCCGATTCCTCTGAGTCTCCCTTCGAAGCCTCCAACCCTCCGTGACTTTCTGCATGAGGAGTTCTGTCTTTGGGGCACGAAGATTGATTTTCTTTCTTTCTGCAAGTGAAAGTCCAAAGCCGACGCCCCCCCCCTTCTGCCTCCCGCCTCCCACCTCCCGCCAGGACCCAGAGGGACCCGACAATACAAGTACCAGGAGCAACTTGAAAAACTCATTGAGGGGGGGAAACTTCCCACCTAACTTGGCTTCTCGCTGGGCTAAGTGCCCCATATATCAGCGCAGCCCGGCCCGGCCACCCCCGGTCCCCACAGCAGCCACGTACCGTGGTTTTTATCTGCAGCTAAAATCGTGTAACTGTTCCTGTCCCTGGCGTGGAAAGTCTGCACAGGGCATGTGGACTGTCCGGATAGGATTTTGAAATGGCATGAAAATCACACTTGGTCTAGGGGCTCCAGGTTCCACTTCCACCAGCGATGGGAACACGGGAGCTTACTTGGAGAGGGGCCGCGTGACATTCCCGGGCGCGAATAGTGTTCTGTCGTTTCGGCATCCGCGGCATGAGCGTAACAGTGTGGCCTGTCTCCTTAGCTCTGCCCCCGTACAGATAAAATAAGCACCAGTGGTTAGCAGAACCCAAAGTGGAAAGGCACTCAGATCATTTCAATAGAAATTACACCAAGGCCGGCCGGCGTGGCTCAGCGGTTGAGCGTTGACCCAGGAACCAGGAGGTCGCGGTTCGATTCCTGGGCAGGGCACAGGCCCGGGGTGCAGGCTCCTCGATCCCCAGCAGGGGGCGCGCAGGAGGCAGCCAGTCAGTGACTCTCATCATTGATGTTTCTCTCTCTCTCTCTCTCTCTAAAAGTTAATTTAAAAAATTAATTTTTTTTTTTTTAAAGAAATTACACCATGGTCTTTCTTAGCTAGAAAGGGTGTTTGCCGTCTCCTCATTATCGTTTGACTACTGACGTGTTCTAGGGGGGGGAAAAACTGCAAAAAAGCCCACTTATCCTTTGAAAAACCAAATTAAGCAAGTAAATATTTGCCTTGAACCAAGGTGTGAAAATTGGTGATTTCACTTGTCGGAAATAATCCATATTGAATTAAAATTTGCTTAGGCCGATGTGATATTTGAAATCGGAAAAAAACAAACCACCACGAATTATTACAATGTGGCCTATCTTTAAAACCATTCTCCCTAACTCGTATCTTTAGAAAAACGTAATTTTTTCAGCTTCTGGCGACCTCCTACTATAAAGCGCCATTTGTTTTACTCATGACGTGGTGTGTTTTATTTTATACTTCACCCTTCCTGGTACGAGTTACTAAATAATCATTCTCTATCCTGTCAGGCGCAGAGCAACCACTTGCCTCCCGCCGATGGAGACGCCCTTTTACGAAGGCTTCCCGTTTCCAGAAGAACCTGCCGAAGGGAAATTTGAGGAAAATGCCCGTAAACCAAGAGGGAGGCAAACTGCCCGGGGCCTGGTGTTTCAAACGTCAGCTTCCTACAGGAATTTATCCTGGACCCATGGAGCCACATTGTCTTATAAAGTGAGTACATTTACCGTAAATAATAAAAATGAAAGAAAGAGCACAAGAGATTCACTTGCCCCCAACTACCCCCATCTGCAAAAATCTAGCCAGCAAAGCAGCGCGAGGAGTGTTGACTTAGCAACATTTAAAAAAAATTTTTTTTTTTGGTGGTAGGGAGTCGCGAGGCAAAGGGCAGATTAAAATGATATATGTCAGATATTAGTAACCTTTTAAGACGCCCTTAGCTCCTCGCAGATGGCAGAGCCAGGTGCCGAGCAGACGGGATTAAGATGACAGTGTGTTGACAGGGGCAGGCGGCCCCCCACTTTGCATCTCTGAAGACAACGGGAGTGACATCACGTCTCTTCAAAGTGACACATTAATGAATTTAGCAACACCTGAACTTCCCTGGCAGGGGACACCTCTGACACGGGCGGGTTCCTTCCTGTCGGTAACGATAGGGTCCCCGATCACTCTTGGCCTTCATTTCTCTGATGGCAGAATTACCTTTTGGGCCCTAACAAGTTGACAGGGTTTCATTTTGCTCCCTCCTCTAACGGCACCTCCTCTTGCAGGTGAACTGGAAACGTGATGACTTCCTCTGTCGCCCTGCGTGATTCCTAAATGTCACCGAGAGACCCAAGACGTCTCAATCTCGCCGGATGGTGCAAACGGGAAGCCAGGGGCTTTCAGGGGTGACCCCGGTCTCGCCGACGCAGAGGGACCTCTCTCCGTGGGACGTTCGTGCAGCTCGTCAGTTCCAGGTAGGTGAGCGTCACAGATTGGGGGCTTTAAAAAAAAAAAAGCCACCACCAGCAACAGAATTGCACGACTGGGCAATAAACACAGCGGATGCTTTCTGCACCCGGGAGCCATCCAAAGAGAGAGGTAAGGAATGAGCTCACGCCTCAGAAATTTGCGACGATGGGGCCCCAGTTATGATCAGGTTCAACTCTGTGAATTTGAAATATGTGGACAGTGAAGCCGAACTGTAAACACAGCCGCCTGTCTGTGCGGCCAGAACCTCGAGCTTTCCGTTTTATCCGGCTTCTTTTAATTTTTCCCCAGAAATGTGACTCAGCACTTGCGTAGTTGTCTCTGTTTCCTACCCCTTCACGTACACAATAAAAAGGCAGGAAATAGAACACTTGTGGCTCTCAGGAACTTGGGGGACGGTCATGAAACCCGAAGGCGGGGGTGGGGGGTGCGGAGGGGAGTCCTCCCCGACGGGAAAGCTCGGCCGTGGTCCAGCGTCCTACGCTTGGAACCCATTTCGACGTTCTCCGTCCGCTGTCTTTTTCTGATGTTACTCGCCTGCTGGGCCCCCATTTGGAAATACAAGAATCAAAAATTCCATTTCACTCAGTGACATAAAACCCTTTGTTTGGGGGGGGGGAGGCGGGGGCAATAAAGCCAAACCTCCCAGCAAAACCCAGCTGCGAGGTGGAAGTTTGGCTAGAGCTGAGAGGGTTAAAAAGCCCCCCTCCCAGCTGTGAGCTCAAGGCCCCCCTCCGATCACGAAGACAGGCCGATAGCAATGTCCCAGGTTATTAAGCGATGACGTGTAGAACCCACCCAAGTGAGTGAGCAGACCCCATGCGCCTCTCCTCTCCCCTAAAATCTCTCACTTCCCACGCCCGTCCGGTCGGTTTGAAAATGCAGAACCTGAGCGTTGTTGGCACAGGGCTCGCCCTGCAAAGCAGCCCTTCTGGGTTTTGGTTTTTTTGGGTGTGCTATTGCCCCCTTTCCTGTTGCCCCATTTCCCCAAAACCATTCATTAAAAGGCGGGGATGGTGTTGCGCCTCCATTAAAATGTTTGTTTCCTACGAGCCGCGGCCTGCGGGGCACCTTAGGGAAAACGCACAACCGCGCTGGGTTAGGACAGGTAAAAACCATGCGTCTTCCACCTGCCAGCGGCGGCTTAAAATTCCCACACACGCGGCCCGGCCGATTCATCCCTTTGAGCCTCAGCCGCTGGCTCCTTTCAGCGCCCGCCCTTGGCTGGTGCCTCCTTTGTGTCCGCCGCTCTCACACTGGGCTCCCCCTCTTTGGTGCTGGCTCTCTTTTCACGGTGACATCTCGGCGTAAACAGTCAATATTCATTACCTCCAAGGAGACGTCCCTCCTATGCGCTGACCAATTAAATACCAGCTGAGCCGGGCAGACAAAGGTAACACAAGACAGGCTCCGAGCGAGGGGACTTTCTCTTCCCTTCCAGGGAGGAAAATTGTCATCAGCACAAAGAAAGCTGGGGATCCGGGGACAGTCTCCATCCGAGAGAGAGAGAGGAATCCGGGCGCGATATTACGCTGCTTATCTTTTCATCTGGCATACTGAGGAGTGTGTGTGGATTTTATTTTTTGGGTGTGTGTGTGTTTAATAATTCAGCACCGTGCAGGACAATCAGCCCTGAATTAGTTCCCTGACCAAAGACGACCACCTTGGCAGAAGCTGTTTGTTCAGATGCTGGTGGACCTGACGCTTCATTTTTTTAATCTCCCGACTAATTCGATTTCACTTGATTTCTGTATTTTTCCACCACACGAGAGTGACTCAGGAGGTGGGTGGCCCTTAAGACATCTGTTGAGACCGAGCCCTTGAGGGTGGGCCCTGCACTCCGCTGGGAATCCCCGTGAACGGCAGTGAGGCTCCTCCGTCGGGCCCTCTGAGCTGTGCATCCACCCCCGGGAGGCGGAGAATGTCCCCAGATACTCCCTGGGCTCACTCAGCAGCCCCGCTCCCTTCCCAGCCGGCCCTCCACGCCCTCCCACGCTCACTCGCGCTCCAAGACACCCTGAAAAAGCAGAGGGTGCTAGAAAAAAATTTTTTTATTTATTTATTGTGGACGCCTGGAGAAATTTTAAGAAAGTAATAATAATTCTGCAAACTTCAAAAAGTTTCTCTTATTCTCCACGATTCTGGCCACATGCACGGCCCAGGCTGCAAGACTTCCCCTCCCCGCACGTGAAATGTGCAATAAATTAGGCACCGGGACTCTCCTTTGGGGACTCATCCCACACGTGGGACATTGACTCCACACGGGGTGCTGATTTTTATATTTGAAGAAAAAAAAATCCAGGCTACAGCCTAGATTTAAAGGGTTGTAACCTAAACTGCTATCAGGACTGGCATCCCCCCCCCCCCCAATTCAGCATTTTCTGAAGGACTGATTTTGATGACATTCTCATGCCAAGAGTGACCTTGGAGACAGAAGGTCACCTAGAAATGAAATATCCCCCCCAGCTTCACTTTCGAAAACGCACGTATGCATAGGAATTTTGTCATCAGTCCGAGAAGCCACCCCCATGTCCCTAAAACCAGCAAACCAATCTCCTCGACTTCGTTTAGGGACCAAATTAAAACCCATGGTCAGAAAGTCTCAAAACAACATGTGGTCCGACATTGGTGGGTCGCACTGCTTGACAAAAGTTACGTTCCAGCCCGGCCGGCGTGGCTCAGCGGTTGAGCATTGACCTAGGATCCAGGAGGTCGTGGTTCGATTCCCGGTCAGGGCACAGGCCCGGGGTGCAGGCTCCTCGACCCCCAGCAGGGGGCGAGCAGGAGGCGGCCGATCAATGACTCTCATCATTGATGTTTCTCTCTCTCTCTCCCTCTCCCTTCCTCTCTCTGAAATCGATAAAGATTTATATATTTTTTTTAAAAGTTACGTCCCAGTTTAATTTCCTGAGAGCCCCTCCTGAATTATTACTCTGCCTTGTCTCATGACAACGGAAGTCCGGCTAATTCAAGGAGGTAAACTTTTATTAATTGAGACATCTTTTCATAAAGAGAAAAATGAACATTAGCTCTTGTTAACAGTGGGTCCTCTCCCCCCGGTCCCCGACCCAAGGGAGATTTAGGGGAATTTAATCATCAGGATTTTCTCCTGCACGAGTGCTTCCGGCAGCAGCTAGGGGGCCACAAAAGGACACTGTTACCTTGCTTGTCTTTTGGTCTTTTTTTAAATCACCGAGTAAAACTCTCTAGATTCAAAACTCAACAGAAATGCAAGGCAGGCTGGTGGGCTTTATTTCGCCACCCCCCGTCTCCTCAGAGGGGGATTTTCACACTTTCTTTCCAGCAGAAACCCAAATTTCAGACGACGGTGACATGTGAGCATGAGACATGAGACCCTGACCGTTTAAAGAGTAAACCCCAAAGAAAGAGGGCGGGGCTCCGGGCACCGTGGTCCCAAGTCGGGGGCGGGGAGGGGGCGTCTTTCTGGGTCTGAAATGTTCCCTCGAGCTCTGTTCCTCGTTTGGCCTGTATCGTTCCAGCATCTTAAAGATTCATGCCGGTTGCGATTCTGCATTAACAATACCTGTGTTGTTGTTGTTGTTGTTTTCACTAAAAAAAAAAGGCTTCTGAGGATAAACACGAGAGTCTTGGAGCAGCCTTCCTGTCGATTAAGAAACAGTCAGTAGTCCTTCAAGTGGACAGTCCCAACGGATCTCAGAGTGGGGGTGCACGACTTGTTTTTATTTATTGATTTGGGGGAGAGAGAGAGAGAGAGAGAAACATCGATTTGTTGTTTCACTTACTGATGCATCGTTGCTTGATTCTTGTATGCGCCCTGACCGGGGGTCGAACCCGCAACCTTGGCGTACCGGGATGACGCTCTCACCAGCTGAGCGTCCCGGCCAGGGCGTCACATGCCTCAAGAGCCACACAAGAGGCTCCAAAGGTGACGCTAGGTTTGCGGACCGTCCCCTGCACACACCCCGCCTCCCACAGCCGAGCCCCCGAGACCCAATCGTCGCAGGCATTCATTCTCGGGCCATTTATTTGAAAAGCCTGATCGTTTGGCATTTTTCTGCAAGAAACTACTAATAATCCTCAGGAGGAGTCGCATCTGTTGCTAGAGCACAAAATGGGTTGGGCCTCAACCGCGTAATATATACAAACACGTTTTCCGCCCTAATGAACTGCGCCGCCCCCTTAGGCATAAATGAGTTGGACCGGGATAGGGTGCCATTTGCCAAATTGGAGATTGCCTCCATTTATTTTGGGAGTGCGCTAAACAGAGTGCTAATTGCCTTGTTTAGCAATTCTTTCTTTCATTTGCACTGGTGTAAAATCTTAGTAAATTAACTCAAGGCTCTTATTATGTAGGTAGCATTTGAACAACCGAGAATTAGCGAGAAGGCGGCATTAAAGGACAGATGAAGACAGGAGTTGGCAGCACCCATAATGCCACTGATATGTCCCTTGAATGAAAAAGATGGAATTAACTTTTAATCCTTGGGCTCTTTGAAGAGCCGGCGTTTAACGCAGGGGTGTATCGTTCGGCCCATGTCGCTGGAATTCGCCCACTTAAAGTTGGGTAGGATTGCCCAGCGCCCCCATCCTATGGGGAGAGCGCTCGGAGCTGCATCTAGACACACACGTGTATTTATTAAGATTCATTCCAAACAGCGATTTGTGTGGCTGATCCCGGCTCAAGGGTCAAAGAGAAAACTTTTCCCCTTTAAACACCGGGGGAGTCGCGCGTAGGTGGGAGTCCCCAACATGGAAAGCTGAACGGTGACGGGGAAATGTTCGGATTCCTTCTCGGTCGCCTTCCTGTCTCCCGGGTAGGTCATTATGGGGCGGCTGGAGAAACTCTGCGAGGACCAGTCCTCTGGCCTTCGAGGAGCCCCCCTGAGCCTTCACCTTGCTGCACCCTGACTCTAGAGAGATGTCCTTTCAGGGGAGGCATGGTTTGCGTCGTGGGGGACACAAGTTCACCAGTTCAAGATGGTAGCCATGGAAGAAAGTTCGGGCCAGGCAGGAAGATAAACTCAGGCCCTGATCGTCTTAGCAGCAGAAAAGAGAGAGTCTGTGTGTTCCCCCCAAATCCAAGCAGGAATCCCAGTGACATCTCAGTAGCCGATACGTGAACGGCAGGAAGGAAGTTAAACCAGACCCGCGTGGATGCCAACCGGCCCCCAGGGGCCCCGACCTCGGGCAGGCGACCTTGCCTCCATCTCCGGAGTGGAATGCCAATGCCAGTGTGTAAACACCGCTGCCAGGATCGCGGGCCATGCGCCCAGCGTTTCTAAGACCTGGCAGTAGGCGCTCGATCAGTGTCCGTCCCCTCGAGACCCACCTTCTCCTCGTGTTCACTTCTCATCTCACCACTTTGTCTAATTAACGAAGCGCAACCCCCGCTCGGGCTTTGGAAGAGGGAGGAATGAAATCGCTGCTGTTCCTGCAACGTAGACGCTGGCAGCGGTGCCCCCTTATCCTGAGTGTCCAAGGAGAGAAAAAAAAAAATGCCAACAAAACCTCAGATAATGTTCTAAGATTGCGTCTGGGATAATCACTGATTCTGCGGGGCTGGCAGCCTTAAGCACGGAGATAATTGTATCCGCTGCTTAAGGAGATACATGTTAACACGACAGGCTTCAAGATGAAACATTGTTGCGGAGTTTGCCGACCGCCGCGGTTTGGAGACAGCGCAGGCTGCCAGCTGGGATGCCACGCACTTCTCGGGATGCCGCGGGTCCGCCTCGCGCTCAACGCCAGGTGGTGGCCTTGTGTCAGTTCCGCGCGGGGTAAGAGAGGACTTGATGCGTGTGCTTCCGAAACGGGTTTGTTTGCCAGGCTCACCTGCGGGTGGCTCGGCCGCTAAACTTTATATCGATTTCCCATTGACGTAGGACACGCGTGGGCCGATGGAAACACCTGAGGGGGTGTTTTAACCCGTGTGATTCGTTTTATGCTTTCGTAATACAAAGTGCGTCCTAATTCGGGGTGATTGCCATTTTTTTTTTTTATTTTGTTTTTAAATGTGTCTTTATTGATTTCAGAGAGAGGAAGGGAGAGGGAGAGAGAGAAACATCAATGATGAGAGTCACGGATCGGCTGCCTCCCGCACGCCCCCTGCTGGGGATCGAGGAGCCTGCACCCCGGGCCTGTGCCCTGACCAGGAATCGAACCTCGACCTCCTGGATCCTAGGTGGACACTCAACCGCTGAGCCACGCTGGCCGGGCTGCCGCCTGCTTTTTTGGACGAAAGAAATGGAGAATCCGACTAACGGTAGATGTTTCTACCGTTTCCTTCCAATGTACTGTCCCTTCTTAAATCGTTAGAACAGCCTAAAAATCAATCTCTCGTGCTTCACGTTATAATTGCAACAAGGGTCGAATTTTAATTTTTATCCCAGCCTCCAAAAAACGTAACGGGACAGCTTGGCTTTACTCCCCACCCTCCTCCCTTCCCTTTGACCTAACCTGAGACGTTTTAATCTGTTGTCAGACTCTGCTGAAGAGACGCTTTAATAGAAACCAGTGAAACAGATGAGCCCAGAGTTGTTCGTTTGTTTGTCTGAGGAAGGAGGAGTTGTGGGCAGCAACCAATCGACGCGTCTCTCACTCTCCCCCCCTTCCACTCTCTCTAAAAAGTCAGTGGAAAAAAAATACCCTCAGGTGAGGATTTTACAAAAAAAGAACTTGGTAGAAGGCCGCACGCACCTGTTATCTACCTACCGGGGCTCCTGGTGTAACACACAGGTCGCCCTCAACCACCCGAAACCCCTCGGACGTGAAACCTTCGCAGGAGAGGAGGTGCTGACGGGGAGCCGGGCCCGAGGGGCAGAAACAGCAGGTGCGAAGAGACCGTCCTGCCTTTTATGTTCTCAGACCGTCACCATAGGATCCAAAGCAAACAGACTCTTATATTTGATGCCATGGGTCCCTCGTCGTCCCTGGGGTTTCCTGGGACACACCTAACCGTGCATGTGGGAGAAGAGACCCCTATACCACGACCTCATTCGACAGCCAGTTGTGCCAATAAACTAACATCCAGGGACCAGGCGAGGCGGGCGGGTCGGCCAAGACCGTGTCCGACCCCAAGAGGGGGCATTTCGCACGGCCTGTTCTGACCGCTAGGCCAGAAAGCTCCTTTAAATGGGTTTTTAAAGCCTTACCCTAGCTCCCGCCCTATTCTTGGAGCTAAAGCTAACAACACTCGGGTGATTTTTTCTTTTTCTTTTTTAAATAGGATTTCAAGAGTTTACTCCGCCCTTCTAGCGGAAATTTTTATATTAAGGGGGAAAAGAAATCTCAGATGATGGGAGGCCTTGAACAAAACGATGTAGTGGATTCATTGCTTAGAGGAGTGGCATTTTAATATTAAATAAAGCATTTGGTGTAATCCAGACGCTCAACTCGCAAGACAAAAAGTCATGCGGCCAAATAAAAACTGTGCTTGTAAAGGGTCCAATGATACAAAGTAACAGCGACTTGGGGGGGGGGGGGCGGAAATAAAACGCAACTTACTTACGACACAAGCCTGATCCTGTTGGGGAAGGAAAAATGATAATATTTAGAAGGGAAGGGACTGTGTCCAAACAGTTACCGTGTTTGGGCTGGAAGCCGAGATTACCGGTAACTTCTTTGCCCTCGAAGGTCCTTTTATCTGTGGCACTTACAGTAGCGGGGAGCTGGGGGTGGGAGGGGAAGGAATCCTCAATGGTGATGGTTCCAAGCAGTTTCTCTGGGGAGACGGACCCGCAGTTAATGGCATAAGAAATGATCCCAGCTCTGGGAGCCCCTGTCTTCAGGTCACCGCCTCTTTACAGGACCTGAAAATATGAGATTCGCTGAAGCAGCAGCAGCCCCGGGGCCGAGACCAGGCTCCCGCGCTGAGCCGGACACTCCCCCGGGACGTCCCACGCTCTTTCTTCTGAGCGGTCATCTGCCAAGTTCTCTGTCCTGCTATCAGGCAGGTCAAGCAAATGTAGGTAGAAAGACCCCCAGGGGCAGGAAATCATAAAACAAATACAGACCAAAGAAACAGAAAGAAAAAAAAAAAACACGTGCTAAAAACTCAGGAGCCCGGTGACCACCTGCACGTCCAGCCGGGAGCTGGAACACGGCGCCCGGCCGATGGGCACGCTTCGCGGCACCCGTGGGCCCCAGCTTTGCGGGGCTTTTTGATTTTCCCGGGGCCTCGTCAGATAAACCTCACCAGGGCCCCCGGCCACCGGCACACGCTCCACGGAGCAGATTTCTCAAGATCTTTGTGGGGACATCCGCTGCGTCTGGGTCGCAGTGGCTTTTTTTCGGGGGGGGGGGGGATGTGAGTGGATAGGTTTCTCTTTGTTTATCAACTTTCAAAAATCCAAAGGACCCGCGTTTTAGACTTGAGCGGCAAATTCTCGGGGGAATTGGGCGAGGGCCTCACGGCACTTACCCTCTGAGGACAACTTTTGGGTTACGGGCCATGGAAGCTCGGCCTGCGCGCAAATGAAGGCTCACTTAGGGGCTTACGGATTATAGCGTCAGCACCACGGCGTTGCGCCCCGGGGAAGAATTCGGTACGAACTGTCCCTGGACTGCATACTTAATTACAGGATATAATATGACAAGAAAAAAAAATGAATTGTTTTTCCAAAATGGGCGGACAGTGCTTAATTCTCGGGGTGGGCCCAGCGAGGGGAAGGAAATCCACAGAGGGCCTTCTGCCTGTTTTCTCCCCAGCTCCTCATTCGGCCCAGTGATTGGGATGCCTTCAGGATTCTTCGAAAATACTTTTGCTAAGTTTTCTCCTGGGTAAAAGACACGCGGTAATGGCCAGAACGTGCTCAGAAAAAAGAAAAAAAAAAATCTTAATTTGAGAGAGGTTTGCAGGCCAAAATAGCTGCTCAGTTTCTTTCAAAAGCCCCTCTGGCTTCCTTTTGAAGTTACCCCCCCCCACCCGCCGGCAAACCTCCACACACAATAAGACCACCCCCAATCCTTCTGCGCGTCCACGTGATCACCACCAGGGGCTGGGGTCCCCACACACAACCCGGCTTCGGCCTGGATCCCCCGACGACTCCATCCGACCTGCAGTTGCATGAGATCTCTTGAGATTTTTTTTTTTTAGACGATATTCCCAAATCTGCTTATGCATTTTTTTAAAAAGATCCGTTTCTTCCTCTCTGAACGCTTTTAACAAAGGTTTTACACCGCGTACAAAAGCCGTCCAGTCTCTCCCAACCTTTGGGTTTCTCTCTCAAACACAGTCATTTTGTTCGACATTGAAAATGTCTTGATTTAGTTGTCTTGCTATTTGGGGGCCTGTCCTGCCCCCCGCGGTGGTAATAAGGAGGGGCTCCCCGCTGGGCCCCGAAGAATACCATTTGACGGCCGCTCCAGCGCTGCCGGCTTTTATTTATGGAGCCAAGAAAATGAATGGGTATTAGTGTCCAAACATTTCAACATGCTCCCGTGGCCACGCACAAAAGGGACTGATTTGCAGCAAATTTCCACTTATTTTCCAAAAGTATTTACCTCCCCGGAGCTCGGCTGATCACTATAATGGCATAGCCGAGGGGGAGAAAGAATGACCGTTTCAGAACCCAATTTTTATAGAGATATTTCTGAACCTTCCAAGTGCCGTGGGCTTCCACCAAATAAAGATAATCCCTTTGGCTGCCAGGCTTTGATGGAGATGTGGACACATCTAAGGAGCCGGGGGCCTGTACATCTCATTGTCGTCTTAAAAAAGGGGAGACCCTCTCAGCCCCAAGGAAGGTGGTTCATATGGGCAGACGTAGGATGGATATAAGAAAGGGTGCTGCCAGGGCCCAGGGTCGTCGCTGGGCCCCCCCAGAGAGCAACTCCCACATTTTGAGGTTGTGGGGTTTGACCCGGGAATCGAGCAGGCTCTGGAGCGACCTGTCCTGTGTGACTCACGCCGACTCACTGGTAGGCAGCTCTGCGATGCCTTGCCATCGCTTTATCTTCTTTGCGTTGTGCAATGCACGCATTAGGTCAACAGATTTTAGCTGAGCACCTACTATGCGCCGAGCTTTTGAAAACCTGCCTCCCCGGGACGTTACAAATGGCTTTCAGCGTGGTTTCCCTCACATGCCGAGACGGCCACTCAGGAGACCTCCTCGCTTCTCTGTCCAGGCTTTCAGACTCTGTCTCTGAGCAGGGCTGCTCTTTATTCTCTAAATATCATATATATTTTTTCCCCCTCCCCTCTGGACCTTGGTTCACTTCGCTTAGTACCCAAAGATTATCTTTTGCTGCCGATCTCCAAATCCAGGTTCCTGCTATTCGAATTCCAGCCACGAGGCCCAGGCTCCCGTGACCAATCCCCAAAGTCCCCGAGATGGACGGAAAGGTCTCCTTTCTCTGAATTCCTTCACAGTAATGTTTTACTGGTTTCGTTTATTTCTGTGCCTGGACTTCTAGATAATGAACCATCTGAGGAATGAATGGGTGCCGGTCGCATTCTCTAAGCTTTGTATGCACTTTGCACATGCTTTGCACGTAGTAGGTGCTTTTTCAATGGGGCAGGGGGAGACCTTGATGAAAGAATGAGCTTCCCTGGTCTCACGTATTCCACTGTCTTTTCCCTGCAGAGCACTGTCCACTCCTTTTCCTCCAAGGCCTCTGCTTGCTTTTCTACCACTTTGGGCTCGTTACTTAGTTTCCCACACTTCAGGTTCCTCATCTGTGAAATGGGGATAATTGTAGCTCCCTCGTGAAGTCACTATGCAGGTTCAGCAAGTCAACATAAATTAAGTGCTTAGAACCTAGAGTCGGAGTCTCCAATTCCAGGCAAATCAGTGTTAAAATTCATTGATCCATATTAACCACTCCAGAATTTCAAAGACTTAAACGATTTCTTTGCACCCTTCGATGTCATTTCCACACTTTCTCCATCTACTTTGAGGTATCGAGCTGAGAACCAGATAAAAGATTCTGTTGCTTCTGCCAATGTAACGACTGCCTCATGACTGTTACCTACTTTCCTCCAGCCTGGGCTATCACTCCGCCTCCACACGTTCAGTTGGCTGCAACACGCCGCAGGTCAGCCACCTTCCCCTCACTCACCATCATCCCTGGTCGTTCTGAATGACACATATCAACTGAGCTTTGGACATCAGGGCAGGCCTGTGTGTTTGGGGATTTGGCATCTCCCCTGGCCAAAGAGGACACGAGAAAGGAGAGGAAGGGACATTTGTAAAATGTTAATGCAACAGTGAAAACAATCAGCTCTTCCTGACACTTAAACCAACAACAGACAGAGATGCTGCCCAGAAAGCCAGGGTAAATCTGTAGCTATGTCATCCGGTTGCCCATCACTGCGCACACAGCGGTTCTTTGACAACAGAGCACCCTTTTTTTATTGCTTTAGTAGATCAACGTTATTAACACCCCAGAATAGCCTTCAGTGTAATTACGGGATGCGATTTTCTGCGTAAGATCATTCTCAACTTTACAGCATTGCCATCTTTGCTAAATGGCAAGAATTTCTCTTCCATACCCGGTGCTTTCTTGGGATCTGATCCACACTTATTAAATATGTGCTGTTTGAGGGCTTTCGTGGAAATTTTTTTTTTTTTTTTAACAAAGGTCTGAGGTGTTCCTTTTATGAGTCTGGGTCTGTAGGAATAGGCGACACACCAGAATGTTGGTAGAAAGCCCAAAGTTTCCTAAATGTAGATGAGCACAGATTAAGAACGCAGTAATTAATTTCCTTTGACCTTGAGCTGAGATTTCTTTCTGAGGCTGTCATAAAGAGAAAGGCCAGAGAGGAGAAGGGAGGCTGTGTAACAATGCAATTAAACCCTTGTAATGAGGTCGGGCCTTGGACTTGTTGCAACTGATATCATTATAGCAATGAGAGGGTCCTATATGGATGGTCGGATTTTTTTTTTTTTTTAATTCATGCTTTTTTTGTTTAACTCTTTACCGCCATATATGTACTTCTTTGAAATACCCAGGTATTGGGTATCAGACTTTTTTTTATTTTTATTTTTAGAAGAAACATTCAGTTGCCTGGGGCAAGGGATCTTTTTTTATGCAAAGGAGGAAGTGTGTAGCAGGAAGAGCTCGGTATTGAGAGTCCAGACGGTTAACTTGGCTCTTGTACAATGGCTCTTAATTTATAGGTGTCTCCAGCGGGCCGAGGCCATGCACTGGATCTCAGGGCTCTGGTCTTGAGTGTCCTGCTAAATAGCTGTGAGACCTGAGGCAGGCTCTGAACGTCTCTGGGCCTCGGCTCACTCATTTCCTCGAGGAGAAAGTATACCATTCATGATATATCTCATAGTTAATGGGGCCCAGGTGACCTAAGCCATCCTATTAGGAATGTGTCAGACTTGTTCTGTCTGCAAATATTTATATCTCTTCGAGGCCAACTGTGTCTAAGACTTGTAGGAATTCTCTTAGGTGATACTTGCTGGGACAAAGACCAGGGATTTTGAAGTCGGGTTGCCTTGGTTCAAACCCTGCTTTGCACCTGGCCGATGTGGCTCAATGGTTGAGTGTCGACCTATGAACCAGGAGGTCACAGTTCAGTGGGGCCTCCCGCATGCCCCCTACTGAGGATCAAGGAGCCGAGCATGTGCCCTGACAGGGGAATCAAACCGTGACCTCCTGGTTCACCGGTCGACGCTCAACCACTGAGCCACGCCGGCCAGGCAGTCTCCTCTCCCTTTTTGACTGAAATGCAAGGCACCACCCCCATCCCCATGGCATTTATTATTTTACACTCTCTCCGAAAGGTTCCTTTTCCATTGCAAATGCCCGCGCTCCTCCTGAGGTCTCCCCAGTTGACCTCACGCCTTAAAACAAGTGATCAGGGCTGATTAGTATTCCGGGAAGTAATGAGTGGCGCTGAGATGTAAATGGACAAGGCGAGCACCTTCTATTCTGTAAAATAATTACCCGGCTTCATAATTATCTCCATGACTCTTTAGGATTGATTGAGAAAAGGGCACAGAAGCAGAGGATTGTCTTCCAGATCTAAATGCAGGGAGCCAAGCCCCTCGAACAGGGTTGCCCTTTAAGTGGCAATGGCAACGGGCTGGCTCTGTTTTGATGTTGGGAGGCCGGTTGACATGCATTTATTTGCCCTTTTGAGTTTGCCCTCCCCCCACTGGCAAAGAATTACCGCAATGAGGGCCAAGGTAAACCCTGTCTACTTCCCAGTTATAATTTTAGGAGCCACGATATATTGTAAATCCCCAAAGAGTCCTTTCTCTCCTCCCTGGGCTGTCCCTGCAGATACAGCCTAAATAATTTTTTTTTTTGGGAAAAGAGAATTTTTTTAAAAAATTAATAAATGCCAAACAGCACCGTAGATGTGGTGTTTTCCTGGGCCCAGCCCAAGGCTTCTCAAGCCAGTTTTCTTTTGTCATTCTTTCCAGGTTTGCTTCCCTTTTGATTTCTATAATAAACCAGAACTAGACCCTTCTAGGAAATTAGAAACAGCCCTACAGTTATGGAAGTGGCACAGGGTATGTGGCTCGATCAGCAACTATGTCGAAAGGCTTGGTAATAGGTCCGGTGACTAATCGTTGTCATTTCTCTCCTCACTCAGCGCTTCGGGCTCCCCTGCTTCCTACCTAATTCCTAGAAAAACAGAAACATTTATTTGCACGCAGGGTAAAGCTACTTTCTGTTTCCTAGAGGAATCCGGGAGGCTCTTGTGCCTGGGACATGATGACAGAGAAAATAAAGTACAAAAGATATAAAATGAACTCGCAGGGCTGTCACGTTCCGGGACAATCTCATTTACAGTTTTGAAAGGCAGATAAGAAAAGTCAAAGTGTCTGTCCAGCCGGCGTGGCTCAGTGGTTGAGCGTTGACCTGGGATCCAGGAGGTCAGGGCTCGATTTCGGGTCAGAGCACAGGCCCGGGTGCAGGCTCCTCGATCCCCAGCAGGGGGCGAGCAAGAGGCAGCTGGTCCATGACTCATCATTGATGTTTCTCTCTCCCTCTCCCTCTCTCTGAAATCATTAAAAAAAAAAATTAAAATTGAGCAAAATAAAAAGGGAAATAATTCAGTGAGTTTAAGCAGTTTAACAAAAGGGGAAATAGACCCAGTACAAGTGAATTTTCGAGCTCCCCCATCAGGACAAGGCAGAGAGCGTCTGTGGAAAGCGAACTCCAGTCGGATAAACACTCAGGGGACAGCCAAGGCGGGGGGTGGCCCTAGAAGGTCACCAATGAGAGGGGGAGTGAGGGCGCTGCAGGGCCCCTTCATATCTGGAGCTCAATTAGCAACAACAGCACAAGGGACTTCTCCCCACAAACCGGTTCAGGAGTAAAGACGTTTCGCCCCCGACAGCTCGATTACAGCGGTTTCTCCCACCTAAACTTTGCATCCAAACAAGCCCGGGTGTCTCCCTCCCTGGCCTAACCCTATGTTTAAATCAACAGGCAGACATAGAAGATTTTTCGCAGGAAGCTGTCGCCTGCATTCTGTCGTCATTCCCCAGGTGATGGGCGGAACAGGGGCGGTCACTGGGAGAAATGATTGATTTTTTTTTTTTTTTTTAAAGCTTGCATTTGTTTCCCGCCGATCTCTTTACAATCTCAGTTTCCAAAGTTGTGTCATTCAGAAAACAGATTCGTACCCGATGGGCCCAAACCGAGACCTTAGGGAGCCACACATACGCCCCGCAAGTGGTCATCATCGGTACAGAAATGAAATAATATATCCAAGGACGCTCTGTCTTTCTATGACGATAAAAATAAAAGAGAGACGACACCAGTGCGAGAAGTCAGACAGCGCCGTCCCGGTGTGTCCAGCCCGACTTTTTATTTTCTCCAATTTCCAGTTCTCAAGTGCTGTGCGGATGCTTTGTAATTGGTGTTGGGTTGGTTCCCCCCCCCCCCCCCCCCCCGCCTTCCCCAACGTTTTCTTGCCCAGGATATCATTATGAGATTCTGCAGTAACAAGCATTCTTCTGTCCAAATTTATATCAATTAGCAGAAGACAGTAACTCAATCGGATGGCCCCCCGGATTTTGAAAGACGCGCGACCATGTCAACGTGGCGACCCCTCTCCTTCTCTCTCGGCCAAAGGCAATTTTTTAACAAGGAGCCCTGGAAAGAATTGCTGGTTTAATAATTAGTTATTGATCACGGCCAATGCCACGGCGAGACCCTTGGATTAGTCGGAGATCAGCAAATCAGGGCCTGGGCGTTTCCTTTGTCAAGATTAAGACGGGCGGAAAGAGAAAGCAAAGCGTCCTCGGTATAAAAGATCAAAACCCGCTTAATTAGGTGTGTTTTCACCGGTGGTAGGGATTCTTTTCATTTGCAGGAGGAGAAAGTCAATCTTTAACCTGGGTAGACAGAACACCAAATTATCTACAACAACCGAATTAATATAAAGCGACTTAATGGTACAGCTCCATTTAAAAACGCTGCGCAGGACCGGAGAGGAGTTAAGTAGACCCGGGGACCAGGGGGATTGCTTTGAAACGCCGCGCAGAGTTGTTTTAATAAATTAACCCTGCCCTGGCCGGCGTTTTTGCCTTGCTAGAGATACCATTAACCCCCACGCCCTGAGATGCCCATTAGAAACCATTTGGGCACAGACGCAAGGAGACCGTGACAATTATAGACGGTCCTTTAAAAGTATAATTGACTTTTCTGAGTGCTCGTGCAGGCATCACTTTAGGGGCTGCATAAAAATCCCCGCGTATGAGCCACTTAATGGAAAGGAAACTTAAAAGAATGACTTTATTGTACTTTGGAGGAGGGGATGTTTCCATTAGTTGTGCAATTTCTTCCTAGAATAGGAAAAAAAAAAAAAAACTACTGAAAATATACAGCAAAGTGACAAGAAAGTCATAACTTTCGGTGAGTTTGAAGGTGGGGATGCCCAACGCTCTGGCTGCCCAGGGCGGACGTCCTGCTAGCTCCTCACTTAGGGAGTAGGCTTTTCAGTGGAATTCAGCCAGGCCCATGACAAAGTGGCTACGTTATTTTAAAAATGACATTATTTTAGCCCGGCCGGGACGGCTCAGTGGTGGAGTGTCCACCTGTGTTCCGGCTCCATCCCCAGCGAGGGGGTGGGGGTCGTGCGGGAGGCAGCCGACCGGTGACTCTCTCATCACTGATGTTTCTCTCTCTCTCCCTCCCCCCGGCTCCCTTCCTCTCTCTGAAATCAATAAAAGCGTATATATTTTTTAAATTTAAAGAAAGGAAAACGGCTCAACACTTTCTGTTCATGTATAAGAGATAAAAAAAAAAATTAAAAGCAGCCCTATGTAAAGAGCAGTGGGCTTCAAACAAAAGCGAGCGCCCTGGGCCTGCTTGGCCTTGCATGAGCTGGCTCACCTCCGACGTGTCACATGCACTCACCGGTCTTTGTTTTTGTCTGTAAAACGCTCCTATTTTAAAGGACACACATCCCTGTGTAGCGCATGCGTGTGTGTGTGTGTGCGCATTGCCCACCTGCACTCGCTTCCAAACGCTTAGCTTCTTTAGACCCACCCCATGGATGCCTGAGCCTGCAGGGCCCACGTTTCCTCTCAAACGCCCTGAGATGGAGCAAGAAGAGGAGATGCCCCCCCCCCCACATTCTGCCCCTAGTGCGGCTGGTCTGACGCAGAATCTGTTTCCCACGGGGCCGGGGTGCAAACACTGAGAGCTCCTGGAGCCTCACATCCAAATTAGGAAAGAGCAAGAAATAAATAATCTTGGTCCGTTCCCCCTTCGCCCCCCCCCCATCCCCTGGCATCCCTTAATCTCTCAAGCCTGTGTTTAGTAGCCCTGCGCCAGGCTGACAGCCCCCCTCCCCCCCAGATCTGGATCGGCGGGGAGGGACCCCCCCAGTCTCTCGGAAGATTCTCTCTGGGCAACTGCGGATGCGCGGTCGGGGGCTGAACAATAGAAGGCTGTCAGGCCCCGCAGCCAGCCCTGGATGTATGAGCGCCCAGCTGACAGCCCGGGGCCTCCGAGGGTAAACTGCTTTGCCGGAACTAATTAAACAGATGAAATTATTACATGAATATGCAGATGTTGTTTACATTTTACCATATGGTATTATTTCAGGTAATAACTCGCCCGAGAATCCCTGCCTCTCATCACGAGGAGCGGGGAGGAGACGCAGGCCCCGCGTCCGCTCCGGGTTGCTAGGCAGGCGGCGCCAACGCGCGAGCGCGCGCGGGTTTGCGCTCCAAGGCCCGGGGTGCGCTCAGCCTGCATGGCCCCCGGGCGCAGACGGGTAACGCCCAGGCTCCTGGGCATGGGGGGGGGGGGGCTGGACTGGAAGGTTTGGGGGCGAGGGGCTGCCCTGGCGGAGCTGGAACGGCCACAGTTGCCATAACCCTCGCTGGCGCTGAACTTGGGCATCTGGCTGTCTCCCGAGACGCGCGCCAGGGCCAGCAGGCGCGGGCATCTCCTCCCTCTCCCCCCGAGACCTGGCGGAGCGACTGCGGAGTCTGCCCTGCAGGCTCGCGCATCAGAACCGAACCTCCCAAATGGGCCTCGCGCCCTGCAAAGGTGCCACCGTCGGGGCAGACGAGGCGCTTAGGACCAGGAGGCTGCGCGCTCCGCGGGAAGGCGCGCGGAGAGTCGGCTGGGCGGGCCACGCAACACAAGTCACCCTTCTGCCCCTTGAGCCTTCCACCCCCCTGGTGATGCCTTAATCAGAGCCACGCGGCACCTCCAACTGTGACCCCCCCGATGCCTCATCACCCACGTCCAGCTAACCCCGATGGCCTGTAGGCTTTGCCTCCAACGGGGTCCTTCCCTTTCTCCTGCGGCCTCCTCCCCATGTGCCCGGCCAGGCCTTCAGCACTGGAACTAAACTCATCACAGGCGTTGCCACCCTCTGCCACCCTCAGGCCACCCCTGGCTCCAGGGTCGGAATCATTTCTAATATTCAGGCCTGAGCAGGCCTCTCTCTCTGGCTTAAAAGCCAGTCAACCTCCTTCCCAGAGGGTTTCAGTCCCAAACCAAACACAGCACCTGCCCTGCAAGGCTATTCTGTTTCCATATTTGCCCCGTTTCAACTATGTTTCCATTTCCATTCCCCCTTCCCTGCAATGGAACCTGCCTTTCTCTTCTCAGCTAACAGCTACACATCCTTTCTAGTTCCCAGTAAGACTCATTGTAACGACTTATTATTTTTTATTTCAGAGGCAGAGGAAGGGAGAGGGAGAGAGAGAGAAACATCAATGAGGAGAGTCATTGATCGGCTGCCTCCTGCTCGCCCCCTACTAGGGTTGGAGCCCAAAACCTGGGAATCGATGCCCTGACTCATAGGTCAGCGCTCAACCGCTGAGCCACGCCAGCCGGGCTAGAACATATTCTTTTCAATTATGCAAAATATTCCACGCGGCCCAGACATCGTCATTTACTAAACAATGTTGCTATTACCGAATATTCTGGATTTTTTCTTTCTTTATTTCCCTGTATTTTTCTTTCCTTGCAAGTGACAACAATCCGATTTCAGATTGTCTCTATGGAAGTCCGGACACGCGGATGCCTTTATTTAAAAAGCGCCAGTTCCCTAAAGTGAAACTGCTGGGTCTAAACTAAAGGAACATGTGCTTTTTAATTTTAATAGAATCCCCAGATCGTTTCCCTTCAAAGGCGGGAATAGTCTCTACCTCCATCAGCAACATCTGAGAGTGCCATTCGCCCGCATCCCATCATGTTCTATTTTACCGCTCTTTCTGTTATTTTTACTGCGGTTTTCATTTTGCCGACAAGAATTTTGAAAATGTCTTATTTTCGCTTGCAGTTCTTTTTTTTTCTTTTTTTTTTCCACCGTGAGAAAAGCTGGGCGTCGCTCTCTGAGTTTATTGTCTGCCAGGATTTCCTCTGCCTTGAGCCCGATGCTAATACCTAGCTCCTGTTTTTTTCTGTGACGCTGGCTGTGTCTCTTCTCTATGCCTAGGACTTTGGGGACTCGTTCTTCGCTTGCTGTGTGTATTGCAAATATCTCCCCCCCGGCTCCGTCTGTTTTCCTTCACAGCGTCTCCATTTCTTACATCTCCCTTTCCCACGCTCAGGCTATTCAAATATCCGTCGAACGTTTAATTAGTTTATTTTTATACTTCCTTTTTCTTCTGGAAAGTTTTCTTGGCTAGTTTCAATATTTATTTATTTATCTTCCATGTGAACTTCAAATTTCTCCTGTCACATTCCGTACTCCAAAAAACTAAAAAAAACAAAACACACACACACACAAACAAACTGATGGGCCTTGTGATGCGAGTTATATCATCAGAACATTCGACAGTCTCTCCTCTTGCGCAGTAAGAGTGCTACCGACCCTTCCTTCTGACTTATTTCTTGGTTTTGACCTTCAATAGGATTTTGGAATTCTCTTCAATTAAGTCCTATGACTCCATACTCAGTTTCTCTCTCTTGGAATTTTGCTTTCTGTCGTATTATCGTGAACCCACTTTATTTTATACCCCTGCACTTTTAATCGAGGAATTATACATATCCACACTACCTCACTCATTCTAATTATCTTATTAATTCTAATAGATATTTGTGGCTCTCTTAGGTCTGCCAACTATGCAATCATGTCTTTCTAATGACAATAAAGATACTTTTAGCTCTTTTTTTTTTTCTGTTTCAATAAGTATAGAAACTTCTTTCATTTTATTACAAGGGCCTAAGTATGTCTCTCTCTCCAGGCCTCACTCCAGAGAGTCCATTCCAGTACATTTAAGGAATCTCTCTTGTAGTTTTTGTTTGTTTGTTCTAGAGGAAGGGAGAGTCAGAGAGAGAGGGAGGGGGGGAGGAAGAGAAACATCTATTTGTTGTCCCAATTATTTATGCATTCCTTGGCTAATTGGTTGAGTCTGGCCTGTGCCCTGACCCGGGGATCGAGCCCAGAACCTTGGCGCAGCTGGACAGCGCTCTAACCAATGAGCTACCTGGCCCAAGGAAGCTCTTACAGGCACCCAGGTGCAGTGACTTGAGGAGGAAACAAACACCACCCTGCGAGAAGAACTGTATTTACGGTAACAATTCAGGGAGCCCCCTCCAGGCTGGAGACTCTCTCTACTCAGCTGTAAGAAGCGATGCTTGGCGGCCTGAGAGCCACAACTCAAGCCTGGATGAAAACCCCGAGTTTTTACTTAGACGGACCTGGTTGTTTTCTCTCCATTGAGAAGCCAGGGATGGACTTCCAGTAACAATTAGATTTCATGCCTCCAGTCCACTCTTCGACGAACACCTGAGCACGTTCTTAAAATGCCGTGATGGGCCCACTTGCCTGTGACGGCCAGTTACCCACAGTGTGTCCACTCGGCCGTCCACGCCCACAAGTCCACACTTGGCTGCTTATCTCTAGTCACGCACCTGAATTAATTTTCGAAGAACTGAAGGAGACTCTTCAGGCCTTAAAATAAAAACAAGGATGCAGCGTTTAAGCAGGATTTGAATTTAATCCCAAATCTTTGCAGATAAGCGGTTAAAATACAAACTGCTCCCTATTTGCTACTTAAGATAAATGAGACGCACCCACCAGGGATTTGGCTCTTTGCGTGAACGCAGGAGCCGAGGGCCTGTCTCGGAGGGATTGTGTAGCCGACAGTCAAACACGGTCTCGTCCGCAACGACTCTGGTAAACTTTGTTTACAGCCTCCCAGGCCCTTTGGCGTGCGCCCTGCCAAGGTCCCATCTCCACTGGCTCAGCTGAAAGCTTATGGAATTAGAGGCCCCAAAGTCCTGCTAAAACGAGAGACGTGGCTTAGTCATGGAAAGAATAGGACCTGAGGCAACTGAGATCAGCAACTTACTGTACCTGGAAGGTATCGTTTCTACCTTGCTCTCTGGAATGTCTCTACACTGCAGCTTGTTGCAGCCATCGAGGAGATAATGGGTCCTTTTCTTGTCCAGATCTGCAGTGACTTATTTAAAAAAATGCCACTGTAGCCTGGCCAGCGTGGCTCAGCGGTTGAGCGTCAATCCATGAACCAGGAGGTCCCCGGTTCCATTCCCCCTCAGGGCACAGGCCTGGGGTGCAGGCTCCTCGATCCCCAGCAGAGGGCGAGCAAGAGGCAACCAATTACTGTTTCTCATTGATGTTTCTCTCTCTCTCCCTCTCCCTTCCTGTCTCTCTAAAAAAATCAATAAAAACATTTTTTACAAACATTTTAGAACAATGCCTCCTGGTTGACTTGGAATAGATGAATCCCTACACTGGGGCTCCAAGGAGATATTTATTGAAATAATTCACAATGGAACAAACTGATCGCCAGAACTACGTCTCTCTCTTTTTCTCTTTTTTTTTTAGTGAGAAATTCTTGATATCTAAAAAGGTAAAAATTAATCCATGTTTAAAAAAATCAAAATTTAGAAGGCAGCTAGAAAACTTTTGAAATCCAAGGGTGATTATTTCTACTTTTTTGTAGTTTGTTGCTTATTTAGGGGGTGGAGGTGTACATCTCTTTATTTGTGGGGAAGACACATTAAGATCATTGTGTCACTGGCTTCGATTCCAAGCCAAAAAAAAATAAACTGATCATAATTAAATTTCTAGGCCTCCCAGAGCAGGGTATAAATTTCAGGAAGTTGGGAAAGTTAAGAATCACCCATGGGTGGCTTTCCTTTCCAGTCTGCTCATCCAGAAAATACTGGAATATATTAGGATTCCAGAAACACGTACTTCGGAACACTGTTTAAATTATAGTAAAATTTAACATATTAGTGAATTACTCTCAGAAAGTAGAAAGAAACATGTACCTAAGTTTTTTCTTATGCTATATTATTCTAACACTTAGGGTATTAGCAGAAAAAATGAAGTAAATTAATCACAGTTTCCCAAGCATAAGAATAAACTTATTAAACACACTTTTAATGTCAATAGTATTTTGGCATCTCCCTGGTTATTTTTCTATCCAGGCAAATGAGTGGAAAAAAAAAACACCTACATCCACAGGCCAGCATTTTGAAAGAAAACATTTCTGAAGGCATTCGAGGTTTTGCACCTGTAATTATTTTGGGGTACCAAATTGGCTACACCAATAATTGCTCCTATAAACAGCTAATTGTAGCTGCTGCTAGCCACTTGTGGGTGTAATTAGCTGCTTGCCCTTAATCTTCGTGGAAAACCCAGTTCTCCGTGTAATTAGTCAATTGTGGATGCTGTTACTCTCACAAGAGAGGGAAGCCTGGGTTATCTCCCTTAAAATTTTTCGGGATGAAATCTTTAAATCTGCATCTCAATCTATGGAAAGCGTGACAAGGAAAGATCCCACGTGTCCAATGGTCTGGAAATGGTGTTTCCCCCCCTACCTGAATCTTAGAGACTACAAGCCAAGCAGATGCTCGAGGGAAACCTCTACAGCAAAAATCTATTATTTTAACTGGCATCATTATTTTTATTTTTAAAATTGTGCTCTTCAGGGAATCTAATCCATAATATTGTAATAATTTTGCTCGGTGACAGATGGTTACTAGGCTTAAGGTGGTGATTACATTGTAAGGGAAATAAATGTTGAATCACTGTGTTGTACACCTGAAACTAATATTCTATTGTATGCCAACTCTACTTTGATTAAAAAAAACCCACTTAAGCGTATTGCAAAAAAAATTAGACTCCTACTAGAAATTCGCATAAAATATTTAAGGTATTTACATAACACAATCCTGTTATAAAAGGCATTAGCATTTAGGAAGTTTGTTTATACAGTGGATCTACGACGCTTAATACAAATAGAGGCAGAACACTTGAAAGTCTGAGTTAAAACTTTAGGTGTCTCTTGCCCGGCCGGCGTGGCTCAGCGGTTGAGCATCGACCTGTGAACCAGGAGGTCTCGGGTTCGATTCCCGGTCAGGGCACAGGCCCGGGGTGCAGGCTCCTCGATCCCCAGCAGGGGGCGAGCAGGAGGCGGCCGATCCATGACTCTCATCATGGATGTTTCTCTCTCTCTCTCCCTTCCTCTCTCCGAAATCAATAAAAAAAAAGATACTATCCCGACAGGATAGTTACGCATATATATTATTGTGACACGTTGTCGATAGAAATGTGAACTTGTGCCATACGAGGAGCATCGCTCGGAAAAGTTACGAAGGACTCAGATTTCTCACCGTCCAGCGTCTCCACGGGGCAAATGCCTGTATGGAAGGGAGAGTGAGAGGGGCTGCGACCCCCATGGGGCCTGTTGGCATTAATTACCTGACCCGCTTTCCCCCTGTTATTTCCCAGCAGAAGAAAAACTGGCTAGTGTCCTGGGATCCTTTAAATGTTAGCTTCAAACTATAACCTTTCCGGTTGGGGGGTGGATCTCACGTTCTGCTTCCAAAATTTGATATATACACATATCCCGGTTGTCATCGGCGGGCCTGCCTGCGTGTGCATGTGCGCGTGTGTGTGCACGCGCGTGTGTCTGTGAGGACCTGGGAGTGACTAATGTTGTCATAAAATAGACGGGAGGCCTCGGGAGCTTGAAGCAATATCTCTCCCCACTAAACTGCTTTATTGCTGCCGTTCCCGCCCTCCTGGGCGCGCAGTCAGCTGAGACCAGGCCAAATTGGCAGTGATTTTCCGAGAGCCCGTGATCTCCTCGAGTTAGTCCCCAGCCAGCGTCTCTCTCTCCCTCTCTCTCTCTCTCTCTCCCCCCTCTCCCCCCCCCCAGCCCTGGCTCCTGGGCTGCAGTTTGCCTGGCCTGGGTCAGGAGTCGGGCCCAATAGACATTTCTATCTGCAGGTCACACAGCGAAGGAATTCTCTATTCTCGACTCCCCCCGCCCCCTGCCACCAGCACGGCCACCGCCACCACCCCGCGGTATTTACAGAGGGACACCTCCCTCCCTGACGCCTCCCTAGTTCTCCGAGCCCAGAGCATAACCCGCCGGAATGCCTACGAGTGGCTGAAAGGCCGGGGCCCCTTGGCGGCCAAGGGGTTAAGTTGATAGCACAGTTGTCGTCCAAGTGAAATAACGTGGGGAGAGGTGGTGACTGCGGGTAAGCAGATCTGGAATAATAACGGCGGAGGCTGCTTATCACGGGCGGGCCACGGGCCCGAGACAGCGCGTCGGCCGAGGGGAAAAATGGGCCTCGGAATGAACAGTGACAGCCACGGGGAAAAGCGGCCGTAAATTCCATCCTGAGCCACGAAGCGCGGGCTAACCCAATAAACGCATGCTACTGTGATTGTATTAATACCGTTAAAGAATATCATAACATTTTTTAAAGCGGGGCGCAGGGGGAGGAACGCTTTTCTCGGCGGTCGCTTTAAGGCCGGGCGATAGTTTTTATTTTTTATTTCTTTATGTTTAAGCCAAAGCCACTAAGACTCTGACTTAGCGCAGTGAGGACCCCGACTTGGACACAGGATGAATCCAAAGGGGGATCAGGCTTCTAACCCTCTACGGGGGGGAGGGGGGGACATGGAACTAAGGATGATTGAAGGTGTTTTCGGTTTTGGTTTTTAAAGAGCCACGCGTTTCACACGTGCCAGGTCAACTGACCGTCCCCCCGCCAGTCGAGGCGGGATTTATTCTTGACGTTTTGGACCTAAGGCAGCCAACCACAGGTACAGGAGCCGCCTAAAGCCACCCGGTTAGCAGGTGGCAGAGCTGACAGCCACATGTCCAGGTTGCCTGAGGTCAAATTAGGGCTGCTTTTTAAAAAATTGATTTGAGAGAGAGAGAGAGAAACATGGGTCTGTTGCTCCGCTTACTCATGTATCATCATTGGTTGGCTCTTGCATGGGCCCTGACCTGGGGTCGAACCCGCAACCTTGGCGTATCAGGACGATGCTCTAACCCACTGAGCTCCCCGGCCAGGCCGTGGGCCCTGGGCTCTGCAGGCCTGTCTAATGAAGACGCTCTGACTCCTGGCAGCTGGATGTCGTAGCTCCTAGAAGCTCGTTTCCAAATCGGTTGTTTTTCCCCCAAAGGGGCCCAATGTGAAATTCTAGTACGAAACCTCGCTTTTCAAACGTCGGCCCCGGGGTCAGGCTGTGGCCCACCCTAGCCCGGCGCCGGCGTGCGGGAGCCTGGAGCCTGCACGTTCTCTCTCACTCCGTACTTTTCCTCCAAAGAAAAGCCAATCCCTTCCCAATTATTTTTATTTTTTGAGATTCTTTGATTGATGCCTATTCTGCTTTGGATATTTATCCATCCAGAAATATTTTCCCAACTTTTATTATTTTAATTTCTTTTTTCAAAATCCTTACCCGAGGATGTTTTCTCATTGCTTTCCAGAGAGAGTGGAAGGGGGAGAGAGAGAGAAACATCGACGTGAGAGAGACGCATCGATTGGTTGCCAGGGATGGAGCCTGCAACTGAGGTTTGTGCCCTTGGCTGGACTCGAACCCAGAACCCGTTAGTCCGCAGGCCGATGCTCTAACCCCTGAGCCAAACCGGCCAGGGCAGCGTTACTGACTTTCAAAGTCCAGAAAGATGAAACAGCGCCCTTTTCCCCAGGGAGGACACATTACTGTTTTAAATCAAAGAAACAGGCGCAAAGAGACCCTTGAACTAGCTCAAGCCTGTCGCACTTGCGGGACACACACAGGGAAGGTGTCCTGCGCCCTCGCTCGGGCTCCCGGGAATCCGACCGTGGCCTTTGAATGGGTGAGCTGATGTGGGGTGAATAAAAAGCTTGGGGTACCCCGAACCCTCTGTGTGCCTCGTTTAAATACGAACCAGCGGGGCACTAAACCAGCCGTTTGTATAAGTGTCAGGAAATCGCCTGCGATTTGCCAAGACCCCCCCCCCCCCATATTTTTAAATCTCCGCCTGGCCAGCCTTGTAGGCCACAGAAAGGAGCTCCCGCCAGCTGGCTGCACGTTTTATTTCTGTTCCTCCCTCCCCCTTTATCCCGGTGTGATCGGTTCTCGACAAGCCATCAGAACTTGACTTAATAGGCCGTGGGGGTGAGTGGCCGGCCCTGGACAGCCAGGGAGTCCCGAGGTCTCCGTGCCAGCCTCGCTCTGAGATGTGACAACGTAATCGAAAGCCAGGCCCTGCCTGTCAGTTCAGGTCTAAAGGGATTTGATTCGGTGTCAGAACCTTTGGCTCCCGGGGTCACTTTCTGTTCTTGCTTTTCTTATAACAAAAGGAGGGGGGCGGGGGACTCTGTGCGTGTGCGTGTGCATGTGTGTGTGTGTGTGTGTGTGCGCACATGCGCGCACACAGGTGTTTTTTTTGCAGCCTTGTGAATTCCTCAGCTGCTTCTGGGGGAGCCCAGAGCCTCTCCTGGCAACATTTTCATCAGACGGAGGCCTCTGAAGTGCGCTCGAGACGTGGATTGTGCAACTCACAATCCTGGGCCTCTCCAGAAGGCGGCCGATGGAAATCAGCGCTGTGTCAGGGCCTGTCATATCTCCGCCAAGACATAAAACACGCGGAAACATCAATAGCAACAAGCTCCTGACAGCTCTGAGACATCGCAGCTGACAAGCAGAGAAAGGGGGTGAGGTTAGGGCTCAGGGGGGACATTTAAAATGCCTCACAGCCAGCAGGAACGCTGGCAGGCTTCCGGGGGGCCGAGGGGAAACAAGATAAAGTCTAGCGGGTTATCACCTGGTCCGAGGCGCATCCCTCCCGGCGAGGCCACCGCCAGCAGGGGGACCAGACAATGCCAGGCCCGCTTGCGCCCCGCCCCGCCCCCTATATTTCCCAATGTCTCCCCAGATCCCAGCCGCAGTTATAGTGTTACCCAGACAACGTTTGCGCAAGAAAAGATTTTTTTTTTTTTTAATGTTAAAAAGGAAAAAAAAAAAGTTGGGGGGGGGGAATCTGTGAGTTAAAGAATTCTGCTTCCAGCTACAACGCACAAAAATCAAAAAGAATTAACAAGAGGGGCTTTTTTGTGTGTTTTCTTTTTTCATTTAATTTCCTGTACACCAGGAGCTTTTGTTAAGAGATCAGAGATATTTCTATTTATTGAATTTTTAATATGATCTTTATTAAAGGCAGCGCACATGTTTGGTTTTACCTCTCCTTGCATTTTTAAATTTTTTTTTTTTAACATGTGTGGATATAAAAATCAAAGGCGGGTAATGAAGCGTGATTGTTCGATTTCAGTGTTTTTATAATATGTGGGAGGATTCAGTATATATTCCGCTCTAGCCCATATATACAGTTTTTAAAAGAAAAAAGATAAAGGGCCCTCTCTAGTCTTTGGAATGGATCTGGGTCTAACGATGAAAGAATTGGTCATCGTGAGTGAAGCTTCCCGATAGGTTAGCCAGCCAGGAGGCATTTGGAAAATACCTCCTGGTCCCGTACGATCTATTACAGGGAGGTAAATGAGCCCGGCCGGTGTGGCTCAGCGGTTGAGCATTGCCCCGTGCACTGGAAGGTTGCGGGTTCGATTCTCGCTCAGGGCACAGGCCCGGGTTGCAGGCTCGATCCCCAGCAGGGGGCGAGCAGGAGGCAGCTGATCGATGACTCTCATCATTGATGTTTCTCTCTCTCTCCCTCTCCCTTCCTCTCTCTGAAATCGATTAAAAAATAATAATGGTACTTGTACCTCAAGGGCTTTTGTGGGGTGTAAATAATTCTCACAAAGTACTTATTCCAGGGCCTGAGTAAGCATTTGGTAATTTCTATTTTTAACTGTTACTGTTTTATTATAATAAATCTAAGTGTCTCGTTCCAGAGAGTAATAATATATTTGTTTGATGAATACCCCATCGACAGTAAAATTGATACAGACTTCTTGCTAGTTTTTAAAAGAGTACTGGATTTTAAAATAGACCTAAAGCACTTATCTAGTTATAATTGTATGGTCTGCTGTTAATATTGCTTTTAAATTTAAAAAAAAAAAAAAAAAAAAAAAAGGTTTATTAACATCAGGCCAGAAAAAAAAAAATCTCTGGGATTTTTTTCACATACAAAAATCAAAGCAACTGAGAAAATGATTGAGCCCTGGATTCCAAACCCATTTGGTCATTTTTTGGAACGGTTATCAGAGCTGTCGAAATACAAAAACAGCTCGTAGCTTTCTACAGGAGTTCAGACAAAGCAAAGAATCTCAAATTCTTAGAATCTAGGAGCATATAGTCATGCTAATTATTTATCAGGAGCATTATTTATAAACAAAGCAAACCACTAAGCATTGAATCTTCACTCTCTTTTTTTTTTTTTTTAATTACAGGATGTTATGGAAAAAAATTGTATCCGTCTATATGGTATTGGGAGCAAGAGAATGAAACGGAAACGTTGGAATTGGGCTGCTCCTTAATCCGCCTGCCCACCCGGAGCATGCTTGTGATTCGACAGCAAATGGGTGATGCCACAGTCCTGTGGTAAGTCAGCTTTCTGACCATTTTATTTTTTACTCTCTACATTTACCAAATGGAAGCATGAATCTGTGACTGGAAAGAGCAGATGGGAAAACAGTGGGCATAGTACAACCTCATTTTGCTGAAAAAGTGTTCTGCACAGAGAAAGATCCAGAAAAATATGCCTGAGTAGTGGTCAAATCTATAAAAATCAGAGGGCTGTTGTTGTTTTTTAAAGAATTCTACTGATTTTTTATTTGTCCTGCTAAAAGAGCACTGGGGTATGCCATTTTTATGTTTTATAAATAAATGGGCTCGAATATCAAGCGGGGAAAGCAGACGCGTGAAGGTAGGCACTTGAGGTCGACGCGTCCAAGGTAACGCGTGACCGTCCACACGCGGCTGCCCGAGGGCCTTTCATGTTGGTCAAAGTCAAGTTCGCCCATCGCTTCCTTTTATGTTTACTTGACAACTGGCGCTGTTTTTATGAGGTCCAGGCAAGCAAACGGATTTCTCCTTTGCCTGTAGTTACTAGAAGACGCACTTAAAAGCCCTGATTTGAAACCGTCTTGTGTCGTGAGATGCTGAGCTGGTCCTGAGTGAACTGATAAGAGCCTCTTGGGAGACACTCGATTCGTAGAATCGCGCCCATAACTGGTGCAGTCAGTGAATTCTAAGCCTTAGTGAGCTAGTCCCCCCCCCACCACGCGTGACTTTACTTTTATAAAGGCAATTTCCGAGAGATCGTCTGCATTTATAAACACACTCACGTGTTCTGCCCCCTGTCTGCTTAAGAATTATTTTTATATAGTCGGCCAGTGTGGCTCAGTGGTTGAGCATCGACCTATGAACCAGGAGGTCAGGGTTCGATTTCCGCTCAGGGCACAGGCCCGGGGTGCAGGCTCCTCGATCTCCAGCAGGGAGCGTGCAGGAGGCAGCCGATCGATGACTCTCATCATTGATGTTTCTCTCTCTCTCCCTCTCCCTCCCTCTCTCCGAGATCAATAAAGACATTTTTTTAAAAAACCAATTATTTTTATGAAAGGTTATCAAATTCCAGGTCAGATTCATCCTCTCATTGTTTTTATCATATCCCATGAACCCATCTTTAATTAAAGCACCGCTCGTCATAATGAGCTGACAATTTATTAGCATTCAGTTAATGAGCTCTGGAAAATAACCACATACATTCCTACCACCTCCCCTCCCCTTTCCCTTTTCAAGTGATACCAAGATAACTGCTTGGGAAACGGCGACTCCAAAACCAGGAGTTTCAAAACCATTTTTTTTTTAAAAAAAAAAACAACCACGGACGAGCTCACGGGTGGCTCCCCTTTGGGAAAACTCGTGAACGTACAGCCGAGGCCCGTGGGCATCTACAGCTTCCCCAGGAAGCGGAGGCCGAGGGACCTGCCCACAGTGAGGCCGCCACGGTCGCTTGGGACCCGCGCTCAGGAGGCCGGGGCTTTCTGAAAACTTACATTTTTGCCATCTTTTCCTTACGGTCATTTAGGATTAATCCCATCCCTTCGCTCCGGTCCCCCTTTTTTGTTTGTTTGGTGAAAGGACCCCCCTTGTTCAAATTCTCTTGATTTTTGCACCGAGTCGGGTCAACCGAGTTTTCTTTCCTTTAACTCGGGCGCCTGGGATTTTCAATGGGTCCCGACTGCGTTTTCCCTCCTATGACTTCGGAATGTTCCACATTTTCTGAGTTTCCTTTTCTTGCTCTTCCTGTCTCACGCGAGGTGAAATCATGTCCATCGTCCTTTCCATTCCGGTCCTTTGATGTGGCATCATCTTAATCCCCTTTTCTCCGCCGCAGAAGAATCAGGGCTTTTTCCTTAAAGTCCAGCTGAGCAAAACGCAGCCGCCTGCTTGGCCCCGAGGCTCAGCGTCTCGTTGCTCTGATGAGACGGCAGAGGCCCGGCTGAAGCCACCGGACCGGCACCCGGCGTCCAACCTGAGCGCCGGTTGGCAGGTAGATACTTGGACCGTGCCCGGTTTTGTCGTTCATTGATGAAAACGAGGGCGAGCGTTGGGTCGTCGCAGTGACCCCCAGCAGGCTGTGTCGCCGTTAGCTCTTTTCGGGGGGTTGAGGCGGCCCTCTGTCTGTCTCGGGGCAGCCATGCAACCCTGGTCCCCACGCTGTCCTTCTGAAGAACCCTGGTCCTCAAGCCTCCCTCTGTTCTCGCCAAACGAAAACCCCTCGGCGTTTGATTTTCCCACTTCAGATCCTGTACTTCCTCGGGCTGGTTGTGAGACCTGGAATAATGCGCCCCTTTCGAGGGGGCCCGTCCCCTCCCTGGCGTCCCACCTCCCTCACAAAGCGCCCTTTATGTGTCCTGGGGCGTTGGGAGTGGCGTGGGGAAGCGCGTAATGAATGTCTTCCCATCTGTGGCGCAGGGCGAGAAAGCGGAATGGATAATTGGATTTGGAACAAACAGGCTCATTATCCGAACTCAAGGCGCCAAAACACGAAATTAAAGTGAGCGGCCTATGTATCGCCCGGTCCCGCAACGGATGGCAAATTCTACACGGGGGGCGGGTAGGCAGGACATTCTGTTTCATTTGCCGTCCAACCTCTGTCACCCAGGGCTGACCAAACGACTCAGAACCAGCACCTTTCGGTGACCCCGCTCCGAGACAGGGGTCCCGAATTGACACTATTTTTTGGTTAGAGGCAACCTTGGAGAGCCTGGGAAGAGCCTCTAGTTGGTCCCACGGGAGCGTAACTGAGCAAGACCTGGAGACTCTCCCAAACCCAGTCAGGGTCAGAGGCTCCTGAGTGCGGTCGGTTTCATTGTCGGCACTTTCGCAGAAATAATTAGGTAACATTTTAGATTTATCCCGTGGTTCATCCTGGCGTCCATACCCTACTGGCAATCGTAGGGTCAACGCCGGCCTTCTGGTCAACAGTTAAGATTCCAGGAGCCTAAAATGCGTGTCTGGGGTGGGCGTGGGGTGTGTGCAGTATTTTATGTGCTCTACCTGGTATAAATAAATTACCTAAAGGTCAACAGACAACTCATAGGCATTTTACCCTATTTATCGCCAGCCTGTTTCCGTGTGGTAAGCAAAGGGCCGTGGCGTTTGGGGTAAGGAGAGTATGTGTGCATTCATTTAACACACGTGTCTTCCAAGTATGTTTCACTAGACAGGTGCCAGATGCAAGGCCACCGTTCGGCTTTTGTACACGTCCTGCCCGCGTACCTACTTATGAAGAACAGGACCCACAAAGACGCGAAACTCACTGTTAGCGACAGTTACCCCTGAGGAAGCTGTAGGTGCCAGAGGGCTTCCATTTTGGGTGTTTATTTTTAATGAGAATAGTTTCTCTTGTATAAATAAGAAGGGGATTCGGAGGGAGCCCTGGCCGTTGTGGCTCAATGGCTTGGGCGTCACTCTGTTCACAGAAAGGTCGCCGGTTGGATTCCCGGTCAGGGCACATGCCCAGGTTCTGGCCTCGATCCCCAGCAGGGGGCGTGCAGGAGCCAACAGCCGATCAATGTTCCGCTCTCCCATTGATGTTTCTCTCCCTTCCTCTCTGTCTAAAAAATAATAATTAAAAACTCTTTTTTAAAAAAGGAGGGAAGGAAGAGCTGATGGGTAAATTATTAACATCGGAAGAGCCTGTATGAATGATCTGTGCGGAGGTGAGAGGGAGGCGCTGTCACCGGGCTCCCTGCTTGGACCCCCGTTGGGTCAGGAGTTTTGCGACTGTTAACCTCACAGTTACATTGACTTAATTCTAATTTCTAACGTCTCCGTAGCAAAAACTTCCAAGCGGGCGTCCACAGAACGGAATATTAAAATCCCCTGCTCTTGAAAATTATGAGTAACCCTTCTCCATCATCAGATGAGCAGACCTGTTGGGTGGAAGCCTCAGAAATGGCTCCCCAAGCAGCCGGGCTGCGTAATCCACGCGCTCCCCTCCCAGCCCTCGGCCACCTCTCCCCCTTTGATTTGAGAGCATTAGGAAGCTGTGTAATTTTTCTGGTCCTCTTTTTATTTCCATGGTAATTTATGTCTGTGGGTAAGCACTTTATTTTATCAGAGGCACGGGGCTAGAGTGATTTTCCGAGGCGCTCGAGTTTTCCTTTGATGCCGCTGGAATTAAATGCGGCGCTGCCAAGAGCATCCGCTCTGTTTGTCACAGAGGCAGAAGCTGGAATTACATTCCCTGTGGGTCCCTGAGACTGTTCCCTGCAGGTAGTTAGAGCAGCACTGCTCGCGGGCACGGCAGTGTTATTAATGTCGCAGGCATCAAAACGTCTGTGGGCCCGGCCGGCGTGGCTCAGCGGTTGAGCATCGACCTAGGAACCAGGAGGTCGCGGTTCGATTCCCGGTCAGGGCACAGGCCCGGGGTGCGGGCTCCTCGATCCCCAGCAGGGGGCGAGCAGGAGGCAGCCGATCAATGACTCTCATCACTGATGTTTCTATCTCTCTGTCTTCCTTCCTCTCTCTCTAAAAATCAATAAAAAGCATTAAAAAACACACACATTTGTGGATGGGATATGATTGACTTGCAGGCACAGTAGCCACATCCCCTACGGAATATCATCCAACACCGGCCAACGAGAGGATCCTTAGCTTGTACCTCTAACTCTTCAAGTCCGAAGCCTTTGAAAATTTCTGAAAATTGATTTTAGCTCGAATGCATTGCTGAGACACAGTTTTGTGTGAGAAAGTGGATAGCGAAGCTTGCGGTCCAAGCTACTAATAAATACATCTCATATCGAAGGGTTGTTTGAATCAACAAGGAACCAACCACGTGGGAATGCAGTCCGAAAGTTTAGATGATTTCTTTAAAAAAAGAGTTAGGGTCCTATAATGTTATGATAAAAATCCACAAATGTTTAATGATTAACTTTATTGAAACTATGTTTTTATTGATTTCAGAGAGAGGAAGGTAGAGGGAGAGAGAGAAACATCAGTGATGAGAGTCATTGATCGGCTGCCTCCTGCTCGCCCCCTGCTGGGGATCGAGGAGCCTGCACCCCGGACCTGTGCCCTGACCGGGAATCGAACCACAACCTCCTGGATCCTAGGTTGACGCTCAACCACTGAGCAACACCAGCCGGGCCACCTCAAAATTCTTGAAACACAAAATTCTTAAAGCTCCCCTGTAACGGTTCCTTTATATTTCTTTTAGTCTGCTCTTTTTTTCTGAGAGCAATTGCCTGTATTTTCTCTTACAGGGAAATCAATGGGTGACCATTGAAATGTGCAGATAAGTGCTCCTCACAGCACTGACTTTAGAGTCTAAATAAGTGTCAAAGAGAAAGTCAACTCTTAAATCTCATCACAGTCTCATTTAGAGCTTCCTTTGGCTGAACCTGTATAATTCTTAAAAGTATACAAACCAAAATATATTTTACCGTAATAGCATTCTTCTGAGAAATTTTCAGGGTTCTGATCTTCGCGAGCACATAAAAGTTTCGGGGTCATCAAATTGCATTTTTAGATTTGAGAGAGCCGGCCCCACTTATATGAAAACCCCCTTTCACTGCAAACAGCCTCGATGTGGAGAATTAAAAGAGAAAACCTGTTTTGAGGATCTGAAGCGTGGGCAGCCCGGCTTTCTTCTTGGTGCCGGCGGTTTTAAGATTAAACACTTTTCACAGGCGTCCCGGACTTATCGGCCTTGTCCAGTGGCTGGATATGGTCGGCGGGATTTGTTCTAGAGACATATTCTCAGGCTCGACCGGGCTCCATCCAGAATTTTTACAGCCCTGGGCATTTCCGAGGCCTCCTGGAGTTCCTGGCCTCCTTCTGGCGCCCGAGATCTCTAAGCCAGCCACACCGACGCGTTTACATGGACTCGAACCCTGGACACTGCCGTGAGCGGGTCTGCAGAGTTTAGCAAGAACCAACTGCCTGCATTTTTAGTTTGTTTCGATTCATTTGTGGGAGGCAGTTTAGTAACACGAAGGAACTGGTTTCCTCTGTCCCTGCGACTAAAAGCAGACTCTAATCGGCAGAGTCCGGTGGAATCTATGGAAAGAAGTTCAGGATGCTCAAGGCTTCGAGTCACTGGGGACAACCAGGAGTCCACCCGTCCCGGCTCACCTGGTCAGGAGAGGGGCCACGTGGGGGTGGGACGTCACCCACGGAGACAAAGAGGGTCCCTCAAGTGGGCCCCACCCTCCCCACCTTTCTCCGAAGGAAGTGAAGCCATCCCATGGTGGCCTGTTCCTGTCCCTCAAAGGGGACTTGTTTCTGCCGCATCTGCCACACAGACATATACAGTGACAAGTTTATAATCGAGGGTGCTGACTGGCAGAGCTCCGCACGGGACCGCAGTGCGGCCTGGATGCTCTTCCCGGGTGCTCCCAGGGCACCTCTGGTTTATTTCCACTGTCACATGTGTCACCTTGGGCCCTGATACCTATTTCTTTGTCTGGATCCCTAGTTCCAGGAGATAAAAGAGCTTCGAGTCATGTCGCGTGATCCCACGTTAGAAATTTAAATTCCCACCTTCAAGAGAGGTAACCAACCAAAAGCCACGATTTGCCTTTATAAGCTCCTCTAGGCTGTCTTTTATCAATCAGGCATTAAGTAAAAACAATGCCATTGACTCTGAAACTCAATCAGATGATTTGGGTAAAAGGGTTTCGAATCTATTATCGCTGATAACGCAGTTTATCCATCGGGAGCCGATGCGTGTCCTGAGCGGCGTTTATTATGAATAAATAAAGGTGGTATTTATAAGAGCATTTCTTAGAAAGTCGCATAGGGGGGCGGGAAGGAAATACTCTGGAGTGAAGATCCTGCTTTTAGCCTGAGTCCAGAGCGATTGTCTTCACAACTATGCGGAAAGCGCTCCGCTTAGGAATCCATTTGGGGGCCCGAGACCTGGTCCTTCCTCAGAGTTTAGAAGTGACAAGTGGCATCCTGGCGCCTCACTGCAGCTCGATTCTTACAGGAGAATAAAAAAAAGACGAAGGGGGAAAAAAAAAGAAAAGCTTCTAGCTTTTATCTTCCTAAGGCTTTTTTCCAACAAGATTTCTGCACCAAAAAACTTTTCGAGCCTTGCCTGTGTCTCCCGGTGCCGATGACAGCGACTTCAGCTGCGTTTCCAAAGCACTGAGCGGCTGATCTCGGTCCCGCACGGTGGTCCTCCTCTCGTCGGAGGCTAGTGATTGACACTGAAAATAATAAATTAGAACAGAAAGTGATTTTACGGGATCTGCGGGCTGGCAGGCAGGCTAAGCGTAATACCTTCCATTACATTTGACATTGAATTCTATATGGTTCAGCTCCGAGCTGGGCGATGATTCCATGATTTTGAACTTCCACCGTCTGTCTACCTCTTAAATATGTAAAATTAATTCGCCGGCTTCCCAATGCAATAAAGAGTGGCCATCAAAACACTTTCCCCGTGGTTAAACAAACACCACGGCGGGCAGCCCCCTGCACAGGGAGGAGTGAAATGATAAATTAAAATCCGTCATTGCCGGATTATGTAGGATGTAGCCTCCGAGACACCCATTTCCTTCGTCTGATCCAGGAAATTTAGAAATTCAAAATCAATAGGCGTCCCTGCTGTATCGCTGGGGATCATTTGGGAAATTATTTTCGGAGGGCTGTCCGTGAGAGCCGCACGCGTAACACAATGGGCCAGCCTGGCTGCTTCCAGCAGTGAGCACACCGACCTGAAGCCTTATAATTATTTACAAGGCAGTTGGACGTTTAAATTTACCATGCATTTTTTAAATTTTTTTATTTTATTTCAGTAAATCGTGGTAGATTTTTTTTTTTTTTTTTTTTTTTTGAGCTGTGTGGAAGCCCGAAAAAAAAAACCACACACAACCCAACAAAACACCAAAAAACAAAGTTTGCAAAGGAAGTTTAAAATATTCCCACTTTTTATTGTAAATAACATCTGGCTCATCGAGGGTGATGTTTAATTTTGGTTCATTCAATCAGCCCCCCTAACGCAATGATTTTTTTCCCCGGTGCAAGTCCTTAACCACAGGGGCCATTTGCAGCTGATGATTTTCTTTTTTTTTAATAAATAATTTATAAAGCCCCTACGCACTTACACTTTTTACGCCGAGAGAGACACAGAGAGAGAACAGAATTGCATCTTAAACCCTATTTACAAATTCACCTTGGCAATGGCCCTCTCCCTGCCAATGGGAAGCGACGCTGCATATTTAATCTGCTCTTTTGTTACGCCGGGGCTTAGGTTAGTTAATTTCAATTTTCGATTTCAAAAGCTATCAAATATGGCTCAGATGAAAGATCAATTTTTCTCAGCTGCCTCTGTTTTGGTGACAAGTGGCCCGTCATTGGCCCACGACGGGCCACGTGACGTGGCCAGAGATTAGTTCACCAGACCCCCGTGTTGCTACCACCTCAATTACTGGCTGCCTGTTGTAATTTAGCCTTATAACACCTAATTTCAAGACGGAACTCATATTTAATTCATGAAAGCTGCGACAAGAGTAATTGTGAAATAAATTGCCATCGAGGATATCCATTTGTGACTCATTTTAATTTTGTGCGCTATCTATTCAAACTTGTTTAAACACTCTAACACAAATATTTTTTTTTTTAAATTATATATATATATATTGAACTTTATGCACCGGTAGCCGCACATGTCGCGCTGTTTTTCCCACATGACATCATCTCCTTGGGTGGGAACGGGCCTGTCGCAAAATTTTCCACCCGGCGCTGTTTCCAAAGGTTGCTCCAATCAGGATCTCCTGATCCCATAATTACCGAACGTGTTGTTGTGATCTGCCCAGAACTTTCAAAGTAGCAACACAAAAATCACAAATGATAGCAGATAAATGGTAGTTAGGTGGCAAGGATCACTCAGGGGGCCGAGAAATAAATAGAGTTTAATTTAAATAATATTTTAAACAAAGGCATTCATTACACCCGTTGACGTGATCATCTCAGCGTCGGTCTCTTATTTTAAAATTCTTGAACCAAAACATATATATTTCCCGGCCATCCCCACCGTTCTGGCCTTTCCCCCCCTGTTGCTATGCCAACAAGGTGGGCGAGGCCTTCCCGACTGCCAAACTCAGCTGTCATCGCTTCACCCTAAAAGCCTTATAATTGCTTTTATTTGCATACGACAATTAGGCAGGATGGCTCACAGCGAGAAAAACCAACCTTTCTTTCCCCGAGTGAGCACAACGGGCCAGCCTGTAATTTATAAAAGATACGCGCCATGTGGTGGGGCACTAAAATAGACTGATGAGTCCTTTCATCGGATTGTGAGCCATTAACAAAAGAAAACATCCCCTTTTCAGGCTATAAAAATTGCCTATCTGGTGTGAACCTGCAAAATCACAGAGCTCCCCCCTCCCCGGCTCCCCCCCCCCCGCACCCCACCCCCAGACTCTCCGTGTTCATGATCACGTTGAACGCAAAAGGGATCCTAGTGCAAGAGTTACATTTGGGTGTTTTTATGGGTAAAAGGGGCGCAACTAAAATCCACCCGGTGCTGGAAGTGCATCCAGAGCCCTCGCTTGGTGTTTGGGGGTAGTTTTCTGCCCCCCCCACCCCCACCCCCACCCCCTGGCTTTTTTTTTTTTAAACATTGGTTGGCATCATGTGTGTGCCGTCCGTCGAAATGTCAGATTAATATAGTCATTATTACCCTTTCCTCTGCTGGAACCATGCGTGGTTTTCCAATCAGCACCCAGGTCCCTGAGAGCTCCGGCCGGGAGGCCTGGGGATGGTTTAAAGCCATCCTCTATTCCGGGTCCCAAGAGGTCTTCAAAGGAAACCAGTGCATGCTGTAAAAGGTCGCCACACGGTTGGAAATCATTTCAGTGATTTACTGTCGTCGTTTTTGGGTCCCCCCCGCCCCCCCGGCCACTGTAACTCAAATTATTAAGATGCTTTAATTTTATTCTCACGTGCTGCGTGGAAGCTAAGGAAAAATTTTGAACAGGTTCCTTTGTAACCAATTAGGCTCATTTTAGAGTTTGGGCCCACAGAGGCCTTTACTTTACAGAAGGAACACCCTACTTCAGCTTTGCTTTCCCTAAACTGTCCCAGCCTTAAAATGATTATTCACATCACTGAAACGGACATCTACTTTTTTCTCTAAGAATCTTCTACGTGGCAGGTGGCACCCCATCTTTTATTCACCGTTTACTGAATTAATATTGATCGTATAGGCTGTTTGGGCCCCAGATTGTCAAATGGAGAAAACAAATAAAAATCACGCAGCCGCCCGGCCGGCGTGGCTCAGTGGTTGAGCATCGACCTGGGATCCAGGAGGTTGCTGTTCAACTCCCGGTCAGGGCACAGGCCCGGGGTGCGGGCTCCTCGATCCCCAGCAGGGGGCGTGCGGGAGGCAGCGGATCAATGACTCATCATTGATGTTTCTCTCTCCCTCTCCCTCTGAAATCAATAAATGACTGTAACCTTTGACCCAGTTCATTCCAATGAAATAATCAGAGCAGAATGAGTAAACATATTTAAGGGAGTGTTCGCAGGCTATGGGCTATCTTACAAAGACCAAAATTTTGAAAGGAGCTACTGTGCAATGCGCAGAATATCACGCAGCCCTGAAGAAGTTGGCACAGATGTTTTCCAAGAATATCTATCTGTCCATCTGTCTATACATACACATATATCTATAGTATCCTGCTCATGTAGACATATATGGACTACGTTGTTCCATTCACTTTATATGTTTATATGTCATACACACACACACACACACACACACACACAGCCCAACGAGTCTGAAAGCCTGAACCACGCCCGTTAGGGATGCTCCTGCAGTGATGTGGGTGGACCGTCGAGGGGTCTGAACATTTCTCTGTGTCGTTTTCATTCACAACAGGCGTAATTTTCAGGGGAAAGATACAGTTATGAGTAAATTTTGAACGAGCCACGTTTTCTTTTTTAGGCCAACTTTCCCGACATTGCTGTTTCCATTGTCCCCCTTCTGGAACCTCTGTTCGCTTTCTTGTTTCTTGTCTCTGATCTGCTGTTTTCTCCTTACCTGTTAACCCTCCGCTGGCAAGACTCTCATTTGAACAGAACCTACCAACAGAGTCCCTTTGGGGAGGGTAGAGAAACATCAGTGAGGAGAGAGCCATTGACCGGCTGCCTCCCGCTCGCCCCCTGCTGGGCATCATGTGCCCTGACCAGGAATCGAACCGCGACCTCCTGGATCCTAGGCCGATGCTGAGCCGCTGAGCCATGCCGGCCGGGCTGCCAGAGTCATTCTGGTAGGAACTGAAGATTAAGGAAAAATAAGGAATAATCATTTCCTAGGGGAGGGCTTCCCATCGGAAGAGAAAGGCAGGCATGCGCAGTGAATCGAGAACTCCTGAGCGGCATCGTCTACTGACTGACTCGGGCTTCCAGCCTGGATATAGTAAGTGCTCAATGAATTGCCGTCGAATCAATGGAATGAGACTGAAAGCGTTAAAGTCAAGCAAGAAGCTTCCCTATGGCAGGAGGTTGTGGTTTGATTCCCGGTCAGGGCACAGGCCCGGGTTGCAGGCTCCTCCATCCCCAGCAGGAGGCCTGCAGGAGGCAGCCGATCAATCTCTCTCATCATTGATGTTTCTCTCTCTCTCCCCCTCTCCCTTCCTCTCTCTGAAATCAATAAAACACATTTTTTAAAAAAACAAAACAACAAAAAACTACAAAGGGAAGGTGAGAATTCAGCTATGTTTCTGGATAAGTCAGAATACTCAATAACTCAACCTTTTATACCGAAATACCTAGATGATTGAAACAAATTTATTTGACAAAGGATTTACTTGTGTTTTGTCTGATTGACTTAAATAATTTTTTATTCACCGTTTCACTTGGCTAGTTAGGACTTGCTCTGAGGCTATGAAATTTTAGGGCCCCCAAAATAAAAGAATTTAAAGAAAACCAAGAGCTGGGAATTCACTCTTAATGAGGGGATCCTGGAATAAAATCTTCGATACTAATTAATGTTTGCAAAATATATTCTGCATTTTATTAACACGCATGTTATACACAAATGAAATTTCTTAAAATCAAAGGAAGCCTAATATGATGGGTTAAAAAATGTAGGTGGCTTTTAAGATTTTCCTGTTTTCATACAAAAAAAAAAAAAGCATTTCTCTGTTCTCTTAATTTTGTAAGACCCACATATTTATTGAAGGAAAAACATAAAACATTAAAAAAAAAAAATCTGAGTAAAAGAAAAATACGTAGGATAAAGTTTGCTAAGAGTAACCCTAACGGACACCTTGGCAAGTCGGTAGGTTTATGCCAGTCTAGGCTCTGTTGCTCCATTGAAAATAATTTCAACACGTGCATCTTAGGAGCAGGGCTGTGCTGGGGTTTTATTAGGTAGCTCAGGGGCCAAGGAAATACTTTTCTTACAATATAAGAAATAACGACCCGTGAATTTCGGACGCATCTGAAAAAGGGATTTCTCCATTCACGTTCCATAGCAACTCCTTTCTTATACTTTTTTTAAAAGGGGCTTTCGGAACGACGAGTGTGGTTTTGAGAAAGTAGGGGTACATTTTGTCATTCGTCCTGACCCACGAGGGTTCGGTTTTGTTCTTGGGGTGAAGACCGCCAGTGGATCGCATCATGAGAAAAGGGCCCCGTGGCGCCCCTGAGTTTTGTCTATTGTCTGTGTCTCCGGAGCCGCCTTTCTTTAGTGGCCGGGGCCCCGGGGAGGCAGGAACAGTGACTCAGGGGACATTTACTGCCCTGGAAATAAATAAAAACCCGCCCGCTTCCCATCCGAAGGCCGCCACGGCGCGTTATGAGGCGTCTCCAGAAAAGAGGCACAGAATTTACGCAGGATCCTGGACGCACCAGTACAAGGGACCGCCAGGGGTTATTATGTTTTGTTGTGACCGTGGCTCAGGTCCGGCTGTATCAGAAGAGATGGGGCTCACACTTCCCTGTCTCAAGGAGCAGGGTGCAGCCGTGGCCCCATGAGCTTCCCACCGTGACAGGGAGGAGACCCCACTTTAGTGGCGACGCCTTTGGGAGAACCGTCTGGCCTGCTGTAGCTCGGCCCGCCTCCCGACAGAGCGCCCGCCGTCCCCTCTCTTGCACTTTCCCCCCACATCTGTAATAAAAAAGGAGTCGACGGGTAGGGACCCCCCGGTCCTAAGCGAGGCCTCGCGCGCAGTAAACATACGTGAGAATTTTGTAATGAGTTTGGAGACGCGCGCGCAGGGCTCCCTCCTGCCCCCTTTTGTGCCCGGGGGGCTGCGAACCACGGACTTCGGCTCTGTCACTTGTAAGGAACAAAGTGTCCCCAGCACCGTCTCCCCACCCCCACCCCCGCCCCCGCCCCTCATCTGCGGACTCCTGAAATGAAGCTGTCACTCAGGGCTGCTTGGGGACCTGTCACCACCGCATTGAGCCCTTTCATTTCGATGGGTCAGGCTGCGGTCCCTTGAAAGAGAGGTCCCCGCGCCCTGGTTTCTCCTTGCACGGGAATCCTGAATTCTAATGAAACTCCAAATCAGCCAATAAAGGCCAGGGCACGGGGAAGTAATCCAAGGCAGGTCTGAGCGAAATTTGTATTTTATCTTTTACTCCCTGCCCCCTCCGCACCCCCCCCCCACACCCCCCAGCTGCCATTATTCTAATTGCTTAGGTGGCTCACAAAGGCTCGGTTCCCAGTTCAGGAGAAAGAGGGATGAGTTGTCCTTTGTCCTGTGGCTGGGCCCAGATTAGGTAGCGGTTCTCGGAAAGTGACAGGCCGCGACTCAAATTTCCTTAAGCAGACACCCATCCGCCCAGTGTCGCCCGCATCCAGGTGCTGCACAGGCCCCCCGTGGGCGCTGGGCTGGCAGACGAGAGGAACTGGCACGGACGTAATTGCTTAAATACCTTGCGCGCCCCTGGAAGTGTCTTTCAGCCGCCTGGCCCAGCGAGCCTTTCGGGGTACAGCGAAGGAAACAGCACCCTCACCCTGTACTCTACGGCCAGAAAGAGGCAAGTCTCGGCTGCGTCCTCGGCAGAGAGGCGCACAAATGATTTTCATTACGTCCTGTGGACAGCAAGCGCGTTTTTCGAGATGCCTCCGTCCCGGCGCTGGGCCCTGTCCCACCACGGTCTCCTCCTGGGAAGCAATTGATGGAACTTCCCCGGGAAGGCATGGGGGTGCCTGCCCCCTGAACCCGGCCCCCCGGTAAATCCGGGTGGAATTAGGTGTTAACGGAAAGGCAACTCGCTCCAAAACTCACCGGTGAATTTTTATTTATATTTATTTATATTTATTTTTAATTTTTTTTTACCCCTTCTCGGTATATTTGCGTAGAGCATGTATTGTGCTCCTGGGTCTTTTAATAAGGTAGAAAAAAGACAGATGTTAGAGAGGCAGCTAATAGGCGAAGGTGTACTTTATGCGTCTATAGATGCAGATGTAATAAAGCCGACAAACTGAACACCGGGTAACCTTTGCTTTATTATTTAACCTTCACGAAGGGCTCAGAAGTGAGATTTAAAAATACGTTGCCATGTCCTTCCTGCCCCGACAGCTCCACTCTCTCGTTTGTGTGACTTAAAACCTAAGAGCCACCCACCCAGCCATCCCGTCCGCTTCCGCGATGACTCATGGCCCTAAATACGTCAACGGCCTGCACTCGAACTGTCCCCAGAACATCTGGAAGAGCTCCAGGTGCTTCCGCGTCCAGATGTGAGCGGTCACCCCCCGCCCCCCCAGTCGGTTCAGAGAATTCGACGGACCGTTGCATATAAAACAGCCCCTCCGCGCCCACGCTGGCCTTCTGGGGGTGTGCACAACGGGGAATGGTTTTACAAATACCCCCAGTAGGGAATGAAGGTTTCCCTACTTGCTGTTTTCACGACGCATTTTATTATTTAGAGAGAGAAAACTGTGAGCTACAGCCTTTCCTCCCCTTTCTTTGTGTAACCTGCGGAAATATCAAGAAGACCTCCAAGCCCAGGGTTTCTCAGTCGTAAATCCCTACTTGGGATCAGGGTCATTTAGACCATTGACTTAAAAATCTGCCGTGTTCTTCTTAGGGGTAATTATTTCCCTTTTCTGCTCTTTTCCCCCTGTAAATGCTAAATGCTCCCCCCCCTCTCTCTCCAAATATATATTGTATGCATAGATTGTATGTATAGATTGTATGCATACAGAAAAACATATATATATATAATGTATATATGTTTTTCTGTATGCATACAATCTATCCCCTTTGTCTTGGTTCAGACTGGATACAAAGTAACTGCACACACACATGCACACACACACACACATGCACACATACACACACACACGCACGCACATGCACACACAGGCTCGCACACACTGAGTCTTGGGGAAAACTTTAAAATCACACACCGTAGAGCTTCCCAAACTGCCTGGAACAATAGGTACCATTCCCTCAAAAACTGCAGAACCCACTCCCATGGCCCGAGGCTTTATTTTGTAAATTTGGTGATATTTTCTAAACATGAAGCCTAAGGACCCAGTGGGGAAGTTTGTACTCGATTATTTATTTATTTATTTATTTATTGGTTATTTTATTTGCCGCGGCTCAAGGACAGACCGAGAATGTCCCCACCCCTCAGTCCCCTGTAAAACTCAACCTTCCTTCTTAGAGACAGAGCCTGTGAGCTGTTTGCCTTCACTTTAGGGAATCAGTGCCTGAGTTTAAAAGCCAAAGGACCAGGCAAGACGAGCGATGACTGCCGAGCCGTCCCCGGCAGCCTGCCTGTCACTCGCAGCCCGTCTGCCTCTCCTCTTGGCTCGTTACCCCTCTCCAGTGCTGAGGCAAATTAGAGTGTCCATTCCCATTATTTCTTTCCCAGAAACGTACTTACCTTTTATTACATCCAACGCACTCTGATATTTTCCCTTTCGTTTCATTCGTATTGAGATCTCATGGACATATAGCATGATATTAGTTTCAAGTTCACAGCATAATAATTGAACACTCGGATATATTTCTAAATGATCGCCGCAATAAATCAAGGCACCATCCGTCACCCTACATAGTCACAAATTTTTTTTTTCTTGCGATGAGAACTTTTAAGATTTACTCTCAAACACAGCAGCTTTCAAATATGCAACAGAGTATTATCAACTCTAGTCCCCATGCTGTACGTTACATCCTCGGGATTTATGTATTTACTGCCGGAAGTTTGTATTTTTTGAGTATTTTCACCCAGTTAACCCCCCTTTCTTCCCCCCCTGCAGTTCTGGTAACCACCAGTCTGTTTAATTCTTATTTATTGTAGCAGAGACAGGCCAATGATGAAAACTAAAGTTTACACGAAACACCAACCAGTTACACCTGCGCTTACCCAAAAAGGCAACATTGACTCCACTTTCACCGCTGCTCGTTGAGAAGCCTTTGTCTCCCTCCTGGGGATCTAATTCCGAAGCTTTGAAAACATTTCAAAGGCAGGGAACCATTGCTACCTACTGAGGCAAAACGATAGCAGCCCATAAAACAAAGCGTGGCTCAGCCGTTGAGCGTCAACCTGCGAACCAGGAGGTCTCGGTTCGAATCCCACTCAGGGCAAATGCCTGGGTTTCAGGCTCGATCCCCAGCAGGGGGCGTGCAGGAGGCAACTAATCAATGACTGTCTCTCATCATTGATGCTTCTTTCTCTCCCTTCCTCTCTCTCTGAAATCAATGAAAACATTTTTAAAAATAAATAAATAAACAAAATTTGCATATATTCACTGTGCCAGGCATATGACTATATTTGTGTTTAGCTTGGGTAATTCAAGTCAATATTTTAATCTTATGCTACTGGAAATACAGACGCACCTGAAATCAGCCTTTCATAGGAAAAAAAACACTTGGATTTTTTTTTTTTTTATAATGAAATAACCACACCCTTCTCCTGCCCAGTGTTGCCCTGGAAGGAGACATGAGAAAATGCTGGGAAGTGTTCTGCAGCTGGAGGCAGAAGATGCCAGGGCCGTAAGCAGTCATTTCATGAATTGCCTCAAAATAGAAAACGTTTTGAGTTTAACCCGACGCTCCTTCCTTCGGAGCAAACAGTAAATACAGGAGCTAGAGGGATCCGATTAAAAGGAACTCGCCGATGCTTTCTTTTCAGGCTGGTGAGATACAAGCCACCAGCCCTCCTCCCCGTGTGTGCGTGCGTGTGTGTGCGTGTGAGCGTGCAAACGGCCCTTCCTAACCGCTCACCGTGCGTGCCAAGCAGCCCCGAATGGGTTAATTGGCATTTTCAAGAGGTAATTGTGAAGGGTCACCCGCGGGGCTACCGCCAGAATGGGGAGGTGGGACGTAGGTCTCCCGCCCACCGGAGGCCCTCGCATCTCCGAGAGGAGGCTGGAGACAAAAGCGGTGCCGCTGCTGTGTCCTGATGTCCCCTTTCGGCTCCGCCCGCCCGCCCCCGAGGCTGCCTTTTGAATTCCCCGTGGAGCCAGCGAGGGGCCGGTAGTCCCGCTCTGTCCTGACTGTGCGCTACCTGGACATGCGGCCGGGAGCGTAAAGACGCAGTGAATCGTTACAGGCCTGGGTGGTTTTTAAAATCATGCCTGACGCATATATGCACGGGGCTGGTTTGGGAAGGAACCGCAGAGTGAGTGCAGCCACCTCCGTGACGCTGGTGTGGGATCGACCATTCGAAAATGGGTTTGCAACCAGGCGATTGGAAAGCGGACGCAAATGCCATTTACCTCCAGTCACCACTGCCCCAAAACACGGACACGAAGCGGCGGCAAGTGGCTGCCCCCCGGCACCCAGCACACCTTCTTGGTTTCACATGGGAAGGGCGGGTGTCACTCGGCAGTTAGGGCGCCTTCCGTTACCGCGAGTAAAAGAAAAGCAAGAGAGGCTTACAGTGAAAGGGAGTTTCTGACTCTGGCCCGTGTGGCCCAGTGGTTGGAGCGCCGGCCCCGGAGCAGGAAGGGTCCCCGGTTCCGTTCCAGCCAAGGGCACGTAGCTGGGTTGCAGGCTCGATCGCTGATGTTTCCGTCTCCCCCTCTCCCTCCTCTCTCTGAAATCAAGAAAAGCATAGGAAGACGCGATAGCGGCCTAGCCCCGCCGCTCCTTGCCCCTCACGCAAACACGCCCTGTTCCATCACTCTCCCTGCCCTTTGCCCAGCCGCCCAAGCCAGAGATTTGGGGCTTGAGGACAGCCCCCCATCCTGAGCTTTGCTTGAGCTGGGGAGCCAGAATCTTGGCATAGAAGCCACAGGGCCAAGCGGCCTGGCAGACAGAGCCTGGGGGCTGGGCAATGCCACACATGCTCATGGCCACATGCACGCACACATGCACATGCACACGCAGACAGAGCCTGGGGGCTGGGCAATGCCACGCATGCTCATGGACACGCTCACGCACACATGCACATGCACACGCAGACAGAGCCTGGGGGCTGGGCAATGCCACGCATGCTCATGGCCACACGCACGCACACATGCACATGCACACGCAGACAGAGCCTGGGGGCTGGGCAATGCCACGCATGCTCATGGACACGCTCACACACACATGCACATGCACACGCAGACAGAGCCTGGGGGCTGGGCAATGCCACGCATGCTCATGGACACGCTCACGCACACATGCACATGCACACGCAGACAGAGCCTGGGGGCTGGGCAATGCCACGCATGCTCATGGACACGCTCACACACACATGCACGCGCACACAAGCGCGCCGGCCCACCGGGAACCCCGGAGTTGGCGTCCCCCCTCCGCAGCAGCCTGCGACAGCGCAGGGATCCGCACCGTCCCAGCTTCTCTCCTGCGGGCGGCTTCCCCTCCAGAGACGCAGAGCGGGGGGCATTGCGCAGGATCAGTACCTCTCCTGGTGCAGACAGAAGGGCGAACAGAACTGTATTCATTTTGGGGCTACGAAAACTGCTCCTTTTTACCTCGCCTCCTTGCTATTTATAAAAGAAATCTCAATTAATACTCAATTAGTGTCATTAGCAGCCATTCACTGTGACTTTAATAACTCGGGACGCTTTCATTTAATCGAGCTCATATCCACAGCCAACACTACCACAGTAAACGGTTCCCTTCTTTTGGGGGGAGGCGGCGGGGGGCTGGTGTAGACGCATCTGCCCGCGCCCCTTCGTGGAAATGCATTTGCGGGGCCTGCCCCGTGTGACGTCCCCCTCGCGGGCTCGCATCGGAAAGGTTTCCAGCGGGATTCCACTCCGGGCCCCCCCAGCGCGCCGCGCACGTGGCCGGCCGTCTCCCCTCTTACTTCCTCGTGCCCGAGCCTAATGCAGCATAATTGAAACAATTTTATTGTCTGGAGTGATTCATCCTAATGTTTCAATGACAGAAAATACTGGTCAATTTGACAAGTTAATGTGACTCCGGGAGTCATTTGAACTCCTTTAAACCATCGGGTGTCGAAATCGCTTGTCACCTCTCTCCCACCTGCGGGCGGAATTCGCCCAGCACCAGGCTGGGGGCGCAGGGGCAGGTGGGGGCGCAGGGGCAGGTGGGGGTTCAGGGGCAGGTGGGGGTTCAGGGGCAGGTGGGGGCACAGGGGCAGGTGGGGGCGCAGGGGCAGGTGGGGGCACAGGGGCAGGTGGGGGTTCAGGGGCAGGTGGGGGCACAGGGGCAGGTGGGGGCGCAGGGGCAGGTGGGGGCACAGGGGCAGGTGGGGGTTCAGGGGCAGGTGGGGGCGCAGGGGCAGGTGGGGGTTCAGGGGCAGGTGGGGGCGCAGGGGCAGGTGGGGGCACAGGGGCAGGTGGGGAACATTTCCCGCTGGCAATGTCAGGAGTGACTGCAAGTTCTGACCCTCGAGAAGACGCCACCCCGTTTTCCAAGGGCAGGATCCCTCCTACAAGCAACGCTGGACACCCCAGTTCCCCGCCTTTGTAAAAAAGTCGCTGAAGGTTGCGTTCTGGCCTCAAACGCCCAAGTCTTGGCCAGCCTTGTCGCTCCCCTTCCGCGGGTATGACAAATAGGGACTTCCTTGCTAAGGGATCAAACCAGGTGAGCCGTCGTTTGGGGGGGGGGGCATTGAAAGGTCATTCTCCAAATCTCAGACACCCCAAACCTCTGTCGCCCCTGCTCTCCGAGATAATCTCACCCAACAAGACATTTCAGCAGTAGCCGCTCTGCAGGCAAACAGTAACAATTCTGTAATTACCTTTTTCTTCGTGAGCATTCCTGAGCCATTCCTAAGAGCTTTAAATAGAATGTTTTAGGTAAGTGTACATACAACAGCAACAAAACACACGCACCCGCTTTTTAAACGAAATAGCTTGTGGGTGTATGTTGTCTCCGTAGAGCTGGGAATGCATTGTGGGACCTCGTGTGTTTTTCTGAGAAAATTCTCCATTCTAAAGACATCGGTGAGGCCCCGCCAGTGCATGCTGACACCTCCTTACAACGGCAAGAACTTTCCGTGCAATTTGGCCTGGGATTCCGTCTTGAAAAATCTCCTTTAAAGTATCCTATTCTTGCCCGGCCGGCGTGGCTCAGTGGTTGAGCTTCAACGTATGAACCAGGAGGTCGCGGTTCGATTCCCGGTCAGGGCACAGGCCCGGGGTGCAGGCTCCTCGATCCCCAGCAGGGGGCGCGCAGGAGGCAGCCGATCAATGACTCTCATCATGGATGTTTCTCTCTCACTCTCCCTTCTTCTCTCTGAAATCAATAAAAACATAGTTTTTTAAAAAATAGTTTAAGGTGTTTTTTTCCCCAGTTAAAAGCCATGGGATGTGTCCCTTATTGCTCAGGGCAGGGTGGTGGCGGGCCTTGCGCGTTTCCCACGACTCAGACCTCTGACTTGGGGCCTACATGCCGAAGAGAACTGCTGGGGACAGGAGGTGGCCTGGTTATTGGAAGGAGCGGCCTTCCTGTCTGCTCCTGTATGAAACCCTGCAACTGGGCAAGGCCTCTGAGCCCCAGAAGGTAGTGGGGGGACAATCTAAGCGCTCGGTGGAGATACAGCAGAGCGAACACACGGAAGAAAAGCGTAGCCTTGGAGCCCCCGGAATTACCCACCAAAAAAGCCCTTAGTCCCAGATCTGCGTCAAAAGACAGCGGCCTTCTGGGTCGCTGCTGCTCCGCTTTTCTGTGATGTTTCGCCCTTCGACGTCTCCGAGTCATCAAAAATCACATTTAAAAAAAAAATAAAATAAATATAAATAAATAAAGGACCGGCTACCCCTTTTCAGTCGGATCATCGCTTTGTGTTAATATGCAGAATGGGTTGTCAATGGACCCGGCACCAAGCGCCCGTCCTCGTAGCCTCATGTGCACCCCGATCTATGAATATTTTAAGACCCTGATGTGCGCCTGGCCGTTTGGGTTTTACGCGAAGACCGATCACAGTGTAAAAACCCCTCGTTTTCATCGGGTGGCTGAGGGCTTCTTTTTCCGTCTTCCAGGGTGTCATTAAAAATCGGATGCCAAGAGCCGGGACTTGGCAAGGTTTGCAATGTAATTTGCAATCTGCAGTGTTTGCTGGCTGCCCCCCCCACCTGCCCCCCCTCCTCCCCCCCCTTACCAGCCTGCCTGCGAGAGTCAATAGGGGGCATCGCTCATCTGTCTACAAGAAAAATAGCCACATACTAATTAGAATTCTATTTGCCAGGAGCCTCGGAGTTGCTGTGCTTATAGATTCCGAGCTTCTTTTGTTTGAATTAAATTGCCAACTTTTTTTTTTTTCCTTCCTTCTTTGCAGTAGCCTGAGAGCGGGTTCCCTGTTTGCTGGCAGGGAGGTGGGGGGGGGGTTCCCCGCGCACACGCAGGCGGGGAAGAGCCTCAGCCATGGAAATGCGGAGGGAACGGCAGGGCTGTGTTTTTAAATGCCTGGGGTGGTCTTTCAGGGGCTGACTCCTGTGTCTCTCTGGGAATTGTTTTTGGGGAACCGGTGGGGGAGCTGGAGACGTTCCAAGGGCAGAGGTCCCCCTGGCCCGCGCCCCTTGCCTGATCCTGAAATTCCTGGGGACGGTGACAGCCTTGCACCCCTACGTGGGGCTGGAACCACAAAGCCGGTTCCTCGTGGAACGAAGGTTGGGGATGGAGCCCCCAAGACCAGGACCCAAGTGGGGGGGGGGCTGCGGTCATATGAGCTTGTTTTTAAGGGCCCCTTTCCTCAGGTTCTCATGGCGCCCTATGGAAAGATAAGAATTCCCCATGAAGTTGAAAATGACACACAGGTTCTATTCCAAGAATCGCACTCCCTCCAAAATAAAAAATAAAAAAGTTGCGGGTTCCAGCGGAAGAGCACCCACCCAGGTGTCCTTTGAAACGATCGGGGGGACTTAAGTACATGGCAATGAAATTTGCAGCCCAAATGCGATTGCCTAGGAAATAATGAGATGTTTTCTGCACGGCCGTGTAAAGGCAAAGTTATGTTAAATATAATAAAATTGCGTCGGCTGATACAACGCAGAGAGGGGGCCTCCCGTTTCCGACCTAATTTTATTAGGGGGAAAATGCTTTTCTATAAGGCAAACTGGCTCTTTTTTTTGCATCTTGTAAGCTAGCCATTGGCTGGAGTGTTCTATCCATCACCCCTTCCCAAGGAAATGTTTGTAGGATGTGACGGCCCATAAAGGTGCCAAAAGCCAAAAGGAACCTTCAGGAATAAAAATAAATTAATTTAAAAAATTTTTTAAAAAAGCAGCATAAGCTCTGTTGCTAATGCTCACCTCTCATCTGCTTAATGCTATTTATTTCTTGATGATCAGATAGTCCGAGAGAAAAGAGTGAAGCCTTATTTCTGTGGGCCTGTCGGTGACCCGGAACCAGTTCCAAGGTAATTTCTCCCCGGGCCTGTGCCTGACCGGGAATCGAACCCTGAGCTGTTCAACCGCTGAGCCACACCGGCCAAGGCTTTTTTTTTAAAAAATTATTATTTTTTTAAGGCAAATACATGCCAAATGGCTGGAATGGATGCCTTCTCAGCCTGGCCTCCTGCGTTTTCACCCTGGGTAGAGTCAAACACGCGTCTCTGCCTGTTCCACCCAAGTTCTTAGTTTGCAAAGGAGTCAAGAGCCTAATGAAGGGCGAGGGCAGGACCGTGTGTCTGGAGAGCCAGCAGGTCGAAGGGAAAAACAGACTCAGCCCTCAGGACAGGGACATGCAGAGAGGGCTGTGCGACGTGTCTCGCTGGAAACAGAGACTTTCTCCAGCCACGGACACTCTGCAGCGGGGACACCCGGGGACCCGTGAGGGGCACGGTTGGACCTCGGTGCGCTGAGCCGGCCAAAGGGCTGGCTCTGTGGTCAGCGCCGCGAAGCCCCTTTGGATGTGGAAGCGGTGAGCTCATGAATCAGAGGACGGCAGCAAATGTGACTTTATCGACGATATTCCTGGAAGTGAACTCAGTTCAAACAACAGAGTTGGGGCGGCTGCGTTTGGTTTTGGGGTTTTTGGGGTTTTTTTGGTCTCGTATTAATTATAACTGTAGCATTTAAAATTATTAAAAGCCGGGCTGGACAGGGGCGCACGGAGCAGGCCGGAGCTGGGGGGTGGGGGACAGGCTCATCCTTGGGAATTAAGGGCCGGCCTTAGCTTGGTGACGGTCGGCCGGGGACTCTGACAACCGGCGTGGACAGCAGCCTTGGCCTCCCTCTGCCTCCGCCTGCAGCCTTGGAGTCACAGGAGGGACGGAGGGAGCCTGCCACCGGCCGGGCACGGCGACCCAGTTGCGATCAGACGCGCCCACCGTCCTCCCCTCCACTCCGCGGCCCCTCGGCGGGGTCTGCGGCCGCCCGACGGCGCATTGTAATGAAGCTTCGTCCATAGCAGGTGTCACGGAACAGATGAGAGGACGGCTAACCTTGGGGCTGTTTCTCAGTTTATTTTTTTTTTAAGTCACGGTGGCTTCCCCGCGTGTCTTGTGAGCACCCCGTGACCCTTGCCCCCTCTGGGAAGTTGCCTATAAGGTCACCCAGACTACATGCATCCTGCCTCCAGTAAAAATCTACTCCCGGGCTGTCTTTCTCGCACGTTGCCCGAGGGCCCGGTGTAGCCCCACGAGTGTGTGCACAGTGCGTGTGCATGCGTGTGCGTGGCGTGTGTGTTTTATCACAGAAGCCCCATCCCCCGTGTTGTCTCCCTGCTCTGCTGATTACCCCAGGCTTTCCGCACAGGAGGACTGGGGGGGGGGGGGGGGATAGCATCTTCCCAGGCCTCGGATGGAATCCCACTGACACCGCCCCTGTGATGCTGCGCGGGGGCCACCCCTGGACGGGCCTCCCCTCTTCTTCCCTGAGAGATCGACCCAGCCGAGGCCAGGAGGGGCCGGCAGGAGAAGCCCAGATCCGCGCCGGGCGTGCGTTTGTCCGCAAGTAGGACTTGAATACGAGTCAGCGAGACCCTCCTCTCCCCTCTGAGCTGGGCGCAAAGGCCATGAGGTCAAGCAGGAGGCCGAGCGCTTACCTCCCCCCAGCGAATGCACCAGGACAGAGGCCCCCGCCAGCCCCGGGAGCCGTCACAGGGCGGCGAGGCGGGGGACCGAAGGCCGGGCTGGCAAGGAAACGAAGCACCAACTTTGCCCGGAGCTGGGGACAATGATCTTCAAAGATTAACCCACCCTCTCAATTAACGCCTCCCGCGAAAATCCCCGCGAGGTCACGGGATCGGGGCCTCGCCGGCGAGGCCCGGCCCCGCACACACGGGGATCGAAGGCGGAATTAACACCAGGCCCCGAGCCCTCGCTCGCGGGCTCCCGTCAGATTAAGCCTTTGCCCGGAGAAGATATGAAAAGCATTTCTAATTAGGGTCTGAGGTTACCGGTTAGAATGCAGCCCAGCAGCCTGCCAACCATTCTTCGCCTGTCTTACAATTTTAATTAAACTCAGATACTATTAAACTCCTACCTGCATAGATTTAGTGCTACTCGAGCGCGAGCCCGATAAAGAATATTTTTGATCCCCACTTAGCAGCCACGAGGACTTATTAAAGAGGGGGCGGCGGTCTCCGAGGCTTCCAGCGGCCCCCCTCGCAGTAATTACTTCCCCATCAAATGGAAAGCATAGTATTTTTCCGTAAATAGGTGTGGTTTTCCCTCCTGTGAAACTTTGACTTCCCCGCTGTCTTCCCCAAGTGGGCGGGTGCGGGGCTCCCAGAAACTTCAGGTGGACGCTGGAGATTTTTTTTTTTTTTTCTGCAAATGTATCACTAATTCGATGTGGGCATGTTGCTTCTGTATTTAAAAATGCTAGTGACCGCCCTGGCTGGTTTGGCTCACTGGTTAGAGTGTCAGCCTGTGCACCCCAGGGTCTTGGGTTCGATTCCAGCCAAGGGCACAAACCTTGGTTGCAGGCTTGATCCCCGGTCCTGCCTGATGTTTCTCTCTCTCTGTCTCTCTCTCTCTCTCTCTCTCCCTTCCACTCTCTCTGAAAAGCAATGGAAAAAACATCCTCGGGTAAGGATTTAAAAAAATTAATTAATTAAAATTAAAATTAAAATGGTAGTGATGGGCCGCCCTGAGTTGGCAGGAATTCCACAGCGTGTCCGAGTCCGAGTCCTGCCATCGTCTGCTGTGTTTTGTACCGATTTTTTAGTATCTCCGGTGGTCTCGTGCCTCCAAATACAGGTGTGAGTCATTCAGAACCTTTGAGGGCCCTTTTGCCTCTATGAGGCCACAGGGACACCTTCGGGACACCCAGGCTCCTCGATCCCGCCGCCTTTGGATGGCTCTCCCAGTGGTGGCTTCAGATAGCCTGTTGCTTCAAAAATACTGTTCTAACGTCTTGTCGAAACGATCATAATGTCAAAAATTAACCCCGGCAACAATCTAAAGCCAGGTTCGGAAAAGTCTGGAATCTCGGGGTTAGCGAAAGAGTGTTCGGGATCCTGGCATCTAGAATTTTGCCTCCCCCCAGCCCCCAAGTGTTAGGTAAAATGCTCTCGAGCTACGAATGAAGTCAGGCGCTTTTTCTGGAAGGTGGACGGGGCGCCCGGGCCGGAGGGTGAGCCGCTGGAAGGCAGCCCTCGCGCTTTATCTCTGCGTCTCCCCCAGCTCTGAGCTCAGCGCCGTGAGCAGATGCTCGGTAAATGTTTGTTAAATTAAATCTCAGGCAATTTGCTTTGATTTACTTAGAACTCCCTGGGTAAGTAATCAGTTCCTATACCATTCAATGAGGTTTTAATAGCATTTACATTGGACTCTCCATATAGGTTAATCAGAACCAGCTCTTCTCGCTCCCCGGCTTTGTACTCGGGGACTGAGACAGACAGACTCAGGTCAGTGCCTTTGCCCACCTTCGCGGAGGCTGGAAGCGGACGGGGAAACCCGCACTCAACACGAATTTCCCTCCCATTTGCACAGCAGACGTCGTAGAAAAAGGCTCTTTGACAGGCCTGTCTTTGCAGCGAACAACCAGCTGCCTCAGTTGTTAAGCTGGACTGACTGTTGCCCGGCCGGTGTGGCTCAGGGTTGAGCGTCGACCTAGGAACCAAGAGGTCAGGGTTCGATTCCCGGGTCAGGGCCAGGCCCGGGGTGCAGGCTCCTCGATCCCCAGTGGGGGCGCTCAGGAGGCAGCCGACCAATGACTCTCATCACTGATGTTTCTCTCTCTCTCCCTCTCCCTTCCTCTCTCTGAAATCAATAAAAACATATTAAATAAATATATAAAATAAAATAAAATAAAATAAAATAAAATAAAATAAAATAAAATAAAATAAAATAAAATAAAATAAAGTAAAATAAAATAAAAACCTCCTGCATGCCCCCCTACTGGAGACCCGGGCATGTGCCCTGACCGGGAACCGAACCCGCAACCTTGGCGCATCCGGACAATGCTCCAAACAACTGAGCTACCCAGTCAGTGCCTTAAAGCGCTTTAAAAAATAAAAAAAAAAAAAGAACATTTCCTTTACTGGCAGAGGAAATGATAAGCCTTTTACCATCTCAATCTTAGCGCTCAGGGAGATTATCTGCTAAATTTATAGACCATTTTTAAACAGCTTTGTTTCCAAAAACTCCAGGCTGTCTGTAAATAGTTTTTTTTTTTTTTCTCAGGGTGAAGAGCTATACGGTAGCCAATATGGTAGCCCCTCGCCAAATGTGGCTACCGAGTCCTTGAAATGAGGCTACTCTGAATTGAGATTTGCCATAAATGTGAGATACTCTCTGGGCTTTGAAAGCTTACTCCAAAAAAAAAAACCCACAAACAAACAAACAGTAATGTCTTAGTAATGTTTACATGATAATATTTTAGACATATCGAGCTAAATAAAATATTAGTTAAATGTCACTTCCCTCTCCCCCTTTTTAAATGTAGATACAAGACCGTCACATAATATAGGTAACAGCATTTCTGCCGGGTGCCGCTGCTCCGGAGTTCAGTCCTTGCAACAAGCCATGGGCCCATTTTCCAGATGGGAACACTGAGTTCCCAGAGAGATCATGCTGGGGATCTGAATTCAGGCAGTTGGGCTCTGGAAGCCACTCTCCGAACCCTGTAGAAACAAGCTCTGGGTCCCCTCCCCAGTGCTGGGAACTGTTCCCTTGTGAACAGCCCCAGCTGAGCTGCTGATGGAAAGGGCTGGACCAGGAACCTGTAGCGCCGGCCGGGATGCCCCAGGTAGGCCTAAGCCGCTCCAAGAGGGCAGCCACCGTCCCCGCCATGTGCGCGAATCCCCGCTGGCCAACCCGGGCTGAGCTCTTTCTGCAGCCAAAGCAGAGCTGTCACCGCGCTAGTCGGCCCCCCATTTGCATCTGTGACTGGCGCTCTATTAGGGTTGGTATCACGGGGGCGGGACCCTCGCTTCCCTGGACCTGGGCCCGTCCCGCCTTCTGATTGACGGGTCCTGCTTGGAAATCAGTCACCCGCGCAGCTGTCTCCTGCTCCCGTCCGCCTTCCCCGGCGCAGTTGATGCCATTGCGGTTTCATTTCTCAGTCCCCTTGAATAGCAACCTCCTCGGGCTGGAGGAACACACGGCGTCGCCGCAGGGCCCGCATTTGCATGCAGGCCCTGTCCCCACACCTGCGCGCGCTCCCGGGGCACCCACTCCGTCTGCCCGCTGACGGGCAGGCCTGCGGATCCCGACCCTGATAAGTTTCTGGTTTCTCAAATGATGTGTTTTCCTTCGCTTTCATGCTCAAGCCAGAAGAAATGTCTTTGATGTGTGCCTGTGTGCGCCGCGGGATGCCGGTGGCCTCAGCGTGGAAACGCCCGATTGGCCACCAGCTAGAAATACCTGCGTAAACCCTGATCATTAAACATTGATCAAAGGCGGCTCGGGATCAAATGGCACCAGGCTCCCGTGCGCTGGGTGTCGGAGGCACAGGTCAGGGCTGGGTGTCGCTGGCGGGGAGCTACCAGTGGCCTCTGCTTGTGACCTTCAGGGTGGTTTGAATGAAATGCATGGTGCTGGAATGTTCGTGCCATGGAATATACTTCTTGGGAAACTTAAGATTCTTATGGGGCAGCTTCTGCCTTTTGGGAACATTGTAAATATAGGGGAAAAAATTCAACGTTGAAAAATAAATAGATACAGGGTGTCCCCAAAAACATGTACATACACTGTAACAGCTGATAGCTCAATTTTGAAAACGAAGTGTATTTTAATAAACACCGCCTTTACAATTATTCAAACGGTGCGTATATGTTTTTGGGGGCACAGCCTATAGACAGCTGAACAGACAGGACACTGGCAAAGATGAAGCCTAGCTGGATACATAGATACATAATCTTCTGTAGTTTTAAATCATTTTTTTAATTTCTTTTTTATATGGACAAACAGGGAATATCTGTTAACTGTAGAAAATTAGAAAAACACAGGTAAAAATTACCTGAGGCCTAGGACCCAGAAATAATCCATTCACATTTTTTATTTTATTTTTTTCTTGCACAACGATTATGCTTTTTTAAAAAAACACACAAAACATTTGGACTACACTGTGTCATACTGCCAATAGCATTATATATTTTTTTCATTTACCTGTTTATCCTATTTCTCTCTGTATTAAAGATTTTTCTGGTTGTTACTTTGATTGTGGTGATGGTTTCACGAGTATATGCACATATGCAGACGCATTAATTTAATACTAATTAAATAAGTAGTTGGTAGATCCACTTACCTATAGACACATTCGAATTCATATCCAACGCTGTAAACGGAAGCCGGACCTCTAAGTGAATTCAAGTGTGTTGGGATTTTTTAAAACACCTTTTGCGTTGGTGTTGGTCAGTTAAGCAAAGAGAAGTTGTCACAAGCACTCTCTTCTGGAAAGGTGGAGGTTTAACCAGCTGATTCCTCTAAGAAGGTTCCTTTCCTCTCGGAAGTGGTGTCACCTGTGGGTGCTGCATCCCTGCGTCCTCGGGTCAGGTCAGGTCAGGTCAGGTCAGGCCTCAAACCCCGAGCACAACCATTGGGTTTTGTTTTACAAAAGAAAGCATTTGAAATGCTACGAGCCTGCAGCAGAAATGAGGTCCCAGCCAACAGCCCACAGAGGGGATCCCGGCTGGAACTCACCGCCAGCCCCATGGGAAAGGCCATTTTGGACCTTCTGGCCATCCTGCCCCTCAGGTGACACCAGGCACAGGAGATATGCCCGGTCAACTCACAAAACCGTGAGAAATGAGCACTGTCATTGGGTTAAGCCCCTAAGTTCTGGGATAGGTTGTTACGCAGCAGTAGTGAACGATATCTATTCACTGCTATGGCAAATACAGACTAAAATAATTATTTTCTTGTTTTAGTTTAATAAGTTTAGTTTAGTTTCTTAGTTTAATTATTTTCTTATTTACATAATGACTGACATATATATGCATATATGTATATGTATATCTATACGCACACACGACATTCTAACCACAACAGTAATAAAAACCACATTTTTGTATTTTACGTTTTTCGATTCAGCTTAAAAGCAAAATCCCATAGGCTGATTTGAGACAAATTCCTTGCTCTCCTGATCACTGGGATTGGGCGTGAAAGTTGTTAATTTTCAATTTTTTAAATATATCTTTATTGATTTCAGAGAGAGGAAAGGAGAGGGAGAGAGAGAAAAAAACCCATCAATGATGAGTCATTGATCGGCTGCCTCCTGCTCGCCCCCTGCTGGGGATCGAGGAGCCTGCACCCCGGGATGTGCCCTGAGTGGGAATCAAACCGCAACCTCCTGGATCCTAGGCCAATGCTCAACCGCTGAGCCACACATGGCCGGGCGTCATTAAATTCTTGAACTAGCACGAGGAATATCTGGTTTCTGTTGTTCCTGGGATAGATTTGAATCAACAGATTCATGAGTGCACGTTCCTCTCTAGGCCGGGAGAAATTGCAGTCCCGAGAAACAGCGTTAAATTGAGTGGAATTCGTGCTCACCAAGTTTTGGGACCCATAGTATGTGTGATGACGTGTCAGGGCCTGATGGGCCGCCGGATGGAAGTAGAGGTGCCAGCTCCTGCCGGGGAGGGAGACAAAAGGCATTTATATGTCCCCAACCAGCCCGCAGCCTGCGCTGTCATGAGCAGGTGCATCTCGCTGCGACTACGGGCAGGGACTTGCTCTGAGAGGTAATGGGAGGTTGATCAGGGAGCACCTCTCTCCACATGTCTCTCTCTCCCTCCTTCATTCATTCTGTCTCTCCCCACCTAACCAGATGAGCAACATAAACAAAATAGCACCAACACACAATTCCACCAGCAGCAACAGAAAAGAAGCCGTACTTCTTAGCCCTTCCTAACTGGTGTGTTCGGTTATAAAGCTGGGAAGGCGCACACACACCCAGCGACCGTGAAGCTCTTTTTCTGTGCGCTGGTCATACTGGACTTCCAGTCAGTTCCTTTCTGTCGTTGTTATTTGTCAAGCTCTGAAATGGATTTACAAAATAATAATAATAATAATAATAATAAAATAAAATCCGACCCAGCTAGGACTGAAGCAGCATTTGGTATTTAAATATTTAGCAGCGCCCACAACGTTTGATTGATCGACCGGCGGTTTATCTATTTTAAGCACGTATTCCTTAAAGTTAACTTAACACGAGTTTGCACAAACTTGTAAGAAGTAAACGAATTCTCATCCCTCTGGGTAATGAGCCAGGGTATCGATGTCTGGCCACCTCCCCGGTTTGCCAGTTTCCACCAGCTTGGTAACGAAAGCTCTCAGCTCCCTGCAGAATTCTGTGCAAACGAGCTGCGTGTCTGTAAGGTTGTGTGTGGGTGTGGGCGCCTACAAGGTGTTAATCAGTTCTTTCCAGACGGAAGATTTTTTTTTTCCCTTACCCTCGATTCTAGGGGACAGTCTGTGCCAGTGTATGTTCCCAACAGTCGTCAATCAGTTAAGTTTTAAAATCAACTACTGAAAGGGACCCCAGCCCGGCCGGCGTGGCTCAGCGGTTGAGTGTCAACCTAGGAACCAGGAGGTCGCCGGTTCGATTCCCGGTCAGGGCACATGCCCGGGGTGCAGTCTCCTCGATCTCCAGTAGGGGGCGGCCGATCCATGACTCTCATCATTGGTGTTTCTCTCCCTTCCTCTCTCTGAAATCAATAAAAACATATTTTTTTAAAAAAAGAAAGGACCCCCCCCCCCATGCTGATTGTTTTAGGAATGGAAGTCGCCGGCTCTCTTCCAAAGACTGAATTTTATTAATATCAGGAATTCTTGGAGGTTTAAAACCTTGGCGTAACAAGGCGTAAACCCGTTTCTTTTTATCCTGTGGGACAGCACCCATTTCATTGAGGCTGACTGCTCCCTAGAAGTAAAGGCACTTATTTTAAAACTTCAGTGCTGCTTCCACTTTTTCCCCCTTACTTTCCCTTTTTCTCTGACCTTTTGAGGAAACACTCTGGACATTAGAATCCTGAAAATGAGCTAAACATCCTTGCCGGTTCCTTTCCATTTACTTACATTTGTGCGACTTGGCTGCCAAGCTGAGAGGCACTAATGTATCCCTTCCCTCCAAATACATCAAAGACAGGATGAAAAAATACTGCAGGCCATGTTTTCAAAGCTTTTCCTCTTTTTTTTTTTTTGCCCATCTTTTGTAAAGCTGGCTATTTAATGGAAATGACTACTGTGGGGTTTTTCGTTTGTGTGTGGGTCTTTTTTTTTTTTTTTTTTTTGAGGGAAATCCATTTGATGTTTCGTGAGGAGTAACTTTCCAACTTCTAAGTACTTTTGGTCCAGGGCCTTCATGTAAAGGCGATGCTCTAGGTTACCGCCCTTAAGGCCGGAGCTGCCTTCGCCCCACCGAGGCCCTGCTGGAAAACGTGGTGACCTTATTAGCAGCCGCCACGGGCCACCCTTACCCCCCACACTGTCACCTTCTCGTGTGTACCCCCTTTAAACTCGCTCATCTCAATCCTGGAGGAAACCCTTGTCTGCACAGTCAGCTTTTTGTCCATGAGGAAAACCCCCTTCCATGCTTTTCCGAGGACTGGCATTCACTGCCTACCTGAGCGACACCTTTGCACATTGCTCAGCAGCCGGCGGACATCTGCTGTCGTCCTGGCGGACTTCCAGAGGACGGTGACAAGTCTGGCGAGGATGTTCCAGCTGGCTCAGGCTCAGGTCCAGGCTCACTCTGTTTGCTCCATGCCACAGATACTCAGGAGATGCAATCCGCAGAGCTTGATGATAGTTTGAATATGATAAAGCGGGAGAGAAGGGGTTGTCAAGGCTGACTTCTAGCTATTTGGATTGAGTAACTAATTGGAAGGGCTGTGGTGTCACATACCGTAGGAGGGCAAGTGTTGTTGAGTGTTGTCATGGGTGGGAGAGAGATTACTAGTTAGGTGTTGAGTTTGTTTTAAGAAACACCCAAGTGATGACAGGATACAAGAAGTTAGTCATAGCCAGCCTGGAACACTGGTCGGGAGGAGCATCGTTTTTCTCGTGGTAAAATGTGAGACTGTTGGGTGTCCCACAATATCCACTCTCCTCTGTTGTTGCTTTTTTTATGCAGGAGATAAAAAAATAAATAACCCCAAATTCTTCCCGTCCCATCCAGAGGTGGAATGTATGTCTCCATTCTCCGGATCAGGGTTAGACACGTTAGCCAAGGGAACTCAAGTTGGCCGTATAGCTCAAGCAGAGGTTTGAAAATGCTGGCACTCGAGGGCTCGCCACCCTTTTGCTGTACGTGCAGCCCTGATACCACCATGTAATGAGTCCTAAGTAGCCTGCTAGTAGATGAGAACCACCTGAAGACAAGCAAAACCACGGCCCTGCCAGCTGCCACCTATGTGTGTGAAGCAGCTAAAGTCGGTCACTCTGGGCCTGAGCAAAAGAACCACGTGGCTAACCCAGAGAATTACGTGCTAGAAAAAATGGTTGTTATCTTAGTAGCTGAACTTGGGGATGATCTGTTTTGCAGGGAAAAAGCTAATACACAGAGTAATAAAATCTCTGGCTTTAAGCTGGACACTTGTTCCAGACTCCCTTGCAGCTAGATGGGGCCTCGTGACCACATTCTGGCCAAGGAGATGTAAGGAAACATGGTGGTGGGTTCTGGGAAATTTTCACCTAGACACACCAAGTAAAACTGCATTGTGGTCTCTGGTCTCTGCTTGAGCCCAAATTTTTTTAAAAACCACTCATTTTTGTTCTTATGTTGCACAAGGCAGCATTGAGATCCTATTGCAGGCTTACTCCCAAATGCAGATAGTCTCTAAATGTTCTAAATCCAGAATCCGTCTCACCATACCACCTACTGAGGGATGATGCTTGACCGTTTGTAGTTAAGCTCACTGGGGAGGAAGCTTGGGGCTGGGACTGGCCTTGAGGAGACAACTGGCTTTCATTTCTCATACATGAGGAAGATCTTTATGTCTACATGGCCATATTTTTAGAATTAGAAGGAAGATTGGAGATCATTACAATTCATTCCCCTCATTAAGTAAGAAAACTGGAGTTCAGAGACGTGACAGAACCAAGTGAGTATATGGTAAAACCAGGGCTGGGAACTTGGTCTCTGGAGCCCACCGACTCCTTAGTTGAGGGTGGTGATCCCTGTCTAAATGCAAATTTCCCTGGGAAGACACTCTTATATTTAACATGACTGACGGTGGGAAGCAGAGTCTGTAAGCATTTTAAGCGCCTGAGGAATAGAGATTGGCCACAGGAAAGCAAGAGCTCTGCCTACCTCATGCTGAACCCAGTTGCCCTAAATGACCCTACAGATGTGACCGCAGCTTTGGCCTAAGTTGACTACAGATGGGCAGCCCTAGAGGCACTTAGTCAGGGACAGAGGTTTAAAAGGCTGGCCCCGGGGCCTAATCAGGAACAAGGGAAAGATCAGACCCAGTGTCTCCGATTCCTCGGACAATGTCAGGTCTCTGTATTTATTAAGCCAGTGTTTGGACCTCACCTTCCCAAGTTACCAAGACACCAACTTTCTTGTCTAACACATAGGCTGTGTCTACCTCCCAGTGAGCCTTGAAAAGCAGCCACATGCGTTCTTATTTTAATGTATACATATATATATATGTTGTTATTGATTTCAGAGAGAGGAAGGGAGAGGGAGAGAGATGGAAACATCAATGATGAGAATCATCGATCGCCTGCCTCCTGCATGCCCCCTACTGGGGATTCTACTTTGCTTCTCAAATAATATTACTTTTCCCATCTCACCGGTAATGCGATTGCAGAATAAGTGATAAGGGTTCACTGTCTCTGAAAGAAAAGCTTTTAGAAACGTCTCCTGTGATGCGCAACATCTTTGGAGCTTAAGATAAACAGTTTCTCTCAAGAGGAAGTTTTTCAAGGGGGGAAAAAAGTGAGTCTCAAAGCAATTTCAGCGGCAAAGTAGATTAAACATCCACAGTGTTAGTTGCAGAGCATTAGATGGAATTTTACTGACCAGTCAGAAGTCAAAGAGTGGCTGGAGTGTCTAGCCCACCAGAAGAGCAATAAAAATGCAGCCGCACTTAAAATCATTAGCTGCCAACCTTTTGATATGAGACCCAACTCTCGTTGCTCGTAGCAGAAGGATCCAAACAGTGATCCTGTAAGAGACTAAACACCCCATCAAGAGCTCCACGTCTCATGAGATACTTCCAATGAGTCTAAGGCAATAGAAGGAACCCAGAGTTTCCAGGTTGTTCAGAAGAACATCTCTTTCTATGGGGCTCATGCAAACCAACCAACGAACTTCTGGTCAACCCTCCAAAACGTTCTCAGGCCGATGTGCTCCAACAACTGGGCGTAGGGTGGAGAAGGCTGGATGTTAATTTCGGGGAAGGGAGGCCAACCTCAGGACTGTGAACTCCCTCCTTTCCCTTCTCTCAGCCTCACAGACACAGCTAGGACCTTCCTTGTGACCCCCTTCGAGGTCCTGAATTCTTACCTGAGGGGTGTCGGCTTCAGGGCTGTGTTGTTTGGTTGTATTATTTTTCTTTTTTTTTTCCTTTAATGACAAATGGAGCTGTGAGTCCCCCAATGGGAGAAATTGAAGAGTGGTGGGAACCTGCAGGAGAAATGACCACACGTAGATTTATGGTGGACACGGCGGCCCAATTATGTCCCAAAGGAGGTCTGATGGGAAGATACTCTGTCCAGTTAAAAAGTGTTATTTAAAATCCGTTTTCAAAAGGAGGAATCTGTTCACCATTCAGGGCCACACAAAGTGTCCTATGACTTTTTAAAAAATATGTTTTTATTGATTTTAGAGACAGGAAGGGAGAGGGAGATAGAAAAACCAATGATGGGAGTCACTGATCGCCCCCTGCTGGGGATCGAGGAGCCTGCACCCTGGGCGTGTGCCCCGACCGGGAATGGAACCGCGACCTCCTGGTTCATAGGTCAACGCTCAACCATGGAACCCGGCAGCTGGACAAATGCCCTATAATTTTTTTTTTTTTAAACTGTTTGCAATTATTTCCACTAAGTCATCCTTCCCTCCAAAGCGACAGAGCTAATTAAGTGAGTTTGCTCAACCTGGGTGCCTACAGCAGGTCGTGTGTCCGTGCACTTCACCCCCATCACGTTATAAAAATAGAACTGGGGGGCTGGAAGTCAAGGTAGAAATTATTTTCCCAACCCTCACATTTGACAGATGAGGGACACAAAGGACACACGGTGATGTATCCGTAGTCGTATGTGACAGCGAGATGCCTAGAGAAATCCAGGGGCCTCATTCAGGGTCAGGGGTCTCTGATGGTAGGAGATCGCCCCCTCCCCAATCTTGGGTCCCATGAAACCCAAATCAGAGCCAAGTTTAAATTTATAGCAGAGTAGCTTTTAATGGCTTGTCACAGGGGCGGAGAGCAGAGGCGAGAAAGGCCGCAGTTTCTGTAGCTAATTGCCATATTGACCAAATAAGTCCGTCCCTCTATAAATTACGCTTAAGAAGCATTTACCGTATCAAAAATCACAGCAATAATATCCACACTCACGGCTCTTGTCGGATGAGGTACAGGAGAATCTCTTTCGGTCGCTTGAGTTTTTAGACATAAAAAAATCTTTCATTTCTATCCAGAGAGGCTGGACGTGTAGTTTTCTAAGAAAGAAAAGATTTTTTTTCTCGAGCAAAACTCATTGAAAGTCAATAAAGCAACACCTTTCTGTAGGCTTGAGACACAGATAACAATGGGAAACCAAATCATCTCCCCATATTTAGAAATTCTCCCTCCAAACAGAACTCCCTTCAACGTCCACTTTCCCACAAGGTAATGAGCGGCCATCGACTGTTTGCATATCTCTCATTTTAATTTCCCACATAGAGAACATACTTCAATCGCAGATCAAGACGCTGATTTTTAGCACTGACATCATAGAATGTAAACAGGACCAGTATGTCTTCCAAGTAAATAATTTTGATTGAGAATTAGGCTAGTTTACAGAACATGACTTCATATCTGATGCAATAAAAATGCTTCGTTGCAGCCCTTGCAGAGGCTCGAGAGCAGCGTTTAGTAAACACTCCGAGTGACGACCCCAACGAGATAGCATCGCCTCGTTTCCTGCCACAGGGAATTCTCCACCGAGCACCCCGCACGCCGAGCACCCCACACGCCGAGCACCCCAGTGGCCGCCCCTGGGATGAGCTCGGCCCCGGCTCCCCGGCCCCCTACACGGGGTGACTAATTGTTTCCCCATTTGTTCGGCCCCGTATCATTAGAGCCCATGTCATTTTACTGTTTTTGTATGTGCTTTTACATGTTTCTCCAATTTGATATTATCTGTTACAAACAGCCAGCTACTTACGGGCTGCTTGCAAAGTATTTGATAACAAGCCCAGGCAGGAGCTTAATGAGCCCATTACCAGGGCTTTGGGAAGGAGAGGCTTTTGTGTGCCCCTCTTTCTGTCCGCTTTTGAGTTGAGAAGGTGGGAGAAAGCGGTCGAGAGGAGGGCTCGTTTCAATGAGCCTCTGCCGGTTGATCCACCTGTGAATAGAGCGAGTGGGTTGCAGTGAGAAAGAGGGAGAGTCTGGGGGGGTGGGGGGCCCCCCCGAGGGCACCCCAGGGGGTGTCCGTGCAGGGCTGGCTTTGTGGCCACCTAAGGCTCCCCGCTTGGGGCCGTCTCAGGGTCAGGGAGGATTTCAGCCCTATAAATTCAGTTTTTAAAAATGTGGTCTATTTAGGTTCAAGACCATTGACTTGATGATTTTGTTCTTACTTGAAGTCATCGTAGAAAATGTCTTTTTCAACCACTTGGGGTTTGGCTTTGGTAGGGGGACGGGGGAGCCCAGTTGATTTCAGATACTGTAATCTAGTTAAAGATGCGTCATTGGAAACAGTAGCAAATGGTGCCGTAGGCTAATGTCACACTGTAACAATGTTTCCTTGCTGCAAAGGTTACTGTCTTTAAGGGACATTGTCTTGCATTGAATGTATCTGTTTTCTTCCTTGCATTGAATGTATCTGTTTTCTTTCTTGCATTAAATGTATCTTTTTTCTTTCCTCCATTGAATGTATCTTTTTTCTTTCTTGCATTGAATGTATCTTTTTTCTTTCTTGCATTGAATGTATCTGTTTTCTTTCTTTTTTAAAAAATTTTATTTATTGACTTGAGAGAGAGAAGAAAGGAGAGATAGAGAGAAACATTGATTTGTTGCTCTACTTATTGATGCATCACCGGTGGGTTCTTGTACCTGCCCTGACTGGGGATCGAACCCACAACCTTAGCCCATCGGGATGACACTTTAACCCACTGAGCTGCCCAGCCCAGGGCGAAGGTGCTTGTTTTCTGTTGTAGATGTTCCTGGACACGGAGCAACCTTCTCGAACCGATACCTAAGGATCAGCTGTCTCAGTTCCAAGCAGTGACGCCCGTCCCCCAAGCCCTACTCTGAAACCGATGCCCATCCATTCCCCTTTCGGCTTTCCTGTCCCCACCTCTGTAACTCACTCCCGGGGCAGAGCCACACTCACTCCTAATTGCACCCACGGCTACTTAATGACCAGAGTAACTGGCCGCTCGTGTCCTCACCATCGGAAGCCCATGCCCGGTGCCCACGGCCGGCGGCAGATGTAACAACGTGCTGGCGGAATTGCCGCCCGAAATTAGAAGCGACCACCGGAATGACAGGTGTGACACCTAAGTGGCCTCACATCGGGGCTGAGTCCCTTTCTCATTATGATCAAGGCGACTAGTGACTGAGAGGAAACAAATGATGAGAATTGTCCATAAGATCTTAAGACATCTCTGGGGGGAAATAATACAAAGCAGTTGTGGGGGGTACAGAAAGAAAGAGGGGGGAGAGGGAGGTGGGGGAGGGAGAAACTAACAGTCTTGGAGAGAAATAACATCGCCTTATCCAAATGCGCACAGGAGCCCAGCCGGCGTGGCTCAGCGGTTGAGCATCAGCCTATGAACCAGGAGGTCAGGGTTCGATTCCCGGTCAGGGCACAGGCCCGGGGTGCAGGCTCGATCCCCAGCAGGGGGTGGGCAGGAGGCAGCCGATCCATGACTCTCACCACTGATGTTTCTCTCTCTCTTTCTGCCTTCCTCTCTTTGAAATCGATAAAAACATATTTTTTCTCAAACAAAAAAGTGTGCATACGACCTAAACAAAGCCAGCCGACTTCCTATCACCCAGATCAGAACCACAGACTGAGTCTCCAGCCAGGTAACCGAAAATGCCCGACACCCAGGGCATTTTCCCCCTTTCCACACCAGCCCCTCCACGTCTGAAGGGGTGTTTTATTCCCCCCCCCAAAGGAAGCCGTGGAGCTCGGGGAACCGCTTAAAAGTTTCTCGCCTTGCTTACGCGAGAAACACACAGCGTTGGCCAAGTATAAACACACTGCGTTTTCTTTGACCGGCTCTGCAGCTCGATGGGCCGGTGTTGTTAGTTTATGTGCGAGAAAATAGCATAAGCTTTCTGGAAAAAAAAAAAAAAAAAGTGGAGTTGGATTAAGGCCTTTGTGCGCGCCTGAATGCTGAGGGGAATTAGCAAGAGTTGTAGGCACTTAAAGGGGCCCTCACGCCGCAGCTTATCCCAGATTTTGCACAATAAACATTTGAATATCAACAGTGTTTTGCAACCTGCAGCACTAATGTATAAACTTCTCGCTTTTGAAACTCCCAAATCCGCCCTCCACACACACACACACACACACACACACACGCACACACATGTAGGAGCTAGAGAGGAAAACACCTCCTCGGTGGGTGATGTAAGTCTGCATTTTTTTTTTTTTTTTAAAAAAAGATCTCTCTCGCCTTCCACCTGCAGGATCCGGAATGGTTTATGTGGCTATAAGGACCTGAGATGCTCTAGTTAAATTTTACTCATTCAACTTCCTTTCGGGCTTTGCACTGTGCTGGGGGCCGGGGCGGGAGGGGGCGTCCCAGGGACGGACAGGATGCCTGCTTGAGTTCATTGCAAGGATGTTCTGACCAAGGTTTTTATTGTTGTTGGGGGTTTTTCTGTGTGTGTGTGATTTTTTTTTTTTTTTTGCAACATCAGAATCCCAAAGGGTGTTTTGTTTTGGGCAGGACTCCTCCCGGGGTTTCCAGTTTGCAAGGAAAGAGCTGTTTTGTCCATTCGAGCCCCTGCCCCCCTGGCCGGGAAGCCATGCACCTTAGCCCCCCGCACCAACCCGACGCCCAGAAACCCCGACCACAGATACGAGGCTGATTGTGCAGCAAGAGTGTCCAGCATCAAACACTTATTGCATGTTGCTGGCAGCGAGCAAGTTCTGTTTTTTTTCTCTTAAGAATTCCAAGCTCCCCGAAGTGAAATCAAAGTGTTATTGAGCCTAAGGCGGCGGGTCAGGCGGGCGGGGGTTGGGGGGGAGCTTTAATTCCTCCCTCTTCCGAGATCGATCGATCGCAAGACGGACCTAACATTTTGTTTTTCTGGGGCCAGCGTCTGTGCCTTTGGGGGCCTGGAGGACTGAATCCTCCCCCTCGGTCCTTTGTATAATCTGTGTGATCGTTATGAGGGTTGGTGGATGCTCTGAATTTTGTACCAAAGCAAACACGTGGGATGCGAACACGTGTTTTGTTTTGTTTTTGGTTTTGTTTTTTCCCCATTTATGAAACTTAATGGATAAACAGGTCCTCGCCTCCCTCTCCGGCCTGTGTGGTCCAGAGGGGACTGTAAGCAACTCGGCCCCGCGGGGATGTGTCCCACCCCCTGGAAGGGTTTGCCGGAAAAACACATCCACGGCGACCCGACCGAGTCGTCAAACACTTGTTGGAAATTAATTTTCGCAACTGTGTTCATTTCATGCCTGAGAATTTGGTGGTAAAAATCTCAGGGCCCCGGGGGTGGGGGGGCGGCGGGCTGGGGAGGGGGGTGCGGGGAATGAAGACATTACCGTCGGGCCCCGGCTCTGAGGCCCGGCCAAGCCGTCTGCCTATTGAAACCGGTACAATGAAGAATAAAGTTATCTCCCGTCCTGAATGGGATGGTGTCAGTGGGAGGGTGGGAGGGGGGGAGACTTGGGGATCTGAAAAGAATTCTTTTTCTTAAAAAAAAAGAATGCAAGGTCAGCGTCCAGCTGCTGGGCGAGGGGAGCGCACAGCAAAATGCTGGCCGGGCCCGAAATAAAGACAACTCCAGCCACCCAGGCGCGCGTATCGCCAAAGTTGCTCGCTCCAGGGAATTAATGGGCGAGCGCGTGATTTCTGTAGGCAGAGGGCTGTGTTTTCCCTTTAGACACTGATGAAAAATGCCGAGAGCATCTGTAAAAATCACAGCTTTGATGAAAGAGACGAAAACAGGCCAACCAAGGTAGGAGAAAAAGCAGGGATTCTAACGATTACGGTTTCCTTCTAATTGATGGTAATGATTCTGATGGATAGGAGCCCGTCTCCGACCCACGTCCCACTGTCCCCCCACGGCTTCTAATTAGTGTCCCGGATTCGCCGCCTGGCTCAATACAAGGCCTCTGGTCAAACACATAGAGAGGGAAAAACGCCCCCACGCGTGGCCCGTGCTCACGGGGGGCGGGGGGGACGCGCGCCCCTCCCCGGCCTGGCCTTTTCGGAGCCGTTTGACAAGTTAACCGTTTGACGCTGAGTCGCTCGAGACCCGTGGGCCCGAGACACAAAGCGAGGAGCCCCAGAACTCGTGGGGCGTGGGGGGGGGAATTCCGATGGATTGTAAGGAAAGGCTGGGGGGGTTTATGGCCAACCAGCTTCCCCTAATAAAGGCCTCTTCCCTGTCGGTGCTTTTATGCTTTTATCCAGGCGCAGCCGTATTTCCTATAAGGTGGGCTGGTTGTAAGACACTTGTTCTGGTTAGAGGCTGCCCGCCGTCTTCTCTGAAGACGGAATGAGCCGGGGGGGGAGGTGGGGGGGAGACAGAGCGACAGAGGCCAGGGTGCCCCCAGGGTTTGCAAAGGACGCCCCTCTGTGTCGCATCGCAGCTGTTTTCTTTCTACGCAGACATGTCTGCAAAAAGTAATGGCAGAAACCAACATGTTAGATGATTTACGTGCACGGCTCCGTTTTTACTAACTTTTTCAAGGCGTTTCTGGGACGCCTCCCCTCCCGCCAGGCGGGCATGCCAGCTGGGAGCGTGCTCCAGGAGAGGTTGTGCTTCTCTGGACTTCCGACAAATGCGCAGGAGAGCGAATGAGTGAGTCCACCGTGATGAAGCCAAACCGTACACATTCCAAATGAACAAAAAAGAAAAAAAAAAATCTTATTTCTCTGTATTTTGGCCCCGGAATCTCTTCAGTCCAGAGTAGAAGCGTGAACGTCCACTGATAAATATTAAACATAGATTTTTTTTTTTTTTTCTTTTACGGGTATTTTTTTATAGAAATACGATGCGATTGGAGATGGGCAGGCAACCCAAATTGCGGAAAAGTGCTTAACGTCGATGAAAAACTGAAAACATCGCGCGGAATAAGCTGCATTACCTCACCAGCTTGCCTAGCAACCTGCTATACGCACCCACATTTTATCCAAGTCACTCATCTCGGAGCTTTTTATTTTTATTTGCATTTTGTAATGAAAAAGCCCTGAGTGATTGCAGTAGCTTTTAATCCTGACGGTGGCCTGTCCTCTCTCTCTCTCTGTCTCTCTCTCTCTCTCTCTCTCTCACACACACACACACACACACAAAACACACAATTGGATGAGTTTCTTCCTCTTGCGAGTTGCCATTAGGCTGGTGACACCCTATTGTGCGGTCGAGAGAGGTAGTCACCCGGGAGATTACTGCGAGGGGAGGCTGGAAACGTGCCTGCGGAGGAGGGCAGCTTCCCTCCCGCGGGGTTGGCGGCCTGCTGAGCGCGATGGGACCCTCACCCTCGCCACAACCTGCCCAGATTAGGGGCCTGGCAGGACAGTGTCAGTGGCGGTTCAGGGCTGCGCTCTCTGAAGCTGCTGGGAGTTAATAACTGGTGGATGTCTTTTCTCTGACGGCTCTTTCAGATTCCGAGGCAGCTGCCCCGCAAATCAGCCACAAAGGGAACGGGGTTTTTGCTCTGTCACGAGCTCCGGCTTTGCGCGGCCCACGCGTCTCTGCGCCGCTGTGCGCCCGGCTGTCCTCACGGCCTTGGTTTGACGGGCGGGTGAAAACCCTTGACGCACCAAACTGGGTTGGTGACTGAGGGTGGTTTTTTTTTTTTTTTTTTTGGTTTGTTGGTTTGTTTGTTTTTTTATAGGGTTAGGTCACTTCTAAGTAGTTTTCAAATCTTTCAGAGGAGCCGGCGCCGAGTAAGAGTTGCGTGGCGATGTTAATTTTGACGCAGTAGGTTCGTGGCATTTAGTAATTTATCCTGAGTCCCTTGAGCAGGGGACTCTTCCGATGTCCTGTCCTATGCTGTGTTTTTTAGGGCAAGAGGCAGAATGACATAGCTGCCCACAGTAAGGAAATCCTAAATGTCTCCTCTGTCACCTGGGTTCTATCCAATAATATGCAACGCTTTAACCAAATCGATGTGGAAGACCTTAATTGGGGAAAAATTAAATTTTGAAATCCATCCAGCCTTGAAGATATTCACGTAAACTCTCGCCACAGGATACAGATCATTGACCAGGATTTTTGTTTTCACCAAATTCAGTCTGTCTCAAAGATCCCAGTATGGTCTTCAGGAAAAAAAAAAAACAAACGCACACAAAAAAAAGCCCAGCAGAATTAGCGTTTATATAATGTGCGTCGGATAGACTTTGCAGAACCACAGTTAAAGTCATCTCAAATGTCGTTTTCATACCAAAGCAATTGCTGTTGACTCCTCTCCAATTTCTAATTATATGAATAATTATTACTGAGTCCCACAGTTCCCCTAAATAGAATCTGTCTTCATAACCGCAATTGATACCTACGTCAGTTAACATCCCGTCTTGCAAATAGCTCTGCATCTGGTGGTCGCATTTACTGTGAGTAAATGATTTTTATTTAAAAGAAATCAAGTCAATTACAGGGAAGGACAGACCACCCGATTTTCTCTGTTTCACTAACAGAAGAGTTTCCTTTCCCCGAAGAAACGTTTTTACACCTGAAGGAAAATGATTTGCCTCCCCAGCTCCCTGTAACCAGGTTAGGGAATGAAATTTAATTCTAGGAAATAAAAAAAAAAAAAAAGATATAAAAATAAATTCTATTTTATCCAGGATATTTCTTAATATCCCAACTGTTGCTATTTAATTAGCTCGCTGGGGTGGCGGGGATCTTTAATACGTGTTGGTTTTGATGCTGAATTTCGCTGGGTCGTGTGATGGTATCTGATTTAGACGATAAAAGCTTTCGGGCCCTAAGTGTCTATTTGCTGCAGAAAGGGGAACTTGCCATTTCGTTTTCAACACTATTTTTCATAGTTTTTTTTGTTTTTCCCCCTGCAAGCATTTAAAAGTCTTTTTCTCAGCCCCCTTTAATAGCTTACGGAGGTCATCCTTTCAAAAATAAAAATTAAAACAAAAAACAAGAGCCTCCCCCATCCCGGCCGCGCCGGCCGCAGCCGAGAGCTCCTGTAATTGATAAGAGCATCTTCGCTCGGCGCCATCTGACAAGTGTCACACTCGAAAGCCGCAGGCACACCGGGGTCACCAGCCACTTGTTCCTGCCCCTACCTTTTGCACCGCGAAGGTTAGAGAAGGGACCTGTCGCTGTCCATCCCCGATGTGTCATCAGGACTTGGGCAAGAAATCGAAATAAGTCAACAGAGATAAGGGGGGCGCCCTCGGGAAACGCCTCCCGGCCCAAATGCTAAAAGGTGACAAGGTCCGAGGAATTCTCTCCCTGGGCACGATCCAAAATTCCCTTCTACACAAAACCAGCTCCGTTTCCAAAAAAAAAAGAGCAAGCGAAACTTATAGATTTTTTTTTGGGGGGGGGGGTGTGGAAATGTTGTGTTTTCACACTCCGGCGATTGCGCCAGCCTTACACGGTGGCCGTGAGCGTGCTTCTTAGGGGACAGGGACACTTGTTGCAAATGTTGATTTTAGGAAACGTCTCGCAGTCGCCCATTTTCGGCCTCAGAGGGGTCATTACAAGATCTGCATTGGCCTTGGGACCGCTTGAGGTGGTTTTAGGGCCGGGGCTGCGATGTTCAGCGCCCTGTTTGGGAAAGGGGGCCGGGCGGCCGGCGTGGTTCAGAGCCATCTGGGTCACCCCCGGTTTAATTCCCTTGCAGTTCCTCCGTCAGCTAAATAGGGAAATGGCCCCTCTCCCTGTTTCTGTCCAGGCACAGAGTTTATCTCACCGTCGATTTCCAGATGGTCATGCGTTTTCCGAGGCGAGGAAAGGGTCACCTGCAAAGCAGCGTTGGACGGGTCAGGGTCGTTCAGAGAAACAGGGGCGCGGAGAGAACATGCGGGGGGGGGGGGGGAGGTAAGGAGCCAAGGAACTAAAAGCACCCCCGGGCTTTTATAATTTTTAAGCCTTGGGAAAGCTCACTGCCCCGTGGAACACGACCCTCGCCGCTGGTTGTAATGGTTCCACCTCAAGCGCACAGGCCCCGTCTAAGTTCGGGTCCGTCCCTTTTTGTCTTAACTGACTCTCAGGGACCCCGCACCCAGACGAGCGCATCTACCCCCTGAGACATAAAAGGGCTTAAACGGCTCGGCCGGCAGCCCGGGAGGCTGGCGAGATTAAATATGATTCCCCTTAAACTGCCTGTATGTCTTCCCAACCCTTCGCTTTGTACCCCGCTTAGGTTACCCCCTCCGCTCAAAAGAAGCCCACTGCGGGAACATCATCAGAAAGCGGGCCCCAGAGAAACCCGTCCTCGGTCCAGACGCAACAGATATTGTTTCAGAAACCCCGTCCTCCTCGGGTTTAGAAGCAAAGCTCTGTTAATCGCTGCCCCGGCCAAGGTTTTAACCCCTCCTGAACCGAGGAGCTTGTTTCCATGGCATGCGAGCGATTAACGTTAAAACAAAACCAAAAAATTGTCCTGAATTCATTTCTCGGGGGTACCCACCTACCTCTTTAGTTAAAATCAGTGATCCATTAAGGCTCCCTATTTTTTCCCCCCGAGCTCCGAGCATACTGAGTGTTTAAGTCTGAATGCAAGTGAAGGTGGGGGGTAGGTTTAGCTAAATAAAAGATTGCTTGATATCTGAGGGGCCTTTGAAGAGTTTTATAGGCTTACAGTTCACAGTGTGAATGGGGGACATTTCTTAAAACTTGCATAGAGAAAAGTTTGTTAACCTGCGTTTCAATAATTGAGTAGTTAATTAATTATATTAATGACCTGAGTAAAAAAAAAAAAAAAAAAAAATTTACACCGGGAGCCACCTAAAGCTTGTCATAATAAATTGAGACACAGACTTGGCAGGGAAATGAATTATTTTATTTTTCAGTGTAGAATGTTCACTTTGCACGGAAAATGTCCAGGTTGCCTGCTCTGCAGTATTAACTTAGCATTTAACGGGTGATGCACTTACACGTAAAGCTGTTGAGATCCTTTATGCAAAAAAGGCCAGATGTTTACATGTTTCGGTGGTTTTGCCTTGAGGATTTGTAAATATTGGAGTGAATACATTTTTAGGAGGGGACCTGATTTTTTTTTTATATAATACACCAAGAGATTAAAAATGAAAAAACAGGGAAAAGTCAATGGCCCCCCCAAAAAAAAAAAAAAAAGAAAGCAACTTTCCCTTTGGATATTTTGCTTTTTACAGAAGTGTTTAAATCTAATCAACACCCTCCCCAAAAAATTCTATAAATTGAGGACCGAAAAAAAACTCGCCATGCTATACTGAACGTTTACTCCCTGTTTTTTCAAAACCCGTTTTCTTTATTTACCTGAGGATACACAAGCCCTCAGAAGCACAAAGAAAATAAAATTAATTGGATCTCGCAGACTTCCCTGAAATACTTTTACGAATGAAGACAAACACGGGCAGACAGTCTGCTTGGGCCAATATTGACACGGACAGATGAGAAACAGACAATTCACTCTCTTTTCTGCTCAGAATTTTCCCTGTCCCAACAACAACCCTCTCGCGACAGTATTATTTTTTAAGAATAACTGAGATTAAGACGTCACACTTTGGCTGGTTTTTCTCTCTCTCTCTCTCTTTTTTTTTCCCTACCCCAAATGGGTTATTTTTTAACCAGGATATTACTTAGAATTTTAACAGAATAATAACCTTTCAAATACCTCTCAGTCTTGTTTAGCTCCCACGGGTGCCTGTGGTTTGTATAAATGACCTGGAATATGAAAATTATGGTGTAGATAATGAAAATTAGGCCGATAGGATGGGCCCAGATAGGCTCGAATTGCTTGGCTGGATTTTGTTACTTTTTATGGACCAGAGAAACTGAAATAGTAATAATTACAATCCTGTATAACAGACACGCTGAAAAATTCCAAGTCACTCTAAAAAATCGTAAATTATAAAATCAAACCCGTGAGTCACTGCTTTCTGTGAAATTTCCCATCCTGCCTTTTAAAAGAATTGCTACGATGTGGTAAATACATTGAAGCAAAACATTTCCAAAATTCCACAAGTTCCCTCACCGTTCTTGCCGCCCCTGGAATAAAAACCGTAGTTGAGTTTTATTGCGTAGAGTTAGAATTAGGAAGCAGACCTTGTCCTGAATTATGCAAAAACGTGCCTCGGCCCTGGAAATGTGCGTAATTGTGACAGTCCAAGTACAGAGCGGCGTGAGGCTGGTTTTATTCTCATTGTTACAGCCCACAGTCAGGTGGAAACAGGATCAGCTGTGTCTAAAACTCATGCCCTCTAAACAGCAAAAGATAAAGTCCTGCAGCATCAAAATAACTTAGTAATGTGGTTAAACTCTAAACATTATCACTTAGTACTGTTAAAATAAATCTCACGTGTCCAATCCAGTGCTTTGGTTCAGTAATTTCAGTAAAGTTGTTCAAACGGCTCAGGAGAACTCAGGTTTTTTTAGAAACGTTCAACAAAATAATCCGAATTCTATTGCACTCCCGTGTGCAACCTGAAGAGAGGGCATTTCTAAAAACTAAAAAAAAAATACAATAAACCTAAATAAGTGAGACTGTGTAATAATTTAACGTGGGGTTTGCTCTCAAGAGAAATCACCCAACAAGCGGCAGTGACGGTGGACAGACGCAAAAGAGCGTCTATTTCTTCCTGAAATTTAAACTGTCAAAATTTAAACCGTTCAGTTGTTCGCATTGAAGGGTGATTTATTTATTAGACTTTCGAAAGTTAAAAAAAAAAAATTTTTTTTTAATGGCAGCTGACGTATTAGTTTGAGGTGCTCAAGCCCCAGAGGAGACGTTGCGTGTAACTTAGGGAGCGCCGGCCCCGCAACTCCAGCTGCGCCCGGCCCCGCGCAGCTGTTTCCACGCGGTCCCCTGTCCCCTGCGCAGCCCCGCGACCCCCCATCTGGCCTTGCCGGCCCTTCCCCTCCCACCCAGCCCCCCAATTCCTCCCCACCCAGCAACCCTCAAACCGCTCTCAGTATCTATCAGTCGGATTCTCTGCCTGTTGGCTTTTTTTGGGTTTTTTTTCCCCAATTCCATATAGAAGCGAAATCCTCCGGTACTTGCGCTTCTCCGTCTCGGCCGCTTCACCCAGCCCCTAGGACAGTTTCAAATGAAGAAACTTGGAAAAAATTACCACCAACGTGTTTTTTCAGCAGCGAAGCTTTTTTTTTTATATATTAAATTATGAGAAGCGCTTACTTAGACCATATGTTCCAACGAAGACTGAGCTAAACAGCTTCGTATTTAAAAAGGCGTGAGGCTTGGGCCGCATAATGTAATTTGAAGAAAAATTTAAATAGGTATATCTTAGTCTTAGTTATGAATTGTTACAAATTATATTGTCGACCGTAAAGCTCAATCTTTAAAGAAATTTCACTCGGTATTGAAACGAGCGTAAAATGTGCAACTGTTGTTTGTGATGGGGGGTCGGTGCCTCGCTGCCATTAGAAAATAAACCTTCAGGAACCCGGGCAAACTGTAACCAGCACCGGTTACAGGCAAAAGCATGTTTCCATTAAATGGTCTAATTCCCAAGAACCATCAGAGATGTGAATTATGATTCGCGAACCTGTCTAGATTGGTCCAAAGGTAACAGTCCGCTTGAACCAAAAATGACTGTCTCGCTTATTTGGGAAGCTTCCGGTTAAATGGAAACATTTTTGTATTTAAAACCAATTTTCTCAACTCTGTCTCGTGGACGGTCGGCCCTGGGTTATTATCATCAGGAACGGATTGTGTAGTAACAGCGAGAAAATTCTAGAATAAAAGATAGAGCCGTCCAGGAATACAAAAGGCACTTAAATGCAGAGAAACCCTTCTGGGGTGATAAAGGCTATTAGTGGGTTATAATATAGTTTCTTTTTAAAAAAAAACATTCACTTTAAAATGCTTTTTAAAATGTGCACATGCATCTGTGTGTATATATTTGCAGTTGCGTATCTTGTGTTGAATATTCCATATGTCCGCGGCGACAGCTAAAGCCTCCGGCTTCTGGGCTGTGAAAGTGTCTCACACGGGACGAGGGAGGGACACAAACCCTTCGCACATTCTGCTGAGCCGGGGTCAGCGACCCGGCCGTCCCTGTTCTTTGCATCACGCCCCGAATAGATAGATTTACAAAGTGAAAAACCTGGGCCGAAAGCCCATCATTTCGGGAGCTGAAGGCTCCCCCGCTGAATGCAGTCCCCTGCTTCGGACCCCGTTAAACCCCGGAGAGAAGCTGGCTGTCTCCAAAGTTGGGGAACCGAGCCCGGTGGCGTGGAGCTCGGGCCTAATACCCCGTGTTCACCAGCAAACGTTCTTGATGGGCATCCTGACGATATGTCGTTATTTCTAATTTAATTAAGAGGCCGTGAACAGTTAACTATCGGCTCCCATTCAGACCCTAGAATATATCATCAGGAAAACCATGAGAAACGTGCACTTTTCCCAAATGGACACATTTTTTTTTTTTTTTTCCCGAGAGAAAAAATGGCTTTTTAACTGTACTTTTTTTTTTCAAACGAGAAACGAGCTGATTAAATTGAGAGACACTCATTCTATAAACGGCCCTGAAACTCGACAGTGTCCGTGGCTACCTGCTGCCGACGGAGACCTGCTTAAGCCCACATGCGAACGAAATGTTAACTTATGAATATTTATGCTGCCTTGATGCTAATAGGAAATTCGATTATATTGGCCTTGTTTGTATAAATAATGGATGTGTGGACCTATCGATAAATGTACCTCGGGAGTGGCGTCGAACAGTTGGAAGTCGTTTGCAGACGAGCATTGTTTCGCATGACTTTCTGCAGAGTCATGGCATCGGAGGGTGGGCATGGAGCCCACAGCCCGCAGGAAAAGTGCAGAAATAAAAGGAGTTGCCAGCAGGGTTCCTGGAGGGTCCCCTTCCCTAACGGCACCAAAATGTCACTGGGGCCCGAAGGAAGTGCCTCGCAGACCCACATCTTCAAAGTAACTGCCCCTCCGGGCCACACATCTCATCAGCACGATCCGCGTGGCCCTCTAGGGCTGTGCTGACATTGGGGAGAAACGAGTGCATTTTGGGGGAGACGCAGGAGCAAGAGCTGGGAGACGATTCGGGAGCAGAAGGCGCGCAGGGCGCAGGGCGCAGGGCGCGCGTCCCCGACCCACAGGTGCCTCCCTCCACGCTGGCCACGCGAAGGGCCGTCTCCAAGTCTCTCCGCTTCTTTCTGTTTCCCTTCTTGGTTTGCTTGACTTTACCTCGGGCCGATAAACCGGGAAGGGGACTGGCAGACACGCAGGCCCAGGGTGTGGGGCCACCCAACCCATTCGGTGCCCTTTCGGGTGCCATCGCGCGGGGCGGAGAGATGATCTGATGGGCTTGGCTCGACTGGGGGCAGCGCCCTGAGGCAGCTAAATTAAAAAAAAACCACCTCCCTGCGATTCTGATGTGAATCACCCCCTCCAAGGCTGTCATTGGGGTGGTCACTGAAGTCTCTGTCTCGCCTCTTAGATCCGAGCGCGCAGGTTCCCAATGCAAACAGCATCCGGCCGCTGCCTCCGGGGCGCGGGAGGATCTCGCGCGTCTAATGCATTTTTTTTTCCACCCCGGGTCCTATTTTGAGCAAGAGAAAAAGACGAGACGCCGCTAAAGAAAAGCGCAGCAGCTCTTGGCTGTTTCCAATGTTTCGAATTAAAGCCCATCGTTAACAAAGTCACAAAGGATTCTTGTGCGCACGTTGGACCCATCCTCTGTCGGATAAATCAAGCCCTTTAAAAGTGGAAGGGCGCCGTGAAGCACCCTTTGGAAACAAAGATGAAACCAGAAAGAAATATAACCTTTAAAAAAATTCTCCGGGTAAGACCCTCTGAGGACAATTTAAAAATACCACCCACCCCCCCAAAAAAAGCCAGAGGAAGTCTGTCTGATTATGCACAGTGCTTGCTACCTTTCCCTCTCTTTTTTATATTTATTTTTTGGTATTTCTTGTTTAACACAGACGTGTAAATTATTAGGCGTTCCAGCAAACTAGGGTGATCCCAGTGCAGACTGGGAGGTGATCATAGGGGCAGATGGAAGATTAGCTGCGTTGAATCAGCACTGGCCGAGCCGGGCAGGCCCGGGACACGCGCTCCCGGGGGCTGGGGCCCTGCCCCTGTGGAGTTCACTGTCCCACGGGAAACAGAGTGGACAGTCCACGTGGGGCCCAGCAGCCAGATACCCACTGAGCCTGGCAATCGCAGGAGCCAGCTACGCCAGAGGGCCGCAGAAAGAGCCAAGAGGAAGGCCGAGATAGGCCGAGGCGTCCGTATTTCAGCCGGTAAAGACATCTCAGAGATAAAAAGGGGCCTCTCTCACAACGCTGCGCTTTAATGGATGCAACTGAGACTTGTAAAGGCGTCTCTGTGGCCCAAAGGGTGACCCCCCCACCCCAAGCAGGACTGGGGCCAGGGAGTGGAGTGGTGGTGTGTGGGTGCATTGTTTCCTCTGGCCGGATGCCAGCAGAGGGGAGCATCCGGGTTGCGGGGGGGGGGGGGGGGGGAGACAGGCTGCTGGAAGGGAAATTTGGGGTCGCTGCCCAGGAGGCACAGTTCTTTCTGTCCAGGTCCAAGCAGGACCCCCTCTTATTAGACAAGCGTGTTGTGAAGGGCGACCGACCCTCAGCGGACTCTGCTTCTGGGAGACAAGCATGAGAGAGTCACTTTGTAATTTGTTTGGAAGACAGTCCTCGGTGGCACTCGAGCGATGAGTCCAATGAGAGGGAAGTTAGAACCCGGGACCAGCCCGGTGCTGGGGACTGGCAGAGAGGGTGGGTCCCATGGCCGGGAGCTACCCATTAATATCTTCACCAATACTGACTTTGTGCAACAAAAATATGGCACTGGACCTGCCCACAGGGCCTGCTGTGTGAATTAAAATCATCCACACTCCGCCCAGCCAGTGTGGCTCAGCGGTTGAGCGTCAACCTATGAACCCGGAGGTCGTGGTTCGATTCCCGGTCGGGGCCCAGGCCCGGGGTGCAGGCTCCTCGATCCCCAGCAGGGGGCGAGCAGGAGGCAGCCAGTCATTGACTCTCTGATCACTGATGTTTCTCTCTCTCTCCCCCTCTCCCTTCCTCTCTCTGCAATCAATGAAAAATATTTAAAAATAAAAATATAGACAAAATAAAATCATCGACACCCTTCGAGGTCTTTCTCCGGTTTTGCAGACTCAGAGCTGAAACTGAGCCCTTAGGAGAAGGGACTTGTCCATATTAGCAGCTCCGGCGAGTCCAGAACCCACGTGGCTGGGACCCTTTCTGCACCACAGAGAAAGCCTGTGTCGCCATCCTGGTGACGGCCAGTAGGCCGCTCAGAGCCGGGCGCCCTCGATAGATATAAAAGTGCACCTGTTGTGGTTCCAGCTCTCAAATAACTTGCAGCCTGGCGGTGGGGTGGCAGGGAAAGAACTGGAAAGCACAGCGGAGTGTGTGGCAGGGGCCTGAGTAGGCAAAAGAGGAGGGGTGGGCTGTCATCACTTCTCACCTTCTGGTTTCTCTTCCTTCCCCCACCAGGTCCTGTGCGTGGAGATCTTCAGCTGTGGGGCACCAGGAGCTCCTCGGCGGCGCAGACAGAAGATGAACACGCGTTGAGCATTTTACCAGAAACACAGGGAGAGCGGCCCAGACGTAGCCCATCCTTCAACCCGGGAAGACACCCAGGCCCGGGAGCCAACGGCAAAATGGATCCGTGCTGATGACGGCCTCCCACGGGTTGCCAATCACACAGCAAGCTGAGAAGACATCTGAGAGCCCGTTGGGTATGTGTCGGGCACTGGTTTCCCTCGTTTTATTTTACTGATTTTTAGAGAGAGGGAGGAAGGGAAAGAGAAACATCGATTTGTTGCTCCACTTATTTCTACTCTCATTGGTTCACTCTTGCATGTGCCTTTCTGGGGGTCGAACCCACAACCTTGGAGCGTCTGGATGATGCACTAACCCACTGAGTCCCCTGGCTGGCTTCCCTCTTTCCCCTCCTCACCTTGGGCCTCTCGGTCTGCGGATCTGTAGAAAATGCAGGACCGCAGCCCCAGAGCCTCGCAGAGCACAACAGCGCTTTGCTCCCCACCCCGCCGTGAAGCACACACTTGAGATTATTGATGCCAAGTGCTTTCCTCCAGGAATTCGCAGCGTCCGCCCGCTGAGCAGCAAACCCTGGCGCATCCCGAGGGCCGATGCGAGCAGCGTGCGTCTCCTGGAGCTTTGCAGGAGGCATATGGACCTGGTGCGACTTCCTTCTCGAGTTTGCCAGCCCAACGGCACGGCCCATTTCTTCCTTAGAAGGGTACGTGTTGCTTATTTTTTAAAGGGGTTGCTTTAGGACGGGGATCTTGGCAGGGGGTGGGGGCAGAAAGGCGGCGGCTACGAGGCTCCCTCCTAGGAAGGCGCCAGAGGGCATATCTGGGAGCGTCGTCCGGGTGTGAAACCTCCCTTCTAGCTTGGGTGACGCAGGCCCCGTGGGCGCAATTCCCCTTCCTCGGCCCGCCTCCGTGGGTCTTTTGATTGGAGCATTCAGTCCATTTGCATTTAAAGTAATTGTTGATAGATATGTACTTAGCGCCGTTTTATTATTCATGTTTTTTTATGTTTTATCTTCTTTTGAAAGAAGGCCCTTTAACATTCCTTGTACGACTGTTTTGGTGGCAATGAGCTCCCGTAGCTTTTCGTTGTCTGGGAAGCTCCCTCCCCTTCGATTCTAAGTGATAGTTTGGCTGGGTAGAGTAATCTTGGTTGTAGGTCCCCGCTTTTCAGGCATTTTTATCAAGGGCAGAGCCAGGGGGCCAGCCACCGCTTGCAATCACCTCCCAACCCACGCCCACCGCCTCTGGCCATCTTAGCAGCGACAGATCTTTTTGAGGTTGTCAAGTGATGCGATGGCGGCATTGTGAGGACCTTCCGCTTCCCCCATCCCCTGCCCTGCCGTTTTGGTTGGTTTTTCAATTCCATCTCAGTAAATGCTTGATCCACATAAAATCCAGACACTTGCTAAGCAAATGCGTCTTTACAGCCAGTCTCCGTGCCCTTCCGGCCAGTCAGATTCAGCCCCCAAGTCCTTCTTAGACAGAAGTTGGGCGGCCACTACCGACCAGTCAGCAGAAAGGGATTTGAAATCAGAGAGACCCGGGTTCGAATCATGGCTCTGCCTTCAGATCTGTGCATTTTGGAGCCAAATAGCTCCTTGCCAGTGAGGCAGGGAATGATCTGAGTTCAGGTACAAGTCCAAATGCCATAATGAGTCCATTTTATTTCCCCAAAACATGAAAGGAACTGGAAAACTTTAACTGGCTGTAGGAAAATCATGGGGCAGGTCTGCACGAGCGGGCGAGGTAGATTCACGCTGGGAGGTGACTAGATCGGGACCCAGCAAGGGGTTCCAACGCTCACGAACACGGTGACAATGACTCAGGGCTTTAAAACTCTTCCGGAACCAGGAATAAGCGTCCTGCCGGGAGGGCTGAGCCCACGAGGGCCCCACGCGTGGTCTCTATCAAATGAAAGATGTTATTACCCCTGCGATGTCAGGCAGCTGTTTGCCATTTCCCCTCAAAGCAGCGGGAAATTGGCTTAAACTGCAGAGATTTGAGTCCGACACAAGGAAAGAATTCCTGACAGTAGGGGCTGTTAAACAATGGAACGAGTTAGTAACAACAATCGCGGAATGGGTTTTCCAGGGCCCTTTGGACCCTGGACCGCGTCTGTCTGGGAGGTTTTGCTGTAAACTTGCCCGTTGGAACCCCCCCCCCAGGACACTTTCCACTCCTCCACGTCTTAATTAGTTCAGCGTGCTCTCGCATCCATAGCTATAATCCTGGTCACAACCGATTAAAAGACAAAAACGTATTTCCCACTCAAATCCCCCAAACGAGAAGGTGTCCCCTGCTCCCCCCCCCCCCCCCCGGTGCACAAGCAATGGAACGGCCTGAATGTTTTCCTTCGTATGTTTTTAATTTCTTGGGAGAAGTTTTAAAAGTGCCATTTCCATAAAGCGAAGTTGAGCTCAGCGATACACTGAATTATAAGCTGGTGGGAATGCTGAATGGAGACGGATAATGGAAACATTAACGGGAGATTTAGCGGTGACGGCAACCTCGCGTCTCCACAATGCAGGGAAACCGCGTGAAAGTGACTGCCGTTGTAGATAAGGGGGCGCCGCTTTTAATAATGGATTTTTCATGCATTACTCCCGTGCTTTTAACATTTTTTCTATCACGAACGGTGACCTTGGGATAATGCTGAGAACCATATTTTGTATTTAACCTAAATACCAAATTTAAAGACTTACATCGGTGATACAAAAGGCTGGCTGGCTCGCCGCTGGAGACGGTGCAAGGTCGCCGGATGCGTCTACAAATTCACCTGCAAAAGAAGTAAATCATTTTTTATTGAAAATATGCAACACGTAACTACTTTCCCCCAAATAGGCCAGGAGTTGTTCACGGAAAGGGAAAAAAAATAGGAGGCACACTGACAGGTGGATACCATGTCGGTGCAAAGAAGGGGTCCCCATCGCCCCCCGCAAAGCCGCTCTACAAAGGTTTAAGCAAAAAGAGTGTCCAGTACCTGCACTCGCAGCTCCCAGTGACTCCCAACCAGGCTGTGGTCCTAAGACCCTCCTGCATCTGAATTCTAAACTCCAATGGGTAGCAAGGGGAGCAAACTGGGAGCTTGTTAACGGGCGTTCAAGAGGCTAGAGCCCGGCTGGTGTGGCTCAGTGGTTGAGCATCGGCCTATGAACCAGGAGGTTGCGGTTCGATTCCCGGGTCAGGGTACGTGCGCAGTTGCAGGCTCCTGGATCCCCAGCAGGGGGCGTGCGGGAGGCAGCCGATCAGTGACTCTCATCCTTGATGTTTCTCTCTCTGTCCCTCTCCCTCTCTGTGAAATCAATAAAAACATGTATATTCTTTAAAAAGAGGTAAGACTTTGGTTTCCCCATAATTGGGGCTGCATTTGTCAGGACGTCAGCCCACGGAAAGCAAACAGGTGTAATCTTTGAGATAATGGGCCCAAGAACGTAAGCGACCAGCTCCTGTGCCCATGAGAAGGGACAGATTGTGCACCGTGTGGAGGTGTGTGTACCAGTCAGGGCAGAAAAGAGAAACTCACACCAACAACACTCACACCCGAGCCTCAGCCCAGCTCCCAGTCCCTTCCAACCGTGCGGCTGTTGGACAAGCCCGTTGACCCTCCGTGGGCTTCATTTCTCTTATTTGTGAAATAAAGGCCACGCCGATCTCACGGGAGTCTTACGAAGTACAAAAGGAGACAGTGTCCGCGGCGAAGGGAGTGATATCAAAGAAAATTACAGATAATGATATAATTGGGCGTATTGCTATTTTCTCCGAGAGTTTCTACTTTCTCTAATTTTTGTCTCGGGGCAAGTTGCCTTTCACACAAAAAAAAACTTACTGTTCTTTTCTTGGTCTGCTCGTCCCTGAATGTACCTCAGGAAAAAAAACACCCTACTTTCTGTCTCGAAAACTGTCCTCGGAAAACTCTTCTGTCGGCTCTGGGGCCCGGCGTCAACCCGCCTTCCTCTGCCGGTTTTCTTTCACTCCCTCAGCTTCCCCGGGAAAGGCCGGCCGTCGTCTTGGTTCAACGCTCCGTGTGCCACCATTGATTTTCTTTCCTTAAAAAAAGAAATCTTTATCTGAGGAAATGGCTAAGAAATCTTTTCACCTTCCTAATAAAATACGAGTTCCCCTTCCTCGGTTGGTGCAGGCTATCGTGTAAAAAATATAAATATAACTTACTTTTTTTAAAAAAAAAAATCAAGCTTTAAACAAACAAAAAAATAATACACATGAAAGCCCAAGTTTAATTTTTTTTAAAAGTTTGCCTCGGTCTCCTTCTCAGAAAACATACAATAAACACCTGCTAATTTGGTTCACAATGTTGAGATATTTTGATTGTTTTTTTTTTTTTTTTTAAGAGAAAAAAGAAGGGAGATGGCGGGAGAGAGAAACGTCCCCCTGACCGGGAATCGAAGCGGCGACCTTTCTGTGCACAGGCCGGCGCCCAACCAACTGAGCCACACCGGCCAGGGCCATAAATGCTGAGATTTCAGAGAGATATTTGCCACCTCCGTAGCTGCCCAACACTTTCCAAATTCCGGGTTTTCTCTGCCTGGGGGTGTTTCTCTTCATGTTCAAATTCAGTCAAAGCTCCCAGGCGCCAGCACCAGCTCCTCTATAAAACCCTGCTCCCCTGAACTCTGGGCAGCCTGCCCCTTACCCAGGCCACCGGACCCATCAGGGCCACCATCGGACGCCCACGTGCCCGCTTACAGCCCAAATCCGGCGGAGCACCCCCATGCCACAGCCCCACCCCTCATCTTCTCGGCCCTACTTGGATTGTTTTCGTATCCTCAAGACTCGATCCCTGCGTCCGGGTCTTATTTCTGCTTCTGTGTCCATTGCCCTTCGCACCCCACGGATACGAAGCCACGGAGAAGGGGGGACGGTGGGTGAGTCATTGCCATTCCCTTTCCCGCCGTGCTCCGTCCAGCTGTTTCTCTGCCCCTCCGCTGTCCTTCCTTCGGACAATATCGGCATTTTGCTTCCAGCAGACAAACCCCGGGGTCTCCCTGCACCTACACAGAGCCTCCCAAAAACCCAGACACAAAGTCTGGTTCGCTCTCAGCTGAAAATGAGATGGGCCTCTTGGCCCCTGCTTATTGAATCGCTTCAACTCGCACCGACGTCCCACGTGGGAAGATTTCATTTGCACAAATAAATGGCCGGGCCGGTGTCCTCCTTTAGACTCGCAAACAGTGGGCTCACAGCCCAGCTTAGCCTCCATCAGACAGACTGTCACCCGCGCTCCCAGCCCCGGCTCAGGCCCCGTCCACGCTCAGCCGACTTGCTATAAACCAGACACACACGACCGGCAGAGCGCGTGGGAGGCGGGCTCCCCGTGGGAGACGCTCCATCCCCAAATGGAAGCCAGGCGCGCCTTCCCGTAAACATCCTGCACCCTCCCAAGAAGGGACCTCGAGAGGCCAAGGGTTCGTTTCCAAGCGGGGGAAGCAGCCAGCGGAGAGCATGCATGCGTTGTTTTTTGTGTGTTTTTTCCCTCCCCCTGGTTTGAAAGAATTCAGCCCCGACGGTGTGATTCCGGGGCGTGAGCTGTACAACTGAGAGAACCGCGTAGGGACTTTCATTGCCTGAGGCGGTTCCCAGAGCGCGTTTCCATCTTCGGAGGGACTGAAACGTTCCGGCTGGAGGTTCGTCCCTTGGCTCCTTTGTTCGTGGGTCGGACAGTTATTTATCGCTGCATGTTTGGTGCCAGACAGCGTTACGGGCGTCGGGGAGGAAACAGCACCCAGATCAGATGCCGTCTTCATGGACGACAGAGGCTGATGGGGGAGGCGGCCGAGCAAACAAAGAATTGATATGTGATAGAATAAAGGAATAAACAAGCAGCACTACCCTGGCCGGGTGGCTCAGCGGGTTCGAGCGTCGTCCGTGATCAACAAGGTTGTGGGTTCGAGTTCCGGTCAGGGCACATACGAGACGCAACCAATCATGCATCAGTAAGCGGAACAGCAAACCGATGTCTCTCTCTCTTAAAAAAAAAAAAGAAGAGGGAGACAGTGCAGACTGGAGACCACAGGGCGGGGGACAGTGTGACAGCCAGCAGGACAGCCGGGAAGGGCCTCTCTGAAGAGCAGCCCAGACAAATGTTGGGGGAAAGAATCTTCCAGCGAAAGGAGTGGAAGGTCCAGAGTCCCCCAGGCAGAGGAAAGTCGCCCGGGTCCGCTCAGGGAGCAGCGAGAGGCCGGCGTGCCCGGAGCCAGGGAAGCAGGGGAGACGGGTTCACACTGCCCAGCGTGGTCCTTTCACATCGAGCTCCAAATTCACCCCAGTGACAATGTCCCCAGAACTGGGCCAAGGAGCTAACATGATAAATAGATGAAGCCCGGGTAGGAGCCACGCCAGGCCGCCTCGGGTCCTCATGCGGCCAAGGGGCCCTGGAGACGGGAGAACAGGCTGGGGGGTTGAGCTGGGTTGGAGAGAAGGCGAAACCCCGTCCCACCGAGGCCCCCTCGCAGGCGGGTGTGTGACCCGCCAACTGCGACGCTGGCCGCTTGATCTGATTTTTTTTATTAGACAGCTGTGATCTTCTCCCTGCAAACCCTGTCACCGCCTTTCACGGGGATGTAAGTGATGCGATTAGGGACATGGCATCTTGTGGAATCCGACATTATCACCGTCACTGGGTTTCAGGGGCGCGACGTGCGTTTTGAGGGCTGCCTGAGAGCAGACATGCGGGATGACAGGGAGACATTCGGTCGCCTCCCGCCGCTAGCACGTCTGGCCTGCCTCGGCCAGTGCATGAGACCCATGCATTTGGGAACCTTTCTCTTTTTTGTTGGTTAGATAAAAAAAAATTGCACTTCCCCCCGCAGGAGAGAATTTTCCAGGTAACTGAGCTCCGAGGCCCACTGAGTTCACGAGTTCTCATTACATCGAGGAAGAAATAAATAGTCAAAGTAACTCAGTGCTACCTGGTCTTGCAAGATGGACGGGCCAGGGCCAGGCCAGGAACTGGGTCTCCTGCCTCCCGTAATATGTTTTATTGATTTCGGAGAGAGGAAGGGAGAGAGAGAAACATCAATGATGAGAGTCATTGATCGGCTGCCTCCTGCGCGCCCCCTGCTGGGGATCGAGGAGCCTGCAACCCGGGAATCAAACCTCAACCTCCTGGTTCCTAGGTCGACAGTCAACCACTGAGCCACACCGGCCGGGCATCCCACAATCTTTGCTGAGTCAGCTCCCAGATTCTTGCACAAACCAGGCCCACCGTCCCACCTAACCTGCCTTTGTTTTTATCTTTTCTCACCCCTCCCTCCAAAGCCATCTAGACCTTCGTCCCCCACGTCCATTGACTTGCCCAGTTTATCTCCATTTGGGCCTCTAGCGGCTCTGCCCGTATTTGCCTTCATCATTCTCTCACGTTCCCCCTGATTCTGGCCCCTAATCGAGGGACCATGAGGCCTTGTCTCCCTGGTGAGATCTTCCAGACTTTCTGCAGAAAACACCTGATTCTTTGGGAGGGTCTCCCCACCGTCAGCAGCCTCCGAGGCCTTGTGAGGGGCCAGGTAGACTGCTCAAGAAATGCATGTTAAATAGAGTTAAATTCCTCTGATACAAACTAACAGCCCCTGATCGTCAATAATTGATACTTCAACTTCCTGCCTTTGTTTATTTTTTTAAATTGCACTGAGATTTGAGTGTTTCAAATCTCAATGAAGACCAAGGTTAATTAAAGACGTGTTCAATGAAGAGAAGACCAAGGTTAATTAAAGACGTGGTCTCAGCTGGGGTGGGTTGACCAGCAGGCCAGGGAGAACTGGGGGGTCTCTTTTCTTAACTCTTCTCTTTACAAGGGCCTCAAAGTGTTAACATTGTTTCATTTTTTTCTTTCTTTCTTTCAAATATAAGTGGGCCGATGTTTTTATATCGATTCCAAGAGGATGGTTTTAAATGTACTTTCCCCGAATCGGGTTGATTCGGGTCAAGGCTTAAGAGAAAAATACACACGTATGGATAAGTAGCTAGAGATTAAATCGGTAAACAGCCCTCCATTTGCTAATGGTCTTTTGTCCTCGGTTTTCTGTTTTGCAACAAAGTAACTTGAAGAACGTGTTGACATCTAAATATATAAATGGCACCCATAAAATTGATTTAAATGAAAAATGTGTGTTAGAGTAACCGGGAGGGTAAGAGTCAACAGATAATATAGAAAATGTAAGGGAAAGACTCAGACCTCGTGTCAAAAATCCGACTCTAGCATTTTTCTGTATCAGACGCTCAACGTGGGCTCTTTCTATTGAGACAGTAGCTTGTTTCCTCCCCGCGGGCATGTCTCTGGGCCGTCTCAGAAAGGATTGACTACCGGCCTCAAGCGAATAGTAGGAAGTTAACAGAAGGTATTTTCCTTTGGCCGTGATCACCTGAAGCTCCCTCTGACCTCATGTGGCACCTTCCCCGTCAGGTTTATGGAAATTCTCAATGAACTCGGACCGGAACGTGTCACGGTTGCAGGAACTGTGTGGGAGATGAGGCGATGGTGTCCCCAAGGTACACCCTTGACCTTGGCTCCGGGCTCAGTCTTCGCCAAGGGCTACTAGTCAGCCTGGAATCCAAAAGTAAATATGCGATAAACACAGCTTCCAGAAGGACGTCCTAGTGAGGGGAATGAAGACAGCCAGAAACCGCGGGCTTGAAAATAAACTAACAATAGAAAGGGTAGTAATCTGATTAAATAATAATTGTGATTAATCCGATGAAGGCGTTTAAGCTCTATAAAATAAAGTCCGAGTTCCGAAACAGTGTCTGGACTTTATTAACATATGAAATCTCTCTGCCCAGCTGGCGTAGCTCAGTGGTTGAGCGTTGACCCATGAACCAGGAGGTCAGGGTTCGATTCCCGGTCGGGCTCCTCAATCCCCATTAGGGGGCATGGAGGAGGCGGCCGATCAATGACTCTCTCTCGTCATTGATGTTTCTCTCCCCCTCGCCCTTCCTCTCTCTGAGATCAATAAAAACGTTTTAAAAGAACACACCTATGAAGCCTTTCGTCACATCTACACTAGGAAATATTAACTTTTAATTGATTAAAAAGCTGGCTGCATATGAGAATGCCTTGTTCTTTGATTAATGGAACTAAGGTACATTCGATCGCACCACCAGAGAGAGCAAATGACAGGGGACACCCTTTCGACGAAAATCCGTGTCTCCTAATGAGGCTTGTTAGGGATGCTAATCTATGTAAATGTTATTAATTGAGAACATCTATCTTTTATCTCCAACATTTGGTAATCAGGCAATTAAAAAACAATGACATTCCCGGTGGTTGTTCCTACTGGGGTTTTTTGTGAGGTTTGTGTTTTTTTTTCTTAAGTGATCAAAGAATTCAGAAGAAGAGAAAAGAAAGTCCCTTATCAAGAGGTGGGCCTTGCCTTGGGCGACTGGGCCTCATTAGAGACGGCACAAGCTCGGATGATCACCAATTAACCTGATTTGCGGGAACTCTGATAAAGACCTACCAGAACAGGAGTTTTCAGACTACGGTAAATGACACAGTTTGTTGACCAAAATAAAAGCAGAGCATTCAAAAGAATAAAGGACGGTCCAGGAGTCGTTGGAATTGGAAGACAGTCTACCCAGGGGCCGGTGGTTAGGGGATTGAGGAGGTTTTGTCCCTCCGGTGGCCTCAGATCCACACCAAGGGACTCACTCCCACCTTTGTTCAGGTGGAGCCAGAACAGGCGGCTGCCTCTCTCTCCACCGTAGTCTAGTACAGACTGGATGGGTTATAGGAAGGCCCCAGGCGCTGCGGAACGTTCCAGAACAATGGGGCACAAGCCAAGCATCGCCTTGGGGGCCAATCGGTGAAGTTTTCACGATTCCTCTTTGAAATCTAACACGGAATTTAATCACACTGGACAGTTTATGTTGCATATTTTTACACACTGCACATGCAGTGAAGGTAGAGATAATAGGAACAGTTATCTGCCGGGCATTTACTAAGCCGTTTGCAATAAACTCTCTAATGATATTCATAATAGCCCCAGGATATGCATATCATTCCAGAGATAGAGATGGAGATGGATGGATGGATGGATGGATGGATGGATGGATGGATGGATGGATGGACGGATGGACGGTTGGACAGGTGGACGGGTGGACGGGTGGATGGGTGGATAGATTGGTGGGTGGATATCCTGTATTTGGCACCTCACTCAAAAAGTTCAGAATTCATCAGATAGACTTAAAAGCACTTATTTTAAGCGGCTCTATTTGGTTCTGTTGTAGCCGGTGGGAACGGCACCGGGTGTTAGGCCGGTGGGGTCAGACCAAACCTGGGTTCAGCAACCTGGGTACTTGGGTTCTGGTTAGGAAAGAATTCACAGCCAAGACCCAAACTGTAAGAGAACATTTATTTATAAAATCACAGAGGTGGAAGGAGCAATTCCTTGAAGAAATGGGCTTAGGAAACAAGTTATAGAGGCAAAGGAAGGGCCTTGGAGCTCGGGAGAGAGGAAGCCAAGGGGAAGGGGCCTGGGGTGGGGAGCGGAAGGGAGCGCGCCCTGGGTCCTCCATCCTGAGGGTTTTAAGGAGGGAGACTTTAGGGGAGGGCCCAGGGGAAGACCTCAATGAATATTCAGCAGCTTTCCAGGTACGTCCTTTTAGGATTGAGGTCACCACTGAGTGATTGGTTGGCCCAGGAAAGGGGCCATCATTCAATGCGGCAGGTCCTGAGGGCAGCTGTGGCTGGTTGTGCCGCTTACCTGGGCCTGGAGCTGAAATACGACTGAGGCCTGGATGTTATCGCTAAGGAGGAGAGGTCGGGGGTCCAAACCACACAACCGGCAATCTGCTCGGGTAGGAAAGGCCACTCTGGGCCGAGGTCCCACCCTCCAATTGCCCGTTGCTAGGCACCCAGGGCTTTCCTCCCGGGTGACCTTCTGTACCTGGCCCATCGCCTCCCTCAGCTCTTCCCTTTTCTTCTTTCTCCAAGGCCTTGAAGGTCCTTGACAAACTCTTAGTGACAGTGAGGCCCCACGAGTGAACTGTGGGTGGTCAACACACAGTGTCAGTTCCCAACAGGAGTGTCCTCCAGAAATTCAGGGTGAGGCCGTCGCCATCGGGTGGCCGATTCCAGTGTAGGCTACAGGACTCTCTAAGGGCTATAACTTTTTAGTGAAATCACTGATATTAAAGTAAATGCCTGTGGATGTGGTCGTTCTGGTATTTCTGGCTCGTTTTTCTTCCCCCGATGTCTTAGTGGTGCCGCGTGGCCTGACACAGGCCGGAAAGCAAGCCAACGGCAGAAACACTGCCCCCTGCGGGCAAAACCCGGTACATCTGCTTTATCATGATGTGTTTCCCGACCAGCGGAAAAAGCAGCCTCTTATGAGGACAATCGGAATCTCTACTGTCATCCTGCTTAGCATTAATTCTTATTGTGTTATAGTTGGCGGTGGTGGAAGGCTGGGGGATCCCGAGACCACCCCCTGGCAATTACGATGAGGAAGCAAAGGCGGGCAGGTTAAGCGGCTTCTCCAGCACCCCCTCGAGAGTTTTCTTGTTTATTTGTGTTCTGCATATATTTGTGGACAGCCTGTCGTATTCTTAACACAAGATTTAATACAGTTTGTTTATTGTGTCTCCACCAACTTCCAAGAGGTCTTACCCAATAAGCTAGAAGCCAAAATCAATGAAGCCAGAGCTTCCAGGGGTGGGTCTCGGGCCTTGATATTTCTTAAAAAATGCTGACATGCAGCCAGGGCTGACGACCACTTTTCCAAAGGCAGCAAAGGGAACAGACGCTCCCGTGTCCCTGAGGTGCTGGGTCCTGGTGACAGATGAGAGACAGTTTCCTGGTAGCTGACGTCCAACAGGACAGGCACTGGGCAATCGGTTCCCCTTTTCTACTCAAAGAAAGGAAAAGCGCCAGTTTTCAGCAACAAAACTTCTTCTAGAAACTAAACTCAAATCAGGAAGTAGCCCGGCTGGCGTGGCTCAGTGGTTGACCATCGACCTATGAACCAGGAGGTCACCGGTTCGATTCCCGGTCAGGGCACAGGCCCAGGTCGCCAGTAGGGGGCGTGCAGGAGGCAGCTGATCGATGTTTCTCTCATCAATGTTTCTCTCTCTCACTCCCTGTCTCAGAAATCAATTTAAAAAACCCACATTTTAAAAAAATCAGAAAGTAGTTCCTGGTCTTTTTATAAGGTTTTTTTGGGGAAAAAAAGTTGCTGGTGTTGAGTACAGTTTTAGAAAAATGAAAGACACACTCCATCCCCGGGTTCCCTGCACAGGGGAGCCATCGCTCAGGGAAGCCGGGCAGAATGCCCCAGCTAGTTTAAAAAAAATAAATCCAACATTCTACACGAATACGAGATGTTTGAACAAACCTTTAGCAGATGCTGAATTGCCAGCATCTCCTGAAATAATTCTCTAGCAAGAACCCAGAGTGAAGATATTTTACGACCCTATTTAAGCTGGGAACCGTCTGCTTTCGACACCAGGCACGGAGACAGAGGGTGATTAATCTGTTGCTTGTGTTTTAAGAGTGAGGTTTGTTTTCCAGCTCACCAGGAGGCCAGCGCTGTTCAAGGAAAAACCAAAGGCTCTTTTTTGCAGGGAGATCCAATATTTCCATGTGGATTGAGGTACCTGGTGGAGACCCACAGTGGTAGGTTCTAGGCCATAGAGAAACAGCTGGTTCGCAGTCGGGCCAGAACGACGCCTCCGCTCGGCTCTTTCCCAAGGGGCAGCCCCCGCACCCCCTCCCTGCCTCCCACCCCCGTTTTCATATCGGCTGTTAGGACGGGTAAGGCATCAGGACCGGGAAGGCGAGAGGCGAGAAAAGCTCAGAGACCGCAAGGCTGGATAACTGTGCGGAGACAAACCTGAGCAATGGGAGCTGGAAGTTGTGTGTGTTTGCCTAACTCCAAATTCTCCGATGAGAATTTTATTTTTAAAGATCAGCGATCCAGATGCTTTACCCACGTGATAACCAAACATCTGCCCACCCCCACCCCCTCGGGGCGTCTGGCAGATTGTCCCAACTCTTCATTTTCCATCCAAATATTTGGTGCGACTTGGGTACCGACCCACCCAGGCGTCCCTTACGAGGGGCACGGCCGAGCTGCCTAGAAGGGGGGGGGATGTATGGCTTCCTTTGTTCGGATCCAATTAATCTTATTAATAAGGTAGGAAAGTTTAAATCCAAATAGGGGTCTATCTGGTTAAATCTAGATCAACGGGAAATATGCCCCAGAAAAACCCTAAACGAAGAAGGGCAGTAATTATACCCACATGAAAGAGAGGCCGGGAATTAGCATCGCGGCGGCCCGGCGAGCAGGCCTCGTGGAGCGGCGCGGCCGCTGGAGCTGTATTAAGACGTCTTAATTATATGACTCATGTGGGCTTCAAAAGAAAACTCCGAAGCCACAGTGGCTCGGGGGGCATGAGTATTATCGGAAAGATAAAGAGTTTCCCCCAGAAGCAAGCCACTCTGAGAGGAAGCCCGGGCGGGAGGCTCGCGTGGCAGAACTAATCAATAAGGCCTTGGTTTCATCTGTATTAGGTTTAATAAAATTTGATGACACCCGTGATTGAAGATCACACACACAATTATGGCGACATCAAAAGTATTCAGCGGCAAGCATCAGGGCCCCAGCGTGTGAACGCCACCCCGCAGGAGGACACCGGCCCTCAGAGGGGACAGGGACAGGCTGAGCGCCTTCTCTTTGCGTCTGTGCGAAAAACAGAGTGAGCTTCCTTGCCAGCTGAAACCAAGCCTACTTTCCTCTCATTCTTGCAGCTTTCTGGTCTCAGGATTTAAAAAATATATATATATTGATTTCAGAGAGGAAGGGAGAGGGAGAGAGAGAAACATCAATGATGAGAGTCATGGATCGGCTGCCTCCTGCTCGCCCCCTGCTGGGGATCGAGGAGCCCACAACCTGGGCCTGTGCCCTGACCGGGAATCGAACCCTGACCTCCTGGATCCTAGGCTGATGCTCAACTGCTGAGCCACGCCTGCCAGGTGACTCCTGTATTCTGGATGCACCAGACACATGCCATGCTCAGGAAGGACCCGCCTGCTGAGAAAGTGGCCGGGTCTCCACAAAGGGAACTAGGCTGGGGGTCGCTAAAGGCCTCACGCCGCTGAAGGCCCGGCACTGCCCGGCTTTGCACGTCTGTCCTCAGGTCAATGCTCAACCACTGAGCCATGCCAGCCAGGATGATCTCAGGATTTTGGAGAGAAAAAAAAAAATATATATATATATATATATATAAAAGAGCATGCCACCCAAGTAAACCGAGTCTCCACCAATGGGTCCACCGTCATCTCCCTCCGTGAAGCCCAAATTGAGGTATAAAAAATAGACACAGCAAAGGAGAAGAGAGGGAAGCCCGGGAAATCCCAGCTAGTCCCTTGCAGGAATGAATTCAAGGAGGGGATCCTTGTCAAATTTCAAACGCAGCTTTGCCGAACAAAAGGCAATGCGGCCTGCAATTACCTGGGCTTTAGGAGCTCAGCGCAAAGCGCCGTAATCCCCGGGCCTTTGTACCGCCGTCGTATTTTGTTTTATCTTCAACAGGTGTACAAATTGCTTGGACAGGAGCTGGGAGACACCAGTCAGGCCCCGGGGGCCGGATTCAGACGGGGTCGTTTCGTTGGCTTCGTTGCACATGGTCACCTGGTTGGTTTCCCGTGAAGGAGGACCCCCCGGGTCACCGCTACTTGTTGTCCTCGGGCGGGCGGCAGGCGATGTCACGACTTTCCTCGCCAGAGGGATTCGGAAGGGGACCGTCCTGGGAGCTTCTACCAGACAGGTGAAGCCGCTGTGGCTCGTTTTAATTTCGCTCAAATGATTTGGTGGAGGAAGTGAATGGATTTCAGTAGCGTCTTTCCCAGCTCGTGTTCGATGCCACTTTTTAAATGTTTTTATTGGTTTCAGAGAGAGGAAGGGAGAGGGGGAGAGAGAGAGAAACATCAATGATGAGAGTCATTGATCGGCTGCCTCCTGCTCGCCCCCTGCTGGGGATTGAGGAGCCTGCACCCGGGCCTGTGCCCTGACCTCTTGGATCCCAGGTTGATGCTCAACCACTGAGCCACGCCAGCCGGGCTCTATGCCATTTTTTATATTGAACTTATTGGGGTGACACTGGTTCTCAAAACCATTCAGGTTTCAAGTGTACAAGTCGATAAAACATCACCTGCGCACCGCATCTTGCAGAGTCTCTCTCTGTCCCCCGGTTCCTGCCCCTTCGCCCACCTCAACCTAAAAGGTCTCTTCTAAGGCAGAGGCCTCGCTAACTAACATGACTGATGTGGCACATTATGGAAGTTGGGTTTTTCTTTTTTAACTTTGCTTAAAAAATAATAATAATAGTAAGGCCCTGGCCGGTGTGGCTCAGTTGGCCGAGCCTTGTCCTGTGCACCCAGAGGTCGCCGGTTCGATTCCCAGGCAGGGCACATGCCCGGGTTGTGGGCTCCACCCCCAGTAGGGGGCGTGCTGGAGGCGGCCGATCAATGTCTCTCTCTCGTCACTGATGTTTCTCTCTCTGTTTCTCTCCCTCGCTCGCTCTCCCTTCTTCTCTGTGAAATTCATAAAAACGGATTTTTTAAAAAAATTACACTAATAATTTAAGAAAATACGGTAAAAAAGCTTGGGGCCTGCATCTTCTGAGAAGCAGCAGCTCCCACGAGATCCGCCCTGCGAGAGTCTTGAGCGGTTAAATGTGGCAAATCTGGGCACTTTAGTGGAAATAGGTGAGGCACCAAAAAGGCTCCTCCCAGGTTGAGTGTTGAGTGGGCGAGAGGATTTAGTCGCTCCCTCCCCACGTTGCGTTTCCTTGCTCCACGTGCGGAGGCTTCGTGGTGGAGTCGCCGGAGTCCCCGGCCCCCGGGGAGCGACATGAGCCCCGACGGGGAGGGTGAGCGTCAGGGCCCCGAGAATTACACCAAGTGCGCGTCGAGGTGAGCGGGGTGAAGGGTCCATTGAAAAATCAGAGGGATTAGGAACTCATCCCATTATCTGTGGGTTATCAGGAGACAGAGGTAATGAAAGTGAGACCCGCATCCTTGATCAATAGGAGTTTGACTGTATTTGGAGTTCATTTTCCCCCCACCGAGAGAGGCGGCGGGCAAGGCTATTGATCGCGTGTTAATCCATAACCAGGCCGGGCCTCGGCCTGGAGGGGCGAGCGGGGAAAATACAGTAATAAGCAGGAACTCTTGGTCTTTTATTGTGGCGAGCGAGATAAAGGGGGCGCGGGGGCCAAGGGGGCCTCCTCCAGGGTTAACCCCTGCGCTGCCTTCAGCGTGGGGCGCGTGGGAAGGGGAGCCGAGCCCACCCGGCTCCCACTTCTGTCCCCCCCGAGTTTGCCTGCTTCCCAGCGAACGTGTGTCCAGGACCCTTTTCCAAAATCGGAGGCAGATAGTCTCCGGGCCATCCCCGGGAGTCAGCTGAGATGCCGAGTTCCTTGTGTCCGTTTAGATTTTGTTTTAATTTTTTCTCTCTGCCTGCCGTGATGGTTCAGGGTCGCCGAGTCTCAGGCTGTTTAGCTCCACGCGTTGCCAGCCGTCGGTCCGACTCCGCGGTCTGTCCCGAGCGAGCGCCCCTGGGTGCTGCTGATGCAGGCGAGGAAAATGGAGAGGCATTTGGGCTCTCTTGGGACAAGGCCACAGCCTCGTAGAAACCTGTTGGGTCCCTTACCGCGGGCTTGGTCCCCGATCTAGAACCTTCTAGAAAAGACGGCTGTCTGTCCTTTCTTTAAAAACCTCCAGCAAGGCCTCTTTGATCCGACCTAACCCCCTGCGACAACTTAGGTATTTCCTGGCCCTGCCTTATCTACAAAAAGTCAACTGTCCGCCACCCAATATGTAACTACACTGGCTTTTGCTGGCATTCAGGCCAGCGCCGCGGCTAGGCCACCTGACGCGCGTGCAGATTAGGAAACGGGGACCCCGCTCAGCAAACACAGTGACATGGGATGCGTGGGAACCAGCGCCGCGGGTGGACAGAAAGCACGCTTCTGGCTTTAACATGTGATCCTGTGTGTGTGTGTGCATTTGTGACCCCCCCCCCAACTTTAGAGAACATCCTAGAAATGGGACTGAGTCAAAGTTTCAGAATTAACGGAGAAACCTGATTGTCATTGGAACAGAGGTAACTGTGTTACACAATAGAATGGCTTCGTTTTTAAAATTAACTCCCTATAATTAACTAATACACCAATTAAGCAACATGTAATTAAGTTATAGTCCCTGCCACCGAGTCGTTTAACCATAGAAGCAAAGAGTATTTTTATAAACAAGTGAGATAAATAGGAAATGTATTCATTAAATGTGTGGTTGGAACTAATAAACGTTAATAATGTTTATTAATAATCGGAAAACAGGTCTTAGGACCCAGCGCATAATTACTGTGCCTCAGCTCACCTGCTGGCTCTGCAGCCCGGGGATAATGGTGGCTCCTGCGTCGTCTGTTGTTTTCAGAGTTAAATGAGATAATGCAGGGATGCTGCTCCGCGTAACCGTTGACACCTGCAAAAGCCTAGACACGTGTATGGCCTCGCCGCTCCGGGAAATGGGCAGGTGTGTGCATTTGATAGAAAATCAGAATTCCCTGAGACCCTAGTTTACCTCCTCGGTTAGTAAGGAAACTATACTATTTCCTTTAGAAGCAGAAGTACTATTATTTGGGGGGAAAGTCCTAAAGGGTCCTGTCTTCCAGTAAGTCACCCCTTTTCTGTTCAGAGGAACTGGGGTATTGTTGTTCCAAGTTTCCCTTGGACGGCTTCAGCAAATTTCTCGATGGGTCCTTTGAGAGAAGAAAACAACCACAAAAAAACCCGCTCTGGCTAATGTCAAGAGGAGAAAGGCTGTGGGAGGGAGATTAGCAGCCCTGGATGTTTTCAGGAGCCTGTGGAGCCAGGTCTGGGAGCGAGAGGAACAGAGGCCGCCCTGGAGGGTGGCATCGGGCCCGCGAGGACCACCCTCGTGCGGGAGTCACCTGGCCAGAAGCAGCTGCTGCGGGCCGGGCCTGGGATGCTGTACCGAGACGGAGAAGGATCTGGCCTGTCCCTTTGGACGGTCCTGGCAGGGCCCCAGGCGCAGGGTGGGGGCCTTGAGAGGCCAGAGTGAATTCTGGACAAGCTCAGAGCCGTGGGTGGTCGCGGCCAGAGGCAGGAGGAAGCTGCAGGAGGGTTGCATTGAAGTTCCCACTCGGGAACTGCAGCAATCACAATGCAATTCATAGAATTAGGGTTCTTAGGATTAAATGGGGCCATGTCTGTGAAAACCCTTCCGAAAACACGGCCCATCATGAGTGCGAGGTGATAGGAGCCTCAGGAGATATTTAGGAAACTCCGTATTTCCATACAAGACTTTCTCACCCCCCCCCCACTGCTCCCCCAGGGACCTGCCCCCTCCCTCTGAATGGCACAAATGTCCACACTGTTTTCAAAATCGAAGTGAGATTTTTCTTAATATCGGGCCTGCAGATTTTCCCTAAAACCTACTATATTTTGCGTATGTCGCAAGTAAATGCTGTGAAGAGATTTGAGCTGTGTGTCCTGTGTGTGTCTGTGTATAATCTTATTAGCAACCTATATTAATTTTAGTACGAAGTTAACTAGCTGTACATTTAACGACGCTTGAGTCAAGTTTTCCAGGTTAACAGGGAGACAGGATTGGCACCTCGGCAAAAGGAGAATTTTAGGAAATTTTAAGAATTGTTTAAAGTGATGTTAAAAAACTTTTGTTTGGCAAGACTACCCACCGTCAGAGCATGCGGGACGCACGCACGCACGGAGGCCCCGTTCTGTAAAGCTTTTCAGTGTCGCCGCGAGGAGGAAAGCCACAACGGGACCCGCCGTCCAACGAGGCCTGTCGCAGACCGGAGCTCAGGGGTGTCCTGACGTCCTGATGTCGGGGGGGGGGGTGGGCGGCTTGTCTGCCTCCGTTAAATTCCCCGGGCTGAGCTGTTCAACGTCGAGACTGTCAGATTCCCCCAGAAACGCTTTCTACGCTCAGCTTCCTCTGTCTGCAAAAAATGAAGCCATCCCTGAAATCTTTCCAAGGAAACCCCAGCGGAGAGCCTCATGGACAGGGAGGTGATTGCAGAGGAGGGCAAGCTGGTGGCAGCTCTTGGTACACGCAGCGAGGCAGAGATCACACCGAGGGCAGCAGGCCTGGGGTTCGGGGGGCAAACCCGCAGCAATAACGCACGTGCTTCACGGAGAGAAAAGACAGGAAGGGAGTTTGGGGGAGTCTGAAGGGATGTTAAAAAGAAAAACCAAAACCAACCCAAACACAGCATGCTATACGTTTTACTAAATATTAAAGACTCCGTATTAGTACCAAAGTTTTTTAAAAATTGCAGGCAAGAACAAGTCCTTTCCATTTTCTTAATGTGTTTTTGATCTGTAGGACTTATATTGAGGTGAAGTAGTTCATCTTTTCTTATATTTAATTCTGATCTTTTAAACAATGCCCAAATGAAGCTGGGAAACATGGATGCCCCAAAAGCCCGAAGCAAAGACCCAGGTCGGTCCCCTGATGAACGCCAGGTGACCCCCCCCCCCCCGAGCTTTCCGTGAGGCGCTGAGGTGACTCGGGGGACCCTGTTGGCAGAAGGTCTGATCCCTTGGACGAGCCCTCCAGCCGGGCCGCCCCCCTGCCCCGGGCCAGCTGCCCGGCCTTGCAGAGGAGCAGCTGCAGGTGACAGTGTCCGTGCCCTGACCCGCAGGGTGGGCCCATCGCCGAGGGCGCCGGGCGACAGAGCCCTGGGGATTAGGCCTGTCCTGTCTCCTGGGCCCGTCTCCGATGCCATCAAACAACAAGCACTTGGGAAGGCCCTCCGAGGTCCGAGGTCCGGGGAAACGTGCAAATAAGCTCCTCGGGGATTTTTTTCTTCCAGCCGTGAGACGACCCCCCTGCCCTTGAACCAGAACCTCCTTGTGGTGCGTTTACCTGGGTTCTTCCCCACAGCCCTTTGTGTCCCTCCTGCCCCCGAAACCGTCTGTCCAAGTCATCCCGGCTGTAAACCTTGTGATGTTTCCACCCACCCAACGCATCGCACTTTCAAACAGGGGACAGGAAAGACCCAAAAGCACGGCCTGCGGGCTGAGGCCGACCAGGAGCGGGATGGACGGGACATTCCACTTAAAACGATTAACCTGAAGCATTTTCATCAGCTCGGTGGCGTTGCTGTCACTAAAAGCCTGCCTGTCCGTGGCGCTGCATCGTTCGGGACAATAGTTTAGTTGGAGATGTGACTTGTTGCTATTCAGGGAACGGAGTCGCACACGCCGCGCATTGTAGACGTTTCCAATTCCGCGGGACGGCCCTTTGAAACGAAGATGAAATGCGAACCCCAAGTTACGTTTTTTTTTTTGTTTTTAAATAGATTACACAAATTGGTTCCTTTTTAATTGAGAGTTACTTGGTCTGATCACGCAGCCCCAATAACAATAACAAAGCCAGCTCGCAGGTATTTCATGTTTTGCCACGCTGGTGTTATTAAATTAACTCACCTTCTAATAAAAATAATTCCTAATGTTGAGAAAATACAGAGGAGTCGAGAGCTTTATTAAGATCATCAGTATTAAGACGAAATCCTTTTTTCTCATTAAAGCAGATACAGTCAATTTAATTAATTCGCATTAATCCCTAGTTGACATTAAATTCATCTAAAAAATCGACACGCATAGATTATTAACACTAAAGCATAAAAAACATTTCATATAGAGAAGACACAGTTCTAGGGATTCAAGTGCTTATATTTTAAATTGTTCTATAGATGAACTGACCTACTGGAGACTTCTCTTCACTTTCTCAAATTCTTTTTTTTTAAAGTTTTTCATTGATTTTTAGAGAGAGAGGAAGGGGGGGAGGGAGAGAAGATCAGTGATGAGAGTCATGGATCGGCTGCCTCCTGCTCGCCCCCTGCTGGGGACCGAGGAGCCCGCACCCCCGGTTGATCAGGACTCGAACCGGTGACCTCCTGGTTCACGGGCCGAAGCTCAACCGCTGAGCCACACCGGCCGGGCAGAGCACTTACGTCTCCCACCGAGTGACGGCAACAAGAAATAGACTTTGGATTATATCCAGCGCTCCAGCCTGACGCTAAGCGCCAGGGCTAATTAATTTAATAGACTAAAAGATGCCAGTTTTCTCTATTTGCCTTTTTCCTGTCCTGACAAACGGCGCTGTGGTTGAGTGGACACCTCTGTGTCCCTCGGAGTTTCAGGGCCTCCTTTCATGTGCATGAAAAATGGCCCCGCGTGTCAGGGTTTATCAGGCGGAGCCTGGCTGCTTTGGGCTGCACCCCTCGGCCTTATCTGGCAAACACATTACCCTCTCCATCAAAATGCGGCCGAGCAAACAGCGCCCTGGGCCGCACACAGGGCCCGAGCTGCCTTTCAGCGGCCTCCGGACTCTTTAAACTCAGCTCGAAAGCTGATTAGGCCCCAGATCTCGGGCATTATCTCATTTTCGATAGCGGCGCCGTGAAATGGTGATCGAGAAAAAAGCCGCCGTCTAGTGGGACGGCCGGTGAAAGTGTCTGCTTACCTAAGGGCTGTGCTTGAAAGGACCGGGGGGGGGAGGGGGGAGGAAAGAACTGTGTCAACTCGTTTAACTCTTGGCGGATCTCAAAGGGAGCAATGTTTCTAAAAAAAAAAAAAAAATCTATGTGGGAAGCGATGATGTTGTGCCTTAAACCTCGGCTTTCATGTCGAGGAAGCCACAGGCCACGTGGTGTGCTGTCCCCTCTCTTCTGGGGATATTCTGATATCTTTGTTTAGGACTTTGGGGCAACTTGGAAGCTATTATTAGTACAATTATGAGAAAGCCAGAGGTTCATCCTGGGCCTGTCGAGCGATCGTGAAAAGACATATAGAAAGTTGTGTCTCTTTCACTAGTTGTGTATCTTTGACCTAAACGAATGAATGGATGAAGCGAAAGGTGACACCCACGCAGAAGCTGCTTGTGAACACCTGAGACTTGCTTTTCTTGCAGATGCCACTTAGCAGGAAACTCCTTAGCAGGTGACATCAAATGAAAACCACTGGTCCTCAGGTTCTGTGGCCTCATTGTCACCAATGCAAGTCATAAGCTCTGCCTGTTAGGTGACCTTCTGGGGGGGTGCCAGCAGCTGTCCCTCAAGCTCTCGCTTTAGCTCCCATCTCAAGTTGCTCTCTGAAGTGGTCACGGATGAGCTCCAGGCGGAAAGCAAGCCACCCCCACGGTCAGGGTCATGCTGACACTATGACCAGTTGAAATGGGCGAGGCCTCCACTGGGAAAGTCACCCCGGGAAGCGTCGTTCTTCAGCTCCATTCATTTTCATGTCCAGACCCGCCTTTTTAATCCATATCGTGGGCCATGCTATCGAGGAACATCTGTTTCTTTAATAAAATAAATTTACACCCGAACAGCCCGATAGGGAACGGGGCCCAGATGAAAAGCGTGTCCTAAAACCCAGAGGGCGTGGAAATATGACAGGAAGGACTTAGGTGCATAGTGCAGATTGGAGCACAGGGCTTGGTAGGACCACTTCCGACTTAGAGTTAAAGTTTGGGGGTCTGGTCACAGCTTTCTGGGTTCCCGTAGCTGAGAAGTCATCCACGATAACATTAATAAGACCTTCATTTCCCCTTGCAGGTGGGCCTTCTAGTCCCTGCCCACCGCTGAGTCAGAGATAAATATCAGCCTGCCTTCCCCCTGCCCCCTCTCTGGATATTGTGTCTGATAACTGCTGTTTTCTCAGCAGAAAAAGTATCTCCCCCCAGCTCAGCGGTTGAGCACCGACCTAGGATCCAGGAGATCAGGGTTCGATTCCGGGTCAGGGCACATCCCGGGTTGCGGGCTCCCCGATCCCCAGCAGGGGGCGCTCAGGAGGCAGCCGATTGATGACTCTCCTCATAGATGTTTCTCTCTCTCTCTCCCTCTCTCTGAAATCAATAAAGACATATTTTTAAAAAAATAAAGTAGGCATCCTTAAAAAAAAAAAAATGCTGTGCCACGGAGCAGGTTTCCATCTTATAAAAACCCCTAGGGAGGTGTTACTGCCCTTCAGCAGCTAAAGCGGATTTCAAACCACAGGTTTCACAACCTCCAGGATGTGCCCAGATCGTTGGGATAATTTACCTGAAAAGAGCAAACAGTTTGAAGCCTGTCCCCCCCCCTCAGTCTGTCACTTGTAAAACACATAATCTTCCCTCCCGCACGGGGCGGGGGGGGGGTAGTAAAACCCCAGTGGGCCGCCCGAGGCCTCTGTGAGCCGATGGGTGCTCAGGGCCCCCCCGGGGGATGCGCACAAAGCAGCGTCCTGTCTGGCTCCCTGCTGCGTCCATGCACCTAACCTGTTTTTGAAAAAAAAGGGGGGGGAGCCCACACCTGTTGACATTTTTGCTTCCGTCACCCCATCCTGGTGTGACCCCAGGCCCTGCCCCCCAGCTCAGGGAATGTTGGTCGAACCCCAAATTAAAATGGATCAGCCCAGGCTTGGGCGAGGAGGGTCCATGGAGGTTGCCTGCGCCGTGATTATCCAAAAGGAACCACCTCCTGGGGGGGGGGTACTGAGAATATCTGGGGGTGGCAAGTGGAGCCGGGTTTCTTGCTGGTAGTTCATTGAAACGTCTCAGAGGATTTTTTTTCTCTCTCTCTCTCTCTTTTTTCCCCTTGATGTAAAGCCTGCTGTGCGAAATTACGAAGTGAGGGTCCATGGGGTGGGATGGGTCAGTCAGGGCACCCGGGGTGGTGCGTATCGTGCCGGCTTCTGCCAGCGTGAGCGGGCCGCCCGCGCCCTGTCCCCCAGCAGGTTAAATAAATACGAGGCCAGAGAGGAACCCGCGGGATCACACACCACAGGGCTGCTGCGTCAGTCGGCTCTTGAGAAAATACGATCTCCCTTTAGTGCCCGCTGAGAAGGTTATTTAACGCTTACCAGGCCCGTATCCATCTCCTGTCCCCACGTGTGTGTGGCTTTTTTTTTTTTTTTAAGTTGTCTTGGAAAGCGTAACTCTCTTAAGGCGCAGGGGGTAGAAGTGACACAGGAGGGGTGGATGGCAGTTAAGGAGCCCCGAGGACCCCAAATACCAGCGGGCCCGGTGGGGAGCTGGCCAGGGGGGCCGGGGGATGCCAACCTCACCAGGAGCTTCAACCGGGCGCCTTGTGGGAACTGCACCCGCGGGGAGCTCCCTCTGCAAAAGCAAATCCTTGTTGTTTCCATTCCGCTCATAGCAGCCACCCCTGCCTTTGGTCCCCGAGCACCTGGAGCAGGGAACTATTCTGGATTAATGGGGGGTAAGAAGAACTGGGCAGGAAGTCATTTAAAAGGGGGAGCCCCATGGAAGCCTGGGGGGGGGGCCGATAACAGGGACGTAGACCCGTTGTCCTCAGTTTGCCGCCCCGAGGGTGTCCGCGCCTGTGTGCTTTGTGGCTTAAAAAACAAACAAACAAAACACTCCCCCTGGGATTGGCACCCCAGGCGCCCCCTTTGCAAATGGGGCAGAAGTGACCAGGGTTAGTGGCAGGAGCCTCGGCCCAGGCTGGGTGGCCACTTAAGCCGATTTGGGCCTTAACAACGCCCTGCGCGCTCGGCGTCTCCAACCGGGTTTAATCCCGGGGCCCTCGGCCCTGTCCCGCGTGGGCCCGCGCCCCTGCGCCCCGCAGGTGGGGAGGGTCCGAGCGCGGCCGAGGGTGGGAAAGCCCCCGAGGAAACGCTGACAGGCTCTCTCTTAACAAGTGAAGATTAATGTCCCATCTAAAACTAAGCTCTCCTAAGTGCCCTGGGTACAACATAAATACGGGGAGAGGCGTCGCCTGCCACTCAAAATACCGATCTTTCCCAGGCACTTGAAATAACTCGCCAGGCAGCTCCGAGGTGTTGACGGGCCCCGTTTGTCAGCGGCCCTGCCTCCCCCGACCCTCCTCCGCTGGGGACTGAGCCAGCCTGGGCGTGGGTGGCCGTGGCCAGCAGCTCTTGCCGTGGTCCCCACGCGCCCTCCACTCCGAAGATCCACACCAGGGCAGAGGCGACCCAGAGACCCGGGGTCCCAGCGACCTTAGATCACTGCAAACTGCCACCCCCCCCCCCCCAGCTGGTCGCGCGTCCCACTCCCTAGCGGGTGCGCCCGGGGGGCCTGTGCCATGTTGACGCACGTGGGTGCAAATCTTGAGGCGGACAGCGCTGGGACGGGGGCGACCGGGCTGGGACTGCCCTCCCCCCGTCCCCTCCCAGGTGCCCTACCCGGCCCCCTGGTCCCATTGCGAGGCTGCTGCTGGTTCTCCGGGCAGGACGCACCGGGGGGTGGAGGTGAAGGTGCGACGTGGGAATCCGGCTGCCCTAAGAGCGCAGCAGTTTGAATCCCTCCTGCCCCGGGGAGGACCCCTCCTGGGGTGCCTGCGACGGGGGCTGCAGGGACCTGCGGTGGCCCTGAAGTCCTTGTGCCCTTTTTGGAGACGTGGAGCTTTCAGGAGCTCTTTACCTGAGACTGACGCCCGCCGGTGCTCTCCCAGGGCCTGCTGGCCGACGGAGCGGCAGGGCCAGGCGGGGGGGAGGGGGGGTCTGTTGGTGAGACACGGGGACATCTGTCACGGGTGACCCGGCGCCTGGGCTTCTGAGCCCACGTGGGCTCGGGGCAGTGGGCGCCCATGTACTAAAGCGGGAGCGACGGGCACAGGCCCGGGGCGCGCTCGCTCGGCCGGCCCGTCGGGGCGGCGGGGGCCGTGGCTGCATTTCATATCCCATTAATATTTACAGCAGCGATTGAATTCCCCGCGACCGAGTTCACCGTACACACCGCGGCTAATACGAAATGTTCATCGTCGTGCGCGCGTCAGGAGAAGTCCCCCTGTTAAGAGGGACGTGGGAAAAGTCGCCCTGGACGTCACGGCCGCCGAGGGCTGGAGGCGCACGCCCCCCGGAGTCCTCCAGCCTGTTCGTTTGCAGCTGTTACCATAAGGATGTGGCCCCGGGCGCCGGCTGTCAGCGTTGAACCGGGAAGCGGGTGAAACTCGCTGGAGTTTGCAAAGCTGGGTGCTCGGAGCTGCGCCCGCACTAACGCAGGGCCTGCTTTACCCCAGCTGGTGCCCGGGGGGGGGCCATAGCAGCCCTAGGTGGAGCCCCCTAGGGCTTGGGGGCCCCTCTCCCCCCAGCTCCCCCCATCCCCAGCCTCAAACCCCAGAAGTCCCCAAGGCTGCCGTCCTTGGAGTGGCCTGGGCGCAGACTCCCCCAAGAACCCTGGGAATCGGCTCCTTCTGCGGGGTTGGCACCGGGAGGTCGGCGGACGGTTTTCCTGGGGAGCTGGTTCCTTTTTCATGTCCCAGAGGGGCACCTGGGAACTTGGAGTGAAAGGGGGGCTGGGGGGAGAGGGGGGACACTCGGGCCTGGACACACAACCCCCCTCAAGCCGTGTGGCCTGGAGTGTCCCAGAGGGAGGCCAGGGAGGAGTGGGGCAGGGTGGCCAGGAAGAGGGGAGAGGGGGTCCGGCCTGGGACAGCGACTGGGGGCGCACCTGGCCACACACAGGGGCCCCAATGGGTGTCCTACTCCCAGCGCGTTCAAAGACTCACCACCCACCTCCTAGCCCTGCCCAAGACCTGTCCCCAGGCCTGCCACCAAGGTGCCCACGCCCTCCCCCCTTATATGAGAACAGCCAGCCTCCTGGGGGCCCCAGACCCCCGGGGCCCCAGCCCCCCTCGCCTTTGGCACCTAACCCTGGGTTAAGCCGGAGGGAGGGGCAGGCTGACTGTGTTTTGGGGGGGCGGGGGGGGAGCATCTGCTTTCATTTCTCTAGTTTGCCCTTCACCCCCCCCCACCCTGTACACACCACCCCCTCCCACGCTCCCGGGGTGTAAGTTGGCGGCGGGGCTTTGAGCCCCACTGCGGCCTCTTAATAAGCTTCCATTTCTGCCGCGAGGAGGCAATTTCTGAGTCCCGAGGCGGCTTCGCAGGGGGCAGCGATGGGTGACATTGCCCCAGGAAGATCTGCTGTTGATTTTCCCCCCCCCCCCTTGGGTTTAAAAAACTTACAACGATGGTGATCATTTCCCCCATTTTCTCTGTCTGTGTGCGCGTGGGGGGGGGGGGTGCGTGGTTTTTTATTTTTGTTCCTTGCAGCCCCGAGATGTGTCCTGTTTTGTCAGGCCCTCCGCCTGGGCTTTCAGAGGACATTTGAATAAAGGGCTTGATGCCAGGTATTGGTGACACTGGGGGAGGCATCTCCAGCCGCGCCACAAAGAGTTGGTCGCCTCTATTTGCATAAGGTCAGGGGCCGGCTCCTGAAAGAACTTCGCCAGCATCCCTGTCTCTTAGCAACAGGCTCGCGCCCTTGGCCCCCCCCGCATTAAATTGACTGGTCCCTCCCTTTATACCCCTTTCATTGGGAGGCTTACAATAAAATGTCACCCTTCCAACCTGTGCCTGTCACCCAGTAGGTCATCTGTATCTCCCCCGCCCCCCCTCCTACTCTCCAGTCCAATTAGGCGCCGGCGAGCTGATCCAGTTGGTGGACTCCCCCCCCCCCAAAAAAAAAAAAACTGTTTCATTTTATTGCGTTAATTAATATTAATACCACCTCTCCCTTTGTTATTAAGAAAATCCCTCGTAAACAGAATCGCGATAAGGAGCCGATTGCCGGCACCCGCTGAGCGGTGGGCCCTGGGGGAGGGGAGCGGGGAGGGGAGAGCCGTCGGGTCAGCCCCCCCCATTTAGCTGAGGCGGGCCGGGCGCAGCCTCCAAGCTCTCGGAATAGCCAGGCCGCCCTCTTGGCTCCGGGATGGGACACGGTGACAGGCTCCAGATGCTGATAGGAGGTGTTAATGGAGGGTCACGATGGGACAATGGCCTCCGAGTGCCTCCTGGCTCTTCAGTCCGGTGGGGGAGTCAGATTTGGAACCGATTCGATGGTCTGCGCCTTGGCAGTGGGATATTCAAATCTGTGCCCAAAGGAGAAATCATTATTATTATTAATAATAACTCATTTTAAAAGAAGAACCCCCTAAGTGTTCACTAATGCCTCCTCCCTCCTTTTTTTTTTTTTTAACCCAGCCACAGCCCCCCCCATTTCCTTGAACCCGCCGGGTAACTGGCAGCTTAATGAACATAGAGAAACTTTTGTTTGGATGCCTGAGCGATGGGCGCTGATTTTTATAATGTTCCCAGTGGCCCCGCTTCGCCAGCCTCCCTGGACGCTTTCTAAAGTTTCTCGGGAGAGTCCGACCTGCAAAGGGCCTGGGGGCCAGCTTTTCAAAGGGCCTGGAAGCGGGTGCTTTCCTCTTGGGGGAGCGCCTGCCGCTGAGCGCAAGCGGGAGTCGTATCCAAAAGGAAAGGGGTTTCGAGGGTGGTGAAGTTGGGGATCCCTTTCAGTCAGGTCCAAGATCACATTTCAGGAGCTCGGCCTGCGGGGGGGCGGGAGTCAGGGAGCTGCAAGGGGGGTGAAGGTGCTAAAGACGCTTTAAATTCTGTCTCTGCCTTTTTTTTCTTTTTTCTTTTGGACCGAGAAAGGGACCCCCTGCTTGCAGGAGGGGTTGGTTTGTTTGGTGAGACTTAGTCCCATCATCGTGAGTGGCTCCGAAGGGGCCCGGAAAACACCTGCGGGTCCCTGATATTTTCACAAAGCCCTGGCTTTGCTCCCTGCCCCCTCCCCAGCCCGCACACCCCGGGATCCCCGCACTGGGACGCGCCCTAAATTTGCAGGTGCCGGGGTCTGAGCAGAGCTGTGAGGCTGGAAGTCAACTGGCTGCTCCTTCCTAATCCACGTGTCCTGTTCCTTCCCCTCCGTCAGGTTTGCTGAAGAAGATGGTCAGGGCCCCGGGCGGGCGGCCCCTTGGGTTTATTTTTCTGAGCCTCAGAAGAGGGGGGGGTGTGGAAGGAGATGCGCCTCCGTCTTCTTACAAAGGGGCCATGGCACCGGGCCTTTTGCAGAATTCCTGGTCCAGGGACCCAGCTTCCCCCGCTTTCCTGGATGGTTTAAAAAGACAGGGGTATTAAAAAAAAAAATCCTGGGGCATTTCCTGATTTTCATTCCCTTCTCTTTATAAAACCATCCCCTTTTCTGCTCACCAGCACCTTCCTTATTAGTTATTTCCAAGTGGCGATTTTGTTTATTTTTATTATTCTTTATTTTTCGCCACAATGCTCCGCCTGGGCAATTTCTCTTATTTTAACTTATTTTACAGTTGTTGTTTTTGGTCCCCCCCCCCCCCCGTGGCATTGCTGGCGACGGTTTCCTGTCCCTTCCACCTCATTCTCGGTGGTTTCTTTCGGGGAGGGTTGGAGGTGTTCGATTTCCTCTGCTCTCCACAACGCGCCGCGTCCCGAAAGAGGCCAGGGAAGCGCGCACGGGAAGGACAAGGACACCTGAGATGAGATCGATAGCGTTTTAAAGTTGATTCTGGGGGACGGGCTGACATCTGACCGGCTCCTGCAGGGGAGGGGCGGCCGAGGGCGCTGAAGGTGGGGCCTGGCCCGCGCTCGGCGCTCGGGAGAATTTTAATTTTGATTTTTCTGCTGTTGGTGCTGTCCCAGCCGGTGTGTGAGGACGTCAGTTTCCACGGCCCCAGCCGGGGCAGCGATTTCATTTATAAGTTCTGTCTCCCAGTCTGTTCAAGAGCAAAACATTAGACGGGGGGGGGGGGGGGGGGGGGGTCTTCTACCAAGAGGGTTAAAACTTTTTCTGTGCGTCCCTTATTTAGTAAAAAGAACCCTACAGCCCTGCCACCTCCGAGCTGACTAGTCGCCAATGAGCAGTCATTCCGAAAACAACTATTTTGTTATTTATTTTTTTATTCTTTTTAGTTCTGAAGGGTTTTAAAACAAAAATAACACAAACAACCCAATCTCTGGGGAAGTACAGTTTTACCTTCAAGGCAGAGTGATCAAAGGGAAGGAAATAAATAGTGTCTCCCGCCCCATATACTTTGTAACTTCAGCGTTACAAAAAGTATCTATTTTCCATAAAAAGTATCTATTTTCCATAAAAAGTATCTATTTTCCATAAAAAGTATCTATTTTCCATAAAAAGTATCTGTTTTCCATAAAAAGTATCTGTTTTCCGGGGTCCTTTTTCACTCGTTAGTCCTGTGATTCTTTGTATTTAACAGAAGCTCTTGCCACTGGCTGGGCGCTCGGGACTCGGTTTCCAGGCTGAGATGGTTTAATGGGAAACTTCCCCACTTTCCGTCCCAGATTTGAGGGAAAGGCCGTCTCTCCGCCTGATGGAGTGTGGGGGCCGGGGGGGGGGAGGTTAGACGGAGAGCCCCAGAAAGACGGTAGATGACTGAGGCCAGGCTTCGGACTTGGGAGTAAATAGGTCTGAAAATAACAGAGGGAAAGACTGGGTGGAGTTTGGGAAAACAAGGTTGGGGTTTTGACGGTTTGATGCACCCGACAGGGTGCAAAATGCGCCCAGACTTTTTTAAAAACACAGGAGAGAGGGAGGAAGAAAAGAGAAGGACCTGTAGGTGTGTGAAGCATTTTGCCACACGTAGGTAGCGGGCTAAGTTTTGCTGGTAGAAAGTTTCTGTCCCTTTGGAGACACCAACGCTGTAGAAAAGGTTCCCTTTGTGACTGCTCGCCCCCTCCCCTCCGGGTCTGAGCGATGGGATGGGATTGGGGTGAACACCCCCCACCCCTCTAGCATTTCTCCAGATACCTGCCCCCCTCCAACTCAGCGGGCATCCTCAGACCCACCCAAATCTTGCAGGCTCTACTTGGAGTTGGGGGCTCCTTTGGGGTCTCGTGTGGGGTCCCCCACCCCCCTGGGAGTTCAGGGCAGGGCAAGGCTCTGCAGGCCTGCGCACTCCCAGACACAGGACTGTTTTCCACTGGAGAAGGGCAATGAAAAGCATTTGAAAAGCCACGGGGGGCGGGGGAGGGACTGTCCCCCAACCCTGCAAAATCATCTCCTCCCAGGTACCCAAGCGGCTGCTGAGACTTCGGCCCTGGCTGAGCAGGACCCCCCCCCCCCCCCATCCCTCTGCAAGACGCATCCCCACCTGGCGCAAAATACAGATCTCTGGCCTGATTTCATTTTCTTGTTTTGCACTAGGTGAGAGGAGGGAAACGCGGAGAGAAACCCCCAGACTCTAAGAAAGTCTCGCGGACGTGTGGGGACCAGGGGTGGACACAACAGAGTTTTTAGGGTGACCGTCCCTGTTTTCCCAAAGGCCAGAAAGAAACAGAACCTGAAACAGAGAGTGGGAAACTTGGGGGGAGGGAGATGGTGTGAGTTTTCTGGGACGATGGGCGGGTTGCAGGAGTGGCTGGGGAGGTGGAGGGTGGCTTGGCCCCTCCCGCCAGCCCAGCCCGGGGACACCCGCGCCTCCTGCCTGGCCCAGCGCGCAGAGCCAGTCGGAGCCCTGCTGACGCCCATCATCTGAAGCCATCCCCGGGCATCTCCCATCCCACTGGCCGCCGCTCCCTGCCGAGTTCCCGCGTCTCTCTGCAGCTTGTCACCACCTGGGATCAAGGGCCCTCCGGGCAGGACTTACGGTCCAGGCGCACAGCCCGCGGTTCGCGAGCGCCCGTGTGGCCAAGGACCCGCCGCCTCCCTTTTGTCTCCTGCGGGGCTGAGGGGGGGGACACCAGGCTCCAGGACCCATTGGGGGGGACCCGCCAGCCCCAAAGAGCTGAGCTGAGCCCCGCGGGGACCTCTGCGTAGAAAGTGCCGGGTCTGGGGGGCGGCGCTCACAGGTGCACCTCAACATTGGAAGAGCCTGTTTGTGGGTCTTTTTTTAATGGGTGGGGGTTGACGGAGAGGGACAGATGGAATGGGGACAAATGGAAGGATGTTACCCAGGCCACTTGGGCCGCGTCCCCCCAACTAGTTACTTAACTGGTTCAGACCAGCTCCTTGATTCCTCAGAGTCGTCCTAGGATTGTTTCCAGAATCATGAAAACGGGAAGATTTATTTCCTTGAAATTTCCTGTCCCATGTGTGGATATTAAGCTTTCGAGGGGGTTAAGGTTTATTCTCACCGGAGGTGGGGGAGCACGCCCCCCCAAGGACCAGGAGTTGGGGTGCTCACAGGCCACCTGGTCAGGTGGGGGTCCTCACAGCACCATGGGCGCCCCTGAGGCCCCTGACGGAGACCTTTGGCTTCGCGTCGTCCTGCCCTAGGGGGTGCCCCCTCCCTGCTTCTCTGGGGCACCCCCCTCTCACCCCAATTATGGACTTAGAAAGAGCCTGTCCCTGTTTCTTCTCACCAGGCTACTCCCGAGGAGGCACCTTAGACTATCCTAAGGGCCCTGACATCCCTTGTCTCCTATGGTTTGGTGACAGACTGGAATTTTTTTTTTTTAATTTTATTTTTGTACAGACTGGAATTTGATGGTTGTGATGTCACCCGCTTGGGGAGGGGAATCAGGGAGGCGGGTAAGGGGGGGACATGACTGAGAAAGGGGAACCAAACCAAGACCCCACAGCTGCTTTGCCGGGGCCTTCCTGTGTCCTTGGTGCGTTTGTTTAAGGAGGGAAGTAGACAGTCCCCGTGGAGATGGTGTCTCCGCCTCCCCTCCCTGACCCCTGGGACCCCATCGCTCCTCTCCCAGGTCCCCAGACCAGGAGGGGACCATGAGCTTATTGTCATCCAGCTGCGACCCGGAAGCGCCCGCCTTGCCTCACCCCTACAGCAGCCACCCTCCCCTCCCAGCCCTGTCCCCAGGAGAGGTGCACTCCGGCCTGGGGGACAGGTTCCGGGCTTCCTGCGCCCACCCCTCTTCCGTCCACACACTGGCTGCTCACTTCTCTCTCCAAAACCAACCACATTTCATATCCCACGGGAAACCTGCAGAAAGTGGCCAGCGGAAGACCCCCTATTGGGGGCAGGTGGGGGCAGGAGAGGGGCGTGTGCGTCATAAGCCACAATAAGAGCAGGGAAGGAGAAAGATTTGATTTGGATAAAAATACTTTCCAAACCCAGCCGGTGTGGCTCAGGGGTTGAGCTTGGTCGACCTGTGAACCAGGAGGTCACAGTTCGATTCCAGGTCAGGGCACATGATCCCCAGCAGGGGGCGCGCAGGAGGCAGCCGGTGGGTGACTCTCCTCATTGATGTTCCTCTCTCTCTCCCTCTCCCTTCCTCTCTCTGAAATCAATAAAGACATAAAAAGAAAAAAAAACAACTTAAAAAAAATGCATTTTAGCTTTCTGCATCAGAAGGCCCTGGTGAGACCCAGGCGGGAGGAAGAAGTTGAATGTATCTAGGAAAACTTAAGTGGTGGGGGCTTTTTAGCCCTCAAAGGGGAAAAAAAAAAAATAGCAAGAAGGTAGAAAAATGCACCTGAATCTTGGATTTCATTGTTGACTGTGTTTTCTCTCTTTGTCTTATCTCTCAAAGCTGATGGGTGGGCGGGTCTCAGAAAGGCCCCTGGTGGGAGCTTCTTCAAGTGGTGCTTGGCCTTCAGATGGCTGCCTGGAGGGAGGGGCGGTGACTGTCCCTTCTGATCCCTGAACAAAGCCACAACCCTGACCCCCCCCCCCCCCCAGGGTGTCCTGCGTCTGTGGAAAGGGCAAGGCTGTAGATCCTAGAAGCAGTTTTCATATAAAATGCTGTCTGTCGGAGATACTCAGGACAAATTGGAGGGTCCTGGAAATCTCTGCCCCATTCTGTCCCCAGGCTCTATGCCAAGTGAAGCTATCTGGGGCATGTGAAAGCCAGTGAATTTCCTGAAAAAAATAAAAATAAAATAAAATAAAATAAGCCAGTTTTTGTTCTACCCACTACCTTGTTTCGCTGGAAAATGAGTGACGCCCCTTGGCCACCGGCCTGCCTCGATTTTTCTCCGTTAGTAGGATTAACGCGTCAGCCCCCCCCTGAGAATTTCCCAGCGCAGATCCTCAGTGTCCCCGAGTCTCTGGTGTCTTCTTCCCTCTCTGACGGGCACAGCGACGCACCTCCCGGCCGAGGGCCTTTGTCCGCCGGGAGCAGGGAGATTATCTGTCTCTAGTGAAATAAGGCGTGTTGGGCCACCTCTGCCAACACTCAAAGCCCAGTGACTATGAAATAATCGCGTCCCTACCTCCCCGGCGCGCTGTTCGTGTCTCATTTATCTTTTGACTGTAATTGGATGATGGAGAAGCAAAAACCCAGACAAATTCCAGCTGTCCTGAGATCTGTCTCTCCCTCGCCTACCTCGGCCCAGTCGTTAGGCCCGGCCCCTCCCTGCGCGGAGGGGTCAGAGAGTATGAAATATAAATTGCATTTGGTGTTACTTCTAGATGAGTGAAGCTGTCAGAGCAATAACACGAGCTTTCAGTCCTGCATTCTACCACGTCTTTCCCAGGTTTCGGCCGGGAGGTCATGTGCAAATTGGACGTGACAACCCAGAGGACGTGGCCAAGAGACTCGTGTCGTTACCGCCCAGCTCCTAACGACGCTGAACCCCCAGTAATCGCCAGGCAGGCCCCGGGCCTCTCAGAGAGCTCACTTCACGGCGACGTGGCTTGTCAAAGTCACAGGCGGCGCTAACCTCAGATATTTTCCACCTAAGAGTCAGGAAGACGTGAGACTTTAGAGAGACCAGGCCAGGGATGCAGAGTGTTCAGTGGCAATGCGGTTGGAAATCATTTTCCCTGTTGCTGGAACAGTGTCCTTCAGCTGAAAATATGGATTGAGCTTGGACTCTCATTAGCGGGTCTTGGTGGGCATGTTTCAAAGACCCATCGCGTGACAAAAATCGGAGCCATAGCCAGTGACGATCGCTGTCCTCAGCCCAAAGGAGTCAGAGACTCGGCTCAGTCTGCGCAGAGCCAAGGCCTCGGCGGCTTGGTAATTGGCCGTCAACGAGCCCCATTCATGTCGCGCCCAGATTGCGGTGAGCGGGGAGCTGGTGTTCGCTGACAGGGTGTTTGATGATTTCTAGGCAACGAGTGGCTGCTTTCATTCCTGTTCCAAATGGACAGGTGTCGACATCGGAATTGGCAACCTGGTTGGCACGCTCCGAGAGGGGCCAGAGGGCCGATTGTTGATGGGGAATCGACTTCCATCCCCTCCTGGGATGTCTGCGCGCACGTGCGGGCGCCGGCGGTGGGGCGAGGGCAGGAAGGAAGGCGCTGGAGGTGGGGACATCCAGAGGGGGCTGGCTGGAGCCCTCTGGTCCCCTGGGGGCGCCACATGCGCTGGCATCTCTCCCGCAGCTCAGCGTGTGCGCGCACCGGGTTGTACTCTAAGTGCACAGATAAAAGTCCATAAAAAGGCATTTCATCTTTCCTCGGGTGCTCCCGTCCGTCTCAACAAATCAGATCAAATAAACCAAGAGTAGTTGTTTTTCTTACGCTTTGTTAAATAAGCATTATTTTTATTCATCTTTTTTTTTTCCCCCTCTCAAAGGAAGCTCTTTTTTATCTCTTTCCCTGTGGGAGATGAGCTGTGCGTGCGCAAGACGAACGCGAAGACGTGGCAACGCGTCCTCAGGAAGCGTCGCTCTTGTCCTGGGTGGATGGTGTCACATTTTATCACATTTTACCTGAGTGGCGACCTCAGATCTGTGACTGTATTTCTCTCTCCTCTCACTTTTTTTTCTTTTAAAAAAAATATGTCTTTATTGATTTCAGAGAGAGGAAGGGAGAGAAACATCAGTGATGAGAGTCATTGATCAGCTGCCTCCCTCACGCCCCCTGCTGGGGATTGAGGAGCCTGCACCCGGGGAATCGAACCATGACCTCCTGGTTCCTAGGCCGATGCTCAACCGCTGAGCCACCCCGGCCAGGCTCCTCCTTTGGCCTAACTTTTCCTTTCATCAAGGATCATGGCTTTCGAGCGAGCCTACCTCCTGCATGTCTATGGGATGCGTAACTGATGGGCGCGTCAGCCAGTTCTTGGGGCCTCGGTTTCCTCATCTGTAATATGGGGATACAGGTGAGGCGTTCGTTTGAAAGCCAGTGGAAATGGGCGAGGCGTCCACTTTGGGAAGGAAATATCCCCAATTCTTCATGAGTCCCAGCGGCCGGCTCTTGGCTCTTTGTTTCCAGATGCGGAGGCTCAGCTGGCACGAATGAAGCTAAAGCCAAGGATGCCCAATTGACACCCTTTGTCCCATGATTATAACTCACGCCTGCACCCTCATGAATCCACTGCGCCGGGCAGAGGTGAGGGTCCGCAGCCAGAGGGGGCCGGAGGCCGGCAGCCCAAGCCCACCTCTGTCTACCCCTGGAGAGAGCAGACGAAATACACTCAGGTGATGCGTTTCACGGATCCAGCGATGCGTCTTGAGATCTCAAGCAGGGCGTGGAGATTGGAATATATTGTTCATGTCCTGACGTTGTTCAGTCGCTTCCAGGAGGAAGCTCAAAGCTTTCTGGGCTTTGCAGTGAAGGCCAAACCGTGGTGAAATTGGACCAAGACTCATTCGGGAAAAAACCCAAAGGAACCCTGAAGGCGGCAGCCCCCAGCACCTGCGGGAAGAGCTGGGAACTTCTTGGAAAATTCAGTCCTACCTGGAAAGGAGCCAACCAGCCCGGATTCTCTGGGACCATGACATTGAGTTAATAATTAAATGTTACCGGGGCCTCTGGGGGGGGGGGTCCATAGATCCCAAATAACGCTCATGTTGAAAATAATATTCTATCACTTGGGAAATCTCCTTGTATCCGGGTAGAACCTCCCTGGGGAGCTGGGAAGAATTGGAAGTTTGCATTTTTAAGCCATTTTGTGTGTCACGTGACTAATGAGGTGCTCGTCCTGGCCGATTCTGTAGCTAAAACCAAGCACCGCTTGAACGATTAGGGAGAGAGCCAGTGTGTTCCCAGAACCCCGATTCCTGGTCCGCTGTATGGGGTTGGATGCTCTCGTGCGCACGGCCAGGGGGATTCATGACCTGGGACGCCTTCACTTCAGCCAGATGGACTTTGGTTGGCTCCATTCTCCAATGTCACTGCCTCGTTCTGTAAGAATAAATCGGATTTCGGGAAAATTAAAATGTAGACAGAAGCAACTTCTCTACCCAGCCACCGCCAGGGAGACGCGCACAGCCGAGCGCTTGGGATTTGCCAGTCGCCTGCCTTTCTGACCGTGGGGAGCGGCTCCCGTGACAGGCACACAGATGGACGTGTCCTGTGATTAATGGCAGCTCCCGGGCCTGGTGGTGAGAAGGCAGGATGCGGCGACAGACAGTAAACCCTTTCGGTCTGATGCTCCTTCCAAGGCTTGGAGCGGAGAGGGACCAGGAAAAGCTCCAGCCCATTCCTGGCTGGAAGCGCCGAAGGCATCCTTTCTCCCGTCTGCGGAGCTGCGCGCCAAGACCACAGGGCCCGAGGGAAACCCTACAGCCTCCTGATTGACTCATCAAAATCGCACAACCCCTCCCGGCCTCTTTGGCTTTCTCCTGGTCTTTCTTTCTCTCTTTCTGTTTGTTTTCCCCCCCCCTCCTTGCCTTCTCTTTCTCCCGAGCATGGTCTCAGGGTAGCAGCCTCAGAGAGTGAATGGGCCCAGGACACCAGGCTGTGTGCAGTCCTTGAGGACAGATGTGCAGAGCTGGGCAGTGCCGGGCCTGCAGCGTGAGGCCTTTAGCGACCCCCAGCCCAGTTCCCTTTGCGGAGACCCGGCCACTTTCTCAGCAGGCGGGTCCTTCCTGAGCATGGCATGTGTCTGATGCGTCCAGAATACAGGAGTTGCCCAGCCAGCGTGGCTCAGTGGTTGAGCATTGATCCATGAACCAGGAGGTCAGGGTTCGATTCCCAGTCAGGGCCCAGGCCCAGGTTGCAGGGTCCTCGGTCCCCAGCAGGGGGCGAGCAGGAGGCAGCTGATCAGTGACTCTCATCATTGATGTTTCTCTCCCTCTCCCTCTCCTTTCCTCTCTCTGAAATCAATAAAAACATATATATTTTTTAAAATAAATAATACAGGAGTCTGTTTCTGTTTTGCTTGTAAGTTGATTTTGTTCCTGAGATTCCACCTATAAGTGAAATCATATGGTGTTTGTCTTTCTCTGGCTGACTTATGGCTCACAGGCTATAAAATGAGAGAATTTTAATGAGCAGCGTCGGGGCATCCAGCAAGATCACAAATCAACCATCGGCTCAAGAGAGAGAAAGAACAGATAAAAGAGATCCTGACCTCCAATTCAGCGGTATTTTCTGCAACTACCTGAGTTGATTCATGAATGAAATGGGCTGAACTTGAGGCCGTAGCCTCAGGATCACACCCCAAGTTGAGAATTCTTTCCTTGGATGGCTTAAAAACCTTAATTTGCTTTGAATACATCATGGAAATATGCAAAAGGTAGGAAAGGGTGAAAAATCTGCCTGCAGTCCTATCTCCCAGCCCCTCCGACCCAAATTCACCAATACCCCCCTTTAAAATTAATAGACTTTTTGGGGGGAACAATTTTAGGTTTTTAGAAAAACTAAGTAGAAAGTATGATGCGTATATATCCCCTCGCACCCCTCCCAACCTTTCCCCCTATTATTAACACTGCTCTAGTGTTGCACATTTGTTACGGTTGGTATTGGTTATTATTAGCTAAAGTCCACCTTTTACATTAGGGCTTGGTCTTGGTGTTGTGCGTCCTGTGGGTTTTGGCATAAGTGTAACGATATGTATATATTCCATTCTGTGGCATAGTTTCACTACCCTAGAAACCCCCGATGTTCTACCTGCTCATCTCCTCTCTCTCCAAAACCTCTGGCAGTCGCTCATCTTTGCACCGTCTCCCCAGTCTTGCCTTTTCCAGAATATCATGTAGTTGGAACCTTTACAGACTAGTTCCTTGCCCTGGGCAATATGCATGTAAGATTCTTCCATGTCTGTTCATGGCTTGACAACTTGGTCTTTTTCATCGCTGCATAGTATTCCGTTGCCTGGACGTACCACAGTCTGCTTACCCATCCACTACTGAAGCATATCTTGATTGTTACGTGTTTTGGCAAATGGTGAATAAAGTTGGTCTAGACACCCGTGCAGGTGTTTGTACGGACATAAATCTTCAGCTTATAGGAGTCAATACCAAAGAACTTGATTGTTAGTTTCGTAAGGAGCTGCCAATCTGTCTTCCCACCCAATGCATTGTGGGGTGGTTTGAAAGCACCCATTCGTTAGCACAATAGGTACTTAGTGAAAATGGAGACCCAGGCCCTCCTAACAGCTCCCGGTGGACATCAAGGCAAGGCCTGTCCCCGTTTGGAGGAGCACAAGACTGCTCTTAAGAGCATGACCTCGACCAAGCTCCAGGGGTTTGCTTCTTGCCTTTGCTACTCGCTTGCCCTGTGACCTCAGGCAAGTTACTTAACCTTCCCAGGCTCAGTTTCCTCAGGTGAAATTAGGCTTGGTAACTGGACCCAGACACCAGAGTTCAGAGAATTACCTGAAATATTCCATGTGCGTCTTAGGACACTGCTTGCTACAAATAAGTGCTCAATTAAATGTTAATTATTTTTATATATTCTTACAAACCCTAGCATCTTTCCCCCACAAATAGCCAGCACATTTTTTTTTAATTATTTATTTATTTATTTTTATTTATTTATTTAGAGAGGAAAGGAGAGGGAGAGAGAGAGACAGAAACATCAATGATGAGAGAGTCATTGATCGGCTGCCTCCTGCACGCCCCCTACTGGGGATGGAGCCCACAGCCCGGGCTTGTGCCCTGACCAGGAATCGAACCCTGACCTCCTGGTTCCTAGGTGAAAGCTCAACCACTGAGCCATGCCGGCCGGGTGCCAGCACATTTTTTTTAATGATGAATTTCTGTAACAGTGCATTCAGGAGCACCGACGATAGACAAGTTCGATACACTGTGAAATCTGGTGAGAAAAAACATGCAGCAGCTAAAATAAAAGGAAACCCAAATTAGAAAGGACCTGTCTTGGACTGCAGAGGTTTGGGTCCATGGAATACATGTCCTCACTCTGTTCCCATCCCTGGCTCCCCTTAGTGAGTTGCTTCCTGGAAATCCTGCGGGGCAAGTCCCGGATTAGGGCAGTTCCTCTCCCGGGTGGCCTGCCAAAGCCTGTTCGCAGACACCAAGCTAAACTGGCACTGGCTGGTGGAGAGCCACCTCCTTATCCCGAGGGCCTGACTCATCCCTGCCTGTCTTTCTCAGACAACTCAATCCACAGGCAGGTAGGTGGAGGGCCATTAAGCAATCCCAGTGGTAATGTTTTTCCATTTCTTTGGGCAATTCTTGCCTGATGACATAATGGTAGGTGTTAACAATGAAAGCTAAATGCACTGGAGCCACATCTCTCTGCATTGGGTGTATCTGGGAAATGAACAAAACGACAGGAAATCCCCTCATGGGCATCTCTTATTAATAATCGATGGGCCCCCACGATACCCACGTGCTGGGGGCAGTGGAAACACCTGAGTGGGTCCACCCGCTGATTTGCCTTCGTGTTATCACGTAACGAGTCCTTCCGTTATAAATGCAGGCGCAGGGCTGAGGTGTCCCGAGGTCAGAGGTGGGGAACAATTTATTTACTCAACCCTCGTGACTCTCTCGCACACATTTCAATGAGTAAATGGCAAAATGGGTTTCCTTAAAGTACAGTTTTTTAATTTGAGGTTTGAAAATCTTACAGGAGTTTCCTTAAGTTATCAAATAATTTTGTCTTGACAGTGATGAAGGTGGAGGAGGGTAGAGGGAGGATAAGTGGTGATGGACATGGAGACTTGATGGGGTGGTGAACACAATGCAATAAACAGAGGGTGTATTATAGAATTGTGTGCCTGAAACCTGTATACTTTTGTTAACCAGTATCTCCCCAATAAATTCAATTTAAATTTTGGCAAAATTCTAGAGAAAATGTCGCCTTTGGATAGTTAAACATTTTATTTATGATTTTGTTTCATTAGTGACTCATGCTTGAGGTGTCCATTTACTTAATAAAATAGGTGTTTATTCTAACAAAGATTGGTCAGAGCCCCTTTAAGTCATTGCCCATAGGATCTAGAAGTCCAAGCTGTACAGAGCTGGAAGAGGGTGCGTGTGAATAGGAATTAGATAAAAATCTTAAAAAAAAAAAACAAAAAAAACTTTCCATGAATTTCCCTTTTTTGTGCAGAAAAATCAGGAAGGTGAAAAATTTAGGAAGGACATCGCACAATAGCATTACAGAAGAGAACAGGATAGGGTCATCTGCACTGTGGTCTCCATCTTTCGTTTGCTCACCTTAAGGAACATAGCTCAGGGAAGCCAGAGCTCCAGAGCTGGGCACGAAAGTGAGTGCAATGTGGATTCACTCAGGACAAGAAATTTCGGAAGTTACCAAGTCTGGGCTGCAAAGTAAGAGAGATTTACTTAGGCATTAAAGATACGTGCCAGCCAGTCAAACTGATAGATGCTCATCACATTGTCCCATGAGAGACCGGGCCACTCAGAGAAGCTAATGTGCAGGAATTTTAAAGCAAGTTATAGGAATGACTTCTCCTGGTAGGATTCACTCAGGAATTTGCTGCCATGGGGCAGCTGTAAAATCAGTCACCGAGTTAGATTTTTCAAAGGGGCAGGAGAATGTATGACCCAGTTTTCTGGCCAGTAGGAGGTGGTAGAAGAGGTCCATTGGCCTGCTTCTAGGGGATCACAGTTGATTGTAAGTGGGGTCAGCAAAAAGATGGCCCCCACACTCGATCAGGGTAATTAACACGTGTTTGCCCATGTGCACATGTGCTAGAAACCAGAAAAAGAATCTAAAATATTAAATGACAAATGTTTTATGACAGGGACAAAAAGAAATTTGAACAATACAAAAATCCAGCTCCAGGAACTAATGAAAGAAAGACCTACAATATTTCTTGGAAGCATTTCACTTACCTCCTAGAATATGTAAAATAGCATTAACCTTATAGTCTTTTGAGTGCATACAGTATGTATACTGGGCTTCGTGGTGGGTGATGGGAATGGGAAATAGAAATAGGTCAAGCAATTAGAAGGTAAGGGTAGTGAGGTCAGGAACTGATTCAGGCCCAGCTGGTGTGGCTCAGTGGTTGAGCAGCGACCTATGAACCAGGAGGTCAGGGTTCGTTTCTTGTTTTCAGGCTTGATCCCCAGCAGGGGCCATGCAGGAGGCAGATGATCATTGACTCTCTCATCATTGACGTTTCTCTCTCCCTCTCTCTTTCCTTTTCTCTCTGAAATCAATAAAAAAAATAATATTTAAAAAATAAATAAAATAAATTTTTTTAAAAAAAGAACTGATATTTCCATTCTACCCATGGTTGGAAGATGTAGTCAGCGGAGGTGGAAGCGTGGAGCAATCCAGAGGAATGACTCAGGTCTTTAGTCTTTTTGAAATGCAGGTTGAACCTACACTTAGAGATCTGCGATAACAACTCTGACAAGAGTTAGCACATTCATACGGAGCCTCTGCTAAGTGCCATCCATGCATGATGTCCTAACAATCAGCAGGGCCAGTTTCCCAAGCACTGGCCATCTGATTCCTGGGTTTTTCCTCTTCGCGTCTAGCCAGCACCAACGCCCTCACCCCAACTCAGATAATGAAACAGAGTGGGGAAAACCTGAGGCCTGGAATCTGCAGGTTCACATTCACTGTCAGCTGGAGTAGGTCACTCCATCCCGATTTCATCATATACGATACGTGATTATCTGCCCTGCCTGCCTCCCGAAGCCCCGTGACGTGCAAGAACTCGGGACACAGGAACGTGCTAAGCAAATAGCATTGATGGGATTTCTTTACGAGCACAGTCTGTTGATGGATTTGTAGGAATCGAGTTGGTATTTAGGGAGCATTTCGTGTGTGACAGCTGAGACTGATGAAATAAAAATGATGGGTTCTTCCCCCACAGATAAATGGATGTTATCTGAAGAAGGCAGTCGCTGTCCCATAACCGTGCGCTCCGGGCGTGGGGACCGTAATTGGCACCTACGGGAAAGCAGACTATCAGAGACCACGCTCCCCTTCTGAACACAGTTGTGCTTCGGACCAGCACTGCGTACAGATTAAGCAAAGGTAAATCCATCTGAATGACAGGGATTTCCTGGGGATTAAAAAATACGATCTTATCTAAAAAATACACCAGCATCTCACTGTCACTTCTTTGGAAAACACTGATCACTTACAACATACATCCCGCCCCCCCCCCCATATATTTTTCTATATAAAATGAAAATGTAGAACATGTTATCTACCTCTGTCCCAAAGCTCTGGGAAAATCTAGTGTTAAAAAGAAGATGCCCAGCCCAGCGTGGCTCAGAGATTGAGCATCGACCCATGAACCAGGAGGTCAGGGTTCGATTCCCCATCAGGGCACAGGCCCGGGGTGCCGGCCTCTGGATCCCCAGCAGGGGGCGAGCAGGAGGCAGCCGATCCATGACTCTCATCATTGATGTTTCTCTCTCTCCCCCCCTCTCCCTTCCTCTCCTGAAATCTATTTAAAAAGAGAGAGAGAGGGAGAGAAAAGGTAAAGTGAGACCCAATTTCATCTACCGGATTTTTCCCACCATCCTTAGCATCCCACATAAAATGCCACCCTTGACTATCTTAATTTATTTTCTCTCCTGCATTTGCTGAGCACACACGCACGCAGCTGAGTCCTAGCACAGGTATCTGTGATTTTTCTGTCGGGCGTCCAGTCCCCTTTACGTAACAGCACCTCGATTTTCCTCTGAAACTCTACCCCCCTTCTCGTTTCCAAGTGCTTCCATGTCGGTGGAGCTGACCCCACCCCGTGTTTCCAGTGACTGGCCCGTGACCCGAGCCTTTCCAACTAAAATGATGGTGATTTTTTTTTTTTCAAGGCTGGGCATGGAACCCAACCAAGACCTCTGGGTATGTCTGATGTCACCACTGAGAAAGAAGCTGAACCAATTAAGTTAATAATTTTTGAGATGCCATTTGAAGAGACTCTACTCGAAAATGAAACAAACACAAAGACAGAACCGAAAAATAAATAACAGTTTCTTAAAAGCAACCTCCACAACCCCAAGGAGGTTCACCAGTTGTGCAGGGTTTCTGTGGTTATCAGGACTCTGACCGCTGCTCAGGAACGGAAAATAGAATGAAAAAGAGAACTTGTAGAGCTGGATTTACTAACTTTGCTTCCTTTTCTCTCTCTGTCCTTGGTCTTTTCAGAGCCTTACGTGTGTTTTATTCTCACGACATTCGTGTCCCTCCGTCCAGTGTTTGGTCTCATTATGGCCTGTGGATGCCTTGAGTATGTCCGTGTAGAGATGACTTCTGTCCTTCCACTGATCCTTCATTCTCTTGGTCACCTGTGTCTTCCTTCCCCCGAATCTGGGTTTTAACTTCTAGAAGCAGAGAGACCGGGGGAAGCCGGGAGAGCTGCAATAAATCTCTCTTTAGGAAAGCTTGGCAGAAGCTCCAATGGGCTCATAGTTGAAAAGGGGGTTCACGGACAAATCGTAACAGCAATAAATATTTGTTGAATGACTAAGCTTTTAATAACTGAAGGGACTGTCTCTCAGAAAGGCTTTTCCGCGAAGCTACTTTAAAAGAGGCAATAAAAACAGGGAAAGTTGGACTATAAATTAAACTTTTCACGTTGTTCATTTGAATTAAGTCACTCAACAAATATTTATCAGTCTGCCTGTTGATACCAGACACGGTGCAGGTTCCTTCTGAGGGATACACTAGTTATCTCTAGTTATGTAACAAATTAACCCAAAACTTGGCAGGTTGAGACGACACACACTTATGATCTCACAGTTTCTGAGAGTCAGGAAGCTGAGCACAGCTTAGCTTTCAGGGTCTCTTTTTAAAATATATATATATATATATATATATATATATATATATATATATATTTATTTATTTATTTATTTATTTATTTATTTCAGAGAGAGGAAGAGAGAGAGAGAGAGAAACATCAATGATGAGAGTCTGATGGGCCGCCTCCCTACTGGGGTTCGAGCCCGAAACCCCGGCCTGTGTCCTGACCGGGAATCGAACGGTGACCTCCTGGGTCACAGGTCGGTGCTCAACCACTGAGCCACGCCGGCTGAGGGATACTGACTTTTAAGAATCCAGATTATTCCCAGCGCGTAAGTCATCCAAAAGTTAACGGATGCCATAGAAAGAAAATACCATCTCCCTAACCACACTTTAGGCCAAGGAACTCTGACTAATGTTCAGACTATACACCAAATGCTAACAAGACACATGCGCAGAGGTAAGTTAGGGTCGAAGGAGACGTCACACCGTCCGGAGTGGTGACGTGACCGATACAGGGACTGTGGCTGAGGCTGACTGTCACGCTGAGAAGTCCCTAAAGCGACAGATGGGACAGCATTGATTTGAAGGCTCGAGTACGGTGGTTTTCAAACTTGGGGATCTCGAGCTTCTCGGAGGTGACCGTCCAAGGTCAAGGCAGAGGTCACTGTAACGTCTGTGGTGCCCATGGCAGTCCCACCCTGAGAGGGAGCCAAGCCGACCACCCTCGCTCCCTGCAGTCGCCCAGCAGGACAAACACGGAAAGATATTCAGAGGCCGCAACGGCCGTTCGCGCAGATTAGAAACCAGGATTCCCCAACTTGCATCCGCCGCCGGGTCTCGAGGCCCTGAGGCCTCATTCTGTGCCTGGCACTGATCCAGGGCTGGGAATGGGAGCGAGTCCCCTAAGCGCCCAGCCTCCGGGCAGCCGCCAGCCCCGAGGGAGCGAGGGACACACGGGACGACCCGAAACGGCAGGTCTCACGCGTCCTGACGAAAGGCGCAGGCACAGGAGGAAGCGCGTGGTAGTGAGACTTCGGACGTATGTGCAAAATGAGGAATACATTCTGGCAGGAATTTCCATTCATTCATTCATTCATTCATTCATTCATTCATTCATGCATGCTCCTCGTACCAGTCTCCTCCCACATCCCCACAGCCTTGTCCGTTGCCTCGGTCTCCTCTGTCTTAGGCCTTCAGGTAAAATGCCCAGGACACAGGATGCTGAATTCATTCATCCTGGAAGGAAACCTATACGCAGCTCATCAGTTGCACTAAAAAAATAATAATAATAATAAAAAAATCCACTCTTCCCATCAACATGCCCGGGAGGCAGAAGGCAGGCCCTAGGAGGGAACCTGTGAGCGGCCCATAGGTTCCTTACGCGAAGCTCCAAGGAACCGTGACCTTGCTTCACCCCCCAGAGAAGTGAGAACCTGGCCTGACCTCCTCTGCTCTGTGCTCCCCTCCAGCTGGAGGTCCCGGTTCTCTCTCTGATCCCCGCCCTGGCCCCGGCCCACCCCCCACATCTTCTGAGTCCAAGGTCAGAATCACCCCCCCCCCCCCCAGTCTTTCCCAGGCAGGAGGGAAGTTTCCCAAGATCTCTGTGGCATCCTCAGAGTGTACCAGGTCCTGTTCCCTCGCCTCTCCCCCGGCAACTTAAAAACCCCTGGAGGCCAGCGCCCCTGACTTATTAATCTTTGTATCCACAAGTGCCTTGTACATGCCTGGAACATCCCACCCACTCAAAGAGCGGATGTTAAACAAACGCGTAAATGAGACAGTTTCCATGGAAAGACAAATAACCACTGCGGCCTTCTCTTCTCTGTGCCGCAGACTCAACCCACACACACTCCCCACCCCCTCCCAACAAGCCAGGAAGCTCTAGATGCAGAATAGGCCTGGGGGGGGGGGGGAGCCAGGCAGGTACCCCTGATCTTGACCTGCTGGCTGACCCAAGCTGACCGCCTCCCACGTGAGAGTCACACACACACTGGGGGGCTGGGGGCTCCTTCCGACAAGTTGAAAACGTGAATGCTCCCTGTCCCTGTTTGGAATCGAGAAAGTAACGATTAACCAGGTACACTGATCTTTCCCCCCCCCACAGTGGCTTTAGAAATATTAGATGCTTGACACGAGGACCAGTAACTGCACCTCACACCGGCCGCCACGTTTGCATATGAATCGCCCCCCCGGTCCCCTTTGCTTTGGAGACGACTCCGCGTCTCTCCCCATCACAACACGGAAGGTCTGGAAGGAAAACTGCCCCATCTGATGTTACGAATTGCCCCGTTTGCCACGTGCCAACCTGCGTTCATCTCCCAAGGTAAGCGTGCCCAGTGTGGCCTCATGTTCTTCGCGCTTCCTTTCCTGTTTCCCTCGCCGCACTAGACCCCTTAGCAATGCAAGTGTTGCTTGAAGGGTTTCTCAAGGATGAATAGTTGTTTTTAACCCCTTCCGTGGGGACACAGGACGCAGCAACAGCTCTGGTTGGTCTCAAACAGGAAGAGCGAGGTCCTGGTGACTGCCTGGTGGCGGCAGGTGGTGCCGGGGAGGGATCGCTGGGCGGTCCAGGCGCCGGACTCTGCTAGGAATCATTTTCCTGGGTCCCTGTGCGTTGAGATGGATCCACAGGGAAGGGACAGATTCCAGGGAAGGGCCCGGAGAGAGGCTCCAAACCACCAGGGAGCAGAAACTGAAAAGGGGGGAAGGTCTGAAATACAAGGATGTGGGTTTTGTCAGGACCAGGGATGGAGATGGGGGCGGGGCAGGGGCTGGACCCTGCGCACCTCAAGCCCAGCCTCTGCTGCAGTCCCAGGCACAGCGGGTGTCCTGTCGCCCAGGCCCTGCTACTGAGCAGACGGGGTCTAACGCTTGACTCCCTCACCCGCTCTGAAGCCCTTTCTCGCCTGGGTGCCTCCTGGCCCTCGCCAGGCTGCGGGGTGAGGCAGGCGCGGGGCTGTGGCCTCTCAGGAAGGCTCGGTGCAAATCACAGACCCTGGGGACAAAACTGGGTCCAGAGGCTGCAGGTGGACCTGCTTTTCTCCGGCGTCCAGCTGAGCCTTGACGCCGTCTACCCCATACAGCCCCCCAACCCCGACCTGAGGCCCAGGGAGTCCTCCCCACCTCATCTTCTGGCCAAGCCAGAGAGGAGCTTGAGTTCCCAGAAAGGTAGATGCAGGTTGGGGGATAGGAGAGTGCGCCCCGGCCCCGTTCTCAGGACACACGCTGGCTCAGGTGGCAGGATGCCTCCCAGAGCAACCAACTGTGGGGTCCCCAAGACAACCTCAGTCGAGGAAGCTGGGGAGGAAGCTGGAGTGGTTGATGCCCGTGGTGGATGCCAAGCCCCACACCCTGTCTTCCTCTCACCAGCAGACCTGGCGTGCTCACCCCCCTTCCCTCCCACAGACTGCCCAAGTGCACCCCAAACAAAGGCTCCGGGCTTCACCACCCAGCAGAGCAGCTGAGAGCAGACCCCTCCTCCCCGAAGCCTTAGCTCCTTCTGGCCTCGCTCTGCCCTCGGGTTTCAGCCCCAACCCCACGGATTGGGGCTCGTGGATCTGGGCCCCTCAGTGCTCCAGGCACAAGAAGGGAGGAGCCCCCTGTTCCCGGAAAATCTCAGCCATCCCGGGCCACCTGCTTGGGAAGATGCCCAACTCCTCGGGGTGCCCTCGGGGCCCAGCCTCACTCTGGCCGCCCTCCCAGGGCCGGTGGCTCAGCCGCCTGTGCAGGCCTGTTCCTTGGGGCCCCCCAGAACTAGCCATGGGGGTCTGATTCCGGGCACCCCCCCACACACACTTTGCAGGACCCGCCAAAGGCTTGTGCGCAAAGGTGGAGACTCTGGCTGTGGGCGGAGAGCATGGGAGTCTTAAGTGTGCTCTCTGGGGACAAAGCTGTGGGGAGCCCTCGTCGGGGACCAGTATGGAGTGAGGAGCGGCAGAGAGCGCAGTTGGCACTCGGTCAAACTCGGGTCCCCCGAGCGGCCAGGCCAGGGCTGAGGGGGGTCAGAGGGGCGAGGCAGGAGGGCGCCGATCCTACGGAACCGCCGGGGCACAGGCCTGGGAGCCGCCGAGCTTTCCCCGTGGGCCGCGTGTTGATTTTCCAGGTCCCTGCGATTCCGGGTCCTATGCTCGCCCCTCATTCGGTCTCGGCTTCAACCTCAGCCTGCTCGGGTTCCAGGCGCCCCCAGAATATCAGGAACGTCGGCTGCCCAGTGGGGTCTCCAGGGGGCCGGGCGGCGACCGGTCCCCATCCCCTCGGGGCAGCTGCGCACGGTGGGGACCGTCGGGCAGCCTGGGGCCTCGCGGGGAACTTTTCTGAAAGGCGCTGCTTGTGCCTTGACACCCGGGCAGGTGTCGTGACTGCAAACGGCCCGGGCCGTCCCCGCAGCTGGACGGTCGGCAACCAACTGTGACCGAGGCTGGTAAAGGCCGGCGGCCTAAACGCGCCTCACTTTTTCCTGTTTCCCTCTCTTCTGCGCAATTCCCCTTCTCCCCGGCTCTGTATTAATTGTAGCCGGGTCGCAGGTTAATTAACTCCAAGCGGCTCCGTCTATCTGGACAGAAACACATTTGAGAAACTGGCAAGAAACCCCCCCCAAAAAACCCCCAAAAAACAAACCCGTGGTGTCAAAAAGATCGCCCCAGGTTCCTCGCGTTTCGTTTCCCTGCGAGAAGCAGCGTCTTGGTCCCCAGGGGCCAGGCGGCCGGGGAGTGTGGCCACCTGAGCCTGCCTGGCGCTGGAGCACCCATGTCCGGGGGGCCACCACCCAGGAGCTCGAGCTCACAGAGCTTCATAGGGCCCGGCCTGCAGGCCCCCAGGGGAAAAGGGCTGGTCACCTGGCCCGGCCTGTTGCCCCTTGGAGGTCATTGGAGATGACGGCCCTACTCTCAGTCTGTGTCCCCGCACGTGAGTTTCAAGCTAAACTGTCAACCGCGGCCCCAGGAAATTAAGTCTCTGCCAGCGCGAGGCCAGGCGTGTGTGGGGGGAGCTACTTGCGCTCCAGGGCGGCGCTCAACCCTCGCTGTGCTCCAGACGCTAAAATCTAGGGGTCCCGGGCGGGGCGGGGGGGCCCTCACCAGCCCGCCGGGGCCATCGGGTAAAACAGAGGTAAAAGGAAGACGCGCGGCTTTGAAGTGCGAGTGTAGACGACTGACAAGGGGATTGCTTTTCGTTAATGTCCCATCCAAACGGAAAGAAAGGCGTTGCCTCGCCTGGAAGTTTTTAGTTTCATGATTGGGGGGGGGGGGGGAGAAAAACACTTATCAGAAAAGGCCAAGATGGGTCCGAGGGAGCTTCAGCCGAGCTGGCCTCTGCCAGCAGCCACCCGAGGCTCTGTTTTCCGCGCCGGGGGAAACGCAGCTGGGGGGAGGAAGCCTCGGGTCGCTTCGCTTCTGGCCTCCCCAGCACGCGGCTAGGCACCTGGGACTGTTACAGTGTCTGCGCCCTGGAGAGGCAGGCGCACGGGGTAGGGGGTCGCGACGGGAGCCTGGCACTGGCTGCCCAGCCTCCAGCGTCCCCGTGCTCTCCGCCCGAGCCCCGCGCCCTCCTTGCCCCGTTGGCTCTCCCACGGGGTGCAGCAGCTGCGAAGAAGGGCGCACGCAGGGTCTCCTGAGTCCGGCCGGGATGGGCGCGCGGGGGTCCAGTGCAGGGTTCGGCTCTGGGTCTCCCCGGAGCAGAGCGCTCGGCGCCCCCGCCGCCCGAGACGCACGGAGCTGGGGCCGGCCACGGCCAGAGGCGTCCGGGCTGCTTTCGTCTTTCTTTGCTTTGAAACCTGGAGGCTCGGGTGGCTCTCGAGCTTTGTGAAGCCTCTGATCTCCGGTCTGCAAGTTTATTTATCTATTCCCTTATTTTCATTTATTTGTAAGGCGAGACTGGGTCGGATAGAGAAAGGTTACCCGCCTGTCCTCAGCTCCCGGGGCTGGCGATGGTAGGACACGGGGACCCCTCCGTATAACAGGGGGTCACCGGCAGCCTGTGATTTGGCGTCGTCGCCCTGGTCCCCGGCCCCCGGGGTTCCTGGTTAAGAGGTTGCAGGATGGGCTTTGGGCGCCGCGTCCCTGGCCGGCCCGAGTGGCGAGGGTGTCGCTTCCCCTTCTGGCCCGAGAAAAACCCTCTGCTGTGGGCAAGGCGGCCGGCGCTCTAGACGCTTCGTTCCGGTCCTTTTACGGAGCCTCATGCCAGCTCTGGGTCTGCGGGGAGCGTTGCCCCAAAGCCTCCCACACTCCACCCCAGGGGCCTCGGAGCATTGTCCGCCTGGCTCAGGGGCTGTGGCCGGCCCTCGGTGGGCCCGCGGCGGCGGGGATCCCGCCGAACCCTCGCCCACTGCGCCGTCTCCAGCGGGGGCCCGGGCGCGGCTCCGGCTCCAAGGCTGCACCGTCCCCATGGACCACGGGCCCCTCCTTCCTGTCCCCACTTTCTCATCTTAGCCCCTGGGCCCCTCTCACTCGAGGCTCTCCCCAGGAAGCCAGGACCGGCTCCCCCGAATTCAATACACAAAACCCCGCTTTGAAAACCCAGCTGGGAGCCTCGGTCCTCCGAAGGAGACATAGAAAGAGCGAGACTGAGAGCCCCGCGGGTGGCCCCTTCGTTTGCATCTCTGCTCAAGTTTTTAAAAGTCGTCCTCAGGACCCGCTCTCTATGTCTTAACTGTGGACCTGGGAAAATATATATATATTTGGAGAAACTGGTCTGAGGGGAGCGGCTGCCTTGTCGACGCAGGACCGCTCTCTCCAAAACCTCCCAGGCCCGGGGAAGTCCTGCGGCTGGGACGGGCGCCCTGGCTCCAGATGCATTTCCCCCACCTTCCTCCGGGACCCCCAAAGCCAGGGCGCCAGGGGCCTAGTCCCTCCCCGCCTGGCGCACCGGAGCCGAGGCAGTTGGGGCCTGTCCGTGCCCGGTGCCCCAAGTCCCCGGCGGCTGCCCCAACGGCAGGCGCTAGAGGAATCGAACTTGTGAAACCAGTCAGAGCAGCCTCACGCGCGTCCCCTTCTGCCCACCCGTTAGAAACACGCGCGTGTTAACGGTGCGAATGGATCACTGAGAAACAGGCCACGTTCACCTGCTCAGGAGAGGTGCCTGCTGTGTGCACTTAAGAAAAGTTCCCAGGCACCTCACTTCTGCTCTCGCAGCCCCAGAGCTCACGAAAACCAACTGTAATTCTGAATATTCCCCCCCCCCCCAAATACATCGCTGTTTGTGTCAGAGAGCCAGGTAAAAATTACACCTGGCAAAGCGATGGTAAACTTGTCCTTCCCCCCTCCCCGAAACCCCGCTTTTTCTAAAGTTTGCCAAACCGGTCGAAATTAATTTTAGATGATTCCCACTTGGGGCATGACTGGCAGGACTTTGGGCCGTTCGGAAAAACTGTGCTGCAGCCCTGGCTGTCTGTAAGCAGCTTTTTAAAAAATATTTTATTATTATTATTATTATTATTATTATTATTATTATTTTTGCATCAGCTCGTCCTAGTCCCATTTCAGAGTTCCTTGGTTTGGTCTGTTTTTATAGAACCCCCCTACCCCCAGCCCCGCCTCGTTCCCAGTCCCCTTTATTTTCTCTCCCCTGGTGGATCAATCACAGAGACAATTGATTTTCCTGTGTCCTTTGTGAACCAGAAAGTGCTGACATCTCGATGGGGGTGGGCGCGAGATGAGTGCGCGTGAACTCCCAGGAAATGAGAGGCCGCGGGGCCTGGCTCCGGGTTTTGGGGTTTCGTGACTTAAGGCCGCGCGTGTGCCCCCGTGGGTCCCCGCGTCTGCACGCCCCAAGTCGTGTGCAGGTCCAAGGCCCCCTTCCCCTCTCTCGCAGGCAACAAGACCCCAAATTCCTCCCGACTCTAAGGAAGTCGGGAGACGAGACGCAATTTTCTTTCTTTTCTGACGACTGTCATCCGGGAGATCACAGCGACGTCAGTGTCAGTGTCTGCCTCGGAAAGAAACGGAGAGGCCGAGCTGGTGCGGGCCTGGAGCCCGCGGCCCCCTCTGCATCGGGAGGCTCCAGACCCCTGTTTCTGCCTGTGATCCCTCCGGCCTGGGTCTGAAACGCCGGGCGCACTGAGGCCCCTAAGCCTTCAATCTGTGCGAAATTTTCCAAAGACCTCCACGAGCCATCTCGGGCTGCCTGACCCCTGACGGGCGCAGGTCCCTTCTCTCCCCCTCCGCCGGCGCTTCATCTTTCAGGGCTGCGCCTCCAGATGACAAACCCGAGCGTTTATGGTGTGGGACCCGAATCCGAAGCCCCCAGCCCGCGCCCGCGCCCAAAGCGCCGCCTTACACATACTGTTTCATTTCCCGAGCGCCTGCTACTTTCTGTGCTTTTCATTAGCTTAAAATATTTTTTTCCGGGTCTCCCTGTGTGTCACTTGGATATTTAGACGATTCTTTCTTTTACCCGGCGTTTCCCCCCCTTGAAAAATCCTCCGTGGCCAGGATTCGCACTAAAGGTCACTGTGCGCAGGCCGAGGGCCCGCAGGGCCCCACTGGAGGGGCGGTGGCCCCGTGGGGGACAGAATGGTTGCTCTTAGACACCAGCCTGTGCTGGATGGGACGAGGGATGACTCTCCATCTCATCTCACCTCTCCTCCTGCAGGCCTTTAAAATTGTTTCTTATATTATTATTATTATTTTAAACAAAAGCAAACCTCAGTGGGCTCGCGGAGAGGTGCTGGGGGCAGTTTTAGCTGCTGGGAGTCTGCCCAGTGCCGAAGTCTCTGAGCTGGCCCGGGGCTCAGGCTCCGCACCCCAATCACCCAGGTGCCCTGACAACCCCCTCCCACGGCCTTTCTGGGGATCCCTAAATCCTGGGGGGTTGAGGGCACTGGAGGGAAGAAGGGATGGGTCTGTCTTCTTGGGAGAGGGTTGCTTTGTTGAAATGCCTTCTCATAGACGCGATTTGGGGGAGTGGAGACTTGGCCCATCCCTCCCCCAGTCTCAGCCCGGGACTGGGACTTCAGCTTCCAGCGGGGCACCCAGGTGGACCTTGTCGAGACAGAGCCGCACCCCAGCCCTGCGTAAGCGAGGGGTGACTCACCATCCCCAGGCCCAGGCCCAGGCCCAGGTCCCCAGGTGGTAGGTTGGAGCCTGCACCCCACCCACCCCACCCCTCCCCTCCCCTCCCCACCCCACACCTCTGCGTTTGGATGGGCCCTGTTGCTATGATTAACTTATTAAGCCCCCTCGTAATTATTTTAATTTGACCAGAAAATAAGATCGTTTGGGCGGCGTTGCCACGGCGTGTTTGTATGTGTCCATTCCCCTCCCCCATAAAACCTGTGTTAAAACAAATGTTACTCTTTTCAATTGTACATAGACCCTCCCTGCTTGGGATCGGCCGAGGGGACGCCATTAGATCGAATGGCAGGTCTTTATGGAAAGTGTTTTGCATAATTACATAGCAAAGCCAGAACGGCCACCTCCGCGTTTTATGGGTCACAAACCATCAACAATCGCCACATTCTTGTCGGGAGAAACCTTAGTCCGGTCCCTGACGCGGGGGGGACTGCGAGGCCTAATCTAGAACCGGAGAGAGCACGGAAACCTCCTCTGGGAAGAACCCGGGGGGATCACGTCCCCAGCTGACAAGGTGTTTACTTACAGTTACAAAGTGCAGGGGACCGGGGGAGAGAGGGGACCCGGCTGGGCCTGATCAGGGGCCGCGCTGGGCTCCCGCAGACTGAGCCTCAAAGTGGGCCCCGAAGCCTCCCGGCTTTGGAGGCCCGACCCCTTGCCTACCTTTGTGGTTCAGTAATTAAGATATTCTTATTTCCACAGACAGCTTCTCTGGTAACTGAATAATATTAGCTGCTTTGATGTCCAACTTTGGACACTTATCACGCCGGCGCTGGGGAATTTAGCACAAATGCCCCCCTTAAAAAAAAAAAGTGTGTGTGTGTGTGTGTATCTCTGTACATATATGGGGAAGCCCCAGCAGCTTGGAAAAATCTAGCAAGGGTGATCTTTATCACCAGACGCTGGAAATCGCCCCACAGGCCGCCCGGGTATGCGGGACACTCGCTGTTCCCTAAAGGAGCCGAACCCGAGTTGGAGCTCAGATTGGCGTTGGCGGCCACCGAGAAGGGAGCCCCACAATTCCGGTGCCCTCCTGCCATTCCGCCCGGCTCCCCCCTCCCCAGGCGATGCCCAGAGTGGGAGGAAAACAGCCGCAAAGTCTAGCGGGTCAGGGCCCCGGTGGGGGGATGGCCGAGGTGGGGGCAGGTGCGCCCCCCAGAGCTCCCCGCCGGCGCCCCAGCTCCGGAGCGCTCGCTGGGCAGGACGCGCCACCTACACCCCGGGTGACGCGTCGCCCTGGCTTTCTGAGCGTAGTGGCCAAATTTGGGATTTGCCAGATGGCAGATTATCTTTGCGTCTGTTGGAGCCTGTGTGTGCATGTGTGTGTGCGCGCGTGTGTGCATGTGCGTGTGCGCGCGCTTCTGTGTGTGTGCGTGTGTGTGCGTGTGCACGGTGGTCCAGAGACCACGCCGAGTCCTTTAAACACACGCCCGGACCCTTCCCGGGGCCCGGCGACCCGAGCCCAGCGCCCCGCTGCAGGCGGCGCGCAGAATCCCCGCCACCCCCGCCCCTGGGTGGGGGGGGCGGGGGGGACCAGAGCTCCGAGGAGAAAAGGGGGGGGAGTTGGAAGCGGAGGGGGCAGAGAGGGCGGGGTGGGGGGAAGAGACTGTGACGGTGACACCTGGAAGGCATTGTCCCTGGAGCGACACCTGTCAATCTGCGCTCTGGGGTCCCGGGCCGGGGGCGGGGAGGCCGCCGGTCTCCGCGGTGATGTCATCGCAGAGCCCCTGCCCGGAGCAGGGAGGGGGGGACCCGTGAGGACGGCGAGGGGCGCGCCCTGCCGCCGGGAGAGGTGGGGGCGGAAAAGCCGGGGAATAAACCGCGGCCCCGCTCACTCGCCGCCCCCGGGCCCCGGGCTCACGCGGGGATCAATACCCAGCCTCAGTGCGCTTTGCAATCCGGAGCGGCCCGTCCCTCCCCGTCATGGGGGAAGGAGAATTAGGGTGACAACCGCCCATCCCACTCAGCCCGCAACTCTTGGGGGAGCCCGGGCATCCCCCCAAAAGCCTTGAGGTGTCAGATCCGGTGCCCGATTCTCCTGGCGGGTTTTCCAGGCGCAGGCTTCAGGCTGAGGAGGGCGCGCTCGGGGTGAATTCTGCTGGTCCTGCGAGACCGCGGGGCGCGCGGGGAGCGGCCTCGGCGTGGGTGGGCGCGCGCACCGCGCGGGAGGCGTGCGATCTGCGGGGCCCGGTGCGCAGGCCGCGGCTGGGGGGCGGGGGCCGGCGGCGGCCTCCGCGGGGGGTAGCTGGGGCGTCCTCAGAAGTCTCTGGTTGGTCCCGGGGACAGTCTACTCTCCCACCTACTGAGTTCCCACCCCCACCCTCCCGAGCACTTGGAGAGACTCGGGCTATTCTTTGTGGCCTGAGCTAATTAGCAGCCTGCCAGCCGCCTGATTCTTGGAAACGCTCGGGCGGGCGGAGGCGCGTCGCCAGCCGAGCCCGGGCAGCCTCGGGGCGGATGGAGGAGGAGTCTTCCCCGGCCCCCTCCTGCGGTTCCCCTGCACTCCGCAGGAAACTGCAAGTCGCCCACCCTCCACCCTGGCTGTCCCGGAGGTCCCCGCGCCCTCCACGCCCCAGCCTGGGGCCTTGGGAACCCTGGCGCGCCCTGGGGTGGGCGCCTCCCTTCCCACGGCCTGGTCTCCAAAGCACGGAGGGGACTCCGGAGGCGTCGCAGGCCGGGGTGGTGCGTAATGGAGCTGCCAGCTCAGTGTCCCCCAAATCGCTAGCAATCTTCCCAGGGGAGGGCGTGGTTCACTTCACACCCCACTCCCCTCAAACACACGCTGACACTTTCTCCTGGGTCTGGTCCTCAGAGGTTGTCCTCTGAGGCCGAGCGTCCAGCCAAGAGTCCCGGAATTTCAAACTAAGTGAACTCCGAGCCTCAGACCGTCTCCAGAGCCCCCCCAGCCAGGCACTTGCCCCCAAACCAGGCGGGTCTCCTCGCATTCGGGGGTCTGCTCTCTATGATCAAGGGGGAGAGGAGGCCAGAGGGGTTCCCTCTCTTTCCTGTTCACCCCAGAAATGAGAACGGAAGGGGAAGGGGTGGAAGAGTCAGGGGGAGACCTGCAGCAGGACCTGTTGCTGGTGACCCTGCAGTCCCTTGGGTCTCGGGGACCGTGCTAGATGCCGGACATGGGGTTGCAGGCACAGGGAAAGGGAATATCTGACAGCCCCCCCCCCTCCCCCCGTGTCTGACTGACTAAATTGCAGTTGTGGGGGAGCTGAGAGCTCCAAGAAAATGCATAATGTTTAATGGTAAAACACCCACTGGAGCCAGATCTGAACCCCCAGTGGGCCGGCGCCCAACTAAAACCCCATCGCAAGACCTCTGGAGGCTGCCCCAGTAGGGTCCTGTCCTAGGCTCCCTGGCAGGCTAGGGCCACTTGATGTCACTGAGAACCCAACACCACTGGCCTCAGTTGCCACCATTTCCGAAAGATTAGTGAGATGAGGGCGCCTGCAGGCCCGGGGCCTTCCCTCCTGCCTGAGGAAGGAGGCCGACACCCTCAGCTCGCTGGGGAGCTGGGCTGAGCACCCATCTATCCTGTGGCCTGGGTGCCAGCCCCTCTGGATTTCCAGCTGTACTGAGGGCTGGGGCCACCTGCCCAAATCCACAGCCCAAGTCCAAACCGAGACCCACCCCCACCAACATGTCACCTACAGGCGGTGCAGGTGCCAGGCTGCCTCGGTCAGTCACCGGAGGGCCACACTCCGAGCGCAGGCCCTGCCCCCCTCCCGCAGGCGGTTTGGGGACCCCCTCAGCCCACACAGCACACGCTGGCTCTTAGGCGCCCAGATAATAATCTTCGCTCGTCTTTTTCAACGTTGATTTATAGCAACCGACAGGTTAAAGCCTCATCTGACTTCATTACTTTTAAAAGCTGTCCATTTCACAACTGTCACTTTTCATAACTTAACTCAAATAAATACTCGAAGGAATGAATTGGAAGAGACTTTCAGATGATGTTTATAATCCTCGGTCACCCCGTTAACACTCCTAATGGCCTGACCCTCTGAGTTTCCGTGGAGCCTTAACTGGGGCCGAAATTTCTTAAATTTATACCAGAAAAATGTCAAGGAGGGTGAGGGGGCAGGGAATTCATTCGGGGTAAAGGGAGTGCAGCTGGTGGAAATGAGGCAGCCAGGGCCCAGGCTGAGTGCCCAAGGCCACCGGGTAGGGGCCCAGCCCAGGGCTCAGGGAGGCTGCAGGACAGAGAGCCCAGCCCGAGAGCCCTGCCTCTGGCCCTGCGCCCACCCCAGGGGCGGCTGCACACCCGCGGCAATGCACGCTATTGCCATTACTGCTCCTAGGATTATTTTTAAAAATGATTTTAAAGGGCCCCGGCCACCACAGGCTGAGAGAGGCGCCCGAAAGGCATCCCCGGCCCCTGGTCTTTGACTTGGAGCTTGGGAGGTGCCCACGGGACGAATGTGGGGCGAACTTGCACGATGGGTGTGTGTTTGTGCAATAAATCGAAATAGTTCCTTCAGTTTTGCTGCCTTTTGCCCAGCGCTGGGTCTCCTAGGGCTGCTGCTAATCTCTCCCCTCTCTGTCTCTCTTTGTCTCTCTCTGTCTCTCGCCCACCCTCACGGAAAGGAAAGGGGGGGAAACCGATTACCTAGGAAAACTGCCTAGTTTGGGGGAACGGCGATATGGGGCGCATAAGATTTTTTTTTATCTTTAAAAAGAAAAAAAAGAAGCGTAATGTCCTGAGCAGGGGTTGCAAGAGTTGGGGACCCCCTCCAGGCGTCTGGGCGCGGCCTTCCCCGCGTGGGTCGAGCCTGATCCGGGTGAGCGCGCGCGCGCGGGGGGGCCCCGAGCCTGGGGGGGCGCACCTGGGTCCCGCTGCCAACTCGAACACCGCAGATGCCCCCCCGAGCCCCCGGGCACGGAGCGTGCCCGCTGCCCGCAGCCGCCAGCCTGCCTTCCTCCGCCGGGACCTCGGGCCTTCGCCCACCCGCCGGCCGGCGGGTCCCGCGGGTCCCAGCGCGCCCCGTGTGCGCCCGGGCGCGGGGAAGCGGCGCCCGCCTCGCTGGGTGGCCGCGGCCTCGCTGCCGTGCCCTGGAGCGCCACCTCGCCGCGGAAACTGGAACTGCACGGCCGGCCGTGCCTCCCAGCCTCCTGCCGCCCAAGGAGCATCCCCGGACCCCCCCCCCCCCAAACCCTAAGAGAAACTTAAACCGCACAGGCCTGCTTCCCACCCGCTAAACCCCATGATCTGTCACCCACATATCGCGCAGTGTCTGCATTGGGATAAAGGGGCCATAACAGGAGAAAGAAAAAAATATATAGGTACAATTTCACCCCAAGTTGTGACTCTCTTTTGGTAGAAAATATAAAATAAATGAGAGGTGTCTTTAAGAGGCCACAGGTTCGTGCCACTCAGCTGTCGCCAATGCAGATATCGCCCATCGGGCGGTGCCTATGAAGACATCCTTCCCCAGTTACGGTTTCCACCCGAAGTCCACTCATTCTGAGCAGACGCGGAGGTGCCCCGCCATCCAAGTGGCCAGCCTCGCGCCCCGCAGCCCTCGGCCCTGCTCACAGAATGACCACAAAACGCAGCGGGGAAACCTGGACGCACATCGGCCTGGGAAGGCAGCGACGAGAGTTACAAATTCTATCATATGTGTTTCTCTGCAAGGAGCGCGCTCTAACTGGGCGTTTGACCCAATTGTATCCAGTTAGTAACTTAAAAGGCTCCCCGCACTCTTAGCTCCTCATGACTAAAAAAACACAAAACAAAAAAAAAAAAACACAACACACAGAAAATGCAATTCACTTACACAGCGAGTCTCTGCTTCAATTTATTTCAAAACGCACCACCCCAGGGACAGGCGTTATAAGTAAAAACAAATTTCAGAAAACAACATTTTTCCTGCAAAGGTGCCAAGCGTGGTGTTAAAACTAGAGTCTGTCCTGTGAGTATGGACACGAGGATTTGTGTGTTTGGGGGGGAAAGGGGGCGCACAGAATCTTTTTCTAATGTAGTTTTGACTACGTTTGCTTTTGTTTAACGGAGCCCAGCGGATCCCGTATTTAATAATGTTGAGGGAGCTGGAAGCTGTGGGTAGAGCTTGAGGATGGTGGTGGTTAAGCCCCTGTTTTTCACCCCCTGAGCAAAGTCAACAGAGAAACCTTTTCTTGAAACTTGGCCCTTCCTGAGTTGGCAGGTCGAGCTCCCCAAGAGCAGGCAGGCGACGGAGGGAGTGTCTTCTCCTTGCAACCCACACTCATCGCAGATTAGGAGGCTCCCCGAGAGCCTCTGCTCAGAAATTACAGGGCTGAGCCAGGAAAATAGCCAGGTTGGCTTTCTGGGTGGGTCCTCTCTCCTCCGGAGAGACCATATAGGAAAGAGGCCCCAATTTCCTAGCAGGGGTTGAATGAAGACCCCTCACCCGGGCCAGCTCACAAGGGGTGGCCGGGCCTCTGGGAATCTGGGGGGGCTTTGTCCTTGCAAAGGATGCTATGTTGGGGACAAGAAGGCTGCTGAGAGACACTGGGAGCTAGAAGGTCCTGGGGTCCCCTGGGGGCAGCCGTGAGGAGCAGAGACAGACTACAGAAGGGAGCTTGAGAGAAAATAAGCTTGACTCTAGATGTCTCCAGTTTTGAGAAGTCTCTAAATTGGAGAGGTTTCACTAGGCTCCACTTCTCTCTCTCTCTCCCTGCTTTCATTTTTACCCCCGGCACCCCCACCCCCTGCTCTTCTCACATCCTGATTTTCTGCCCCCCCAACCCCCCCACCCGAATAACGCCTGGAGATGAAAAATGATTTTTATTGCTATTACACTTCCTGCCGCAAGATGCAGCGCAAGGCGGCGGCGTTTGTATTACAACTATGTCACTATGTTTCATTGATGCAAAACATGTAGCCAGAGGCTGCTGCTAATCACTCCTGGATCAGACGGGGAGAGAGGCCGGGAGGAGAGAGTGCGAGTGGGGGAGAGGGGAGGAGAGGAAGGAGTTTCATTAGAGAATTGGGGGGGGCACCCCGTAATCAGGCCTAATAATCTAATCAGGATACTTTCAGATTTCAAGGTTTTTTGCACGCTTGAGAGTGTGAGCTAGAGAGAAACCAATCTCCTTTTAAACACCGCAAAGGTTGTTTTTTGGGGTTTTTTTTTGCATGTTAATAACTATTCATTATGTTTATAGCCAGTTAACTGAGAACTGTTCTATGGAAATAACCAAACTTCAGAAAACGCTTAATATGGATTAAAGTCTCTGCTAGGAGCCCAGGCCGTTTGCAGGGAGGTGGGGACCCGGTAATCGCCCTAGGGTGCTGTGCGGGGCGCGATGCGGCCTGCAGAGGCTCCAGGCCCCCGCCCGGGGCCGGGCACACTCGTGTACGCGCGCCCGGGACCGCCTGGTGGGGCTCAGGGTGCCCGCCAGGCGGGCCGCGCGGGCTCGGTCTGGGCGCCAATGTCCCTGCGGGGTCCGCACTCCCCGGGCGCCCTCCCTCCCCGGGACGAGCCCTACTTAGGGAATCGGGAGGTTTCGCGGTTCCTACCGTGGCCCAGGCCGGTCCCACGGCCCTGCAGTCCGCTTCTGCCCCCGGGGGCACTGCGAGGAGGGCATTCCCTGGGGGCTGCGGCCCTTTGAACCCGGGGAGCCCCGGCTCCCGCCCGGACGCGCGGAGCTCGCTCGGGGCCCGGCTGCGGAGCGGAGTGTGGGTGGCGGGTGGGGTTGAAGGGGACTCGGGGAGCGGGAGGGGTGGAGGGGCGGGGGCGGGAGCCGGGCGCTAAGCCTGGAAGCTTGGCTGTTTACCCAAATGAATTTCCTTTCAGGCCTAGACGCCAATGAGACAAATCAAACTCCCCTCTTGGCTGCGTGTGTGTGTGTGTGTGTGTGTGTGTGTGTGGCCTCCTCGGAGCGGGGCTTTGCTTGGGGACCACGGCTGGGAGGAACCAGAGGCCGCCCCGGGCGCCAGCGCCTCCTCCCGGGGGCTGTGAGAAGCGAGCGCAGGGCGAGGGGCCTGAGCGCAGGGAAGGGCGCCCCAGACGCGCAGGAGCCCGCAGCGCGTCCCCAAACGCGGAGCGGGGAGACTTGTGTGGGAGGGGGCGGGGGGGGGGAAATCCTATGAATTATATGCTCCTTCCAGTCCCTTAATTCCCGAAGCTTACATCTCGCTCCTCAGGCCACTCACTGATTCCTTCGCGACTCCCTCGCCCGAGACCCATTAGCCTCAAGCGACGCCGGGGTTTTGGCGACTGCGGCACAATGCGGGCGGCGGGGCGCGCGCCGCTGGGCCTGCGCCCGGGTCCCTCCTCGCGCCGAAAGATGATTAGAAAGGAGGGGACGGACGGTCTGCACGGACAGGACGTTTGGCATTTTTAAAGGGGAGCATATCCAAGACTATCCATCAGCCTGGGGCGGGGAGGGGGAGGGAAGGGACCTGGGAGTGGGGGGGGGGGGACAAGGCCGGGTGGCAGCGCAGCAGGTGGTCGCCGTCCTGGGCGTGGCTCCTTCTGCGGCCTCGAGGCCGCCTGGCACCGGAATGTCGTTTGCAAAAGAATAAAAACAACAGCAAGAGTATCGTGGGTTAAGAACCAGAATCAGAGAGGCGGAGTGATATTTATTTTAGGTGGTCAGATAAAACCCCGCGGCCCGGCCTTGTACTTTGTACTTGGTCTTTTTTAGCGGCTCCGTCTCCAGTCAACGCATCGCCCTCGGCCCAGGCCCGCGAGAGGCCCACCCAAAGGCTGGTTTCTGGAAGGAAACCTTGTCATTCCCACGCTCCTGACTCAGCTGCTCCCGCTCCTCCTGCCTCGACCTGCCCCTGGTCCCCCACCCCCACCCCTGTATTGTCGTTTGTTTTTAAAGTAACGAACCACCATCCCCTTTTGGAGGGTGTTACTGGGCGGAAATGCCCCTCCCCTGGTCCTGACCTGGGCAGGGACAGTTAGAGACCTGCTACCACCCGCTTCAGGCCTTAGTGTCTTCGGCTGAGGTGGCCCAGGCCGGACGGACACCTTGGGGGGGGGGGGGCACAGGGGCCTTGGGTTTTTCCCACGTCACGGGTGGGGGGCTGTAGCTCCCGCCTCTGGAGGGGCAGAGACAGCTGGTGGGCCCCTAGGTGCGGAGCGTGGGACCTCGGCTGTGCTGTAGTTACTGTGGAATAAATGGAGACTGGGGTGCTGGTGGAGGAAGCCAGAAGTGCCTAATAATACCAGCTAGCATTTATTGAGTGCCTACTATGGACCATGCATCCAGGCCCCTGGGAGATTCCTAATCTGAGAACAAACCGTGGTGGCCAAGGGTCGGAGTGGGAGGCCAGGACAAGCAGGCAGGTGGCCAGATGGGTGGGATGGCATGTCTGGGGGGTTGGGGTTTATGCCCTGAAACCCTTTCTCCTGGCCCGGAGAGGCGGGGTGCTGGGGACAGCCAGGAGCCAGGCCAAGCATTGTCCCTCCCTGCCTGTGGTCAAAACCCCGCCTGGCCAGTGTGGGCCCAAGGCCTCTGGACCGGGAGAGGGAAGGCCAACAGGTTCCAGGGATATTCCTGCTTCTTGGAGCTGGAACTTGGAGGAGCGCAGACTGGGCCGTGAAGGCCGCTGGGGCCAGGCCGGGGGTGGGAGGCCAGGCGCAGAGCCAGGCCTGAGGCCCCTCATCCTGCACCTCCTCCCGCCCAGGTCACAGGGGGCCTTGCTCCAGGCGGGGTGCACCTCCCTCGGGGTGCCAGCGGGCGCTTGATCCATCCAAGACCCAGGCAGCTGAGGAGGGAGTCTTGGGGCCCTGGCGGCCTGGTGTGCCCCGGGGACAGGAGCAGGACACAGGCCAGGCGGCCAGTGCGGTGCTCAGGCCCGCTCCCCGCCGCACCCCGCCCGGGTGCTGCAGCCTGGGTCGGGTCCCAGGCGGCAGTTTGGCTCCATTCACCGCCCCTCCCTCCCACCCCCGTAAAGCAGGGGCTGAGACTCGCCCGTGACCCGTGCGGTGCCCTGCGAGGGTGGAAAAAAGCCAGAGCTGCGCGCTCAGTCTGGAGACAAAAGGCCTCCGCGCGTCCAGGCTCCTCCGGGCTTAGTGCTGCGTGTTTCGCACCCGCCTCCACCTTTGCTGAGGAGGCGGGAGCAGGTGAGTGTCCTTGCAGGGGTGGCTGGCAGTGGCGAGCTTTGATTGATCCCAGAAATTGGACACCTCTAAGTGGAAGGGCACAGGCACAGCCCTGCTCCAAAATAATACAGCCTACCCCCCCCCCAGCCAGTCCCCATCCGGCCATGTTCCTACAAAGGGGTCCCCTCGTTGCTGGTTTTCCTTCTAGTCTCCTTGCAAATCGCCTGGCAGCTGGAAAGCGCTCGCCCCGATATCGACCTGCAGAGGTTACCTCTTTCCCTAAAAAACGACTCTGGTTTTTCTTCGACCAGATCCGAAGTCACCCGTTTAAACATGAAAAAAAAAACGCACAAGCCTTTAAACTCTCTCTGGGTGTGGAGCGCGCCGAGTCTCCTGGCGCCCGCGCCCCGCCGCACCTGGGAAGCTAGACCTACAAAGAATAAATAGTCTTTTCCTGCAGCCTATCATCTCCGTATCACAAACCACCACGGGGGTGCGAGAAATACCCCGGCCGGAGAATATTGATAGATGATAGTAGCGATATTCGCGATCGATCCTTGAATAGGCAGACGTCATAAATCATGTTCAATCCCCTGACAGCACGGTACTTCACTTAATAATATAATTAAGATTAAAACTCAAGAGGTATTGGAGGCAGCGGGTATTGATAGCGGCCAAAATTGCATTCTGGATGTGACGGTGGAGGGAAAAAAGACGTTTGGAACAGACAGCCCCCTTCCTAAAAGGTGGGGTCCTCCGGGTGCTCCTGTCCCCAGAGTTCCTGTGCGCCCCCACCGACCTTTCCCCCCCAGCCGCCACCCTAATGCCATCTCTGCTAGGAGAGCTGAGAGTAAAGCAGCTCCTCAGAAATGGTATCCAGAAATATAAGGAGAAATGGGGCTGTTTGGGTGAGTTTCCTGGGGGTAGGAATCTTTTTAGCCTTGGATCTGGAGGGGAGAAAAAAATATTCAGGACTGATGTCGTTTGGTTCTTTCAATACAATGAATTTGCCGGACCAGGCTTTCAAAATTACAGAGAAATCAGCGCACACACGCGGGTCTGCCGGTCAGCCCCCTCCTTGCCGTTTAACTGCCCCTCGAACTTTCCCAGAAGCGCCCGACCCTGGGCCTCGGGGTGGGAGCCAGAAGTTTCCGCGCCGGGTAAAAGCAGCGGGGCAGGGCCCACGGTCAGGGGCCGCGCTCTGCTCCCGGCTCCGTGGGCAGAGCCGGTTGTCCGAGCGGCTGAAATTATTTCAAAGAGTGGACCATGGATCCACTCAATCAAAGCTGACAAATGGGAAATTTCTGAAAGTCGGGGGGGGGGGGGGGGTAATTTACAACTTTGTTATTAGCGAGGAGCCGGCTGCCTTGTAAGGGCGATTAATAATATTTAGAGGCGAGCCGTTTGGAAACCCCCCTCCTGTTCGCTTTCTGTCCCTCCGTCTCTGAAGGAAGGAAAGGGGGAAGGAAGCGAATGGGTGACCAGGGGAGACAGGAAAAACACCGAGTCGTCTATGGGGGGGGGGGAGATCAGCCCCCTGGGAGGCCATCAGGAAATAAAGAAAATATAGCAGGAGGGGTAGGAAATCAGAAACTGAATTCTGGAGGTTGCATTTCAAATGGCCCAGATCCCCCATCCAAGTGAACAGTGCAGCTAAAAAATCTTGCAAGTAGCTCAGCTCTGAATCAAGGCAGAGCTCAGGGCATTGTCTGTTTTGTTTGTTGTTAACAATGTATTTCTTTGCAGCCCCGGAGCCGACGTGTGCAGGCTCTTTCCCCAAATTCCATCCCTGGGGACCCGCCTGGCTTTCATGTCCTGGCGTTCACTCTCCTCTCGGTCACAGACGATCCCCTCCCCCGCCGCCCCCAGCCTCACATTGATTATTAGATTGTCTGAGCCCCACCTAAGCAACACCCCACAATAATGACTTGTTGAAAAAACTATAAATCATTTCGGTGTCTGAGCTTGGAAAAGCACTTCAGGCAACAGGCTGGCTGGGAAAAGGTAAAGAAATTCCCAACCATCTGCTCCCGGCGAAAAGCTACTTCCCTGAACTTTTATTTGTTGGATGGGGGAATTTTTCAGGTTGGCAGAAAAAGGGTGGTGGTGATGGGAGGGGGGGGAGGAAGAACGCGTTTGGCAAAGTCGATCTGGTCTTTATTATAACCCCCAGCCTTGCCTCGGGGAGCTCGCGGGCCGGGTCTAGGAAAGGTAGCTAGAGATGGAGATTTATTGGTCTCTAAATGAAAAGATTCATTTGCTGGAAGAGGTGAACTCCAAGTCCCTATACCGTGACTGGCTTCGGCAAAGGCCTGTGTGGAGCCTGCAGAGGGGCGGTTCAAAGAAATCCTAAAAACACACACTCGGCCACAGACACACAAACACACTCGGCTACTTAGGCGGGGATGCGATTCTCTCTTCGGTGGCAACCTCTAGTTTGTTTCTAGTCGGCTGCCCCCCCCCCCCCACCTCCTGCAAACCCGGCTGGACTTTGCCATTTAGTATCTTTAGGTTTTACTAGGCGGTGAATGAAAGAGTGAGGGGTGGAGGTGGGGCAGTCAAAGGGAAGCTCTTCGAAATTAGTTATTTTGAACTAATTCAAATAAAGCGGAATAGTCCAGGAGGGGCCTGCGAGGGCGGAGATGCGCTCCAGGGAGGAAGCAGGCAAACTGGAAACTGATGAGATGAGTTTTCAGTGATCCGCCTAAGGATCCAATGGGAACCTGGCAGAAGGTATGTTGTGGGGAGGAGGCCCCGAGAGAGCGCACATCCCAGAGGGGAGCAGGGAGGTGACAGCCGCTAGAACCCCAGATCCCGAGCAGGGAGCGGGCTATGGAGATGCTAATGAGGGAAAATTAACCTTGGGGTTGGGTGTGTGACACGGGCCCTCCGCTGAATGCCTGACCCAGGGGCTGCCAGCAGCGCCTTCACTCTGCACCGGCGAAATGAGATAATCGCTCTGCAACCAGCAGCCTGGGTGCAGGAAGCTGAGCGACACTTTTGTGGAGCGTGCAAAAATGCAAAGCACCTAGGACCCCCGGCCAGGAGCAGAGAGCAAACCTGCAGAAGGTGGGCAGCTTGGCTGGAGCTCAGAAGCCTCCCCTGCTCCCCCCTCCAGCAGGCTGGCACCTTAAAGGGAAGGAGGGCAAGGCCTGGGAGCCGGGAGAAGCCTCGCCTCTGTCGCTCCAGCCTGTCACCGGAGGCCCCGGGTAACTGGGCCTCGGAGAGGAGGCAACACACGGGATAAATGGATTTTATCTCCGGGAACGTGGCCGGATTATTGCTTAGCTGGGGAGAAAATGTTTGGGGGGCAGGGGGAGGGATAGAGGACTGAGAGGAGCTGAAGAGGAGAGACACCCAAAGCCAACAAACAAATTCAAAGACACATTTGGAAAGTGGAGGAGCTGTGGTCACCCTTCCCGGGTAGCGAGACGTTAGAAAAACACAGGGATTTTATTAAACAAACAAGCCGAGCAGCAAACGCACGTCAAAAATACATTTGCATCTGCAAGTGCAGGGAAAGGGGGTTTGGAAGAACTGTGGGGTTCCGGTGGGGACCCCTCTGGCCTTCATTACTGCCCCCCCTTCTCTCTGGCTCTGACTTTTCTCAGAAACCCTGACGTCCCCGATGGAGCCGGAGAAGGGGCCTCTCAGAGGCTGAACAGGGAGGACTCCCTGTTGGAGGCGAAGGGGTCATATTTCCAAGTAGAGACATCACCAAACCGCAATCTTAGCGACAGTGACAGCGCAAAATTATGTTTAATGTTGCCGGGGGGGAAAGGGGAAATATGAAATTAGCGCAGAGAAAATGTTTCCCAGACCTTCCTCGCCACGGGGCAGCGGCCCAGGGATGGGCACATGGCAGGCGCGCGGGTGGAAGGCCAGAGGGGCCTCGGGGCCAGGGCCACAGCGCTGGGTGCAGGCCAGGCTCCCCCTGCGCCCCCAGGAGCCCTCACCCCCTGGGAGGCAAAGGAAGGTTCTGGACAGAGGTCAATAACACTCCGACCCATCACTTCATTTGGTTCAGTCTCTTTTGGACAAGCGAGGATGCCTAGAGGTCCATCCTGGTGGACACGACAGTTGACTGAGTGGCCTGCTCAGTCCCAAAGCCACAGGGATTTTAAAATAGTGACGAGGGTGGGGAAAGGCCTGGAAAGCAGGGAAGGCAATGGGGGGGATATATATGCAAAGCCCCAGACCCCTCTCCCCTCCTTTTGGGAACCGGGTGGCTGTAGGGAGAAGCTAAGGGGAACCGAGAGTTATTGAATAAATTGTGAGCAAGCCCCTGTTTGGAAGTTGCTAGCAGACCTGGTCAGCTGCCCCGTCTAGGTGGGCAGGACCCCACAGCACTCAAAGGGCCCCCGGCTCCGTAGGGGCATCTCCGCTCCCCCAGCCAGGGCCAGGGGCTGGCACTGGCTGCCAGGCGCCGAGGGGATTGGCTCCGGGAGAGCCAGGGACTTGGGGACGGTGGCATTTTCAAGGAGCGAGCAGTTTGTGTTCGAAGGAGATTATTTCCTAAGATGCTTATTTAAAGAGACAGAGATGAGAGAGAGGGAGGGAGGGAGGAGAGCAGAGCAGAGACTATATCCCCCATCCTAGTCCTGGTCATAAAAACGTAATTTTGCCTTTGTCTGGACACTGTACTATTGTGGTTATTGACACAGTTTCCCTTCTGAGTCTCAGGCAAGGGGCAGGGGGGCGAGTGAGAGGGTGAGTGGGAAACTCACGTTCAAATGATACAAATGAGAAATAAATACATTTAAGAAAGAACCTGGCGGACGGAGGCGGGGAGGCAGTCAGAGGGCGTCCAGGGGGGAAACAGAAAACAGCCTGATTCTTTAAGGGCGGATCGGTGCCGAATAATCTAGAAAAATAGGGCGGTGGGGGGAGCAGTGGTCATTTCCCATGCGGTCCCGCCGCCACGGTTTTAGGGAAATGGGGAGGCAGCTGTCCGGTGAGGCTGGACTTTCACAGTTTCGTCTTAGCAACAAGTATCGAAAGATCTCAGCTCATTGACTGCGAGGCCCTGGGCTCTTCTCCAAAGAGCAACATAGATGTGACCGTCTGTTCCTTCAAAGGCCGCTTCTCCGCCAGGGCGAGGCTGTGGGAAAAGCCACCAACCCTATCGGGGAACACGTATAGATACATATTTGCCCTCACAAGCATAAGTACCCAACTGACACTTGGAAATCTTAGCTAATGCTCCTAATGGGTTAAAAAAACAAAAGGCACCTGGGAGGGGTAGCCACAGAATAAAATCTAAACCCTTAATCCATTTAAGCTCATTCAAAAAGGCCCTGCGGTTGCGGGTGGGACGCTTTGCAGAGGAGGGGGGCTCGGGGCTCGGAGACCCCTCAGCTGACACCCGACTTGTTCCAACGCGCTGCGGCTCAGCCCCGCTCCCGTAAAGGGAAGCCCGTCCTGGGCTTACAGGAGCCGCTAGAAGCGTCTGCACCCGGGAAAGCGGAGCTGGAAGTCGCAGCCGAGCCGGCCTCTCTCTGGATCCCCGAGAGCCCGGGAAGCTCCGAGGCAGCGGCGGCTCGGAGCCCAGCCGCCCCCAGGGAGAGCGCGGGGCTCCGGGGGCAGGACCGCTCCAGCTCCAAGCCCGCCCCTGCCCCGCAGCCTCCCGCGCCGGCCTGGGCTCCCCGGGACCCCCAGTGGCTGGCGGCGTCTAAACCCAGCCCCCGCGCCCCCCCTTCCTTGGCCTGGGGCATCTGAGGAAAGGGACGAGCCCCGGCCCCGCCTGGGATTCAGTCCCTGACCGGCCGCTGTCGCCAAGTTCGCGGCCACGCGGGGATCGGGAGGCTGCAGGCGGAGATCTGTACAAATCCACGTGAGCCCCCCCACCCCACCCTCACCCCCCTCCTGCGCCCGCGGCCCTGCCGGCAGCATTGAAGCCGGCCCGGAGGTCCCCGAGGTCTCCGAGAGTGACAGTACTCAGCGTAGCGGGTAGATGGCACAGTTTTCTAACATTTAGAGAGAGGAACCCACGCTGGGAGCAATAAGTCCATTTAAAAGCCCTTTATTTAAAAGGAACAAAGATAACTGACAAGCGGAGTACAGAGACATCTCAATGAAATTTCCAAAGAAGAAAGAAATCGGAGGCCAGAGCAAATGCGAGCTGGGCTGGATGGAGCAAGGGAGCGCTGGCCGAGCCTCGAAAACAAAGATAAAAGCCCGAGAGGCCGAGGCGCTGGGCACCGGGCTGTGCCCGTTAACGATCACCGCGCCCAGACCGGATTTTTAAAAACCCGCAGCCACACACACTTTGGAATGGCCGGTGGCCTCTGCTGGGGCAGGTCGGGGAGAGAGGCCTGGAAGTTTTGCCCCCGCCTCCAGGCTACACCCTAGCCTTGGATAAAACGGCCGCCTCTGCTTTAGTTGCCGGGGTCCAGCAACCGGAGAGGGCCGTGGGCTCCCAAGGCGCCCACTCTGGGCACACCCAGGCCCCTCCTAGGGCCTGGGGAGACCCGAGGCCTGGGTCCTCCAGCCGCCTCCCCTAGAATGGTGCCCAGGGCTGGGCTGCAGGCCCAGCGAGGATCCCACCACCCAAGACGCGGTCAGAGCCAGGGCCCTGGAGCCCACTCGCAGACTCAGGAATGACTGCTGCTCCTTCAGAGCCGAGAGGGGCTCAGAGGGGCCACTGATGTCTCTGGCAAGGCCACCAGCCTCTCTCTGCCTCCAAACCCTATCCAGCAGCCCCCCCCCCATCCCTGCCAAGAGAGGAGACGGGAAGGAACAGAGGACGGGGTGAGAGGCCGGGAGAGGGGCGCGCCCCGCGGTCCAACAGCCGGGCCCAGGCGCGGCCCAGGCGGTGGCGCCCGCGGGGGACAGAGTGATTGTATTAGGGTGGGTGCTCGAGGACGTATTTGCTGAGTAAACCTCCCTCGCCGTGCTGCGGGCGAATCCCCGTTGATAAATCCATCATTACCGTTCCGATTGAGGGAGGCAGCAGCGCCACTGAATTCATCTTACATTTGTAGCAGTTTAATAGACATTTATTAAATGCTTTTAGAGAGAGGCATGGGGCGCGTGATTACATCCTAGTTATAGAGAGAACATAAAGACCCGCGTTAACACCCATTTGCAGGAAGGAAGGAAGGGGTGGGGAGGGGGTAGGAAGGCAAAGGGATGCGGCCAGGAGAGGCCGGGAGAGATGGGCGGGTGGGCGGGCGGGGGCGCAGAGCCTGGGCGGGATTAGTCAGGGCTGTCTGACCCGGAGCGAGGCGAGAGCCACGGGAAGTCGCCGGCGGCTGAGCGGACAAGTCCCCACGGGCCTTGCAGTTCGCTGGGCACCCCCTTCCCTTGCACCCCCAGCCCCCTGCTCCACGTGGGGGCTCCTGTTCTCTGTGCCAGGGCACCAGGGACATGCGCGCTTCCTCCGATGACCCCTTTTACGCCTCACTCCTTTACTTAATTCCAGGCCTCTCCAACTGAGACTCGGTGGATGAGCCAGACTAGAGAGGGAAGGGTGTGCCCCCCTGCCCCGCGCACTTAAGGACCCCCAAGAGCTTTTTAAAAGCATCCTTTCTGCTCCCCCCTCCCCCCCAAACAAGTTAGCCGGAGAGCTGAGCCAGGCCTCCCTCCGCACAAAGCAGACAGCCGCCCTGGCCACGGGGCGGGAATAGCCTCAGCTCGCTCAAGGGTTCCTTGGCCTTGACATGCTCTGCTTCTGGGTCCCTCCTCTGCCCGGCACCAGCAGGGAGCAGCGCCGGCCACCTTTGCACCTCTCTGACCATCACGTGCGTGCCTTGGGGATCTGCCCTGGGCTTGCCCCCGCGTCCCTCCACCCCAACCTCAGGGAGCTGGGCCTGCAGGAATGCCCGCGCCTCCGAAGGGCCTTAGCGCCTCCCGATCGCCCCAGGGCCTCGCGTAAAGGCCCAGTGCCGGGGCTCGGTCAGCTCCGCGCGCCCTGGCTCCCCGGGGACGCAGCCAACGACCCCGGGCAGGACAGTGTGGCGGTCAGGCCTCAGGGCCCTCCCTGGGCTCTGCATAAGGGACGCTTCCGCTACCTCCGAGTTGCCCTAAGAAAATAAATACAAGTGACACAGCGCTGGGCCAAAGCTCATTAGTTCGTTATCCAGGCCTAGTAAAGCAGCAGAGGCGCAAATTATAGAGCTCAGCCTCCACACACGCTCTGTCACCCGAGATCAGCGCGCCTCGAGCCTGATTCCAATTGCTCCGGACTCGCCGCGCCGTTCGCCCCCCAGCCCGGCGCACCCCCTCCCCGCGCGCAGGAGGCTGGGTGGAAAAATATAGTTCCAGAGGGGGCAATGCTCAAGCTTTTCCTCTCGGAAGCCCGCGTCACCTCATTTCCCATCAGTAATCCCAATAAAATTAACGTCGTGGCTGCGATGGAAAAAAAAAAAAAAAAAAAAAGAGGGCCGGCGACACTCCCGAAATAACACACATATTCCCCCAGCAAAAGGTAAAAACCCAAACGGCCCTTTGTTCAGCTAATTAACCGAGGCCCAACTCCGACGCAGATGTGTTTTTCTTAGCCAATCACAAGCCTGTTTCATGCGAGGGGGCCGCTTGGGGCGCTCCCAGAAGGGGACACAGCGCGCCCCCACCCACCCACCCAGGCCCTCTCTGCCTCGGGGGGCGGGGTGTCACCCCAGACTAAGATCCAGAGGCGGACCCCAGGCTGCCCACCTCCCATGCCTTTCTCCCCCTTGCCCCTACCTACCCACCCACCCACCCAGGGCCCAGTAGGCACCTCGGCGCTGGCCTGGCCGGAATGCCAGGCCTGCAGGACGCGCGGGAAGTAAAAAAATATATAATAATAATAATAAATAAGTTTTAACGACACAGACGCCGTATTAAATGAGGCAGTTTTACAATTCGCTTTGAATTGGACGCTCACTTATTACAAGTGTGTTATCAGAAGAGCGATAAGATTTATAACCCCGAGCGTCAGCTTTTGGCCTTAATGACAATGGATGTTGCGCGGAGGAAATCTGTTCTCTATTAGAGACGACAGTCCCTGCCCGGTTTTTCGGGTGTCCACAGACTCATCCAGGAGGGCAGATCCCCAGCCCCTTTGTGTCCTGATGGGAAATCCTTGAAGGGAAGGCCCTTTCCCCAGTCGGTTTATGAAGCCGGGTCTCCTGGCTGAGCAGGCACCTGGCTTAGCTTTTCAGCCTGAGCTGGGGGGAGGGGGGTGCAGAGAGAGAGAGAGAGAGAGAGAAAGGGGGGATAGGAGTGGGGGTGCAGATAGAGGTGAGAGGGGCAGTTCTCCGCCCTGGGGCTCACCCAGCAGAACTACAAAAGATGGCTTTCCCCTGAATCCACATAGTAAGCAAACTTTAAAAAACTGGGGTCCTATTACAAACCAACGCCCAGCACTAACTGCTTTAAAATTACTGCATAATTAGATTTAGTTGAATTTCACCATTAATTAGGCATCCGCACTGCAGGGAGCCTTTGAAATCTGAGAAAATGGGAAAAAATCATCTGAAGCACTTTTTTTTTTTTTTTTTTTTAAAAACCCCAGCTTCAATAAATCTCGATGAGGCCCGGAATTCAGAGAGTAGCCTCCCTTCCCTCCCAGGCGGCTGAGGGTCGGGGTCTCCGGGCTGGGGCTGGGGCTGGACCTAAGGGGCGATCTGTCCCCTTGGGCTCAGCCCGGCCCATCCCCTGGCTCTGCAGGGGCCCTCGGAAGAACCCCCTCTGGGAGGCCAGGTCCGTCCCACGGCCCACCTCGCCCGCTCTCGGACCCTCGCTGCAGGCGCGCTCCTGCCAGGGGCGCTGTCCACGCGGCTCCACACATTTCTAGGCCCAGAACCAGCCCCTCGACCCCTGCGCGCCCCCGGTCAGCCCTGCGCCCCGAAAGCCACCTTTCTCATAACTTCGACCTGCCAGCAGCAAGTTCTGCCCACGTCCGGCAGGGTCCGCAGCGCGGCCCCCACCCCCCAGCTCGGCGGGCGCAGGGTCCCCCCCCTCCCCGCGCGGCCCCTGCGTTAATGAGCGAGAGGAGCGGCCGAGCTCTGCGCGCTCCCCTCCCCCTTTACCATTAAAACATTTAAGATCGTTTGAGGATCCAGACTTTTGCTTCCCCTACACTGATGCTCGGAGGGAGGGGAGACATGAAATAAACTCTCCTGATTACTGGGGGGCGGTGAAGGAGAGGGGGGCGCAGAGAGAAGGGGTCCTGCGTTACCCCTATTTCCCCTACGACTCCTGCTGCTGTAATTACAGATCATCGCGGACCGATCGCACTCCCGGGCCAGGCAGAGTTTAAAAGAGGGTTTTCTGCCTGCAGATGGAATGGCCTTTGGCCGTCCCCCCCCCCCCCGCCTTTTTTTTTTTTTTTCTTTTCGGGGGGAATCAATGTGTTTCCTATTACCCGGCCCTGCCGAGCCTGGCAGCCCGGCGCTCGCGGAGCAGTGGGAGACGCCATGTTGGCTCAGCTCATAGGACCAAGTCAAAAGCGAGCTTCGAGGCAGAGTTTCACACGCTCGGGCTCCCCCCGACCGCCCCCCGGCCGCCCCCAGCCCCCGCCCCCAGCGCCCCCGCCTGCCGCCGGCCGCCCCGCGCGCGCAGCCCCGAGCGCAGCTCCGCGCGCGCGCCCGGGACTCTCCATCGCGCGCAACCGGGGGGGAGGGCGGGGGGCCGGCGCTTCTCGGCGGCCGCTGCCCACGCCAGGCCCCGGTCCCCGCCGCCTCCGGCCCCGCGGAACCAGCCCCGGACGTCGCCCCGATAACTTGGAGACGCAGCCCCGGGGTCGGCTCCTCCTGCGAGGCCGAGGCTGGGCCAGTGCGCGCGCCCCGCGGACGGGCACGAACCCCCCACCCCCCAGCTCAGGCTCCCCCCAGGTTGGTTTGCAAGAGGCGAGAAGCAGCGATGCCCCCCCCACAGGCACCCCCTTTCTCTCTCTCGGCCCCTCCGCCGACTATTGTTGCAGTTTCGCGTCTCTAACCCGGTTCTCGCACACCCCCGAGCGCCGAGAGGAGGGGGAGCGCGGCTGCGGGAAGAAATAAAGCGAGAGCTCCGATCCGATGAGAGGGGGGGGAAAAAAACCAGCAAGGAAAGAGAGACACTTAAAGGGAAAGAGTCGCCATGTTTAGCAGCTTTTTTTTTTTTAAAGATCTCGTCAATTTCACACAGAAACGCACTCGCTGGGTCCCAGCCCTCGCCTTTTGTCCAGTTCAGTCTCAGCAAAGATCTTTTGTTCTAACTCAGCGTGAAAAGAAAAACTTTCTTTAAATGCGATAAACTTAAACCGAGCTCAAGACTCTAAACAGACCCTCCTCCGGGCCACTCTAAACATATACAAGAGGTTTTGTCTTAACCTCTGAAAAATTCTGGGTCCTGTTTGCCTGCCTCGCACACCCCCTCCGTCTGATGGCTGAAACTTGGAGAGAGACACACACACAGATCCCCCAGCGTCTAGGACACATGCTCACAGCAGAATAAAACAGGGACTGCCTTTTGCTTTGAGAATCATAAATTATAATTTAATGCCAATAATAATTTACAACAAATGGCTGTTTACAATAAACTAACACCAAGCAAAATACAGGAAAGGGCCTGCGTGTCACTTAGCGGAGGAAACTTTCACACACGCACATGGGTAGCACTTGCAAAGGGGACGAAAGTAAAAGCCAGCCTAGGAGACCTTGATCGGAGAGGTCAGGGGTGTTCAGCCCTGAGGACACACTTGCATTTATGTGCATAAGTGTCTCCAGGAGGGAGCTAGGCCCTGGGCCGGATGGATGGATGGATGGACAACCCCGCTCTAATGCACACAGCAGACGGGCACTTCTGGTCTCCCTGCACTCGCTGGCACGGAGAATCCAAGTCTAATACACTTTATGAAATGACCCCACACTTCCTCCTTCCCTCCCCACCCCAATTTTTTAAATTAAACCACAACATAGGGAAATACGGGGGCGGGGTGCAGGAGAGCCTCAGTCAGAGCAAAACTGCAAGTTCCCAGGAACTTAGCTTTCTCCAGCCCAGGAAAGGAGGGGAGGGGGGCGGGGGGCAGACTCCACAACAAAATAGTGGCTGCTTCCAAGTCAGCACCGCCTGTCAGGTTCCCTTCCTTCTGTCTCCCTCCCTCTCTCTCCTTTTTGTCTTAATTTGGCTCCTTAAGGACAAAGGATCCCCAGAGCAGTCCAGGTTGTATATCTACACAATCTGCAATGTCAAAAATGTTGATGTGTTTTTTGGGTTTTTTTTTTTTTTTTTTTTTTATGTACATAACTCCAGCGGAAAAGATTCCCTTGACCTGTGGTCATGCTCTCCCAGAAGGAACACAGAAGGGGGAGGGGACAGGCAGGCCAACTGGAAGTTATCACATATACATTCAGAGCAGACTCCTCAGCACTGTGATTCCACTGACTCTGAAATCCTCGCCACCACCACACCAGATAAGAGCCGCAGAATTATTTAAAAAACACACACAAAAACCATCACAGCCACTTCAGGAAACACTCGCTGCAAACGGTCTTTTCTGCACGACTGTCGGAAAGGTACCATACACTATGTTTTTTTTTCTGATCATATAGCATAGAGACCCATCTCCAGGTTTCAAAGACTTTTCACAATACCTTCCCTAAGCAGGCACTTAAGTGTGACAAATATAAGGGCCCCCTTTTTCCCTGCACATAACCCCCCCCCCAAATCCATTTTTAATTAAAAAGAGCATTAGGTGAATGGGGGTGGTTGACTATATCATTATGGCATTTCCTAAACCATAGATAAACCATTAACTTCAGCTTTCTCCCCCCCCACACACACATACCCCCCCCAAATCAAGCAGGCAAATAAATACTCTAGTCCACCTTTGAGCAAACTGAGGATCGTAAACAAATGGGCCTCCCAGCCCCACTCAGCCAGAGCTCACGGGGGCTTTTGGCCACAGGAAGACAGTGAGTGGGGACAGCCAAACAGGTTTCAGATATCAAATAATATTTTAATTTCTGAATACTTTCAAATTTTCCTTGGAATATAACACACAAAGACTCGACCAAACAGTTCAGTTATTATAACTTTTACAGTATACAGAAATGTTGCACTTAAAAAAAAAAAAAAACCTTCAGTTTTTTTTTTTTTAAAACACAAACTGTAAACTCTAAGGTAGGGACTCAATCACATTACCTATAAGTGCCAACAGTTGTCATGCTGATTTCAATGGCATTTTTTTTTCTTTTAAAAAGGGAATATCAACAATTATAATACAAAGGGTTTGCAAATGTACAAACAGATATACGGTTTTCATAACAATTCAAGAACTAAGCGGGACTCAATTCAAATTACAAAAGTTCACGTTTTATTGAAAACCTCAGCACGTGTCTTGGACACATTCCTGGGCTGCCAATAAATTCCACAGTTCATTCTCTTTCTTAAAATATTTTTAAAAAGCTAGGTTTGTGTCTCGGTGTCTTTTGGGGGGGGAGGAGGGCAGGGTAGGGGGAGTTAAGTGTTGTACGTGGTTCCTCCAATTTTCAAATTAACAGTGCTCCGCGTCACCTAAAATTTTTGGTCACCACCTCTAAGTGCGCTCCCATCACCTCTGACTTGCCTTTTAAAGTTTTATGTCTTCCTATGATATTTTCATGGACTCGGTTTTAATTCTTGCAGAACATATATTTTAAGGATACACAGTTTTTAAGAAGCCAAGATTATATCAAAACTTATTATAGAACCACAGAATAAACTGGTTTGGAACCAGGAAAGTACAAAGAAATAACAGCTAGAGGTACATAGACACAGGACAATTAATAATTTGGGGAAGAAAAAAAAAGAGAGAGAGAGACTTACTTTCTCCATTCTGCTAATTTTCTCCCAATCTCCTTAAATGCACTTTTTAGCAATATTTTTTCAAAAATTTACCAAAAGGAGAAAAAAAAAAAAAGACTAATTTCCTTTTTATACAAAAAAAAAAAAAAGTAGCAAGTTGTTCTGACGGACACAGGAGTTTTTTTTTTTAATGCATTCTGTAAAAGTTCACTTGACAGTCTTTTTAATTTTTTTTTTTTTTTTTTGGAAATTCACAGTCCATTAAATCTTTCCTCTCTTCTTTTAGCAAACTGGTAACATTCTTTTATATCCTTTCTTAACAGAAGGAATTTAAGCAAACAAACCAGTCTCTTGGGCCTTTTGTTTCTCTGTTTCACTCCCCCTTCTTACTTTGAGAAAAAAAAAAAAAAATTATTTATTTTATTTTTATTTTTTTTAATTTTTATTGAATTGCCATATACGGCCAGTTAAAACTGCTGCCGGACAGTAACATATCCCGGATGAGGGTTTCGATGGGGGTTTTACCTACCAAACGGACGAAAAACAATTGTTCTATAACCGAGGAGGAGACGGTGCGCAGGGAGGGGAGCCTCAGCAAGAGCTTCCCGAAGCGCGTCGGCTGGTTGGGGTACTGGCTCCGGACGTACTCCTCCAGGGCGCACTGGGACTTCTCCTGCAAGCTCTCCACGTGGGCGACGTCCGAAAGGCCACAGGCATCTGCAGGGAAGTGAAAACAAAACAAAACAAAACAAAAAAAAAAACCCAGAAGGAGAAAAATGTAGAGAAATCCAGCCACCAGACCGGGAGGTCTGCAGTGGGCCACGTGAGGTGCGTGACCATGTGTGCGCGCGCGAGGGGGACACATGCCTAGAGCCTGCAACTCGGGGAGGGGGCCCGTGGGCAGGGTGGGGGACAGCTGGGCATGACCCTGGGGCATCTGCTTAAAAAGAAAACCCCCCGGCTCCGTGCGGCTGCAAGGCTTCCACCGCCCCGGTGCCCAGGCTTGGTCCCTGGGAGGCCCCGGCGGAGGGCGAGCGTTGGGTGAAATCTGGCCCAAGTCAGTAAACAGAAACACAAACAGACGAAACCAAAAGTGCTCGTGCTCCTCCCCCTCCTCGCCTGTAAATAACAGTTAGGCTGATAATTATGGGGTGGGGAGGGGGGGCGACAACCTGGCCCGGCACCGAGGAATGGCGCCCACGACCCAGCCTCAGATTGTCCCCAAAGAGGGCGACTCATTTTGCTCCGGCCTTTGAAACTGATTTAAGTGGCCCTTTAAAACTGATCTTGTCAGTTTAGCCCATTGAAGGGCAGCCATGCAAACTGTGATCTTTCTGTTCATTTCAGCTGTTTCTCTCCCCCCCTTTCTTCTTTCCCCCTTTTCTCCTACCCCCCCCCTTTATTTATTTTTGTTTTTGTATTTTTTTGTTTTTTAAAAAACAACCCAGGTCCCTCCAAAGAGGACCCCCCTCCCCTCCCAGTTATCCTCAGAACACGTTTCTTTTTCTGATACGTTAAAAAAAAAAAATACAATAAGTGCCTTTGAAATGAGAGGCTTCTCAGTGGAGGCGGCGCAGGTTGTGACCTGACCTTTCGGGGCTCCCCAGACAAGACTGGGGCTGACACATACACACTGTGAATCTTAAAACGGGGCTTGGAAAACAGCGGCCACCGTCTCCACCCCAAGACTCAGAGCACACATGCAATCTTCCCGCGTGTGTGTGTCCAGGACTCTACCTGTCTGCACCCAGCGCGGGTGTCTGTGCTCGGGAATGAAAAGATCTGTTTCCATGAGGCCCCTTCCCTGAGCATCCCTCAGAAATCAGATAGCAGGAGCTTTTATCTCTTTGTGGGGTGATTTGCATTCCCCACACAGGCCTCTACGTTGGACAAATAGTAATAAATTCAACTGTGACCACAGAACCAGGCATTTCTTTCCTTGAAAGACCAAGGGTGAGGCTGAGAGCTAACAATGATGTCAAGAAATTAACAGCCACCCCCATCGCCGTCTGGGGACATGGTGGGTTGGGTGTGGGGTTGTGGGACCAGCTGAAGGTGGCTGCGGGGGTAGGGGGCTCTCCTGCTCCTACGTTTGCATCCGTCAGGCAAACGTTCTGGTTATGACAGGTCCCCCAGGAGGATGATCCAGACCCCAGCCTCTGCAGGCGGCTCTGCCTCTGCCCAGACCCTGCCCTCTAATTGATTACCTAAGCACTTTCAGAGGCACAGTTTGGGGTGGCTGTGAAATTTGGGGTTTTAGGTAAAAACCAGCACTAGAGAAAAGACTCAGGACCTGTAAATACATCCAGCTAATGGCTCGGGTCCCCAGATTTCCTTCAAACAATAAGGGAGAGGTGGTGGATCTTTTTTGTCTGCCACCTGAGCCACAAAGCTCTCTCCTACTCTCCTGATTCCAAGTTGGGGGGCGGGGGGGAATCCAGTGGGTGACTAGCCTCCAAGCCTTACCCACATCCAAATGGTTGGTAATGCTGACTTGGGAACCCTTTCCCTCTTGGCCTTGACAAAGGGATCAGCTGAGAACTTGGAACCAGAAGGTGGAGGGGGTGCCTTCCACCCACCTGGGCTGGGCTGAACCCAGCCCGGAGGCAGCCAAAAGGCTCAGGTGTGGCGCAAAGCGCAAAGACACTTGCAAAAATCATTTGGCCTCAAGAGTTAATTAATATTAGATCTATTACTCACACAGGTTAAACTACATGCAGACTAATTAGATTTCATCACGCAGTCAATGCTAGTTTTCTATCTGCGGCAACATCCATATCCAGCCCAAGTTGGCAGGCACTGTGGGTTGTTTGAAAATCGCCTCAAGTGTTTGCCTGGGCAGGGGAGGCAATAGGCCAGAGTCTCCAACCCCCTGCAGACGCGCCCAAGAGTTATGATGGCCCCTCTCCTCCTCTCGCCCCTTCCTGGCGGCTCTCTCCCCGCTCCTGGCAGGCTGCATTGTTTGAATGAGTATATGATTTTCAAAATTGGTGCCCTCCGGTTGGATTTGCCTGCAGCTCCAACTCTTAACTGAGTTACCAGGCAAACTTTCCCCTGCGAGCAGATGCCAGGCCCGCCCCAGTGCCCGGGGGGCATCTCCTGGAGGCTAAGCCAGGGTGACAGAGAGAACCTTGGGGGCGGACAAGTTTCCACAGGCTGGGCTGGCCCAGGGGGTGAGCAGGAGCACTCATCCCAACCTGGCAGGAGGGAAGCAGGCCCCAGAGGCCTCCCCTTGGCCCCATTTTCAGCCTGTATGAAGCATCCTTCCTGCAGCCCAGCCTTGCCCTCCTCTCCCCCGCTCCCAGACAGGCCTGCTGGGGCCCAGCAGCTAGTCAAAACTTCTCATGCAAGTAGCACTCAACAGTTTGGCCTTTCAAGGGTGTTTGTGAGGAGGGGGGAAGGTTGGACTCACTCAGGGGACTCCCCAGTGGCGCGGGCCCTAACTCTGGGCTGGGAGCCCTTGGGCGCGAGAAGGGGAGGCTCCTTCCTACCTGAGGTGAACAGAACTATGGCCTTGAGGCAGCTGTACTCGGCGGAGTCGACGTGCAGGGCCTTGAGCTTCTCCACTTGCTCTTGGAAGATCCGTATGTGATCCATAAAGGCGACCACCCGGTCGGCGGACATGGGCGAGGCGTGCAGGCCGGCGGCGGCCAGGAGCGGGGCGACGTGGAGGGGCATGGAGCACTGCGCGGCGTTGAGCACGAACAGCTCGCTCCAGGTGAGGCGAAGCAGGGCCACCTGGTCGGTGATCTGCAGGTCCGGGAAGAAGGGGATGTTGCGGGCCCACTCCACGGCGCTGAAGAGCATCCTCGCGGCCAGTTCGCAAATGTTCTCGATGCCCATGATGTTGTTGGGCTGCATGCATTGGCTGCCGAAGCGCGACGTGGGGTAGGGCTCGGCGCGCAGCAACAGAGAAATATATCCGGACAGGTACGAGTGGCAGTTGAGGGGGTCCCCGTTGGTCAGCGCAAACTGCCCGTGGGTCGGCTGGGTGGGCGGCATCCTGCCTCTCTGTACCGCTGTGGGGAGGAAAGGAGACAGTCCTTGGTTAGTGACCAGCCTGGGTCCCCAGCGCCCCTGGCAGGGCCTGCCCCAGCCCGACCCCCACCTGACCCAGACCCCAAGGGCGCGCGCACACACACACACCACACACACACGCACACATATGCACGCAAGCCCTGCAAGAACGAGCAGGCCTGCCAGGCCCTGGAGTGCGCCTGGGACTCCCCCGGAGCCCGGCAGCACCTCTCCAATCGCCACCCAGGCCAGGTCCCGGCGGCACAGCGGCACACTTGCCTCCGAGGCCCGCTCGGAGCTGGGCCGCCGAGCGCCCAGAACCGGCCACCGTGCCTGGGGTCCCCGCGCGGTGGGCGGGATGAAGCATTCTGGGGGCATCTTCTTTCCTGCTAAACAGCTGATATTTCTTATTGATTGGAGGAGAGGGAGCGGGAGGGGCGAGTCTGGGGGGGTGGGGTGGGGTGGAGAAGGAGAGACGCTTTTGCAAGAGACACAAGGGTTCACCCCAGATTGGCCTGTGGCCGCCCGGGAACGACTCTCCCCCCAAAACCCCCGCAGCCCCAGCCCCAGCCCCCAGCCTCCAGCCTCAGCCTGGAGGGGGGACTCCCGGCGAGAAAGGAGCGGGGAGCTGGGATCTGGCGGCGGCCCGATCAGCGTGCACGGAGCAGGCGAGACGGAGGGAGAGGGCGGAGAGAGGCAGGCCGGCCGCGGCGAGGGGAGGCCGGGGAGAGGCGGGAGCGAGCGGCCGGCGCAGGGCCGGGGAGGCCGGGAGAGGCGGCGGGGCTCGGGCCGGGGCTGCTCGCCGGCGCCGCGCGGGGAGATCCGCGCTCCCAGAAACACAAAGAAAGCCCGCGGCCGCTCGCCGCAGCCCGGAGCCCGCGCCCCGCGCCCCGCGCCATTGGCCGAGCCCGGCTCGTGGCTCTGGGCGAATCCTCTGTCACAAAGACCCAACTCGCGCGGGGCGAAAGCGGCCGCCCGGGGCCCTGGCCCACCCTTCCCGGACTCCCCAACGCGCTCTGCTTCCCCCATTCACTTCAAAAGTGAAAGGAAAAAAAAAAAAAAAAAGAAAAAAAAAGAAAACAGAGGAATTTGCTTTCTTTCTTTCTTTTTTTTTTTTTCTTTAGCAGAATGTTAATCCACGGAAGGGTCACATGAGCGCAGCCCGGGCGGCAGCGTTAATACGGCGAAGTGCATAAAATTGCCATTTGTAATTTGAACCGCCTGTAAAAAGTACAATCTCAGGTTGGGTGTTTTTTTTTTTTTTTTTTAGAGAGGGTGGGGGCTGGGGAGACGTGGGGAGGAGGGACATGTGTTGAACATGCAGGAAAAACCAGGAGAGAGACACACACACACACACAGAGAAAGAGAGAGAAACTGCGAGGAGAGGGCGAGGGGGCAGAGAAGTACAGCAGGATTTAAAACAACAACTGCAAGCACCACCCCAGCCCCTCAGAAAGGCGAACTCCAAGGAACCTCGCCATCCCCGCAAAGAACGGGAAACCGGCCCAAAAGACACAGTGGAGGGGACCCGTTGGCCAAAGGAAGCGGGTCCGGGGTGGGAGGGGGTCCCGGGTTCACAGTACGGGACTTGTTTCTAGTATCAACCCCCTCGGAGCAGCAAAGGCCGAGCAGAGCTCGGGGCTCCACAGTGACCGTGCCCAGAGCAGCAGGCTGGCCAGACGCACCCAGGACCCCCGGGACCCTAGGTGCGCGAGCGAGCGCGCGCGCGCGCAGGGGGTGGGGTGGGGTAGGGTAGGGTGGGGTGGGGTGGGGGAGAAATGAGAGGCCGATACCTTCCCGTCTCATGCCCACTTTGAGGCACTTTTTGAGGCGACAGTACTGGCACTGGTTGCGGTGGTGCTGGTCGATGGGACAGTTCCGGTTGGCGCGGCACGTGTAGCTCAGGTTCCTCCGCACGCTGCGCTTGAAGAAGCTCTTGCAGCCCTCGCAGGTGAACTGGCCGTAGTGCTTGCCGCTCGACTTGTCCCCGCACACCACGCACTCGATGTGCTGCTGCTGTTGCTGCTTGTCGCCGCCTGGGCCGCCGGGGCCACCCTGGCCGCCGGCCGCCGTCTGGGCCGGGGTGCTGGCCGGGCCCCCTTGGCCGGGCGTCTGGGGCGTGTGCGGGGCGCCGGGTGGCGGGCCGGGCACGGGCGGCGCCTGCGAGGCCTGGCTGCCCTGCGAGCCGGGCACCTCGTCCTGGGGGTCGCGCCACGTGCTGACTACCATTGCCATATCTATGGGGGCCGCGTCCGGACTTCCTGCTCCCCTGGCTGCGGGCGGCGGCGGCGGAGGCGGTGGCGGCGGCTCCCGGGGTCGCGGGCTCCGGTGCGCCGCCTTTTGTGTGTGCGCGCGCGAGGGTGCGAGAGGGCGCGGGCAGGGCGCCCCGGCTGGCTCCGGGGTGCCGGCTGGTTGAGGTCGGTTAGTTTTTTTTTCTTTTCTTTTTTTGTTTCTGCTTTTGCAAAGTTTTGGCGATGGCTCGTCTGGCCCGGTGTGTTTGTTTTGTTTGTGTCCCTCGGCTCAGCTTTGTCGGTTTCGTGGGAGAGGCGAGGAGGGGGGTGGGGGTGGGCAGGAGGGTGCTTTCGCCCCGGGAGGGCAGGGGAAGGGTCGGGGCAGAGCGAGTGGGAGCGGGACGTGGAGAGAGGGAGGGGAGGGCGAGCTGCAAGTCGATTGTCTGGCTTCAAGAGAGAAGTAGGAGGCAAAAAAAAAAAAAAAAAAAAAATAGAAAGAAAGAAAGAAAAAAATCTCTCCAAAGATCTCGCTCGCGCTCTCTCCCTCCCTCTCCCGCTCGCTCACTCGCTCGCTCTCAGGGCTGGTGCGCCGAGGAGTTGGAGGAGGCAGCGCAGGGAGCACGCGGAGGAGAGGCGACTGTCCGGGGGCCAAGTCCAGGGCAGCCCGCAGTCAGCCATTCAGAAAAGCCATGGAGATCGGGGCGACCGGGAGAGCCGAGGCGCCGGGCGCGGGCAGGCCGGGGCGGAGGCCGGCGGCCCGCGGAGTGGCCGGAGCGCTGCCCGGGTCCGGGGGAATCAGCATGAAAGTGGTCCGCGTCGGGCGCTGCGCGGCGTCGTCCTGGCGCTGGGCCGCCGCCGCCGCCTGCCCCGGGCGCCCGGCGCGCGCCTGGCTCGCTCCGGCCGCCGCCGCCGCCCGCTCGCGCCGGATGGAGGCCGCTCGCCGATCCCCCGCGGGCCGCCCGCGCCGCCGCCGCCGCCGCCGCCGCCTTCGCCGGAGCCGCCGCCGATGCCGCCGGGTCGGGCCCGGAGCCGCCGCGTCTAGCGCCGCCGCCGCCGCTGCTGGAGCCGCTGGAGCCGCTGGAGCCGCCGCCGGAGCCGCTGGAGCCGCTGGCGCCGCCGCCTCACACTCATAGGGAAAGTCAGCGCGCCGGCGGCGGGGCACCGGGCGGGAGCGGGGCGCGCGGCGCGGCGCCTAGAAGCACATCCTCCGGGCGCCGGGCGGGGAGGAGACGGAGGGAGAGCGCGAGAGGGAAAGGGCAGCGCGGCCGCCGGAGAGAGGAGGCAACTCGGCGAGAGGAGGAGGCGGCGGAGGAAGCCCACGCGCGCGCACGCACCGCGGAAAGAAAAGAACAGAATCAAAGTGATCAAATATGCTAAAAAGGGGGGCGCGGGAGGAAATGCGATTTATAGGCGCGGGGCTGGCAGCGGCGGCTGCTCCGCGCTCGGCTCACCGAGCTCTCTATATAGTGAACTTTGACACGACTGCTGCAACTTAGCGCACGTTGCCATGGCGACGGCGCGCCTTATAAGGCAGCCGCCGGGGTTGGCCTGGCCCGGCGCGCGCGCGCCGCCCCCTCGCCGTCATTGGCCGGAGCGCGGGCGGCCCCGCCATGGCGGCCGCGGGCTCAGCTCGGTCCTAGCGCGAGCGGCGTGGCGGCCGGGGCTCCGGGGGCGCCGCGGGAGGGGGGGGCGGCCTGGGGGGGGGGGGCGGCCGCATGCACCCCCCCCTGCCGCCGCCGCCTAGCGGGGGATGGGCCCCGGGCGCACCGTCCCTCCCGCGCGCGCTCTGCGCCCCGCGCCCGAGGTTTCCGCCCCAGCGCGGAGAGGAGCGCGGCGCGCAGACAAAACGCCTCTTAAAGGCTCCGCGAGAGGCTCGGGAATGGGAATCGGGGACTTCGCCTCTCGCAACTTGGCGATGCCACGAAACCCGCCGCGAGCGCGAGCGCGTGCGCGCGCGCCGCCCGGGGACCCCCGGCGCATCTCCGTGCCGGCGGAAGGGAAAAGTTCCCCGGATTCTTCGCGGAGGGGCGGTGGGCGGGGGCGGGAAGGTGCCGCGAACCGAGCTCTGCGGGCCATTTTCCAAACGGGAGATTTGGCCAAATCCGGGTGATGGCAGACCCTTCTCTTAATCAACTCTGATCCTTGGCTTGGTTTGGTGGCTTTTTTTTATTTTTTATTTTTATTTTTAAAAAGAGAGGTAACATGCCATTCAGAGCCTGTCTTTTCCTTGCAGGGTTAACATTTCACAGGTATGCGGCCTGACATTTTAATTGTTCAAATAAAACATCTCGGATGCTGAGAAACAGAAGCAGACTTCATCTCACAGTCAGGACGCAATTAAAATACATTTTCCTCAACTTTTTCCCCTCTCTGGTTGGTTTTAACCAACCTCCTGCCACACACCCAGTCCTGGCCAGAGGGGGAAAGGCCGACCTGCCGGCCGAAGGGCCAACAGAGGCAGCCTCCCGGGCTCCCCAGCGCACACCCTCCGCACACGCATGTGAACGCACATGTATGAGGCCACATTTGTCAATGTTCACAGACAAAGACTTCAGCCACTATGTTTCCAGGTCATGGAACAGTTGAGGACGGACTTCATTGTTTCTTAAGTCCCCTTAAAGCATTCATAGGGCCATTAAAACACACCCAGAGCCTCTGCCCCAACTTGGAAATAATACCAGGGCAACTCACAAGAACCACACACCGGCCATATTCTACCCCAAGAAACCAACTTCCCAGCCCCGGCCGTGCTGCTCAGTGGGCTAAAGTCACCCAGGCGGCTGAGCCTCTGAAGTCCAGGGCGATGGGTCTGAAACATCCAACATCCAGAGGTCGCCCCCCCACCCCCAGAACACACTCTATTCCCACACGCCGCTCGCTCGGTTCGATTAGGACAAATGAGTGGGTGACGATTATTTCATATTCCTAAAAGGAAATCCGTGACTCCGTCACGCACACTTTGCACCAAGAGAAAAACTGCAAGTGGCTGAGCCAAGCAGGTTGGTGAACAATTAAAACATTTTACACAAAACACACGCCAAGCTGCAGGAAACTCGAACACGTATAACTAGTAATGAACAGCCTCGAGAAAGCATCCTGGATAGTTCCAAAAAAGAAAAAAAAAATCCAAAAAGATGCAGGATTTCTCTTTAACATAAAATTGACACGTGCAGGTTGCACTTTGCATTCAATACCCTTTCCACACACAGGCAGGATACGAGGTGCACATGTGGGCAGACAGGGGCTAGTTTTCAGGGCAGGAAATAAAATTCTCTCAGCCCTCACCCTTTCTCCCCTGAAACCACCTATTTCACCAAAGCTGCAGGTGCTGGGATTATTGGAAAGTTGTAAAAAAAAAAAAAACAAACAAAAAACCAAAACAAAAAACCAGAACCCTATAGTGGACAGTGGGCTATAAACCTGACGTGTAATGAGACTGCCAGGCTGAGAATTTCAGGTTATCGGCTCAACAGAACTTTCTTCCCCCAAAAACAAGAATCGTGCAAAAGAAATTATTCCAGGGGAGGATTTTTCTGCTCCCCTCTTTCAACCTCTGTGAGTCGAGAAGTTGCCTGATGCCACAAATGTCAGTGGGTGAGGGGCCCACTGAGCAGGGACGTGGTGGGGCTGGGGTCGCAGAAGGCGGCCCGATGGGCACTCCCGCCTCGGCTTAGTGGGAGCTGGAATAATTGGTCACAGGGAGATGTCCCCCTCGCCTCCTGTGCAGACGTCCCCACAGCAAGGTCCACCTTTGACAAACAGGCGCTGGGGAAATTTCGAGGAGGAACAGCTTCCCCAGTGCCCTGAGAGATATCTGGCATCTGAGGTCCATTTTGATGGCCTCAGACTTAAAATGAAAAATTTTCCCAGCCGCCTCCAACAGAACTTGCAGCCTGCGAGGCTCACGGCCACAGGGCTGCCGGGGAGTCAGAAGTGCCTCGCTCTCCATTGTAGGGGCTCATCCACAGCTATGCAGCTACTACCAAAAAAAAAAAAAAAAAAAAACAAAACAAAAGACTATTCACTGTAGTTAATTTTACTGCATAAAAGGACTACAGACCGAGAAGGGGGGAATAAAAAATTTTAAAATGTGTTTTTTCGAGATGCTCATTTCCCTGCAATAAAACAGCTCTGAGACTCGCCGAGAAATATCAATATATTGTCACCGTTTAGAAAAATAAAAATAAAAACCCAGCCCAGGCTTTCATTGCAGATGTAAGTTCACTGTAACGAGACGGATGGCAAGCTTTTAATTTGGCCGGAGAAAGTTGGAAAAAAAACCATTTTGTCTCATTCTGGGAATGAAAAGAGGGAGAGACGAAAAGCCACCCAGGGATGATTTCTTTCCAGAGGGGAGCCACCGAAGCGCCGTCTGCAATTTCCCCACCGACTCAGTGGCCATGGGAGCAGAGCCGGGCCAGTGCCCAGGGCAGCCCCGGGCAGCCCCGGGCTCGGTGGGGACCAGCCCCGCGCACCCGGGCTCAGTGGATCCCCCTGCCCCTCACTCCAGCCCCTGTGTGTTTTGCTCTTGGACCACATTGGAGCTCCCTAAATAGGAAAAGGGAGTTTCCATTGTGTCCCTCTCAACTTCCAAGTCAATGCAATTTTTAACCACTGGCTTGTGGTACTTTGAAAATCACCAGGGGCTGTCAGAGTTGGGACCTCTGAAAAATTTACAGTGCTAAATCAGAGCATATGCTGGGAGGGGAGAGAGGAAAAAAAAAAATTGCTTAAGATTGGAGCAAGTACAGTGTCTGTCTGCCCCCTAGTGTAAGCGTCCTCGCTGCCTAAAATCCAACTTTCAAAGAAAGGAGCTCTTAAAGGGGACCGGCTGGAGGCTCACGTAGGCATGCCCAGCAGAATGAAACTTCTCTTGCGCGCTTTCATCTGAATGGGTTTTTCGCAGGATTGAAAATTAATTGGCTCTGGCGTGGTTGGACCGGACCCTGGATCTCTCTCGCCACCTCTTGCGTTTCCCCGAGTCCCTGGCGGAGGGACGGGAGAGGTGATGATTCTCGCGCGCCACCCCCCCCCCCACCCCGAACTGGGTTTTATGTGCGTCTCTCTCACTCCCTCCGCTCTTGTTTCTTCCTCTGTCTCTCTCTCGCCTCTGTCGCCGGCTTTTTTTTTTTTTTTTAAACGAGGACCCGTTCCTTGCACGCTCTGGACACAGCCCAGAATTGCTTCCCAAGCCAGCGCGCGCCGGCCGTTGCAATGGACAGCATAGAGGTAAACGTTTGCCTGAGAGCGCGCGCCAGCTCCGCCACCCCGCCGGCTGGATGGATGGCTGGATGGATGGCTGGATGGATGGCTGGATGGATGGCTGGCTGGATGGATGGCTGGTGAGTAACCCTCCTTCGTCGCGACTGTCCTCCCAGCCTAACCGAGCGCGCGCCTCCCCAGCCGCGGCCCAGGCGCCCGGGCGCAGCTCGCCCGCCTCCCTCCCTCCCTCCTTCCCTCCCTCCCTCCCTCCCTGCCTGGTTGTCAGTTGCACAAGGTTGCAAAACGCAGCTCAGCGGGCCGATCGAACAGTAAATTCTGATCCCTGGTGCGAGCCTAGCAGCTCCTTCGCTAGGAAAACCGAGTCATCTATTGCTTGGGAAAAACACGCTTAGAGCACTGGCTACCGGAGGCGATGGGTTGGCGCAGACAGGACGCGGAGAGGGGAGGCACCGCAGTCTTTACGCTTCGGTTTAATCATATTTTGGCACCTTCGCGATTGTCTTCCCCCCCCCGCCCCCCCCTCCCTCCACACCGCACACATGTAATAAAATATGGCCATGCATTGAATCGACTGCCCCCCCCCTTTCCCCGAACCCCTCGAACCACAGTCCAGGCATTTCATACACAGTTAGCAACCCGATTTTTTGAAAAACACACACACACAAAAAAAACCCCGAGTCATCCCCAACCCCACACGGCACAAGGAGAGAAGTGAGAAAGGAGAGGGAGAGAGAGAGAGAGAGAGAGAGCACACAAAAAAAAAAATACTGTAAGCAAACATACCAAAACCATATTTCCCTTGTTCAAGGTCCCAGATGGCTTGCATCTTGCTTCTAAAAGTGGAATACCTCTCCTTTACTTTGGCGGGTGAAATAGCGCTTTTGTTGGACCCCTGGAAAGATGTGTCTTTGATAATTAAAGAGACTCTCTTCCTCGGTGTTTATCTACGCGATTGTGCAAACTGATAAAAAAAAAAAAAAGTAAAAAAAAAAAAAAAAGTAGGCGCTGGCTAGCCTGCGGGGACCGGGCGGCGAGGCGCGGGCAGAGCTCCTGCAGCCCCGGGAAGTGCCTCCCCATGAATCAGGCGCGCTCAGCCTCGGGAAGCCCTGCGCGCTAACTTTAGAGAGAGGACGTTTCAGGGAGCCTGCTGAGGAATGCGAGCCTCGCCTTTAAGGAAAAAAAAAAAAAAAAAAAAAAAAAAAAAAATTTTTCCCCAAACCGTAGGTAGGGAGATGTCTGGAGTGATCCGTGTCTCTCATCTCATCCCTTAGAAGGGAAAATGCGTTGTTACACCTTGTTTGGGGCTGGAAAGTGGAGACTTTCAAAACACCCGTCCAATTGGGGTAAAAAAAAAAAAAAAAAAATCCAAAAAAAAAAAATCGCCCAACTTAATGAGTTTAGTCCGAAGAGGCTGGAGCGCGCACGGCGCTGAGCCCGAGCGGAAAACCGCCCGCGACTGCAGGCGAGGCTGCGGGGCGCGGGGACCGGGGCGCAGCCGCCGCCCGCGGGCCGGGCGCAGGGGCCGGGGGCAGGGCGACCCTCCCGGGGCCCGGGCGGCGCGGGGCTGGCGGCGGACGGCGGGCTCCAGCCTCCGCAGCCCGGCGGGCAGGCTCTGCTCGCCCTGGATCAAAGATGCAACTTAAATAGAAGGGCAGCGGGTTTTTTTTTTTTTTTTTTCCTTTCCCTAGGAATCCGTTGGAACCCTCATTCCTTGTTACTCTTAACTCAAGTTCCCCTCGGCGATTCCCCCCTCTCCCCTGCAGATGCGCCCCCCCCATTCCCAGTCCCCATTCTAGAACTTTCCTGGAGAGAAACCCTGTGCCTCTGGGGGGGGAGGGGTTCCCCATTTCTGGTCGTCAGATAATGAATGGTTAATTCACCCCCTCCAGCCCCCCCACCCCCCTCAAATGAATTAAGGCAGCGGGGATCCAGGAGCCGGAGAACCTGAGAGGAAACTATGTTGCCCCTCGTAGTTGGATACAGTTTTCGCTAATGGATTTTCTGTTCTGTTTTGTTTTGTTTTAAGAGAGGGATAATGGGGAGACGCGGATCTTTTATTTTAGGAGCCTGGATGGTAAGATGTATGTCAGACTTGACAAATGGAACTAAAGCTCTTCGGCTGCGTCTTGTCCTTGTCTTAAACAGGAATTAAGTTAAACACAGTGCTGAATGTTAATTACATGTTTACTGGCTAATGCAAATTACAAATGGTTTTGCCACCCCCAAAACTAGGATGAAAACTCCGAGGACTCTGTAATTATATACTTTGAGGGAAATAACTCAGAATATTGATCATAAGAAGCGTAAATCTTTTTTTAACTATTCATTAATACCATAAATATGGGCTGCAGAAGTTTTTCCTTGCGGTTTGCCTGTCAGTTCCTCCGAGTGGATGGATGGCGGCGAGGCCCCTGGGGAGGTGGCGGACCCCTCCTCGGCGCCCCCGCCCCCTTTCACCCCAGCACAAGGTGGAGGGGCAGTTGGACAGGGGGGCTGGACCCAGGGCAGGTGAGGGTGGCCACAGCCCAGCCTCTCCCCCCTCCCCGATGGATGACCGCCTTCCCGGGCCTGGGCGCCCCGTTGGGATAACCTGGCCCTCGGGTTCCCCGCAGCCGCGGCCCCGACAGCTCCAGTTCTCTTTCTCCGGGTGGCTAAGGCGCGGGAGGGCTGGGGAGCCACAACTGGTTTCCCCGCGCTGGGCAGCAAAAAGATACAGTTTTGCTTTGTTTGGTTTTAACCTCGGGCCCCCGGGGGTCGCTCAGCGGCCTGCTGCAGCGACTGCGATCCCGGGGGTCAAAGGTGAGGGCCGCGCTAACCCTAAAAGGCCGGCCTGGCCCGAAGGCCCCGCGCAGGCGGGAGCGGGCGGGTGGCAGCCCCAGCCTGGCGCGGCCGAGGGGGCGCCTGCGGACCCGCCCTGGGGGGCACGGCACCGGGAGCCGGTTTAAGTGCAATATAGAGGATTTTTTTTTTTTTTTTTTTTAAAGTGCCCTAGGCTTGTGGGACTGGAGTCCGCTTTCTCCGGGAGAATTCCCAAGGCGCTGGTCTTTGTCTTAGAAGGAATGGAGTTGCTGAATGGCTGAAAGGGACAGAGAGGGTCGCTTCGAATCGATCTTACATGTTCTTTCTGTCTTTTCGGATCAACGCCCTTCAATGGGCGCGGAGGTGCTCTTTCAACCAAAAACTTGTGCTACATTTTGTGCCTGTATTGGTGCTAACTACAATGGGCACCGGGCAGATTTTTTTTTTTATTTTCTTTTCCCCCCTTTGCTCTCCAAAGCAAGAAAGCGCCCTAATTAAATTGTTTTATATGGACAGTCAGGACGGACCAATTAAGTATGTATTAGTATAAAGACGGAGTCTTGCAGATAACGCGGTTGAGAAAATCATGCGTGAGACAAAAGGGGAGGGGAGGGGCGCGTGGACCCAGCAAGGTCGCGCCCCTGCTTCCCCCGGGCCCCGGGGGCGTCGCAGAGGCCAGGGCCTCAGGTGAGAAGGGAGCAGGCCGGCTAACAGGTGGGCGACGGCGCTGGAGGCCCCAGGCCCGCGCCTCTGGCCCGGGAAGGGCGGAGGAGCCCAGGCGGTTGGTATCGCTCACAGCCTCCTGCTCGGACGAGGCAGCGGTCCCAGAGGTGGCCGGTCCCGCAGGAGGCGGCGAGCGCGCCCTGCCCCACTTGGGGTCCAGCCCTCGGCCTGGTGTCTAGGTTCAGGGTACGGCCCAGCCCTAAGGAAAGAGCGCGCGCCCCGGGGAGGCCGGCAGGGCCAGAGGGGAACAGGCACTACCCCCCCGCGCGGCCGCAGCCCCCTGGAAACCAAGGTCAGGGTAGGAGGCCCCCTTCTGACATCTCCAAACTAAGTGCCTTTTCGCTCCTAAGGAAACGGAAGCTTCTCGGCGAGGAAAAGTAAAGTTTCCACCCGACACCATGAGGCCTGAGTGGCGTCGAGGCCCAGCCGCAGAAGTGGGGGAATGACCGAGGGCAGGGAAAGAGGCAGCGAGGAGAGTAGCTCCGGGTTCGGTGAAAGCGTCTCCGGGCCTCCTCCGCCCCCTCTCCGCCCTCTGGGTGTGGGCGGGCCGAGTGCCTCTGGCCCAGAGGCGACGACCCCCAGAGCAGGGGCCTGGGCCTCCCCGTGTCCGGCGCGGGGCTGTGATAGGTGGTCCCCCGGGGGCGCGGGCGCAGCGCGCGCGGCAGCCCCGAGGGCGCGCGGGGCGCGCAGGACGCCCTGGATCCCGAGCGGGCTGGGGCGAGTAGGGGCGAGCACTAGAGCCTGGAGAGGCGGCTGAATGTCAAAAGTAAAAAGGTTGAAAAGGCAATTTTCCAGGCGCGCTTTCGCCCCCCTTTGCTGGTTGCCGAGGCTGTAAATCAGCGGCCGGCGGCGAGGGCGGGAGGAGCCCCCTTGGCCAGCCCGGCGCGGGCCCCCGCCCGGACCGCGCGCACCTCCCGGTGGGCCCGGAATCGACCCGAAGCCTAGCTGAGGATGTCACTGCACTAAATATTTACTGATCACACACAAATAGCCGGGGCTCGAACGATTTTCCTCTGTGAGGAGAGCCAGAGAGAAGGGTAAATCATTTTATTAGTGTGGATAAAGCCCAGAGCACACTCCGGGCTGGAGTGTTTTAAGATGTGTCTTCAACGGGATGAGAGGAGTTAGGGAAATCGATACCCGGTGATTAGGAGCCCCCGGGGTGACGAAGGGGGCCGGGGCTTTCAGGGATTTGCTGAGGCTGAGAGGGGGGAGCAACCTCGAAGGGGCGCAGGCCTGTGTCCCTCCCTCCTCGACGGGCGACGCCAGGGCGCCCGCAGGGGCCGGACCCGGGCTGCGCGGGGCCGAGGGCTGGGGAGCCACAGGCTCCACGCCGCGAGTGGCAGTGGCCAGGTGGCCACGGGAGTGGGTCGCAGGCCCTGCGCGGGGACATGGGCAGGTTCCTTCACTCCGGGCCCAAACGCGCATTTACCCCCACGGCCCCCCGCCGAGCCCCGTAGCCGCCTGGAACTTTCTCTTTGACACATGCCTGCCCCTCATTTCCTTGAGTATTTCTAAAGAGGATGCAGCGGCCCAGCCTGGCCAGCTGCTTGTCCCTGCCACCCGGCCTGTGTCCAGAGCAGCCGCAGGGTGGCGAACCCCATGGGGACCTGTGGATCCCAGGGTCTCCGCTCCAGGGCGGGTGGGAGGAAGGCGGGGACAGGGTGACGCACACCAACAAGGCCCCCAGGGCGCCTTGGTTCCCTCCAGGGTGGGAATCTAGCTTTGGGGGTACCAAAGCCACCGTCCAGCTGTGCCATGGGTCAGGGGCCTGAAAAGCCTCCAGGGTTTGCTGAAGTTAGCCAGGCTTTGGGGGGGGGGAGATGGGGGGAACAAACTCCCCTGCCCCCCAAGCCTGGTCCACAGACTTGCAAGCAGCAAAGTCCTGGCAGGAAAGTAGCTTTGTGTTTCTGGGAGCCTAGCTCGCTACTGTGGACAAGCCTTGAGGTTCCAAACAGCTGCAAACAATGAGGAAGACACTAATTTGGGGGGAAAGGAGGGGCCAAAGTGAGGAAAAGCTTTCTTTCTGCTCCTGACTTTTTCCCTGAGAAACTGATAGCTTGATTGATTATGTATCTATGTATCCATGTATCTATCTATGTATCTATGTAACTCTCCATGTATCTATCCATGTATCTATCCATGTAACTATGTATCTATGTAACTATGTATCTATAACTATGTATCTATGTATCTGTGTAACTCTGTATCTCTGTATCTATATCCCCTCTCCCTCGGTTGCTTGATTGTCTTGGCAGCTGGAGGACTCAGCTCAGCCCCCCCCCCCCCCCTCACTGCAACAGGAAATACAACTGCAGATCCAATTAATGGTTTTCCAGGAGGGGGGATTTTTTAGAAAAATTATGAATCCCAGTGGATGGGAGCGATGTGTTCAGGTGGGAGGCGACTGGAGCCTGAGTCCCATCCTCAGTAATCTCCTTGTTCCTGTGATGGCAGCTCCAGCTCTGACCTGGGGGCTGTCAGGACCCGGGCCTCCATTAACCCTTCTCGGCCTGGCCCAGCGGAGGTTAACTGCACTAATGTACCAAAGGGGCTGCAGCAAAAAGCCAAAGGCAGGGCGACAGGGCGCTGGCCCTCCCCGGTCCTCTCCTGTCCCCACGCCTCCTGTGGCAGCAGGTTCCACTCAGGGAGACAGCAGTCTCAGCCGTCAGGAGATGGACTTTGGGAAACAAGGAAACAATGTAGTGAAATATTTTCTTCTTTTAACGCACCACCTAGTTCGCTTTAACACTATTTCCAACGCGTGTGCCATAGATTATTGGGGGGGGGGTGTTACTAAAAAAACCCTAAACCCAACATACACTTTCCTTCTTTCATTTGAGCTAATTTAGAGTCTTGTCAGTAGCCAAGCGATAGCCATAAAAATGTGGCTGAAATCAGGGAAACATATCCTGCTGACTTTGAACCCCGGTGGCGTTAGAATTGGGGGCCGGGTACTGGGCCCGGAGGTGTGTGCCCGGGGGCGTCGGCGGGCCCACGGTGGAGGGACGGTCCCTGTACTCAAGCCCTAGAGAGAGGCTGTCGATCGTGTACAGACTTGGGGGGCTGGCCGGGAGCAGGGCAGAGAGGAGCTCTGAATGAGCCCCTCGGGTTCACTATTGTGCAGATACCGGCTGAAGCGACTCAGGGATGGTCCAGTTTTTATTGTGTTTGGCTGAGCCCCAGAAAGACACCTGAAAGGACAAAAAAAAAAAAAAGAAAAAAAAAGTCTGTTTTCACTTGGGTAGCTTTGGCCTAGCATTTAAACAAAAGGTGGGCATCTTTTGCCTGATATATGTATTTAAAAATTCCACGAGATGCCACCCTGCGTGTTTTACTTTGCAGTGGATCGGAGGCTATAACGAGGCCGGGCTCCAGCCAGGGGACAGGCGCGGGGGGGACTCGGTGGCCACGCAGCCGGGGCTGCTGCGGGCTGGCCGTGCTTTTAATAAGACACCGCAGAGCAGCTCCTGCTGAGAGACTTCTAAAGACATATAAAGCCACGTGGACATCAGCTCTTATTTAGAAGTGGACAGAGTGAGGAAAGCTTGTCTGATTCTATATGTTTTTTCTTTCCCAAGAGCCTGGTAATGGGATCTTTAAAATGACAGTTCAGTTTTGGTCGGGGGCGGGGGGGGGGGGGAGCAGGAGTCAAATGGTACCAGGTGGCAGGCAGTTCGACGGGAAGGTGTTGGTGAGGCGACTATGCAGGTGAATTAATACTGCGGATTAGCTGAGTCCAAACACAGCAACAAAGGGGACTGACCTGGTTTCATTTCCTCGAACCACAGACTCAAGGTGAATTTCGGGAGACAAGTCATGGAAAGCCTGGTGGTGGTGGGAAGGATTGAAACACCCCAGTTTCAATATAAAGGCAGTGAGTGGACGGACAAAGGCAGACAGACACACTGCCAAAGCAGAAAAGCCTCATGCAGGAATTTAGGAAACAGTCCTGATTATTTAATTGCCAACCGCATCTCTCCTCTTAAAAGGCTAATGGCTTGAAATGTTGAAGGCACACGGTTAAAATAAAGGACTTCTAGGGAAAATTAAAGGGGGGGGGGGGTTGCTGGACATCGTATTTGGCTCCTTGACCAAAAGAGGCATCCGGCTGAGCGTTTACAGAGTGTCATGTTGGAATAAAATTGACGCTAGTGTTTTAATTGTTAATATTTTGGATAAGGGTAGAGAAAGGTACTTCCCCTCTTTGTCCAGGACAATTGGGAATCAATCAGCCAGGCTCCTCGAGGAGACTGCGACGGGCTCGGCCGAGGTAAACTGATCGAGGCGATGCCACTTAAAAGAGTTTAAAGCAAAAGCGAAAACTTGAGAGGCAGGGCCTGCTGACACCAGGGACAACGTGGCTCGCTGGGGATCGCTTCGCAGGGCCACGTGGCATCCCGCCCGTGTCGGGGGGCAGAAGTTAAAGAAATCAGGCCACCTCGTTTCTTTGCAGGATGCATAGCAGTGACTTGCGTGTTGACTTCCAAAGTTATGTTGCAAATTTTCATCCTGCATATACTTTTGTTACCAAGCAAGAAAGAAGCTACACTGTGGAATTTAAATGGGGGGGGGGGAGGGATGCTTTGAAAAGATACTTTTTTTCTTGGTCTCCTCTGAGTGATAAGGACCTGTGCGTCTTTGTTCATTGATGTTTAATACGATTTTGGTTCATTTGATGCCTTTTAAAAGGATCTGCTATTTGGCACCGTTTAGAAACTGAAAATAAATCCAAAGGCATGAGATCTTGTTCAGAAAGTAGCTGATTGCCTGGTTATTAAAGAGTTACTGTTTCAATATCTCGGGTTCTGTTAAAAACAAAGACACTCAAAGACCTAAACCGACCCTTCTGTCCCAACAACCCTTAGAACGGCAACTGGGTGACGGTGGATGAATATTTTATGTAAGAGCCTTGAACTCTCTCCCTGTTTACCCTGCAGATGCCTTTAATTTGCCTTTTACAAAAGCTCGCGGACGTGAAAAAGCAGTAGCCAGTTTGCAAGTATCGTCCACCCCCTGCGAAAAACCAGCGGATAAAAGAATCTAATTATAGAAAAGGGGTGTGATGTTTACTCTAAAGTTACGGGAACCTATAAAGTTTTCTTAATAAACCAAGAGAAACTCTATCCTACGTAAACTTCGCCGGGGCAGCTGCTGGGTATGGCCTGTCCTCGTGGGCTCTGCTTTCTTTACTTAGGCGCTAAGGCATCTGGGTGTTTGTCGCCACACGCTGTCTGTCGCTAACCGAGCGAGTTTTTGAGATTAAAAATCATTTTCAAATGGTCTTGCCTTTATAGCTTAATGCCTTATTAAGCGGAAATATAATCCTGTGTTTAAATCTGTCCGTGCAGGCAGTGCTAGGGGCCGAGGCTCCCCCCCCCAGGAAAAGAAACATCAGAGCCACATTTTATATATAAGTTAAAGGGGAAAAAACCCCTTCGGATTCAGTCTGTTGAACATACAGACACATTGTTTTCTCAGGGGAGCTCTAAATAAGGGGCTTTTGTTTGTTTTCATCTTAACTATCTACCAAGACGCTCGCTTTGGTTTTATAGAGAGTTTCTGAATCTTAAGCGAGTTTTAACAACATTTCGAACCGAAGGGAGGCCGGGTAGAGAAGCCTCAGGAGATAAAAGGAAAGCCCCAGGAAGGTGACAGGCCATGGTGGCCGGCCTCGGTGTCTAGGGACGGGACACAAGTTTTACTTTTGGTCTCGCTTCCCCCCACCCAAAACGACAAAACTATAAACCAAGCGCCCATCCTAACCCGTGCGTCAGAATCCCCTTGGCACTTGGGGAGGGGGGGGGGGCGCGGCGTTTTTGTTTAAGTTTCTGGGGAAATAGCTGCCAAACCTGCCAGTGGGTCCACTTTGCAGAGGCCGGGCAGCGAGAGCTGACAGGGCCGAGCCTGTGCTTCTCCGGGGCGCCCCTAACTTTTATGATGACCCCCCATCTGTCTTCGTGCCTCGGGGCGCGCGCGAGCCGGGCAGAGTCTGGATGGCTCCCGGAGTCCGCCCTCGCTGATGATGGATTACCATGTCAATTTAAACGGCGTAGGATTAATTTGTTTCAATGATTTCTCTTTAGGCTGAATGCCAGCCGTTTTTCTATCTCTCCCCTTGCTCTTCAGAACCGCCACCAAAAAAAAAAAAAAAAAAAAGAGAGAAAGAAATAGAAAGAAAGAAAGAAAAAAAAAGCCTTCCCTCCATATTATAAGTTCGGAGACAATAATAAAACCAGACAAGTTAGGTGTAATGTTGCAACGCAGTTATTGGTCTGAGTGTTTTTATCTCCGCCTAAGAGGCCGCAGCACACAGGCAGTCACATTGAGATGAAATTGGACTCAACATTTATTCAATAAATACTTGTCTTGTAGATAATCCAGTGCCGAATGCTTTTGACACATAAGGGCTTAATTTGTCTTGGAGGACAAGTTATTAATATGGCACATTTAAACCTGCCACCTGCAATAAGGTACCGAGAGCTGCAGCGAGCTACGATGACCACTGCAAAAAAAATCTGCCTATTTGAGAACGTCTGTCCCGCTCACATAGGTGGCTCCACACGCGCACACGTCCGGGTCACAAATATTTCCCATCACACAGGGACCAAAAAAAGTCCAGTGAGGTTAAGAAACTCCATTCATCATACAGATAGATGCCTCTCACCTCTCCCCACACGAGAGCGTGTCGGAGTTTTGTCTCTGGGACGATTTGTAAAGCACATAAGAAAAATGCTGCGTGAATCCCGTTTCTTTGCAAGATCAGACCTCACCGTGAGGCTGACAGTGGCCCAGAAAACCACATCCCCTCTGCAGGCTCCACCTGGGCCAACCTGGCAGCCAGATCGAGCATGCTGCTTGCAGGGGGAAAAAAGGTGATTTGAGTAAAATAATCCACCCCGACATGATTATTGCGCCTCCTCTAACTGGACGTCTTCTGGCCTTTGGATGTGTAAACACGGGGGCCTCTTTCCCACCACCCAGTTTTCCTAAAGGCCTCTCCTGTTCCCCGCATTCCCCTGCGCTGAAATTAACACCCTCATTGAAGACAATAAATCGCATTGTAAACATGAACCGAAATGGATTTTTACAGCCTCCCTCCCTCTCTTCCTGAGCCCCCTCAATCCACAGGCGGACTTTATTTAGGCGGGTTTTCCCGTCTACACACACGCGCATCCAGAGGCCGGCGACCGTCAGGGTTGGAATCTGAGCAATTTTAATTTGTCCAGAAGTTGTCGGTGGTTGACCTTGCGGGGGGAAGATCGTGCATCTCTACAAAACCAAATCTTTGCGAGCTCTCCCTCGGTAATGATGTTACACGTGAGCGGGGAAAGTCCAGGCAAGAGAGGCTAATTGAATGAAGAGGGGGGAATTAGGTTAAAAAATAGAGTACAATCTAGTATCACGTTTTCAGCAATGTAACTGGAAATGGAGGTGTCTTCCAGTTGCCGGCAACGCGGGAGCGTTTAGATGTCGGCCGCAGATGGGGACACCTATTGAAATGTGTCTGAGGAAGATGAATAAGGGCTTGTCACTGCTGGGAAAGCAGGGCTTTGCTGTAAATTTCTCCCCGCGCCAGATGCATTACCGACGGATGCTCACTTATCAACCCCGGCGCTATCGCTAGACACTAAATCAAATTGGGAAGTTATCTGCAATCAGAAAATTCCTTTTGAAAATAGACACACACCTTTAGGCCCCAACTCCTTCATAATCCCCCTCCGAAAACAATCCCCCCAGCCCTCGCTGCTTCTTGGGCTCAGACAAAATGATGTCTCGGTAATGAATGTGCTTCTGAGTTCACGCCCCGCGGACAGCTGGTCAATGGCCAAGTTTGACAGTGTTTCAAAAGCCAGGGTCTCGAGGCTCCTCGGAAGCCACCGCTTAATATTTCCTAAAATGAGCTTAATTTGCTTTCAGATCTTTCTATCCTGCACTGGGAGGCAGAGAGGAGAGTGGGTTTGCATTTTGCCTGTTCTAAACCCTGTCCCCGCGTCCCAACTGTCACCCAGTTGTCTGGTGCAAATGCAACTCTGAGAGAACAGCGAGTTTAGGCAGAGGACAGCAGAGGGTTAAATGAACGCCGGCGATCATCAAGGAAATGCGTTTATTGTGATTTAATGGCCTTGTGTAGATCTCCTTCCGAAGGTGGCCTGAGAAACAGAGGGATGGCATGAGCTCCTCCGTGTTCGGCGGCCCCTGCTTTGCAACGCGGGAGGAATGTTTTAAGCAAGCACCAGACCCTTGTCTTTGTCCAGGGCTCGACCTGTTTTGAAAGCCATCGCCCCTGCCTGACTCATTGGGTTTTTACTGGCGTCCGGCGCGTGCAGATATTTTGAATGCCCATTTGCCTGATGAGTAAACGGAGGTTGGGAGAATGACCTGAGGCCGTGGAGGTAGTGGGAACAGAGTCAGAATTTGCACCTAGGCCTTCCAGGGGCCTTTCAGGGTTTTCTTCCCCCAAGTCACTATGTAAATAAAGACGCAGATGAGCAGGATACTAACAGCAACTAAGAATTACTATGTATCAGAACTGTGGTAACATATACATATGTTACTTTATTTAATCTCTATACAACCGGCTGAGGTAGATACTGTTATTATTTCTATGACTCAAGAGAAACAAAAAGCAACAAGGCTCATGGAGCTTAGGGACTTGCCAGGAGGTGACATTGCTACAATGTTGCGGATCTGTCACTCAAATCCAGGGTGTTTGGATTCTAAGCCACTGCCCCACCCTAGGTTTCTGTTTCCAACCGCTCGGAGCGCTCACAAGATATCCCACTTAATTTTGGAACATAAAAATCTGGGGCCGTGTGTCACAGCAGATTGGAGCCTGGTTTGGAGACCTGGGTTTACATTCTAGCTTCACCGGTTCCTAGGCATGGGAGCTCAGCCTCTCTGGCCTTTATTTCCCACATCTGTAAAATGGGCTGGTTATGTCAAAGGCAGCCGTGGATGTTGCTTTGGGGTGCTGCTTTCTGTCGGGGTCCATAAGGGGAAAGAAGAGAGGCACAGAGAAGCAATGGCCACCTCTGAGGAGGCAAGCGGGGACACGTGACGTGGGGTGTACTTTGAGAAAGTGTGGCTTCCATCTCAGAGACTGCCCTGGGGACACACAGCGTGGGACGAGGGCCCCGTTTACTTCCCCTCAGCATCCAGAGCCCAGGGAATGCTCCATGATGGTCCTTTACAAAAAACCAGAGCGAAAACTCACAAAGAAACATTTACCTCCCCTGTTTCCATATAAAAAACTTGAGGAAAAACCCGAGGCCTGGAGAGATTAGGTGACTGACAGGTGGCTGGTTACCCAGCTCTTTGGTGACAAAGTTGAAATCAAACCCCTTTTCTAAGAATCCAGCCCCATGGCCCCCAAACATTGCCCCCACACTATGTCATGTCCCTATTATAACTATTTCTGTATCTCATATGCTCCCTTGTATGGGTTATTTTTGGTCATAAGACGAAACATTCCGAAATCTCTCCCACCTTCATCCTTCACAAAACCTACTAAGCTAACCAGCCAAAGAGTCGAAGCTGCAATGGAGAGTTGCGCAGGAGTAAGAATATTCTGTGACCTCCGCTCGGTCACTCCGACACCCCGATCTGAATTTATCACAGCGCCTCGGAGGCCCCCGTGACCGAAACCGCTCGATTTACATTGTCTAATGGGTCCCCAATGGGAGAAACTGGGGTGCTTTTCCCCTTCCCTTTCCTGCCCTAAATCACCCTCCCACACACGCTGCCTGCTCTGGGAAGCCCCGTCTGGGTTTAATCAGAAGTCGCAAGACAAAATGTGCGTTATTAAGAAATATAAATATTTTCAGAAGCAATCAGAGGGATGAGGGATGGCTTCGGCGTGGAGATTGGCCCTAATTCGAAGCAGGTTTTTTTTTCCCCCCCCAACCAGGGCTACTGGGGTACACCACCAGGCGCCGCGGTGGCCTCGGGTGGGAACTCCCGAGCACTGGGGGTTCCCCGTGGTAGGTGTTCTGGAAAGACTCCAGCAAGGTGCATTCTCCAGTCTCCGGGGCGAACCACCTTTTTTTGGGGGGACTTGGGGGCATTGCTGCTGAGAAATTCTGCCTAATGCCGAGCCGAGCGCGGCGAGTCCCTCCCTTTCCCAACTCGGGGAGTTGGCTTCGCGTTGACTTTTTATAAGAACATGTTGGCCGGGAGGCGCGTGTATTACAACCGCTTTCTTGGCTTAATAAAAGGTATCGCGCTATCTACCTGGTCAATCTCCAGTGGCTTTCAAAACAGAGACATGGAAAACCTAATAAGCCTCATTAGGATAGAGCTGGCTCGGAAACAACGGGCTGCCTCATTTAGGATGTAGCTTTGAAATGTCCCAGCAGACCTGGGTGGCCATGGCTCGAATATAGGTATTGCTGATTTGGGATCTTTGTCTGTCTGCTAACTCTGGGGGGGACGGGGGGGGGGGGGGTGATTTAAAAAAAAAAAAAAAAAAAAGACCCTAATGTGTAGGTGGAATTTTAACACACAAGGGATCAAACCCCGATTGCTGTCTTTTGTCTGTGTTTTCTTTCTTTCTTCCTTCCCTTTAATCCCACTTTTTGTCCACACGGCCATGTGCGGGAGGGAGGGCTCGATTTTCTTGATCTGGCTCCCCCCCCCCCCTTTAGCTGGAATGCCAACGAAGATGGAAAATGTCTTTAAAAAAAAAACACACACAAAAAACCCCACCCCAGCGCAGCCTGGGGAGCCTGAGAGAGCAAGTTTCCCTTTGTTGGAAGGTATAGTGTTATTTGCTGTACGTTTTTTGATATACATTCTGAATCAGGGCTGCAGAGGCAGGCTTCATCTTTAATTCATCACTCTCAGCTGAAAGAGATTAGCCATGTCTAGCACGCACCCCCCCCCCCACCCCGCACCGTGCTGACCTCACCAAGTATGGCTTGAAATTAATTAGCTTCATTCATCCCAAATGGAAATGGGTAATAGAACAGCATCTCGGAGATGACCATCCCAACCCGTAGGCAGCATATTGAAAAGGCCCCCGTTTTCAAACCACGTAGATTAAAATTCCTTTCCAGCGTTTGCGGGGCCTGGGCAGGTGGCGTGTGTGCGCGTTCGTGGGCGCCCGGGGCTGCTGGCCCCGTGTTGCGGTCTGTGTGCCCGTGTCCCCGTGTGTCTGTGCGTCCGCAGTCACCGGGCCTGCCGTCTACGATGACGCCTGGAAAACTTGACCCACAAAAACCTGACGTTCGCGATGCACTTTTGGGGGGGCCTGTTACCACGAAATGGGCGTGGGAGCAAAAATCTGCTAATCTGCTGTAAGGCTTTTTTTTTTTGGTCCAGAAATTTAGAAACAGACAAGCTTCCTAAAGTAAAGAAATGCCCCATTCCTCTATTTTGGGGTTCATTCTGGAGGCTTTCTCTTTTTCTCTCAGTTTTTACCGTTTGATCATGTCTCAAAACGCCGAGCGGGACAATTAAAATCAGCGGCTAAGATGAGCCGACCTCCCCCTTTTGGCGACTGACCGGGGGAGGCCACATTTTTAAATATCGAAACTGCTTTCTTGTCCGGCCAACAAAAGCCTTGAGTGCGGGTTCCTAGAGCTTCTCTGAGACGTTGTAAAGTTTATTTTGGTGAGCAGTCGTTTGGGGACCACGGATTACAAGAAGGGAGAAAACACACAAAACCCCCCCCTGACTTTTCAGGTTTTAATTTTTGAACTAATATAAAACATAGTCGGTTTATGAAAAGCTATCAGGACTGTTTTGCGGATTTTATTTAGTGCATATTTCCTCAGGGGAAAAAAAAAACATCCCAGAAGAACTTTGTTTAGTGAAACTAAAAAGTAAATATTCAAAGGGACATAACTACCAAGTTTTTTTACTTAACTGTGGGAGGGAATTAAAAAAAAAATGCCCCTTTAGGCGAGTTATCCTTTTAGGGCTCATTGATGTCTTAATTTCCGTAACATCGATTATTGCAGATTATTTGTCTTATAATTAAACTGGAGGCGTGTTGCCCGAGTCTCTGCACACACGGGGCCTAGAAGTTTCTCTGCGCTCACTTCTGCCCGATCGTCTCCTCCCGAGAGGCCGCGGGTCTCACGGGCATATGTCGCTTACACGCCCCAGATCGTCAATCACGGGCCGCGAACCTATCATCTCGGCGTGAGAGATGCCGCCTGAAATCCCCCCAACCCCTAGCATATAATTTGTGGAAATTAACTGGCTTAAAGTCTGGGCTCCCGACTTCTGGGGGATGAGACCCAAAAATGGAAACAGCTTAATATGATACAAATTTGTTTCTTAAAGTCACCGTTTCACTGGGCCGGGACTCAAAGGGGAGGCACTGGGGGATCTTGAGATGCTGACAGAAAGAAAGAAAAACGCTTTTTTGTTCATTTGGAATTTCCCGCCGATGCCCACCGTGTGAAATAAAGGCAAATAGTTACAAAAATAGCCCGAAAGGACATGTTACCAAAAGCCTATTTGCCTTATTTCCTCTTGAGGCAAAAATGTATATACACTGTAGACTTTTGCAACTTGCTCAGACACTAAGCAGCGAGCCTCAACTTTCATTTAAACTGTTTTGTATCCACCGAGGTGAAAATGGCAGGAAAACCATAAATACAAGGATTAAGGTTGCAGGGAATCCGAGTTCACTCAAACCACAGCCCCGACGTCGCGCTCAGGCGACCGGCCCCGGTTTCATTTGTTACCCACCTGAAACGATAAATCCTCTTAAGAGTCGAAGGAGGTTCCCCTGAAATGCAAACCAGGCTTCTCCCCAGAGCGAGGCCAGGCTCCCTCGGTTGAGGGTCAGCGGCAGTTGCGTGTTGGGTCCCTAATAAAACTTTCATCCCACTTGAGCTAATGACGGACGGGGGGCGGGGACCGGACGGCGTGCCTGGAGTGGCCCTTTGGCCTGAAATACCCCGAAGGACGGAAAGAACCGGACAGGAGGCGAATGTCCAAAGACGCCTGTGGCAAGATGACCCCCTAGGAAGCCCAGGGGGACACTGACAGTTAGTACATAACGAGAGAGAGAGAGGGAGAGAGAAACATCGATCTGTTGCTTCCCTCCCTGCTGCATCACTGGCGGATCCTGTACGTGCCCTGACCTGGGATCGGACCCGTGACCTTGGCGCATCGGGGCGACGCTCCCGCCCACTGACCCACCCGGCCAGGGCCTGCACGAGGCCCCGATGAAACAGCAGGTGGCATTTCTTGCGTGCTCACTGCAGCCAGGCAGTGTCCTAGGCTCGGCCATAGCAGACTCAGGCAGACGCTGTTATTTCCGCCTCGCGATGGGGGAGACTAGGCCCCGGGGAGGCTACGGGACCTGCCCAAGGTCACTGCGGCCGGGAGAGGGACCTGAGGCTCAGGGTGCCCTGCTCTGGAGTCTCTGCAGAACGCAGACGGGGTGCTGTCTGCCGAAAGCAAACTGCTACAGATGAGGAATGGGGGGGGGAGATAGGTCCCAATTTTTTAAAAAAATATATCTTTATTGATTTCAGAGAGGGGAAGGGAGAGGGAGAGAGAGAGAAACATCAGTGATAAGAGTCATTGATCGGCCGCCTCCTGCACGCCCCCGACTGGGGATGGGGCCCGCATCCCAGGCCTGTGCCCTGACTGCTAATTGAACCCCGATCACCTGGATCCTAGGTCAATGCTCAACCGCTGAGCCACGCCCGGCGAGGCTAAAAAAATTTTTTTTAACTGTTGAGAACAGCAGGTGGTAAGTGTACCGGGGAAAGCCAGAGGCGAGAAGGCTCCTTCTTGCCCAGTCGTCTTACCCCAGGCGTAGGGAGCTGATTTCCCAAACCTCCCGTAAGCCTGAGCCTCGCTGCCGCCCCGAATGCTGCGCGGGGGGGGGGGGGGGGGGGAGATAAACGCAGCGGAATTCAAAGGGGAGCAGCCCAGACGCGACGGGGCACGCAGAGCGACTTCAGACGAGAGGTCAGAAGGCCGCGCCAGGTGGGCCTCCCGGAGGCAACGGCCGAGGCGGAGCCAGTCCCCTTCGAGGAAAAGATGCCCTAACGACGTCTCTGGGGGAAGATGTAACGAGCGAGAGGCCCGAGAGGGAGACAGATCGGGGGCTCACGGCTCGGTCGGGGCCGTACAAGACCCACGGTAAAGGCTCTGTTTTCTTGCAACACGAAAGCCCGAACCAGAACTTGCCCAGGGGATGTGAAGCTTTGTTATCTGCCTCGCGTAGGTTAAAGCAGAAAGTTAGGCTTATAAAATATATATATGTGTGTGTATATCTCTATATATCTCTATCTCTATCTATCTATGGGTTGAACAAACGTTTTAATCAGAATAATATGTGCAATACCCTCGTGATGCGCTGGCCAGGTATGTGTTGTTGGGTCCACTTTACAGATGGGAAAACTGAGGCTCAGGGAGGTTGTTACCGGCCCCGGGTCACGCAGTCCCTCTCAGTTGTCCCCCAAGTCTCGGCCCCTCCCGGCAGGCAGAGACCCCTCCTGTCCTTTCTCTCACAGCCCCCCTCCCCCCCAGGTGACTTTGTCCAGAAGACCATGTCACAAAGCAACCGGCGCTCAGCCCAACTGCATTACGATGCGTCTGCCCTCAGGGAACGTGCCGGTAAGAGCGCATGACACTGGAATGAGCCACAGCCCTGCTGCCGCAATCTGGCCGCCACCCTGCAGGAAGCGGCTCAGTCTGCTCAGCTCTTGGAGACACTGTCCCCCCCGTCAGACCTGGGAGCAAACGGCAGACGGACAAACACGCCCAAAACGAAACGCAGCTCTCCCAGGCCCCCCCCTCCGGTCTCCTGTGTTTACAGGCCCCCCAAATGAAATCACCTGGCTGTTTATAGGAGCCTCAGTGCTGATGAAAAGACTGCGTTATGCCCCAGACTTTTCCTCGCCAAAGGAGAAACGTTCCAGGGTTTTGCAAAGTATGCAAAGCATCCGATCTGAGAAGTGGCCACAGCATTTGGGACCAATTACCCAGATAAAGAGGCAACACTGTTCTGTTTACAACGTAGCCCAGAGCTGTTTGGCTCTGGCCCGCACGCTGCCGACTGTGAATTAGAGAAATTTCGGCCTCACGCCCGCTCCCCTTTTGACCCTTGCGTCTGAGCGCACAGAAAAGCAGGTCGGAAACCCCGTTGTTACCGGCCCAGAAACTTCGACGACATGAACGGGGGGGGGAGACGAGGGACACCCAGGTCCCTGCCACGGAAGCCCAGGGAGGGCCCTGTTGTGTGTGACGTGGCCCGAAGCCCTTTTGCCGCGAGCCCCTCCTCAAAAGAGATTTTTGCGAAAGAAGTTAGGAAATAGAGGCTGACTCGCCGCAGCGCTCCAGCGTAACCCCGTTTTCCAATCGATTGTGGGCTTATCGATAGCAAATGATAGGCCGTGACGTCAGTGCCACAGGAGCCGTGCGGCTGAGCAGAGTTAGACGTACGCAGATCGCAGCTAATACAGCCACTGTGGGCAAAAAAACACAACATATTTGGCCCAAACTTGGAGGCTAATGGAGGTTTGAATGGTTTGGGCCTGAGATGCAGGTTCCTCCCTTTACAAACGAAGACCGGTCCCCACTTTGTGCAACGCTGGTCGTTCTGGAGGTTGGGGGAGAATGTTCTTCATCTCAAGCCCCATGTTAAGGGCTTGACCTTGGAGGGGGAAGGGAACCGCAGAGGTCAAACAGCAAGGGGGCCAGATGAGAGGCCTCGAATCCTGGGGCGCGGGCCTGCCAGGCGCGGCTGGGGGGCGGGGGGGGGGGGGGAGACTCGGCAGCGGCTCCCTGATGGCCTAAGTGTCCAGAGTTTCACTGGACCCCCCTCAGGGTCGCATCCAGACCGTCCAGTGGGACAGACACACAGGCAGGGACTGAGCTATTTTTTTTTTTAATGTTCTATAGGTTTGGATGGTCGTTTAGGTGAAAATGTGACTGAGGCCCTGATCGTGGAGTATTATGGAATCTTGGATTTGGAAAGTATATGTGTATTTTTAATTGATTTTTAGAGAGAGAGGGAGGGAGAGGGGGAGAGAGAAAACATCGATGGGAGAGAAACGTCAACATGGATCGGCTGCCTCCTGAGCGCCCCCCACTGGGGATCGAGCCCACAACCCGGGCCTGTGCCCTGACCCGGAATCAAACCACGACCTCCTGGATCCTAGGTCGACGCTCAACCGCTGAGCCACACCGGCCGGCCTTGGAAAATATTTTTATTATCCAGTGTTCACTTCATGTGGGGCTGTCCTCGGAGGCCACTCATATCTGGTATCATTCCAGGCCTTTCCCATGCCAACATATTTTTCCTGACCCGAACCCATCCAAGACCAACTTTGCTCGGTTCTGGAATTCTCTGACCCCGCTCTATCTCAACCATTGGCATCTTCTGCAGGGTTAGAGCTTCCTGACATTCACAATTAACTCACAAATTAACTGAGAGATGATCGTAAGCTCTCAGCTAAATGATCTCGCGGCCACAGGGGACGAGACCAATTTTCTACAATAAGGTTAGGACTCGGCGGCTGGGGCTGGGCGCGGGGAGGCAGGAATCTAGGTGTGAGAGGGGAGATCGTATCTGCCTTTCGTTCCGCAGGTTACTCAGCCCTCTGATATGTCTTTGGCTCCGAAACAGGGACAACCGGTTTGGAAGCTGGGGTGGAATTCAAGGCTCCAGAGCGGAATCCAGACGTCGGGGGAGGTTCCCCTCGGAAGGAGGCTCAGGGAGCATCGGGCCGACTTCCCAGTGAGCCCGGAGGTCTGGAGATGGGCAGAGGGCTGGGCAGACCCCACCGAGCCCCAAATTTTCAGTAGTGAATTCAAGGCAGGGGACATACAGAGAGCTGGGCGGGCTGGGGCTCACTTTCCCCACCGTTACCACTCTTGGGGGGCTTTGCTGTTTGGAAAGTTCTGTTCCATGGATGAAAGCGAACATCGGTGCCTGGAGAGCATCCTTCCACGGGGTCGGATTCTGCCCTCGGAAGCGGTGCCTCTGAGCCTTGTTCCTTTGGCATAGGACAGACTTTCAAACAGCCAAAGACGAATTTCCTTGCCCCCCGACCCTCAAGCTACCGCTGTCGTTTTAGTGGCTCCATCCATCCCCTGGTTCCCCACATGACGTGGACACACAGGTTGTGCTTTCCTGGGGGGCCTGGGTTCGCCAGGGTCTCTTAAGAAGTGTCCAGAAACCAGTAAAATACTCAGACGTCGGGCGGCGGGCACTGTCCACCGGACCGGGTGACTGGCTTTAAACAGGGTCAGGGAGCAGCCCCCCCGCAGCGGAGCCAGATCTGTCGTCATCTGGGTCTCGAATCAGGGGAGTCCCTGCGTCGGAGCATGTGTCACGTTTATCTCCACTGAACTGCATTTTATTTGGCTTTTTGGTGGCTTTTAGAGTCTCCCTCTCATATTTTTATTTAATTTTTAATTAATTAATTTTTTAAAAACAAATGGGCTAGCCCGTCATTGGCTGTTTGGCCCAATCGTGGATCTAAATATCGCAGGAGCCAGGCCTTCTGGGGTCTTAGGATATTGGATGTCACTAGCAATTGTGCTGAAAATTGTTACGGGTTCATTTTTTCCCACTAGCTCAGGAGCCGCGGCTAATTGCAGGGCCTCCGGAGCTGGCTCGCATCCCGGGTCGGCCAGGAGACCAGGGGTGCAGCCTGGAGCAGGCCGGTTTACCTGTGTCTCAGCCTCCGCATCTGTAAAATGGGGACAGCAGGGCAGCTACAACCTATATGGTTGTTTCGACGATTAAATGAGGTTAGACTAGGGACAGGCCCGTAGCACTCACCAGTTATTCTACAAAGAGAATTAATCAAGGTGAGATCCCCACAGACAGGGAAAGTCTCTCATTTATATTTGTATCTCTGGAGCCTAGCGCTGGGCCTGGAATATATTTGGGGCTAATATATTGGGGATGTGAATGGCTGAGTTTCCATAGTCTCCTAGACGCCAGATACAGAGGTAAGAGAATCGATGCTGCGGTTTGTAACGCTGACAGATGCCTAACATTGTTATAAAGAAGATCTCGATCATGGGGGTTCTTTTGCTGCTAATTTTCCTGGTCACGTGGTCATCAGTGTCACTCAGGTCTTTATTAATATTTTTTGCGCAAATTAAAAATTTATGTATTGATTTATTTCTGAGAGTGAGAGAGAGACATCGATTTGCTGTTCTACTTATTGATACCTCATTGGCTCATTCTTGTATGTGCCCCGACCGGGGCTCGAACCTGCAGCCTTGGCCTGTTGGGACGATGCTCTAACCGACGGAGCTACCTGGCCGGGGCCACTCGTGTGCTTATTGATGCTAATCTCGTGTGTCTCCATTTACATGCAAGACCAGAGACGTCGCCCACTTACCCCACCTCTGAGGAAGAGACAGGACTCTGCCTAGTTTGCTCGCACCCACCTGAGAGGGGACACTGTCTATTTCTGGCACAAGAAAAGAGGTTAACCAGAGAAGGCCGGTGTTCCTCAGTCAGGTCCCCACGTTGTCTAAACTCCTGTAGGTTTCTGGCCATTGGCAGATCCATTAAAAAAGACACGGTGGCCCAACCGGCCTGGCTCGGTGGTTGAGTGTCTTCCTAGGATCCAGGCGACCGGGGTTCGAGTCCCAGTCAGGGCACAGGCCCGGGTTGCGGGCTCGATCCCCAGTCGGGGGCGTGCAGGAGGCAGCCGATCAATGACTCTCATCACTGGTGTTTCTATCTCTCCCTCTCCCTTCCTCTTTCTGAAATCAATAAAAACATTATTTAAAAAAAAAAAAAGACACTGTGATGTTTTAAACACCATGGGTGGCATGACACCCGAAATGAAGCGCTGCCATCGGGGTGGGTCTTGACTTCAGGCCTGGCAGCTCAGTGCTCCCTTTCCAGCTCCCGTCTGTGTTTCCCTCTGAACTTCTTTCCCTGCTAACGCACATTCGCTGTTTTCCTCCGTCTGCTAGCGCAGGCGAGCTCAGGGAAGTGTTTTCTCTCTGTGTGTGTTCACCAGTCACCCTGAAGCCGTCACCCACTGGGAGGCATGCAGGTGGGAGGAGCCCTTCTGCGCCCGCGGGGCCACGGGTAACACGATCCGCGGTCGTCGAGCGTCTAGAGGGCTAATCCTTTCGACGGCAGCCGTCCTAAAGGGGTGTGGCGGGTCCTTGGAAATTTGTACACAGACGGCCCTCTCCATTACGCGGCGGCCAGATCACACCCATAAGCTCCCCGGGCGGATATGCGATTCCACGCAGCTCGGGCCCAGGGCTGCCCGAGCTCAGACGCGCACAACTCCCACCCACCCGCGCCCCTGGGGCCCCTCAAAGGGAGGCGACAGCGGGCTCGGCGAGACAGAGACCTGGCCGTGCGGTAGAAAGGCCCAGTTAGAATAAAAAAGCTGCCAGTTTTCGAGATAAGCCCCCCCCCCCCCGCAACCCGCTGACCCCAGGCTGGGGCCGGGGAGCAGCTCAGACAGACCAGCGTGGCACAGGCGGCCTCCTACAGGGACTCGGACCCCTCCTTGCCGCCAGCCCTATTGTGTGAGGGGAAAATTGCCCCTAGGTGACCCTCGGAAATTTATTTACAAGAACTTAAAGGGATATCTTGGAACCAAGGACCCTCTTTGAATAGAGAGTATTTAAAATGCATGAAATAGGCTCAATCCCTGGCCCCGGTCAGGGCGCACGGGGGAGGCAGCCGATTGAGGTGTTTCTGTCACATCAATGTTTCTCTCCCACTCTCTCTCTCCCTTCCGCTCTTTCTGAAAAGCAATGGAAAAAATATCCTTGGGTGAGGCTTAAAAAAATTTTAAAAATCAAGTGTATTTATAATCATCAAATGCACTGTCGCTGGGAGGGCAGAGCCTGGGTTCGGATCCTGGCTGCAAATGTGTGTCTTGGGCACGCTGCCTAATGTTTCCAAGCCCCCGTTTTCCCAACTGTACCCCGAGGGTGACAATATGTTCGTGGCGATGCCAGGAAAGGCGTGTGAGACGCGGAGCTCCGCAGGTGAGCTCTGCCGAATGCATGCAGACGGCGTCCCGTGCGGCACACAGTAGGCGCTCAATAAAAGCTCCCTCCTCCTGTCCTTCCCAGTCTTTCCCACCGCAGCCGAGTAAGTCAGCGAAGCCTACGCATCTTACAAAAATCCTGCCCTTAAGGGAAGTGACTTAATGAAATATTATCCCATGAGCGACAAATGGCCACATACTTAACCGGACACAGGTAAAGGTCAGAGCCATCCCTTGATGGTTGTTATGGAACAGACTGCAAACGAGCTCTTCAAGGGAAAAGAGAAAATCAGGAGGAAACAAGGGACCGATCGGACGTTTGTCAAGTCTGATTAACGCCCAGTTGCAACGGGGATGTCAGCTGAGTCTCGAGCCCCTGTCCCTCTGGACAGCGAGGGGTGAGCACGTCGCGTGTGTGAGTCCTTCAGGGTTCTCAGGGCTTTTCTTTCTCAGTTTGGGAAAGACCCAAAGCGGGGCGCGACTATGTTTCCTGATAATTCAGATGCCGAAACAATCTTCCTCCTGAGTAAATTAAACGCCCTGTCACGTCTCCAACACGATGGGTGGAGCTCGGAGTGGAGGGGACCCCGTGTTAAAAAAGGGACGTCACTCTAAGGGACTCCCGCTCACGCTGGAAAAGGGAGCCTCGGTCACATTTCAAAAATTGCGCACAGGACGTGGGACGAAAGGTTAATTTGGAAAGGATGAGCGATGCAACAAAGAATCGCACATTTCTTGCTACATAGTTTCCAATCGCGCATTTCTTGCTACATAGGTTCCCATATTTAAAAAATAAAAATTGCTACTTTTTGGCACTCGTCAGTCCCCAACAGCTCAGTCAGGAGACGCAAGGTTGTGTTTATTAGAAAACGGCAAGAGCTGAAGTTTAACGAGTTCCGGAGAAGCACCCGCAAATTTAGGTGCCTGAGTGGAGAAACGGACTTTCCCGGGTTTGCGGAGTCGTCTCTGGCTCGACGTTGCCGTGGGAAAATGTTAAAGCGAAAAGAAAACAAAAAGAAAATTGGCCAGATTTTGCACGACGCTCAGGGCCTTGGACAGCGTGAGTGGAAGGACACGGTGGTGGTGACAATGTAGCCACTTGGTGGTAACAATGTAGCCACTTCGTGGTGACAATGTAGCCACTCGTGTCTGTGTAATAAAATCAGCCAAAGTAAAAAAAAACAACCAGAAGATTTACTCTCAGCCGAAGTTTAGGGAGTAAGTCAAGCTCTAAAGGGGTAATAAGGTTGATATACACACCCCCAAACATGCACGATCTTACTCCCTAAATGCTTTCCGTCTTCCGAAAGGCGGCAGAAAAACAGTGACCTCGGAGGCTGCCTTCCGCCTCCCAACGGTTGCGGGCGACCCTCGGGCCTGGCTCATTTTGTGGCCGAGTTTTGCGGAGCTGAGATCCTTTTACAAAAACAAGGTTCGCCCCCCCCCCCCCCCCCGCGGCTCATCCACAGTTTGTCTCCATTTCCCTTAAACTCTCCGCCCTGCAGCCACGTCCGATGGCGGAGCCACACCAGCCTGCACGGAGCCGATTTAGGGCACTACGCGCGCTGCCCACGTTGAAATCCCCCACGAAAACGCAACGGGACCAGCGACGCCAGGGGACGGGCTTGATGGGAACGTGCCGGCCGTGGAGCCGAAAGGGGGGCCGGATTTTTTTTTAAGGGGAAGAGGGTCAGGCAGGAGGAGAAGGGAAGGGAAAAGCAGGGCAGGCGGACAGACGGGACCTAAATTAGAACAGGAGACTCTGCTTATTAATAACCCTGCTGACCCACAGGCCCCTGACACAAAATACATCAGGCATCGTGGGGACACTCTGCTCTGTCACTCAGAAGGGGAGCCAAGGAAACGGCGCTGGAAGCTGCAAAGTTTTCGAGAACAGACTCTGTTCCGCGCATCCCCCCCCGCCCCCCCATAAAAAAACCCCCAAAACAGAAAAAAGCCGGAGTAAGAGAAAGTGTAGACTCACGCGTTGGAGAGGCCCCGTGGCCTGGGCTCCTGTTCGTGCCTCTTTTCTCTCTGCAGGCAGCCTTTTGGATGTGTCCACACTTCCAGCAAACTAGGATTGAACACAAAGAAAAAATATATAAGATTTTTTATTGCAAAAATAATACAGGGCACTGTAGGAGGACACTGGGGATGGAGCCCGCACCCCGGGCATGGGCCCTCACTAGGAATCGAACCCTGACCTCCTGGTTTATAGGTGGACGCTGGACCCCTGAGCCCCGCCGGCCGGGCCCCTTGCTGGGTCTGGAGGCAGGAGCATGGGAACCAAGTGGAAAAAAAAAGCCTTGACTACGGCAAATTCTTAGGAAGAGTTTAACCCAAAACATGCTCGAGAATTTTAGGATTGAGCCAACGGGCAATGCTGCCCCTGGGGCGGGCGCACGTGGAGACGGCCACCTCCCAGCCCTGCCTCGGCCCCACCTCCCGTTGCTGTCTGGGCCCCAGCCCTGGCCGCCAAGTGTCACGGGGACGTCACCACATCCCTCTGCGGGGACCGGAGAGGCTCCTCATTTCGTTAAAACCCCAGAACCGTTTGTAAAAACTTCCCTGTCAGTGCGCCTTAATTCTTCCAATCTGCTGACCTGCAAACCGCCCTTATTAGGATCACACTCAGGCCTTGACTGTGCAGAATAAAATTTTTCTTGCCTTTCCCAGAGCGAAGGCACAGACCTGGATTTTTTTGTTTTGTTTTGTTTTGACTCGGTGGGAGGCTTCCGTATTATTCCAGGTTAAAATCAATTATCCCGAACTCCCTCTTCTGGTTCCGTTGTTTATTTTATCTGTCCCTGTGTCCCAGCGGCCAGGACCAAGGCCCCCGTTTGGTTTGTATTAAGCGTAATCAGTTCATAGCTGTCCCATAATGCTTTAGTTATTGTGTTAATTTTCTGTACTTATGTCCAGAGGCAGCTTTCTGGAATATCGCATCTTAAGAAAAATAAATAGATCTAACTCACGCCTTCTTTAGTCGGTCCAGTTACCGAGTAGAGTTGCTGGTAAGATTTACCGAACGCTATGGACTTACAAGGTCATGGAAAACGTATCGAAACGGCAGCTATTATTTTACTTATTCATTTTTTATAAACTTTTTAAAAATCGATTTCAGAGAGAGGGGGAGAGAGGGAGAGAGAAACACCAATGATGAGAGTCATTGATGGGCTGCCTCCTGCTCGCCCCCTGCTGGGCACCAAGGAGCCCGCATGTGCCCTGACCGGGAATCGAACCGTGACCTCCTGGTTCATAGGTTGATGCTCAACCACTGAGCCACGCCGGCCGGGCTGCTGTGCCATGTTTGGCCTTCAAATCCCTGTGGTTCTGTTGCTTAGATGGCGAGACTCTGGGTCCCTGGGCCCATCGGCCAACGGCTGTCAGGAATCTGAACAGTAATCATGTAATTTACGTGAACTTGAGCGTTCACGGGACTGGTCCCCAAGTGACAAAGGAGCCTCACAGCCGGGCACAAGGACAAAGCCATTTACCTGACGGATAACAGAGGCGATTCTAACACTCAGTGTGGGAGACGGAGCCCCAATGTTAGGCTGCGTTTCTCTTTATTTCTTTTCAACCTGAAATCCTTCCTGGCCCATCCGTATAAACCCTAGATGGTCAGTTCCCTGAAGGCAGACCATGGATATTGTTTTTATTTTGCATTTGGGATGCCTAGCCCATGGTTCTTAGCCTATAATAGATTTAGGTCCACTAAGTGTTTATGAGATGGAATAAAAAAAGCTTGTTAATTAGCCAAGAGCTGTGGGATCGCTTCTCCCAATCACTGGATTGATCAGTCACGTGCTCGCCAACTAGGACACGCAGCAGAGGCCGCCTACGGCTGAATGCGGCCAGCGGCTGTCTCCCCTTGAACATCCATCGAGAAGCTTCAGCTTCACATAAGAACACAGGTCTCTAGATTCTGTTGGGGACTGTTACATCCCTGTTAGATTTGAATGAGCCCGGCCGATATGGCTCAGTGGTTGAGCATCTACCTAAGAACCAGGAGGTCACGGGTTCGATCCCCAGTATGGGGCATGCAGGAGGCAGCCGATCAATGACTCTCTTATCGTTGGTTTCTCTTTCTCTCTCCCTCTCCCTTCCTCTCTTCAAAATCAATAAAAACATATGAGGGGGAAAAAAAAAAATCTATTAAAAAAAAAAAAAAGCCTCTCTTTGGTCACCTGCACTCGGAAAATTTCCATGTCAACCTTGTCAACTCCTCGGCTTTCCCATGTAGTAAATTCACTACCCAAGGCCAAGGTGTTCGCTTTCTTGTATTTTTTCTTTTCCCACAAAACCAGGTATTATTTAGGTCTCTTGCAAAGCTGCCCGAGCCAACTGCTCCTCCTGCTGATCCCTTTCAGAGCTCAGGTGATAGGCCTCATTGGGTTACATCGTCTATGCTTTGTGGTCAGAGGTGGGCCGTGCCATTCGACAATATCCCACCTTGCAAGAAAATATTTATATATGAGCCTCGCCCGGGCCCATTTCCTCTGGGACCTGGTGCACCGTCCCTGAGCCAGGGGTGGGCAGCTGGGTCGCCAGCCTCCCTGAGGTCCCTGGACATCTGCCAGGAAACCGGGAGACCATTCTTTCCCCTCTGTGGCCTCCCTCAGCCCGAGGACTATGGGGTGTGACTGTGGGTTGGGTTTCGGGGAGGTTCAGTATAAAACATTGAGTAAGCGTTTGGAAGGAAACTGGCCGATGGTGAGGAAATAGAAATAGGGTTTTATTTTTTTGTACGCTGTCTTTCTGTTATTTTTATTTTGAATAGCAGTTTCCAAGGAACTGTAAGACTGATACTCTTCCATGGCTGTGAGAGGGTGGGTTGGCAGCGCCCTTTTGGAAACCCAGTTGGCAGCGTGTGGAAAGAGCCAGAACACTTTTTACAACCCTCCACCCAATAGTGGTGCTCCCCGGGCATCCGCTCTCAGTGCCGAAACGACGGTGCTCAAAGATGTTCATCAGATTGTTGTTTACAGCAGTTAAAATGAAATATAAACCTAACACCATGGGAAATGGAGCTATAAGATATTTTCCTGATGTTGATGGCTATGCGGACGATGTAATAATGTGGAAATGGGATATATACCCCTAACGGTTACAAATATGAAGGCAAAATATGCACAGTTATAATAAGAGGTAACATTTATAATCTGCTTAATCTATGGTAGCCAATGTGTCCAACACTTTATACTCACAGTCTCCTTTAAACTGCTCACCAGAGTAAGCCTGATTTTATTATATCCCCATTTTACAGATGAGCAAAGCGAGTCACCGAAAGATTAAGGTCACACGGCTAGTTTGAAATGTCAGCCCATCCTGGTGGAACCGTAGCAGCCACTCTTAGCTTGTAATTCCTCAGAGTAGGTGGTTCATTTTAAATTTAAAAAAAATCAAACATCAACCACCATCACCAACAACAAAAAAGCCCTAACCCGAAACAACTCAACGCCCGCCACCAAAAATCTGACACGTTCTCCTTTGAACACACTCACGTGAGAAAGTAAATAAGGAAAGTTTAGACCAAGAGAAAATAGCCCAACTAGAAGAGACTCATCCGGGGCCAGCTGATAAAATGTCAGGGAGCTATGGCAAGCGACACTCAAGCGTTTTAAGCTCTTTTCCTCTGGGCGGGAATTTGATACTATGTATATGATCTTGCACTAAGAGAATCTAATTCGTATCAATTTGCCAATATAAGGAAGCGAATCTTACGCGCATACGGGAAGCACAGAGTTCTGAGCGATCTGAGAATTTTCCTGCGGGCCGGGCCCTGGCCAGTGGTTCTTAACTTTTTTGGTGTGATAACATATTTGCAAATATCAATGGCATCTATAGTCCTCTCTCTCTCCAGAAAATAAAAACACACCTATTAACATTTATCCAACGTTTTGCGGCGGCATATCTATTTACGTTAATTCAGGGATCTTTGAAATCTCTCAGGTACATTGCTGGCCTGAGACTGGGGATGAAATGTCCCTTTTTCCTTCAGGCTTGGGGAATGCTCTTTGCTCCATGGTCTGGTGTGTGTGGGGGGGTGTCCTTTTGTGAATGGTTCAAACACCGACCGATGCACAATCCCCAGAGCCTTGTCTACACCCGGACAGCTAAGGTTTGTAAAGTGAGTAAGCGTGATGGATAATTTAGCTTCAGTCTGTTAGGCGGTGAAATGGGCCCTCGAACAAAGAGAAAAGCTTCCAAACGCGAGTGGGCGGCCCCACCCCCGGCTTTCCCGGCCCCACCTTCATTCACCACGTGGGGAGTGCGCGCGGCCTGAGGCGGAGCGTCAGGTGGCTGGGAGAATGGGCTGACCGTGCCCTTGAACGAGACTCTCCCAGGACGCTGACGCTTGCTCGCTGGAGTCTGGACGGTGCTCCTGGCGCGGCTAAGATCCCAGCCGGGGCACGGTTTCCGTGAAATATTTCCCCCACCAGGAAGGAACGAATTATCTTTACGATGTCTGTTTTCTGATATTTGGGATGTTTTAGGCACGGATCCCAAAAGGCTTTGTGCGCGCTCCCCACCTCTGATTCCCGATCGCGCAACGGGGAGACGGGAATGCCACGTTCGAGTCTGTCCCCTGGGCAAGGGTCTCTGCCCATGTTACCAGAGACGGCGACCCCCCCCCAACAAAACCAACCCACAAAAAGCCATCACGCATCTGGCCAGAATATGCAATGCTTTATCGCAAGGGGGAAATGCCTTCCCCACTCCAGCTGGCGAGCAGCTATGCCCTGGAGCTCAGGACGGACATGCCTTGTAATTTTTTAACCTAGTTACTGCAACTGCCAATATTATCCCCATTCGCATAAATGCCTAATCCTGACTCTTGAATCTCGCTGGACTGTTTGCCTCGATAATACCCCGCGGCAGTGAATTCCACAGGTAGATTATACGCCGTTTTAAAAAGCATTCGCTGCTATTCGGTTTAAATTTGTTACCTTTTAACATCACGAGACGGCCCTTGTTTCTGCATTAAGTGGCTCGGGGTCCCGGGCGTTTATTTCCAATAGAGCTTTAGATCTTCCGAGCGCTTTCTCTGCCGTGATCAAAACACAATCTTTGTGCATTTCCCTGTGTGGCATATACGCCCTTCATGAAATCAGATGATGGGTGTAAATGCATAGTAGGCACCAGAGAAAAAAGCTCCCCTTGGGTCAAAATGGCCATTGAGCACCTACTGTGTGCAGGGACTGTTCTAAGTATTGGAGGGACAGCTTTGTTCTGAAGGACCTGATTTTCTAGAGAGGAGATAAGCTGTAAAATAGTCAACAAAGCCCGGCTGGTGTGGCTCAGCGGTTGAGCATCCACCTATGAACCAGGAGGTCACCGGTTTTATTCCCCGTCAGGGCCCGGGGTGCGGGCTCCTCGATCCCCAGCAGGGGGCGAGCAGGAGGCAGCCGATCCATGACTCTCATCATTGATGTTTCTCTCTCTCTCCCTCTCCCTTCCTCTCTCTGAAATCAATAAAAAAGTCTACAGTATTAAAAAAAAAATTAAAAACAGTGAATAAATATATAAACTACCTTGTTTCAGAGGGTCTTAAGGAATCTTGGAAAACTAGAAATGCAAAGACAAGGGCCCCCGGCTTTCTGAAAAGGGGGCAGTTGGGACCGGGCGTTGGGTGCCATCGATGGGAAGCCTCCAGGGAGGCGAAGCCCAGCTTCTCTCGAGAACAGCGCCCGCGGCGCTACAGCCAGGACCCCGACCGTCGTTCTTTGCTGGGTGAATGAATGAATCGAGGTTGGGAAGGAAAATCGTTGTTGCAGAAATCATTTACTGAGTTACCCAAAGGCCCAAGAATAACATGTTTGGAGCCTCTGGGTTCTGTAGCTCTGAAGACTGTTTGGAATTGGGGGCCGGGGGGGACAAAACCAACAACCCAAAACAGGGGATTTATTTAATTAGACTCGGTTTCAGGACCTGCCCGAGTCTCCAGCTGCCTGACCTTGGGCAAGTCACCCGATCTCTGCTCCAGAGCGCTCTCCTCCCCAGAAACCGGAGTGAAATCCCGCCCTCCGTGGGGTTTGAGGGCTGGAGGTAACCGCCTGGGGCCGTTCTTCACAAACCGAGTGGAGCAGAAACGGTCATTTTCAGGGGAGCCGGTTCTCCCACCCCACCCCTCTTTCTTGCATAATTTCACTTTTTCTCTCTCCGTATTTTCTCGGTTCCCCGTGGGGTCCCGGCACCTCTGTCGACGCATCAGTGGCATCCTGGCCCTGAGCTGTCTGCCCCGGAGGTGGCTTCGGGCAGAGGGGTTGGACCCTAATGACATTGTTTTGCGTTATTTCCTAAGGACTTTAAAAAAAGGTCTATTTCCTCTCGGGGCGGGTTGACCTCGCTGCTCCCCACAGAGACAGAGGCCTGCCCTGCAATTCCGCGGGAGCTGTCAGCCCCCCAGGAGCGGACGCTGCTGGCCTGCTCCCCGGGCAGGTACCTCGTCCTCCCGCTTCACCTTGCTGTTATTTTTTTCTAATTGCCTTTTCATTTTCTTAATTGTCCCCCCCCCCCCCCCCCCAGTGCAGACAATTGGAAGGCAGAGCGTGTGCGGCTGGGCCTCGCCGTGGGTCAGGGAGGGAGGGAGGCATTTCAAGGAATAAATGATTGGAATTATTTACACGCATGGTTCAGATTTGCTGGCAAAGGGCTCAGGCCTCGATGTTACGAAGTAGCTGCCAGCTAGGCTCCTTCTGGGTAAAAGTGAAACGGGAGACGGTTCTGCGTCCCTCACACACACTTCCTTTGCCTGGTTCCTCTCCTTTCAACACCCCGCTCCTTCCCCGCCCCCCCCCCCTTTAACTCCGAGAAGAGCTGTCAGGCCTCTTGCAAGTTAATCTGAAGGCATTTCGTGGGTCCCCCCCCCCCCAGCAGGGATCAGCCCCCAACGAAAACGAGGTGTGTAAGGGAATAAATAAATCATCAACGGTATAATTTTAGACCCTGTGGCAACTGGGCAGGGCGGCTATTTTGGGCTGCGGGGCCGTCTCCTTGACCTGAGATGATGTTACTCAGCCCGCCCCGGGTGCGCAGGGCCTTCCCGCAGCGTGGTTGCCAGTCCCCGGGTCGCGTCCCTGTGGCTCTGCGGGGCAGGGAGCAGGTCCCCGCTGCTCCCAGGGTGTGCGCGCTCGGGCCGGCCCCGGGAGCTGTCGGGGCGCACCCGCCCAGGCTTGGCACAGGCGGGCTCCCGGGGCCGGCGCAGGTGGAACATGCTCCCTCCCGCATAAGGGGCTGGGTGGGGGGCATTTTTTGGGGTCTGGTTTTTGCCAATCCCCCAGCCTCCCTGCTTTATCTGTCGCTCTGCTCTGTGCATCACTCCCTCCAGGCGGGGCTCCGGGGCGCGGGGTCCGAGCGTCCCTGATCCAAGGTCTCCTGCACGGCCCCTGCTGGGGATCGAGGAGCCCGCAACCCGGGCCTGTGCCCTGACCGGGAATCGAACCGCGACCTCCTGGATCCTACGTCGATGCTCAACCCCTGAGCAACACCAGCCGGGCCTTATCGTCTATATTTTAAGTTCCTAGAGAGGCAGGCGGAATTACACTTTATTTGCCTTAATATACTTTTTTTTTTTTTTGCATTGCCGAGCACAGTGCTTTTGCAAAAAAAACAAACACAAAAAAACCCACAACACAAAACCACAAATTCCAAAATTATTCCTTTCAGGTCATTTCCCCTAGAACTCCGAGGCGACTCGAACACGTTTCCTTCTTAGAAGATGGGCCTAATTTCTTGACACGCTCTATGTCACCCTCTCGGAGACGGCAGAGAAAAGCAAGGCCGGGAAGTTGTTTCCCAGCCGAACTCTTCCAGGGCCAATGTCACATTTATTGCTATAAAATATTTTCCCCTCTCGGCTAGACATCTGGTTCCCATTACGCGAGGCATTGGGTACTTGAGTGCGCCAGGCCTTCTGCATACCAAGCGGCCAGGATGACAAACCCCCACCGCCGGCAGCCGGCGCGCGTTTCCACGGGGAGCCCGCTCTGCATTTCCCCGCGGCCCTTCCATCGTCGCTCCTTGCCCATAGGCTCTCGAGGCGATTTCGTCCCAACCCCTCTTAAGGACCAGACCTGAGACACGAACAAGTTCAAGACCGGGGAGCCTTCGCTCTCTGTCACCGCAACTGTCTATAATCGAGCCGCGAAGCCAAGGAAACGTCTCCAGCTCGAAGTCTCTATTTCCTAGGAACATTGACCCAGAAATGAGAAACACAATCCGGAATGTTTGCTAATGAGTCACGAATTTCATGATAATTGCTTCCATGTTCGGGAGGGCTTCCTAAAACCGGCTAATCGCCGCATATCCTGCAACAATCCCATGTGTTGTAAATGATTTTGTTCTATTTCTTAGGTTACCGGTAAAGGCTTGTTTTATGGTTCATTTCGTTTTCTTAGAGAAAACCACACACCCACACCCGCACCCGCACCCACACACCCATCAGAGCTTTGGGCTCAATCTGGATTTTAAAAAAATACAAATACATCTTTATTGATTTCAGAGGGAGGGAGGGAGAGAGGGAGAGAGAGAGAAACATCAATGAGGAGAGTCATGGATCAGCTGCCTCCCGCACGCCCCCTACTGGGGATCGAGGAGCCTGCAACCCGGGCATGTGGCCTGATGGGGAATCGAACCAGCAACCTCCTGGTTCACAGGTTGATGCTCAACCACTGAGCCACACCGGCTGGGCTGTATTTTTTTTTTTTTTGAAATAAAATAATTAAGAACCCTCATCATTTGGTTTGGAAATAACAAATGTGGTCTATTTTTCAATTTAGGTCTCTGGGGATTAAAACCAGGATCGAGCGCTGTCTGGGGAGACAGCAGTCCATCCTGCCCCTCTCCGGCTGTAAGAGTCCATAACCGAGTGGGTGGACACAGCCGGCACTCCGTACAGTAGTAATGGGAAATGAAACACAACTTTCAAAAACCGCTCACGTTATAAAGTGATCTACGAGCGTTTTCCTGAAGCCGGCGCTCAAAATGACCGATACTAATTGCGCGATTTGGCCTGTGGCGGGCGTCAAAGAGCCGTCGAACCTTGCAGGTTATTTTCTCTCCTTTGGGATATTTTCAAGCGAATCTTCTTTGGGAGGAAGCTTTGTTCCTGCCACACAAAAGGGCGTGTAGCTGGGATTCTCTCGGTTCTGACGGAACCGGACGTAATTACAGGCCCTGCTTTGACTTGTGGATCTCAGTGAGCCAAATATTAAAAACACACACACGCATTCTTGCGTGGTTCCTCCTTTGCCTTTATTAAGTGCAACTCTGTCCTTGTGGCTCGAGGATGCAGTTCTGCAGAAGGGAAGGTGGGTGGGTGTCGCTCTGCATCTTTTGCAAACTGCGCTGGGCAAGCCCGTGGTCCCCAAGATGACGATGCGCGGCCGCCCCCCCAAACTAAACTCAACGGGAACAGCCTCCCGTTAAAACCCAGCCACAGGGACACCGGAGCAGGGATTCTTCTGAGGGACGCCTGCTAAAGAGTGTGAGGTTTCCACAGAAAGAAGGGAGACGGGGCGGCTGGAATTCCTATTTTGAATCAGACTTGGTGCTTCTATTAGCCGCAGGCTTTTTCGTAATTATTGTCCGGGGGGCGGGAAGGTTACTCGTTGAATGGTGACGGAGTCGGCAGCTTTTTACGCTGAAGGAGTCCTTGCTGGACTTCGGTGTTTAAGCTAAACTGAAATTTTAGCTTAATCTATGCGCATATGGGCCTCTTTTTTTTTTCTTTTTAAAAAAAACCTTAGCCCAAGGATATGTTTTTATTGATATTTAGAGACAGGGGAAGGGGGGGGAGAGATTTAGAGACAGAAATATCGATTGGCTGCCTCCCGTATTCACCCCGACTGGGGGTCAAACCCGCAACCTCGGAAAGGGCCCTGACCGGGAATTGAACCCGCAACCTTTCGGGGCACAGGTCGACGCTCCAACCAGCAGAGCCACCCGGCCAGAATTTCCTGTTGGCAGTTTGCAAGAATAAAAAGATTTTTGATGTCACCGCCCATGTTGTTAACCATGTAAGTGACACTGTGGGGTTCACACCCCCCCGTAACACTGTGGAGCCTAAACACCAACCTTATTTAATCAAAACATCTCTAAAATTTTTTTTTTTTTTTTTTTTTAAAGACAACGCTGAGTAGAAAGAAGTTTTAAAGGCCGCTCTGGCCTCTTTTGAGTTTTACACGAACAGCCCCGTCTCCCTCCCGAGGCCTGGAATCAGCAGAAGGGAGCAGAAATGCTCGCTACTGACCTGACCGGAGAGAAAAGGGCGAGAGCAGATAGGATCGTAGCCGCCGGCACGTTGTTGAGGAAAACATTCTGAGAATATGCTTGAATCAGGCAAAAGTAATGCGCCGCTGACCTCCTCTCCCGGCACAGCTTAAATGCCAACCCGGCCGGACCAGAAGGAGAGAGCGGTGCCCAGAATGAGGGCATCGCCTTCCCCGTTTGCCAGTGCGGTGCCCAATACCCTCATTTTACCAGGACTGCTTTTTCTTTCTAGAAAAATACCATGAAATATGTTCTAGAAATACATATGAAAATTTAAAAAAATGTAATTTTTTTGGTCCTTAAAAAATGTAATATTTTACTTGAAACAGTTTTAAGATGCACAGGGCGGGGCGGGGGGAGGGTTGTAAAAATAATTCAGAGAGGTCCCTCGTTCCCTTCACTCCGTTTCCCTCCAGATTAACATGTCACAGAGCCATCAGATCTTGTCAGCGTTAGGAAATTGATTCAAGACTGTTGAGCCGGTTACAGGCCTTATTGGGCCTCCAGCAGCCACATGCGTTCTCTCTGTGGGTGCGTATTAACGGGTAGGAATGCATCACCCCCCACTGGGAAGGGCTCATCTCTCAGCCGTGAACCCTGATGGTCTATAAGATCCTCAGATCTTGCGGTTTTTATACACCCTGTGGCTGACTAACGAGGAGGGAGGGTTGTTCGCATTAATAAAGATCCTTTATAGCGATTGCTTTGTCCATATGTTAATTAGGTATCAAAAAAATCAATCAGTCCTCTATCAGGCGCCAACTAAAGACGGCGACGCTGACTCTGCTCTCAGAGAACTCACAAAAGACAAACAGAATCGACGCTCGCGCCACAGCGTGTCCTATGCCACAGTTACACGCGGCGCAAACCGACCTTCCCAAGCGTCTCCGAGTGCCAGGCGCTGTACCAGGCGTTAGCCATAAAGTGGTCAATGAGACGGACGCCTCTCCCGTTCTGTGGATCTTACTGCTGAGCGGAGACAAGGCCATTAAGAGGTGATGACCACAGGGTGCTCCGACAGGGGCGGGGGGACTTAAAGGGGGGCAGGTCCTGTCCAGGTCAGGGGGTGTAGGAAAGAGACTCAAGAGCATGTCATATAGCATTGGCCAGCATTTCAAGACGTCGAGAATGGCTCCTTACGGGATATTTGGATCAGTTCCTGCTCCGTGGCGTTCAGAGCCTACCTGGCTCCTTCTGGCTCTGCCGTGGGACGTGAGCAGATGGCTTTGCTGTCACAAGAGCAGCCGTCGTGCCTTAGAACTGACTCAGACGCCTTTTGCCGTAATACCTGACATGCCAGATCTTTCCCACTCACCCCTGGCTGGCCTGGTGCCGGCTCACATAGGACACGGGTTAGGGAGGGCTCTGTTTTCTAGGCGTAAACGAGAAGCGTTTCCCTAGAGCGTGGTTGGCAGCCGGTGCTCGGAAAAAATAAAACATCGTATGTTTCTTTACGAACAACCTGAGGCCCCTCGTTCAAACGCTGACACCACAGTGGCCGTCCAGCTTACTAAAAATACAATCGCGGGCCGGCCTCTCCCGCTTGGCTGCTCTGCATTGGAGCTCAGCTGGCACCCAGCATTCCTGCTGTGGTCTGCAAGGCCCTGCATGTCCTGGACCTACCTACGTGCGCCCTGAGCCTCGCCACATTCCATCTTCCTTTCAGTTCCCGGGGGTCCGGTCACGCAGGCCTGTTTAATGGTCCGTCGGCTTGCTAAGCTGTGTTCCGCCCCAGGGCCTTTGCACGTTCTGCTTCCAGAGCAGCCTCCCTCCCTTCTATCTTTACTTACGATCTCACTCCTTAGGTTTTTGTTGTAAGACTTTGCATATTGAGGCACTTTGTCTATATCTACGGGTCCCGTTTTATCCTTATATACCTCCCGCCTGTGCCATGGCAGGCGATCCTATATTCAGTGGCGAGATTATATATTTGTATCCCCCATTAAGCTGCGAATTCCATGAAGGACGTTCATTTTTTTGTGACTACCTCCGGGCTCAGTAAGTATTTGCTGAATGAATTCTTGAATGATGGAATAAATGCATAAAATAATGACAACTTTATCAGTTTAGGTAACGTCCTATCAGGGATTGGGGCTCCTTTCTGGGATCTTTTTCCCCCCCCTCTCAAGTTCAGGCAGGAATAGCTTTTCATAGGAAATCACGGCTGACGTGACTTTCGTCTTTGATTTTGCCGACACCCGTGGCTTCTGCTCTGGATGCTTTATCCTGCGGTGGCGTCACTTCAACGCCGCTCCAACAAGGGGCAAACCACGGCCAGCTGCCTGTCCCCCATCAAAGTGGCGGCCGTTCCTTTGCAAAGAACAGCCCAGAGCTGCTTTGGAGTCTCAGCCCCCTCCCCCCCCCCCGAGTGTGGCTCTCTGGTGTGTTGGGGAGCTTGGGAGTGGGAGGCATTCAGCAGATGCGTCCGGCACCCCCTTGGGAGAGTTTCTACCTGCTGGGCTCCAGGGCCAAGCCCCCTCCTCACTGGCTTCAAGACGAGAGAGGCTGTGCCTGGGAGGGAGCCGGCTCCTGGCGGAGATGAAATCAAAACAGGAATTTGGAGCAGGGATAGAGGCAGGAGTCAGGTGCCGTCTCCAAGAAGCGATCTGCGAGCTGATTCCAGGGTCTTGCTGGGGGTGAGTCAGTTCAGCGGGGAAATGCGACACAGGCCACGGGTCACAGCGCACGCGGAGGTCTCGGGGAGACATCTGTTGAAAAGACTCGGCAGAACCTCTGGAGAACCTGGATGCAGACCCAGGGCTCTTGAAAAGCAGTGGGCCCCAGGCCGACTCTCAAAGTGGAATTATCTGGACAGTTGCCTCAACGCTGTGGCTCCTCCACCCAGACTCAGCCTGTGTCTGGGATCAGATGTAGACGGTTGATTTTAAATGTAGGTGGGTAGGTAACATGGCGGCGTGGATTCTCTCTCTCTCCCTCTCTGGAAGGTTTCAGCAAGGTGGTCATGCGTGTGTTTGTGTCTTTACACTCCTGTGTCTGCCTTGCCCAGGTATAAATGAAGATCGCAGGCCTTGCTTCTGATAAAAGCTGTGACACTGCAGGCAGCTGATGCTGGGGGTGGACGTGGAGCCGGTGACCAGGCGGCCTGGCCTGTCCGGAGGGGCTCAGACCTGGGCGTCAGAGGCCTGGGGCCAAGGTTCAACTTTGCGCTCAGTGACTTGCACACGTTGGGCAAGTCGCTTAACCCTTCAGAGCCCCAGCTCTCCCCACCCCCCTTCTAATTTCAGGGCGATGATAAAATGATCTGCCTCACCTGTCTCCCAGGATTACCGATGGGATGGAATTTATAGCAAAGAGCTTCCAAAATGACCACGGGCTCTGCACACGCGGGGCGTAGCCGGTTTAGGACGAACGCGCTCTTGAAAAAAAGCACAAGGAAGCGCCGCGAGTGCGGAGGACAGGTCCCCAGGCTCAGAGTCCCTTGAAGGTTTACAAGAGCACATTTCAAACACGGCAGCAATGTGGCAGCCAGACATCCAAACATTCCTAATTATGTTGCAGATTTATAATTACACAGCAGCTCAAAGCTGTAAAAATTAAAGAGGAAGTCAGCTCCCCAATAAAGACTGCTAGAAAAATTTTGGATTTTTTTTTTTTTTTAAACAACAGAGGCATCGTGTAGATTTCCCTAAACGATTTCTGGGTAGCTCATCTGGTGTTCTTTTTTTGGAAATTTTGTAACATTCGAATCCCTCTTCGGGATTTAGCCATAAACCTTCCCAAAGGTCTTTCTTAACCGGGACGCGCCTAGAGCCCCCGGGAAGAAAGGCGAACGCGTCGTATGTGGAACAAAAGACCACCCCAAACCTTCACTGGAAAACGGAACAGATTTCAAAATGCACCTGCAATTCAGCTTTAAGAAATTATGAGATCCTTTGGTAGAAAAGTGATTTTCTGGAAACTCAAAGAAGGTTCATTTAGACTCCAGCCCAGGAAGTGCTTGGGGGGGGGGGCAGGGAGCAGAACAGTGATTAACATTTTATAAGTTATCCATGGCGAGCCACTGTAACCAAGCTAGAGGGGTTTTTTGTGTGTGTGTTTTTTTATGTTTTTTCCAATGGGGACACTTTTTTTCTTTTGGTCTTTGTACTCTCGAGACCCTCCTGGACTCAAAGAAAACAAATATTAAAATACCGCCGAAGAAGGGAACGGCGGCCGCTTTGGAAACGCACCAGGTACCACGTGGCTGCGTCACCACCTCCCTCAGCTGGCGCACGGAGGAAGGTCAGGAATGTCTTCTTGTCAACTCGGGAGATCAAGGTTTTGGATCTTGAAAAGTTGACTTTTTTTTTTCCAGCGGCGGAGGCAGGGGGAAGGGCGCGGGAATTCACTTAAAAAGGGCCGGATGATCCCACCGGGTAAGGTTATCTCAGCCACCCAAGGCTGGAGCCCGGGTTGGCCTTCCACAGCCGCGTGGGGAGAGGAAGACACATCGCGGCCAGCTGGGGTCTCACTGGACACAAAGTCCCCACAGGACACGGATCCCAAGTGCTGCCATTTGCCCTCTGTCACTCCATCCATCCACCCACCCACCCATCCATCCATCCATCCATCCATCCATCCATCCATCCATCCATCCATCCACATATCCATCCATCATCCATCCATCCATCCACCCACCCATCCATCCATCCATCCACATATCCATCCATCCACCCACCCATCCATCCATCCACATATCCATCCATCATCCATCCATCCATCCATCCATCCACATATCCATCCATCATCCATCCATCCATCCACCCACCCACCCATCCATCCACATATCCATCCATCATCCATCCATCCATCCACCCACCCACATATCCATCCATCATCCATCCACCCATCCATCCACCCACCCACCCATCCATCCACATATCCATCCATCATCCATCCATCCATCCACCCACCCACATATCCATCCATCATCCATCCACCCATCCATCTACCCACACACCCATCCATCCACATATCCATCCATCCATCATCATCCATCCATCCATCCATCCATCATCATCCATCCATCCATCCATCCATCCATCCATCCATCCATCCATCCATCATCTATCCATCCATCCATCCATCCATCCATCCATCCATCCATCCATCCATCCATCATCCATCCATCATCCATCCATCATTCATCCACCCACCCACACATCCACCCATCCATCCATATATCCATCCATCCATCCATCCACCCATCCATCCATCCATCCACCCATCCATCCATCCATCCACCCATCCATCCATCCACATATCCATCCATCATCCATCCATCCATCTACCCACCCACCCATCCATCCACATATCCATCCATCATCCATCCATCCATCTACCCACCCACCCATCCATCCACATATCCATCCATCCATCCATCCATCCATCCATCCATCCATCCATCCATCCATCCATCCATCCATCATCCATCCATCATCCATCCATCATCCATCCACCCACCCACTCACCCATCCATCCATCCATCCATCCATCCATCCATCCATCCATCCATCCATCCATCCATCATCCACCCACCCATCCATCCACATATCCATCTACCCATCCATCCATCATCTATCCATCCATCCATCCATCCATCCATCCATCCATCCATCATCCACCCACCCATCCACCCACCCATCATCCATCCATCCATCCATCCATCCCAGAGCAGCCCTGCAGCTAGCTGGCTCTCGAAGGCCGCGCCCCCACTCTCCCTGCTCCCCAGGGAATCCGGTTTGCGTGGAGCCCCCCCAGCGAGGGGCAGCCTAGCTCAAGCCCCGCGGCGCGCTGCATCTTTAGGGACCGGTCTGCCTGGGAATCCGTAACCCCCCAGACAAAGCGGCCCTTACTTATGCATTCCTTGCGTACCCCGCAAGGTGACCACAACGGAATGAAAGCATCGTATCCTTGGCTAGGATATCGCTTTACACTTGCAGGGTACACACAGAAAGGGGCCACTTCATCAAGCTAATTGCCTGAAAGTAAAAGAGAGAGAACTTCAGCTATTAGTCTATTATGGGGCTTTTTTCTTAATCACAAATAGGGGCCGTGCGTCCCCCGGGGGGAAGTGTATTCTAATTTACAATTGAACTACGGATCAGAGCAATCAATCTCGGGCAGCACTTTTACAGTGTAATTGCTGCAACGTAACAAATAAAAAATATATATATATAAGAGGGAGACAGGCCCAAGCTGAGCTTCGGTTGGAGCTGGAGATATTTCCAGGCTCAAGTTCAGGGTGGGAGGGAGGGGAGACGCGCCACACACATGAATATGCAATGAGGGCTCATTAGCAGCCCAGTGTTGCCATGACGAATGGCGTTATCCCCGGCCTGGTGCTGCCTAAACGTGAATTTTATAACGACCCATTTATCACGACTTGTCAGGGGGCCCCGGTACTGTACCTCCCCCCAGCTCGCACACCTTTCCCCGTGACCATGGTGGAAACGTCTCCTTTTATTATTACGGCTCCCTTTTGTATTGATTCCTGGCTCTTCAGGGCCCGCGTTCGGGTGGCGCGACCAGCTCATGAGCGATTTGTGGCTTTGAAGGGCCGAGGCTCTGACCACTCATTCCCTCTTCTCTGCGAGTCACATCGCTGGGAAAAAAGTCGGACTCAACTTTTTAAAAAAAATATATATATGTCTTTTTAACTGATTTCAGAGAGAGGAAGGGAGAGGGGGAGAGAGCGAGGGAAACATCCATGATGAGCGAGTCATTGACCGGAGGCCCCCTGCTGGGGATCGAACCCCGATCTCCTGGTTCACAGGTCAACGCTCAACCACCAGGATCCTCCCAAAATCTTGGAGCCAATGACAAAAAAAAAAAATTACAAAGTTAAAAGTGCTCGAGTGCCTTTTGGTGGTGGCGTTTTCCAGGTACACGAGCTGATGCCTCATTAGAAACTCTCTTGCATCACCAGGAGGAGGGATGGCCTGCTCTGTGACACCTGCCCGGGATACACATGTCACCAGCAGCAAGAAAAGCGTGAAAGGAACCTCCCTTGATGGGAACCACCAGGCCTCTTTGGGTATTTAGGAGCCACAGGGCTTGACCGAGTCTCCCCCATTGGCCAGGAGCGCGTGCGGGTCCATCAAGGTCAAGGTGACCAGTTGGCCAAAAATACGGGTCTCAGTCGACCCAAGAGCTTTATTGTCGTAATGACCCTATCAGTGGGCCCTATGGTTAGTCTATTTAGGCACCGTAAAGAGGGCATCTCCAGGACGACCTCTGCATTCAGGGAGGGCAGAGAAGTGCGGAGGGCCTGGGGGGCCAGGGCGGTGGGGCCTGGCATGGTTTTGCACACCCAACGATTACAGTCACTTTTGCATAGGATTTGCAAAGAGTATCTGACCAGATCTTTGTGCCCTGGATTTCGTATTAGCACCAAGGATGCTTTCACGTAGTAATATTTACACATTTATCATGCATAAAAGGAATGATGCAATATTTTACGTATTAACGATGGTTTCATATCGGCAGCCTGTTGCCATCCCGAAGCTCTTTCCGACAGATCCTCGGGTGACCCGGGGGCAGGAGCACTAGTCCCATCTTACGGAAGGAAACGCTGAGGCTCAGGGCTTCAGTGACTCGCTCAAGGTCACACAGCGAGCAAGGAAAAGTGAAAGGACCCAACGTCTCGTCCTGAAAGCCTCGGGTCGGCGGTTCTGCGTACCCAAGGTCACCAGAGCCGGGAGGGTTCCCTAAAGGTCCGGTCGCCTCTTGTGGGATTTAGTCATAAGCCAGTGAATTGGGAAAAGGCCTCATTGAAAATGTGGCTCCTGCTCCCACTTGAGCGCCTGTGATTCTCCGGAAACGACTTCCTGGGAGTGACATGAGCGGGTGCGTGTCAGTGGAAAGGAGGCTGCGGTTCCCGCCACCGAAACGGAGCTTCCATCATCTGACAAGGCTGATGGGACGCGTTTTTCAACATCAAGACATGGGCTCCGTTTTGGCTGCTGGTGGTGTGTGATGAATCCACTGGGCTTTATATTTTTTTTGTTTCTGGTGGGGGGAAAAAAAAATCTCTTTCCCCGCCCCGTGAGGGAGTCAAACAGGAGGATTTTTAGAGATCATCCGGCGAGGAAGGGCCTCAGATATTGGCAAATGACATTAAAGAACATGGTGATTATGAGCGAGCCGCTTTAGACTGTGTTTATACGACACCAAACATCTGGATGAAAGTGGGAAAAAATTGGTAAAAATCCTTGATGTTCTGTTTCCCTGACACCCTACATCTGGATCTTGAAAAACATCTGGGTTTTGGACTGTTTTCCTCCCAGGTTTTGTCTGGATGTTTTGGCATCTCAAAGAGAAAAGTAAAAAAAAAAAAAGAAAAAACTCACCCCAAAAGCCAACAACACCAAAGACCTTTACTACCATTATTACTGAATTAGATAAAATTATTGTATTTAATTGCTCTACGAATATTGGCTAATGACTCTATTAAACGTAATATTTAACGAATGAAATTCTCCACCAGGCGGATAGACACAGAAATATAATTAGGGGATTTTTAGGGTAAAACTGGGCTCCAGGCGTATTTGAATCCTGCTCAGAGTTGACTGACAGCGATTTCCTTGGGCAAAGCTCTTTGCAGGTCTTCCCACAACAACAGTCTGTCCCGGGGAGTGGTTCCTCCACATGCTACAAGGCTCCCTTCATTTATAATGTGTTTTGACAATAGCAAAAGCTCGTAAACACCCGGCAACACGGGAGATACACCTCACCGCGGACGGTTCCTTTGCCAAGCGAATTACGCCGCCTGATAAAATCAGTGTAAACCCCTCTCCGCAGCCTTCCCACGCGCCCCCGGCTGGGCCCCGAAACGGAATCAGCCCAAACGGGCCTTGAGAGCCTTCGCTGCGACCAGAGGCACCTCCTGCGACTGACACCTTTCTGCGATCGCATCTAAGAAAAAGTTATCGTAATTATTGCACATTTCCTCTGACTCGGTTATCGTGAAAACGGCCTGCCCGCTTCTCCTGGCCTCAAGCTTGCAAAACGCTCGGTGCTGCCTCGAGATAGCCCATTAACCGGACCCGCACCCAGACGAGAGGCCTGAAACCCAAGACTATATATACATATATGTATATATAATATTTTATATATATATGTATATATAGTATTTTATATATATATATGTATATATAACATTTTATATATATATATATAAAATAAGGCGGTTGCAACTTGAGTGCCTCCAGAAGATCTAATTTGATTTTTAAAAGCAATTCAGCAGAAGCAAGGTGGGGTTTAATCAGTGTGTCGGTGAGGAAATAGAGGTTGTGCGGCTTTAGTCCAGTTTTTTTTTTCTTTAAATTTAGCTGTAAAGTTGGAAAGATTTGGGCCCCCAACAGGATAGGAATATCCGAATTTTATGGGCTGCTGTTTCTTTGTTGAATTGCTCTGTTTTAACCCACCCCCCCATTTCTGAGGCACCTGGTATTTCGGTCCGCGGCGACTCCACCCCAGTCCCTTGTCAAGCAGCTTTTAAATTCCAATAAAGGGCCAGAGTCTCTCCCCCTGGTTTGTCTCAGCTGTTTCATCAGGAGCAAATTGCACACTTACTCCCACTTAAAATAAAAAAAAAAAAAAAAAGGCAAAAAAAACCCCCAACCCCACAAACCCTTCTATTGGCTCTAATGACATCTTCAGTCATTAATGAGTTAATAAAAATCTCGGAGTCATCTGGGCCCGATAAGCCGGGAGAAAGAGCGGCATTGTGCCCGGAGCGGCCCCGGCTGCCCCGGGAGATGTCATGGGTCAGCCACGTTAAGAATGTGCGGCCAGTGACCTGCCGATGGCTATCAGCCAGCCCCGGGCGGCCCGACAAGGGCCAGTTTGGGAAGGGCGATGAATAAACAATGGGTTTCGGGGCGCTGGGGGCTGCGCCCTCGAGTGGGGGCTTTGTATGTACTAAAACATGATGACACTAGCAATCAATATCCCAATTACGGGACAAGTTATTGGCCGAGGCGGTCACGAGGCTGCGGCCTTGTCGCCCTTTGAAGAGGCCTCGAGTGGAGTCGAGAGGCTCCCTGTGCTCGGGGTGGGGGGCGGGGGGGGGGCCAGGCCCTGATCTAAAAGGGGAGCCCCGCACGTCGGGGCTGAAGGAGTCTAGAGCCGGGTGTTTTGAATCCCTTGGGGCGGGGGGGGGGGGGCGTTGATTAAAAATACAGATTCCTGCTCTGGCCGGTGTGGCTCAGCGGTTAGAGCGTCGGCCTGTGGACTGACGGGTCCTGGGTTCGATTTCTGCCAATACCTCGGGCCCTGGTGCAGAGGTAGCCCATTGATGTGTGTGTGTCTCCCTCTCTCTCTGAAAAAGCAATGGAAAAAATATCCTTGGGTGACGATTTTTTTTAAAAAAACAGCACATTCTCGAGCCCCCTTCCCAGAGCTTCTGTCTCAGGTGTCACGGGGCAGGGCTGCCACTTGGTGTTTGTGTCACGGCTCCAGGTGGGTTCGAGCAGGCAGCTTAGGGACCTGCCACAACCTGCAATTCATCCCCCCGGTGGGGCCCCAGGCCTGGAAGGTCAGCATCCCCCGGGAGTTCGTGAGAAAGGCAGGTTCCCGGGCCCGGCCCGGAACCGCTGAGTCAGACTCGCTGGGGCTGTCACCCTGCGCCCAGGGGGTTCTGACGCATCCCCTCGTTTGGGAACCAAGGCCGCAGAGCAAAGATCGTTGCCCAAGGGCTGCAACTCAGTGTTCCCAGCCGTCACCGTCGCCTCGAGGCTCCTCGCGGGTAATGTTACCGTCCTAGCAAGGAGGCCGCAGGGTGCAAATGATTTACTCAAGCAGTTAAACGGGGTACGGCCCCGGCCCGGGGGGCTCTGTTGGTTGAGCGTCGCCCGGTGCACCCCAAGGTCGCCGGTTCGATTCCCGGGCAGGGCACATGCCCGGGTGGGGGTCGGGCAGGAGGCCGCCGACCGATGACTGTCTCTCATCGTTGCTGTTTCTGTCTCGCTCTCCCTCTGTCTCTAAAAATCAATAAAAAAAATCTTAAAAAAACTAATTAACAGAGGGCGGGCCCAAGCTTGTCTCCGCAACCCCGCCGCTGTCCTTCGCGGGCCCCGCGCCACGCTCCCCTGATGGCTCTCGATGCCACAGTGACTTTGCTTCCAGAAAGGGAAGGCTCGGCAGGGCCTCTGTCTGTGGTCTGTCCTTCCAAAGCAGAAAGGGAAAGCGGGCCGGCCGGTGATCTTACAAAAGAGAGCCTGCAAGAAAAATCAATGTGCGCGAGGCGTTTCCTTACGCGTCGCTGAAACTACAGAGCTCGCCTGGGCATTCAGTGCCCACAGGCTCCTGTGTCGATGGGTGAGATCGGCTTAAAAAAACCACAAGCACCGCCACAGGACGCGCAAGTGGCCCGGTGAGGAGAGGACCGGGCACGGCCAGGGCTGGCATGGCCCAGGGACACGGCTGCCAGGGTCCTGAGGGATTTCTCTTATTTTGGCCGAGGCGCCCGCTGAGGGTCCCCGGAGCCGGCAAAATTTTCAAAAGGGGCGGACGCGCCTGCTGGACGTGCATCGGGTTTAAATCCGTGTTTCTCGGAGAGTGTTGCGAAGGACAATCCCAAGGTCCTAAGCCTTAATCATCACAATAATAATAAAATAAAAATGTCTGGGGTCAAGCGAGACACTCCAGGTTAAATTGAGCTCAATCGGATTGTTTGCAGCCCTGGAGCCCGCGCCAGGCGGGTAAAAAGTGATCTTTAATAAAGAGAAATCTTGTGGATCTAGTGCTGTGAGCCAGCCGCTCGAGGAGACGATTCGAGTCTTTTAAGAGGGCACCTGCTGGTGGGTCGACGCTGGTCACCCCGCGCGTCGTAGGCTAAGGAATGTCTTTCTCTGTTATAACTTATGAAACCCCCTGCGTCTGGCACCGGCATTTATTACGCGGTGGCCCCGACGCCATCGAGAAAGTTCGCGTCACATCACCAAAGAGTTCGACGAATTGCCCAGCTGTTGATGGTCTGGTTAAATCATCCCTGAGTTGTTGGCCTATCTCCCAGGACAGGTGCTCATTAAAGAAGCAAAACCAAAAAAAAACCACCCCAAAAACCTGGGTTTTACTGGGGAGATTACATTGTATTTTCACAAAGGAGAGATCATTTCATTGCAGCTCCTTGCGCGGACCCAGAAGGTTCACCTGAAAGCAGATGCGCACCCGGCTGATGCTGGAAACTTCTGCCCCCCCGACCCCCCCGTGGATGGTGTTGCCCCGGCTCCGGCCACCTCAAGGGGCTCCAGAGGGCTGGGCCCGCGCCTTGCTTTCCACGTTAGCTGTTCCCGATGGCCACAGGCGGTTGGGGACATGAGCCACGGAGGCCAGGCCAGTGGGAACTTGAGCGCATCCCGCGTTGTAAAATCTCCCCTATTGAAGCGTTGCCAGAGCCGCGCGTTGGCGCCCGATGTTAATTCTTGCCGGGGACACAACGTCTTATAGATGCCATGAGACTCTCATGTCCCCGCGGCGTCCAAGGCACGTTTAAGGCCACGTTAAGAAAGGGATTAGCTCTCCCAGCAACATCCGTGGGTCAAACGTTGGCCCACAAATCGCCCTCTTTGCTAAAATATTCCCCGACCGTTGCGCAAGAGTCGGGAGAGAGGCTAGAAGGGAGCTGAGAGACGGGTCGAGATTAAAAATAAACCACCTAAAAATAAGACAATGCCACCAAACCCCTGCCAATGTTTGTCATCTTTCCTCCTGCAAGTCCGAGCAAGACTCTGAACTCATCCGGAGGCGTCTCGGCACTAAAAATAATAGAGCTGACCCAACCCGGGGAGGTGCCCAAGCCCTTCCTTCATCTCCTCCGTGAAGTGGCCTTGTCGGCGTGACGTGCGCCCCCAGCCTGGGGGACACCGGGCGCTGGGCTGGAAGGAGCGGCCCCCGCGGCCTCGCAGGAAGGACCAGCTCGGTCGAGTTGGCCGAGGCCTGCCCGCCGCTCGTCTGGCCCGAGCCGGAGTTGGGATTTCTCCCCTTTCGCCTCTTTGAAATGTTTTGAATTAAAATAGCTTACTCAAGGTCACCGAAGGCATATGGTCCTGCTCAGAACTTTAAACAAAACATTAGATTTTACAACCTTTTGTAATTCGGTATTGTATACAACATGGTCATAGGCAGAGTTGCTGTAATCTTTTCAGGGGGTGGCAGAAATATGAGAAGCAAATTTAAAAGCCATTTAGCGAAGCATTTAATCAATTTCATGCATAGGAAATAACTCCGATTGCTCGGCTTTATCAATCTTTCTCGCCGGGGGAACCGCATGCGGGCCAAGGGGACTCTCCAGGCCCTGGGCTGGGCTGGGGTGGGGGTGGGGGACAGGGTGGGGCCTGCACCCCCCCCCCCCCAAAGGTCAGGGGCTCTGAAGGCTGCCTGACAGGGTCACCAGCATCTCCGAGCCTCCTGGAGGCTGTTAATGGATTTCAGAAAGAAAGCCGGGCCCTTATGATGAGAAAGGGAGTTTTCAAGGCCCCTTTTCAGTGCGAAGTTACACATTAGACACCCTGTTCCCAGGGCGACGCCCACGTGCTCGGCCGGGCCCCCCCCGAAATTCCTGCAGCCTCAGACCCACGGACTCACAGACACGCCGGGAAAAACCCCACTCCCGGCGGTGGTCACTTTGAAAACCATGTGGAAAAATAAAAGCTCACATGGAGGCTCACTTCTGAGTCGAGGAGTCAGAGAACCAGGCGTCCCCCCAAGGGGCCGCCCCCCGCAGGCCCGGCTGAGCCTCCCTCGGGCAACCCCAGCGCCTCCCTGGGGCTCAGGCTCCGATTCTCTTTCCCAATTTGCTGAGGTTAATCCAGCCCTTGGCTACCCACCGGGTTAATATTTTCTCTCCTGTCATGGGCCGGAGTCCGTCTTGTAACACTTGACTCCAAACAGCAAGTTCTTAAAGTGAGAAAGTCCTAGCGGAACAGATCTGGCCGCCCTGGCCGGTGTGGCTCAGTGGTCAGAGTGTCGCCCTCCCCCCCCCCAGACTGAAGGGCCCTGGGTTCGATTTCGGGCAAAGAGCATGGACCTCGGTTGCAGGCTCGATCCCTGGCCCTGGTTGGGAGACGCAACCAGTGGATGTGTCTCTCTCACATCGATGTTTCTCTCTCTCTCTGCTCCCTTCTACTCTCTCTCTAAAAAAAAAAAATCAGTGGAAAAATATCCTTGGGGTGAAGGTGAACAACAGCAACAAAAAAGGTCCGGCCGTCGTGACTGTGCTAAAGTCTAAGAAAATCACGTCAGCTCCACCTCGTCTTCTAAAATCGGACCTGATACCGAGGGGCTGGAGACGTCGTTTCTAATTTGGACAATAACTTGCTTTCATTCCATTTCGGAGCCTCGAAAAGTGTTTCAGGGAATAAATGACGATTGGGAGGATTTAGTTTTGATTTTAAATCAGCTCTGTTCAGGCAGATGTGATGATTCACACCCCCTTTTACTTTCTCTCTTAAAATTGGTTTCAGAGAGAGGAAGGGAGGGGGAGAGAGAGAGAAACATAGATGATGAGAGTCAGGGATCGGCCGCCTCCCGCTCGCCCCCTGCTGGGGACCGAGGAGCCTGCACCCCGGACCTGGGCCCTGACCGGGAATCGAACCGCAACCTCCTGGTTCACGGGTCAATGCTCAACCGCTGAGCCGCACTGGCCGGGCTACCTAGCAATTTTAATTTTAATTGAAAGTCCTACCAGAATCTCAGATACAACTTGTCTCAACTCAAATCCACACGCCGCGCCCACCCCTGCTTATTCTTTGTTAAAAACTTGGCTATATTTTTTCTTTACGAAGATAGAGACCATCCAAAGCGCCTTCCCCGAAAAAGGAAAACTGTTATTATTTGCAGATGACGCGATACTGTATACAGAGAACCCTGGAGGCTCCACCAAAGAAAACTATCAGGACTGATAGATGAACTCAGTAAAACAGCAGGATACAAAATTAATATGCAGAAATCGCTTGCCTTTTCATACACCGGTACGAGCCATCAGAGAGTCTAACTAAGAAAACAATCCCCTTTATGATTACATCAGAAAGATAAAATACGTAGGGATAAGTTTAACTAAAGAGGCAAGAGACCTGTGCTTGGAAAAGTATAAGACACCGAAGAAAGAAATGGAAAAGACACAAATAAATGGAGGCCTAGCCTGTGCTCATAGGAAGAATTAACATTAAAATGCCCGTTCTACCCAAAGCAGCCTGTGGACTCAGTGCAAACCCCGTCAAAATGCCCATGGCCTTCCTCACAAAACTAGAACAAATGATCCAAAAATTGATGATCCAAAAGACCCTGAATAGCCACAGCTCTTCGGAGAAAGAACGTCGCAGGAATCACGCTACCTGGCATCAGATGACACTCCAAGGCCGCCGTCACCAAAACAGCACAAAACCGGACCCTTAGATCGTCGGAACCGAGCAGAGAGCCCAGAAATAAACCCGCATCTATACGGTCATTTAATTCCAGGACAAAGGGGGAAAGAGCATACGACGGGGTAAGGCCGGTCTCTTCAGTGAGCGGTGCTGGGAAAACTGGGCAGATAAATGCCAAAAATAAAATAAAAATGAAACCAGGCCGCCTTCTCGCTCCACACGCAAAAATACACTCCAAACGGGTTAAAGATGTAAATCTCTAACATCTCGAAAGTCTGCTTTGAGAACTGATTTCTAACGATGAACCTGGAGTGTGGTCCCGCGTCCCGGAGGAGATTGATTAGATACGCGGGGCCTGTCGATCCTGCGCCGTGACGCGGGCAGGGGCGGGTTAGGAAGCCTCCCGCAACAGCGAAGGACCGTTGAGAGGCAAACCCACGTGTAAACTTAACTTTACATGTTCATGGGCCATGAGCCTGTCAGGATGGTCGATTCGCAAGTAATTTTATGTACAAACAGGGAGAAGCGGCCCCTGGTCCCCCCAAGGAGCCTGGTTTAAGCAAACTCAGCTCTGAAGCTCCATCCCCAGGGGACAGCTCGGGGTGACATCCCAGCCCCTCCTGCCCTCGGTGCATGACCTGGGGGCAAAGAAAACCAGCAGATGGGGCTGCCAAGGCGTTTGGATTCATTTCTGGGCATTTAGAAGGTTGCAAAATGGTGATTTGCTTGCCAGGATATTTCCAAGGTGGATTTCGGGAAGGCCCGAGGCTCCTGATCGCCCCCGAATGAGACGCTGAGCTTCAAAAACCTTTACCTGGATGTTTTGCGACCTTTGGTGATGGGGATCTGGACCGTTAGGCTGGGAGGGGAGCTGGAGATGGAAGCAGGGCTCCCGGGGTCCCTCCTGCCTGGGTTCCCAAGAACGGCCTAGGCCAAGCTCACTTTTATCTTTTATTTTATTTATTTTTTGACGAATGCACCGTAGGGGAGGGAAGCTATCGACCAAGAGTTCTTCAAACTGGACTAAAATCTCCTGGGGGGACCCTGCCTCCGTGTCCCCGGCTGGGGTCTGAGAGTCCTCCCTGCCCAGAGGCTCCCCGGTGACCCTGCTGCGAGCCACCCTGGGAGCATCCAGACTGCAGGCCTCAAGCTCCAAATATGGCTCGTTCCGCGCCCGAGCCCCGTGCCCTGAGTTCGAGGTTTCTGATTCAGTCAGCGCCAGACTATTTCCCAAGCCTCCCAGGGAATTCGGTTGCACAATCCCCCGAGTCCAGCGGCTTCAGACACCGCACGGCCGGTCGCGATAGCATCGGGGCCTCGATGACAGGCCAGATAGGCGTCCTGGTGCCGGGCGGAGCCCCTGTTCCATCCCAGATGACACGGATCACTTCTGGTGGGTGCCTCGGGGCCCGTTTCTGCCTTTCTGTCCCCCCACCCTGCTGCCCAGGCCCCCCTTGGACCTAGAGTCCTCAGCTCCTTCCGTCTGACCCGGGCCCTGTGTCACTCCGGGGCCCGCAGCCCCAGGCCATGTGCGGTCGTCTCATCTACGTTGCTGAGGATCAGCTGAGAAAAAGCCTGAAGAAGTGTCCGGACCCCGTAAACCCGGGGTCTGGGCTGTTCTCGGGGGGCATCTGAGGTCTCTGACCCTCTCTCTCCCCCCACCAATAGCAAAAAGGGTCTATAAAGTAACAAGCGCTAAAGAACCTTGGGAGGGTTTATTATTAGGGGTAGAAAAATACATTACTTTTTATTGGGCAACACTTCTTTTTATAAATATGTGTTTTTTACTGATTTCAGAGAGAGGAAGGGAGAGAGAGAGAAACATCCGTGATGAGAGTCATAGATCGGCTGCCCCCTGCTCGCCCCCTGCTGGGGATCGAGCCTGAAAACCGGGCCTGAGCCCTGACCGGGAATCGAACCCTGACCTCCTGGTTCATGGGTTGACACTCAACCACTGAGCCACACTGGCTGGGCAGTTACCATCCCAAATTAACTGACAGCATTGCCCTAATGCTCCATTTTTCCGTGAATTCTCCCTGCTCACAGTGTTGTTAGGGGCCCACTGGTGGCGATTTCCAGCAGCCCCGGCTGGGAGGCGAGTTTCCCAGCCCCGTGGGCAGGGAGGCGGGTGCGGGCTCAGCCCTCGCCGTTTGCGCCTCGATCGCTCTCTATGGTTCTCAAGAGCCGCTGGGCTTTGGCCGGAGAACGAAGCCGGTGACCGCGTGTTGACGTTGCCCGCTGCCTGCGGGGCCCCCGCGTCCCGCTGGGCTGTGACCTCGGCATTCCTGCGACGCTTATCTCCCGGGTCCCACTCTGGGCCTGAGCATTCTTGCACGGTGAGTGTTTGAGAAAAGAGACACAGGCAACCAATCTGTGTTGTTGTTGTTGTTTTAGGGCTACTCTGCATACGACCGAAGGCTCCTCCCGAGAAAGTCCTGCTAACTCCATTTCAGTGTATTCACTCCTCAAGGACCCCGATGAACAGGCCAGGGGGCCAGGGGGCCAGGGGGCCAGGGGGCCAGGGGGCCAGGGGGCCAGGGAGCCAGGGAGCCAGGGGGCCAGGGGGCCAGGGGGCCAGGGGGCCAGAGGGCCAGGGGGCCAGGGGGCCAGGGGGCCAGGGGGCCAGGGAGCCAGGGGGCCAGGGAGCCAGGCGGCCAGGGGGCCAGGGGGCCAGGAGGCCAGGAGGCCAGGGGGCCAGGGAGCCAGGCGGCCAGGGGGCCAGGGGGCCAGGAGGCCAGGAGGCCAGGGGGCCAGGGGGCCAGGGGGCCAGGGGGCCAGGGGGCCAGGGAGCCAGGGAGAGGTGAGTTGGAAACAGCAAAGGCCTGAGAGAGCCGGTGGGTTAAGAATAAGGCCTTTGATGGCCTGGGCTTCCCGCCTTCTCGCTGGGTGACCTCAGGTACGTGAACTCACCTCTCTGAGCTTTAGCTTCTCTGTGCAAAAACGATAGCAAAAGGCAACCAATCCTGTTAGAAACTCTCCTGGAAAGAGCCAAGATATTTTTCTTGTTGTTCCCCAATGTGCTCCGGATGCCTAAGAAAGTTCCCCGAGCATAGTAGGTGCTCAGTTAGTATTTGTGGCACGAACAGCTTCCTTCCAGAGCGACAACTAGTACAGGTCCTCCCCTAAGTGTCCTCTTGGTGTTTCTCACGCCCCCTGAAAGGGTGGCTTCGTGAGCATGGTCTGTCCTGCTGTCCTGGGACGTCACACGGCCCCAGGGGTTTATGGGCCATGCCAGACAGAAACGAGCGGCCCAGTAAAAAGCCTGAGCACCCCACAGACTTTCCTGTCATCTTCTCAAGTGTTTATTGAGCTGAGCTCAAGTAGATGCAACAATCTGAAGCTTGGGCCAAGTTTAGTCTGCTTTTATTTTACTGTTTATAAAACAAGGCATTTTATGGGTGTAATTCATACGTTGAATAGAAGAGGGCTGTTCCCACTATTATCTTTATCTTGGAGACATAAATAACAAACAACCCCAGTAATCAAAATTTACTACAATTGTAATAGATTCTGGCAGAGTTTACGTATCGTGTGTGATGTGAGCGTCACGCGGACTTCCAAGGATACAGGCCAGGATCGCTAAGTTGGCTTTGTTAAATGGAAACCAAAAAAAAAATAAATCAAAAAATCAAAAAAAAAAAAAATCTACTACTGTATTTGTAGTTTTTACTACATTCAAGAGATTAATTCTCGTAAATAAAATTGCTTAGCCTGGCTTCTAATCAGAAAGCTGAAATTATCTGTGGCGATGTAGCCACTAAAAACTTGTATCCTATGAAAATATTTCAATAATTAATGCATGCTCCATCTAGAGTAATTGACAGGAGGTCATAAACGTAATGGGCCATCTGTGTTTGATTTGTACATGAAAATGCTTTAAAGGGCTAGGCAAGGAATTCAGGCTTCGCCGGCAAGGAAGACTGGTTCCAACCTCTCTAGGTAGCAGGGCCTGTTTGCTAGGGGATTTTTATTTTTATTTTTTCTCCTTAAAGTCTTTTCCAGATTTCGACTCAAGCTACGCATTTCCGTTGCTTCTCGGTCTAACGCAACGATTCCTCGTAGAGCTTTTGGTGCCCAGGAGGATGCCCAGCCGTCCTCAACATTCCCACTTCGCTCTCCCAACCATTTCAGTAGCAACTTGAAAGTCACATGTTTAATTAAAAAAAATACCAGCGGCTCGTGCCATTGCTATGACTCGATCATTCTGCTCAAAGGGGGCCGCTTCACACAATTATTTTGCATTTTCGCCTCTGCTATCAGTAAACATATATTTTTTTAATTAAAAAAAATGTCTTTATTGATTTCAGAGAGAGGGAGACAGAGAGAAACATCAATGATGAGAGTCACGGATCGGCCGCCTCCTGCTCGCCCCCTGCTGGGGATCGAGGAGCCTGCACCCCGGGCCTGTGCCCTGACCGGGAATCGAACCGGCGACCTCCTGGATCTTAGACTGACGCTCAACCGCTGAGCCACACCGGCCGGACAGTAAATATCCTTGAGTAAAAAAATAGTAAGAGTCGGAAGGCCATTAGGGCCTTTGGTAAAATGCTTGTAATTCGCTCCAGGGGCGGACCAGAGTCGCCTTATATCTGGATGTACAGTGGTCTTGGTGGTCATCGGGGGAGGTTCTAAAATTTTCTGTGCGAGGCCACCAAAGAGCATCGACTATCTGCCTAGAATACAGTCCTGAGATCCCGACCCCTACACCCGCCGGGCCACCCTTGCACCTGCAATTCGCTGAGCACCCATCACCTGCCAGCAGCTGGGGGAGCCATGAGAACCACGTCTCTCCCCTCGTCTCTGTCTAACCCCCCCCCATGAATCAATAATAAAAAAAGAAATACCAGGTGCCCTCTTGATTTTAATCAGAAAGCATAAATCTAAAAGATAAACCCCAGAGGCGTGTAAATTCGGCGCTTTACGAGCTCCCCGAGCGTGCGCCCATCGCTTTCAATATTGACAGTGAACCAGCAGCGTGGCGGGGGACGTGGGGGCTTTGAAAGCCACCCACGAGCGTGGCTAACGTGTGTCTTGCAGCAAAGAGCAGTTGCGGGAACCCCAGTTAGAGGCAAAGAGGAGGCCGGGCAGTGAGGGGGCTGACGACCCAGGCCACTCAGGACCCCAGGGACACAGGACAGCGACACGAGCCAGCCTTTCTTCCTCCTGAGCTCGATTTTGCCTCCGACACCCAGAACTGGCCGTTCAGCCTCCCTCCCGACGATCCGAAGGACTTCTACATATTTTCCCGTCTAGTCAAACGCTAAAAAGGACGAACGACAGCACACAGCTCCGGCCTTCGCCGCCCAGGTGTTTGGATCTCAAAGCAAATGACACTGTGACAGGCCAGAGGCCACTGTCAGCCGAAGGCACAAGCCGCGCCCGCCTGTTTCCCATCAAAACGGACTTTGCTGCGTAAAAGCCATGCATGCTCGTGGCAGAGAAATCACGACACACAAGGAGCCCCGATGAACCTCCTCCCGCCGGTGTGCATGCTCACGTGTGAGTGGACGTGCCCCCTGTCGCACGAATGCCAAGGCCGCCTTCCCGCCAGCCTCCCGCTTTAGCACCGTTCTCATGGCGTCCAGCGTGTGTTTAAATAGTTCACGTTTACTCAACACTCAGGCGGTTTCTAACTTTCCTCTAGGTCAGGATCCCGTTTGAAAATATTAGTGAGACACCCCTCCTTCCGTGTGCCTGGAGAAAGGCCATTCTGTCCCCGCTGGCCATCCTTGAAGACCTGCCACCTTTCCGCGGACACGAGCAGCCAAGCGGAGCCCTGGCCACGGAAACTTCAACCACAGACACCCGGGCGCAGGCTTTGCCATCGAACAGCTTGAGCACCAACGATCGGGTAGGTGGCTGCCAGCCTCTCCTATCATCAGGGACTGAAACGGGGTTTGGCCTCCCGACACCGATGCCAGCAGCCCACGGTGACAGCCGGGTGCCTCCCTGGCTCTCTGCCCCTTTGCTTTCAGCGACAGCACCCGGCCCCCCAACCTGCATCTATCACACGGACACATTGATTTCCTCTCCGGAGAAACAGATATTTCCTCCCTCCGGCCGAGAAGATAAATCTGACAGGTTTTAATCAAATGCGGTTGTTCACAAAAATGCCCCCCGTAACGCAGGAGTTGTTTCGGGGGGCCCAAGTTCATCGGGAGGAAACACTTGCCTTAAAACACACACATGATCACAGACACACACACACACACGCACACGCACACACAGCCGTGAAGCCTGGGAGCTGGTTAATATTTGTCAAGCCACAGAGTGTGATTGGTAGTGACACCAGTGATTATCGGTCCCCATTAAAATTTCCGCTGAAACGATTCTGCCCAGCTTCTCTGTTTTCACCCCGAGAAGCTGCATTGTTGGGACTCGGCCTTTAAAATGATGTTTTTCCCGAGATGAAAGTTGGCTCTCAGGGGAAACAGCATTTGAGAGGTGATCCCACCAATCAGGCTCCTGCGACTGTGTTTTTGCTCAGCGCGTGGCTGTGTGCGGTGCATTTATATTATTTTATAAACTCATATACTGAGTGGCATTTATATTATTTTATACATTTCTATGCTGAGTAGCTGCTATTTTTTTCAGTGTGTCTATGGAGAGCCACATTGTGCGTGTGTAATTTTTTTTCTTAATTTAGATAGACATTTAAACAGATTTTTCTTAATTTTTTTTGATATCAAAAAAGGCTTTGGAGGAGGGACTTAATCGCCTTCAGGTTTCTCATCCTAGGCCGAGCTCATTGTTAATGGTACTTTTCTAAATATTTCAGTTTGGGGCAAGGTTGTGTATTTTTTTTTCTCACTATAGGTAGGACTGATGGCATTTTCATGACAGTGAAGAGCTTGGATGTCTCTTGTTCATGCCTGGTGGCAATTTCCTGCCCAGGCATTTTGGCAAAATATAGTTTATTTCAGCTAATTTTCAGAGGTGTGAAAAAAACCCCAAAACGAACCCAGGTCCCTGGAGGACGGGAGTGCGGAGACAGTTCTCACCGACCGTCAGTCCAATCCCGCCTTGAAAGGCCCATCTTTTCAACCAAGACCTTTTCATTCTCTCCTTATAACTTTGAATATTATATTAAGATGTATACGATTCAAGAAGAACTGTATCTGGAAAGAAAAGCCTTGAAAGGAAGTTATTTTAATAATCCTACATACATCGCGTATCCACATATAGGAGTCCCTTGCACGTCAATGGGCAAAAATAGAGAATTAATTCCTTTTAAACCGTGAGCTTCAAATATTTCCCTTGCGGGAGCTTCTGCTGACATTTTCAAGTTTGTAAAAACTAGAAAACTTTATTATTTATATGCTAATGCGCCCTGCAGCGCGTTATTGGGGTGATTTTGACAACCACTTGGTCTAAGGACGCTCTGACGACGCTGATATTTGTCCTTGATGTGCCATTAAGCTCGAATTTTATTTTTTTCCCTTCTGAAAAGCAGAGGGCATGGCAAAGGGAGGAGATAAAGAGAGAAGAAATCAGAATTTCCGCGCGAGAGCCCTGTTAGGAAATGCCGGCGTTTCAATGGTAAGAGGAATAAATTAAGTTGCTCAAGGGGGGGGAGCTTTGGAAACGGCAGGGTCCTCATTAAGCGGCAGGCCCGTGGTTCAAAACGTGGCCCAATTTTTGTGTCGTTTAAACCCCCCAACGAAAGGCCATGCTGACCCTGGAAACAGGTGATCCTCTCCTGGAAAAAATAAAAAAAATTTGTGACGCCCCCCAAAGCGCAGACAGAAGACACACGGGCCGGCCCGCCAAGCGGCACCCGCAGCACCCGCGGGACGCACCGTGAGCCCGCCGCCCAGCGAGAGCTCCAGCCCCGCCTTTCGAAGCAACACCTCCCCAAGTTTTTTTTTTTTCTCTTTCCTTCTTATTTACAAAAGGAGCAATTCATTTTGTAGGACGTTTCAGGCTGGCAAATGGCCAACGGCAATCTTTGACCGAAGCCGGGTGCAAAAAGGTATTTTGAAACACAAAGGGGAGGAATATTTCCGAAAGATGGAAACAAAGAAGGAGATTATTCATCCCTCTGTACGGCTTTCTCAAGCCAGTTACAATTATGGGGCCTTTCTGGTCGTTTCTATAATTTTTTTTTTTTTTAATTTGTTTTTTGGCGCCATTGAGAAGGCAGGAGACTAAATAAGTGCGAGGACGCATCACAATGGAGCCGGGACAGGGCAGGACAGGGGAATCTGGCTGCTGGTTTCAGGATCCCCGCACGGTGATGCGAAGTGTGATCTCATTTGTTCCCCGGGAAGGGACTTCAAGGGCCTCACGCAGGATGAAAGCCCCACATAAGCGCCAACGGTCCCACCCCGGTCACACGTCTGACTGGGGAGCCGCCTGCTGCTGCGAATCTCGGAGCTCGGGCTGGCTTGTCTCTCTGGGGTGCGTGGAAATTCATTTCGAGAGGAAGCAGGTAGTGTGGAGCTCTTTCTTTCTTTTTTTTTTTTTTTAATATATTTTTATTGATTTCAGAGAGAGGGAGAGAGAGAGAAACATCAATGATGAGAGTCATGGATCGGCCGCCTCCTGCTCGCCCCCTGCTGGGGATCGAGGGGCCTGCACCCCGGGCCTGGGCCCTGACCGGGATTCGAACCCCGATCTCCCGGATCCTAGGTCGACGCTCACCCGCTGAGCCCCACCCGGCCGGGCACGTAGAGCTCTTTCAACCCGTCGTTAGATAACTGGACACAACATACCTCGAACCAGCTGACACACCATCATTCACGTCCTTGGCCTCTTATGATCCAACCGCAGGGGGATGTCCACACGTTTGGGCCTAAATAGGATCCTCGGAAATCCCGCAGTTGCCAAGCAAAGACTTTCGTAGAAAATTCCAGCCGAATTGGAAGCTGTTGCAGTTGTCAAATGATTCGGCGATTGTCACAAACAACCCTGCCCCCCCCACAGCGCCCCCGACGTGCACCAATCTCGCGTCTTGGAGATGAAATCTGAAAGCCTCTCTACGGGGGCTGCTTTCCGTTTGCATTGGAAAGACCCTCCGGAGCCCCCTCCAAATTCCCGGCGGCGGCTTCCTAACATTGGGGGGGTCGGAGCGGGCCATTCCCTCGCGGTGGCACTAAGCGTGGGCTCAGAAAAACCCGGGGTGGGGTCGCAGCTTGGCCAGGGCCTGCTCAGCCTTCACTGGCTCACCTGGAAAGCTAGAGCGACACCCGAGTCACAGGCACTCACGTCACGAATGTGTTGGAAAGCACAGAACTTACTTGATCAGTGCGACCTGAAGACGGAAAGTGGGGGACAGTGACTGGAGGCGCTGGGGCTTTTCTCTCCCGCCCCATCTTTTCGTTTCTGCTCCTTTGATCAGCAGCGCCGGGCACATACACCGACGGTCACGGGTCCCTGTGACCCGCTCCCTGCCCGTCCCGTGACTGCTCTCAGTTTGGGAGCCGGGATTTCAAGAAATTAAATCTCCATCGGGAGGGACTCCTGCCCCGGGGAAGGTGCCCCGGGTGTCCTTTAGCAAAAGGCTCTGCTGCGATGAGGGACGCCCGGGGGCTGGAGGCCCGAGCCTCGGGCCCCAAGCTCCCAGCCGTCCCCTGGCTTAGTCGCTCGGCCGCCTCGCGGCGCAGCTAGTAATTCACAGATAATCGTGTTACCAGGAAGCCATTTAATCTGTCGTTGGCATATCTCGGCCTTTCGTCTTCATTAATGGAGCCATCAACGTGGCATCGGGCTTGACTGGTGTTGGGCACACGGGCCAGTGTCCCAGAGGGGGGCCTGCCGTTTGCCGGGAGAGGCTCTGCTGGCCAGATGGCAGCTGGTGATCTGCCAGCATTCGGGGTGCAGGGGAGGCTGAGCTCGCTGGCCCCCGGCCAATGGGCTGTCCCTCGCCTCTGACGACACACGGCTGCCCACCCCGGGCCGGGCATCCCGGGCAGGCTGGGCTCTCCACGCCCGCAGGCAGGCGGGAGGATCGTTTTTCTGGCCTCCCGTGTCCCCGATGCGTCTAACAGAGGCCCCGGGGAGGCCGTGTGACCCAGCGAAAGGCTGCAGGCCCGGAGCCGGGGCGATCCGGCGTCGCATCCTCACTCGACCACTTTAACTATGTGAAGCTGGGCGTCGCTTCGCCTCTTGGCGCCTCAGGCCCTCCCACGTGCGTGACAGGAGCCGACGGTGCCCCCGATGGAGACCAGCCCCGCAGCCTCGCGGCCTGGGTGTCCCACGGCCGGGGGCAGGGCCCCGGGGTGTCGGCACAAGGAGGCCCCTCGGCGGGGGCTGCTGGAGGGCAAGGCGGTGACTCGGGGTTAATACGCCAGGAGGGTTACCGTGCAAGGACGTGCGGCAGGGAGAGGCATTAATAATTATTAATAATTAATAATTAATAATTAATACTAATAATGTGCCGGGTGGAAAAACAACCGCAGGACAAAGTCCGTGGGCATGGTTTGTACCGATGAGAAAGGCGTACGCGCCGAACAGGGGATCTTCTCGGCGTCCTACGGGGTGCCCGCGAGCCCCAGGGTGCGCCCAGGCCTCGGGGGCTGCCGCTCGGGGCCGGGGAGGGGGCTGGAGGCGGGAAATGGGACTAAGGGCAAGAAGCGGGCAGGGCTGGGCTGGCACAGCCGCGGGAGAGCATGTGCCGAGCAGAGGACCGCGCCCCAGCCGGCGCCGCTCTGTCCTCTGGGCCCCAAGGGGCCTCGGGGGACAGGAAAGGCCAGGGGCAAAGCCGGGCCCGGAAAAACAGGCCGCGGGAAGGGAGGTCTACTAAGGGGGGTGCCGTGCGGGCTTTAGGGTCAGGGATGAGAAACGGGTCCCCACTGGGTGCCCGGCCCTCCCCTTGTGTCTCCCAGAAGCCAGGAGCCCTGGGAGGAACGAGAGGCGGGAACGAAGCCCGGAGCCCGCCCGCCGCCCGCTATCTGGGCCTCCATCGCCCGGGGCGCCCCTGGTCCTCCCCGGCCCTCATTTTTCTCGGCCTTAGTCACTCCCAGCAGCCGCGGGGCCTGTTCTTGTGGAGCCGGCTGGGGGGGTCCGGGATCCCCGAGCCCCAGGCCCTGCGCCCCACCGCGCCGGCGAGGGCCCTAAGGGGCGGCGGGCCCCTCGCCTCCTGGCCGCAGGCGGCTCAAGCTCCATCCACAGCGGCCCTGGGCGCCCGGCGACGGGGTCCCGACGGGGCGGCCGCAGAAACGCATCCCTGGCCTTGCAAGCGGCCCGCAGGCCGCTTCCCCGTCACGCTTCAAGCTCAGCCCGACAGCCTCGGCCTGGTTTTTACGCCGCTTCACCCTCGGTGGACGGAGCTCTGGCCGGTGGAGGATGGGTCGGCCCCAGCAGGCGTGACTCACGGCCCCCGACCCGTATCCCTGGGTGACAGATATTTACAGGAACCAAACGTCATCTCGCGGAGCCGCGGGCAGGGCCTGAACGTCCCGCTCCGTCCTGTGCGTGGTTTTGGGATGAGCAACGTCGGCGCCGGCTCTGCCCCTCGGCGTTGGGGCTGCTGGAGCCGTGGCTCGCTGAGCGCACACAACACGCTTTCAAGGGACAGGGGACCCGGGGGGACAGGTGAGAGGGAAGGCGTGATCGTCGGGTTTGTCTGATGACGATGGGTCCCTGAGACGGGAGCGTCTTTCCGAGGGGGCTGAATGTGCTGGAACTTTCCGGCTCTCGGAGCTGGCTGCCCGAGCCCCTCCTTCATGTCCGTATGGGTGAGCCCTGGTCCCAGCAGCTGCGACATGTTGCGAAAGCTTCGGGACCCCTCGAACCCCGGTTTTGTCGCCTGTGGGGCACGGGCGTGAAATGGGAGGCCTTAAAACAGTCTCTTTGGTGAAACAGTTGGAGCTCCGTGAGTATCCGCCGCATCAATGAAAAAAAACATAAACGAGTGGATAAAATAAAGGCTCGGCCTTATTTTGAAAATTCCCCTTGGCGTTTCCTGACCCGTTTTTCTAATTTTTTTTTTTTTTTTTTAAATAAGTCTTTCTTGGTTTCAGACAAAGGAAGGGAGAGGGAGAGAGAGAAACATCGACGATGAGAGTCACTGATCGGCTGCCTCCTGCGCGCCCCCGACTGGGGATCGAGCCCCGACTGGGAATCGAACCGTGGCCTCCTGGGTCCTAGGTCAACATTCAACCACTGAGCCGCACCGGCCGGGCATATGCCTCCCTTTAAGGTGGAAACGGAGACGCCGAACCCGCAGGCGTGCGCGGGGCTGACGCGGGCTCTGCCCAGAATCATCGGAGCCCCTTTAGAGACGGGGACGGACTCTGTTTAATCAGCCACCGGCAGAAGAAAGGGCTTCGGTTCGGCCCTTCCCACCCCAGTAAGTATGTCCCAGATGTTCTCAAAGAACGTCAAGGGGGGCTCCGCGGGTTAGGGCATCGTCCCGATAGGCCAGGGCCGCCGGTTCAATCCCCGGTCAGGGCAGGGGCAGGAACCCATACCCCTGACCCATCCATAAGTGGAGCAACAAGTCGACGTCTCTCTCTCTCTCTAAAGATCAATTAAACAAACGAGACAAAAACAGCACCCGGGGAGCTAGCCGAGCCCGGGGGTTTGTGAAGGGGCAGGGGCGGAGGGCCGCCGAGGAGCCGAGCCACCCGTCAGTAGCTTAGCCCCGGATAATCTCCCACGAGCGCGCTATCGACTCTGACTTCACCTGGGGCTCACCCGGGACGGGTCCGAGCCAACGGCACGCTAAGCACTCCCAGCGCGAAGGAGAGACTTAAGAGGCTTAACGACGGATGCAGGAAAATTATCAGCAGCGATCTGGGCCCAGGCTTAGGCTCCAGCAAATGAGGGCGACGCAGGCGCGGTGTGTGGCCCGAGAGCGTCGAGGTGCCCACGCGGGCAGGGGAGGAGCTGGTGAGCGTGCACCCTGCGCCCCCCACCCCGCTCTCTGTGCCCGACAAGGAAAAGCAAAGCACAGGCCCCTGTGACAGTGCCGAGGTCACGGACCAGCTGCAGGGGACCGTCAGGGACAGTCACAGCTGCACCGGGCAGCTTGGTGCAGATCTTCACGGGGAAGCGGCGACACTGAGGCCGGCAGACGGGACGCTGTCCCGTTCTCTGCACGCGGACAGCAAACGCCGGGGCAGCTGCTGGCATCGGAACCCGGCCCCGGCCCCCGTGGCGAGGGCGAGCCCTGTCTCGCGTGGAAAGAGCCACCGAGCCCCTCCCAGCAGGTGACAGGTCCAAGCCCTGGCAGGAAGGTGGGTCAGTCTCCCCGCAGCTCCTCTGCTGCGTTCGGCTTCATTCGTTCCCAGGGGCACCGGTTCCCCGCCAACCCCCAAAGTGGGCCGCAGGCCACTTACGGGCAAGGCGCCCAGCGCTGCCCAGGGCGCCAGTCACCCGGCAGCTGCCGGGACAGAACGAACGACCTTCCAGGCCCGTTTTCCGTGGTCACCAGCTCGCCGCGGTCATCCGGCCGAGCGCGGGGAAGCGAGGGCGCGGGAGAGGCCCCGGCTCCCTGCGGACCTCGGAGGGCCTGCTGGCGGCCTGCTGCTCAGCGCGGTGCCCCCACGGTCACCGGCCGACAGGGGAAGGCCCTTCCTCTGAATCTGGAACTCGACGCTCCGTCGCCCACGGGGAGGCTGGGGCGTCTCGGCCAACACGGACCCGCCGGCCTAGCCCAAATCCCGGTGGAGAAATCCCATCCGATTTCCACGGGGACCTGGGTGCCCGCTGGAGCTCAGGTGAAGGGCTCTGTGCTCCAAACACGAGTGGTCTGGAGCAGTGAGGCCGGTCACCTGGGGTCATTGTCACGGCCGGTGTTTTGTCGCTTTTTTAAAAAAACTGATTTCAGGGAGAGGAAGGGAGAGAGAGAGAAACATCAATGATGAGATTGATGGGCCGCCTCCCGCACGCCCCCTGCTGGGGATCGAGGAGCCCGCACCCCGGGCCTGTGCCCTGACCGGGAATCGAACCCGGATCTCCTGGATCCTAGGTTGATGCTCAACAGCCTAAACATCAGAAACACGAGTCCCATCGGCCCGATCTCCACATCCCTACCCGGCAAGCCCGTCCTGGGTCCCCAGATTGGCCGCTTCCTCCCGGCTCGGACCGCCGGCAGCTCAGGGGGCTCCGGCTGAGTGGCTGGGACGGGGAAATGGGCGATTTCCTCTGCCTCACGCCGCTAATCCCCAGCCCGCGGCTCCTCGCAGCCTCGCAAAGGCCCAGCTCCTTCCCAGCCAGGCTCCGGGTCCAGGCCCAGTGACAGACGGCTTCCCGGTTGCCCAGGAGACACCAGCGCTCGCCCCGCTGTCAACGGTGGACCCCGCTTGCGGCGGGAGAGTTTCTCGTGGGCGCGTGGAGGGGGGGGGGTGCGGGCCAGCGGCGGCCGGCACCCCCTCCAGGTTCCCCCGGGAGGGCTGTTCCCAGCCACAAACTATTTTCCTGTGGCCCCCGGCTGATGACTGGGGGCCCCCCTCCTGTCTGCACAAATTCTCTCTGTTCTGAAAAGTCCCGTCGGTGTCTGCCGAGCGAACGCCCCTCCTGGCCCTGGATCTTCCTCGTCCAGCCTAACGTCCTCCTTTCCTTCCCTTCTTGGTGACCGAAGGACCCGCAGACGACTGGGGTGAATGAGGAGACACGCACGGAGCAACCGAGGCGACAGAAATGACTCAAACCGCACACGTGTGTCCTTAGACGCGCGGGCCGCCCGGGCCTGGGCCGGGCCACGCAGGCGGACCCGCCGGCCGCTCGCAGGGTGAGTTGCTGTGACATCAGGTGGTTTAACTTTTTTTTTTCCCTCTGGATGGGTTTAGATGCTGAAAGTAAAATTCTCAGCAGACAGAAGAGCTGTCCGTTTTCTTTTTTTTTTTTCTTCTGTCCCGGTTTGTGCCGAGAATATTTAAAAATACAGACCTGCTCGCTCTGTCCGGCCCCCTTGGCCCCCGGCGTCGGCCGCGACTCGGGCCCAGGGCCGCGTGTCCTGGGGCTGTGGGGCCAGGGTGGTCCTAGGGACACGCAGGAAAGAAGGTCTATCTGGTGCTTTATTTTTTTGGGGGGGGAAGATGCGATAAAATGGGGTAAAAACGGAACCGAAGGAAGGCCTCGCCCTGCACCCGGGGCAGCTGCCTCCCGCGAGCCCCTACGAATGGCAGCAAGTCGCTTGTCGCCGCCTGTCTGTGGGGGGCCTGGGTGTCAAAGCAGCGACGCTTTTCCGTTTCAATCTACAGGAGGGGCCCCTGCTGCTGGGCCGAGGGAGGGGAAGCGGGTTTTAACCACAGGGGTATTTTCCATACTTCATACTCCTTTCTTAATTTGGTTTTTGTGTGTGTGTGTTTGTTTGTTTTTTTTTTGGTCCCCCTGCTCCTTTATTTCCCTCTGAATTTGTATTAAATTCGTTACAGGCCCTCCAGGGCTCAATCGGGGTTGTAAGACGCAATACATCAAAAAAGGGGGGGCAGGGCTCGGGATTCTCCGGGCTCCCCCGCACCGGGCTCATCTCCGCGGGAACCTCCGACTCTCCGAGGCCTTTATTAACTTGATCTTTGGGAATAGCGCTTTAATTTTTTCCATAATCATCCCGCAAATTGATCGTGATCATCTCTGGGAAGGAAACTCCGTCGACCAATGGCCTCATTAACTCCAAGGCGAGGGGGACCCACGCTCCTAAGAGCCGGCGCCCTAACCCCGCAGGGGTCCCCCGAGCGGGTCCCCCGTGGGAGCCGAGCCCCGCTCCCCGCCTGGCCCGTTGGAATTGCCTCATGCCTCTTCCCCCCTTTGCAGAATCACAGAAGCGTCATCTGCAAGGGCTCGGCCTGACAAAGGGAACTTTTGGGGGCCTCCTGCTAGCTGCCAACCAGCATCCCCAAGTCGTGCGCAGCCTCTGAACTTCATCTCACAGATACCGAGGCGTCGGGCTGCTGATCCTGGGGCAATAAATCGAGTCTGTCGGCGTTAAAACGCACAGCCCAGGCACGAAACACTGAAGGCCGTTCTGCTGATTTAGGGGGGCTTTTTAAAGAGCGCGTCTTAATTTTAATTTAACAGAGAGGACGGCGGAGACAAATAGATCTGTCCAAAAATATACTTAGCAACAGATTTGTGAGCTGGTTATTAATTTCACGTAAGTGGCTCTTCTCTTTGTTTTCATAACCTGCACAGCTCAGGAGAACGCGGGATCCGACGTAACACACTTTTTTTTATTGCCATTATCTGCGGAAACGGAGAGTTTAAGGCCCAATAAAACGCGGGGAGCACTGGGTTCGGTGGTTCCATAGACTTCTTTCTTGCAGGAGTTCTCAGAGCCTTTAAAACACTACCCTGTGCTAGAAATTTCCAAGAGCTCGCCCTAGGCCTGTGTCTTTCCCTTTCCCCAGTTCTTAAAGGGCCCCATGGATTGCGTGGGGGGGGGACACCCCGACATGACACTGCTTCAGGGCAGGGGCAGTGGTCAGCAGCCTTTGAAAGGTGCCTGGTTTCTGTTTCAGAAAGAAACCGGGGGCAGCCGGGAGGACACTGGAGGCGCGGCGACCCCGTGGCCAGGTTATTAGCCCCTCTGGGCAAAGCAGGATCAGAACGCAGGCCCCGCGCGGGTAAAGGGGGGGCTGGGGTGCAAAGATACTTAGCAGGCGGAAGGGATACTCGCACCCCACGGGCGAGAGAAAAGATTTGAAGAGAATATTCTGCTTTTCTAGCTGAGAAGCTTGGACAGGGGGGCGAGAAATGTTGGGTAGAAGGTGAGAAAAGTCATTTAATCGGGGGATGTGGCGTCACCGGGGTACCTCTAGGACCTTCCGCCAGCAGCTGGGGATCCGCCGTCCAGCGGCGCCTTAGGGGGCACCGTAATTATTACTGTTTATTGTAATTATTACACCTTCTTGGCCACCAGTGCCTAGACATGCGGGGTACAGAGAGCTCTGCTTAGTAGAAAGCGGAATACAAGCCACCTGTTAGCTGTATTTATTGAGATACTAATATGCACCTAGCACAGCAACAGGAAAAAGAAGGAAAAATACGTATATAAATACGCAAACGAACAAATAGGAAGGAACGGATATAGCCCTTGCTCCGGAGGCGACTGTCTCAAGGCTGCAAAGATATTACAAGATGCCCCGTTGCCCGCGTCAGGGGCCTACTCGCCGGATGACCTCGGGCAAGCTGTGCAATTTTTTTAAAGCTTCGGTTTTCTCACTTGTAAAATCTCATTGGTAGAACGGCTCCTCATTAAAAAAAATTGCGAGGATTAGCTCGGGTTAACCAAAAATGCACGGACTGTATTCTGGATGTATAAAATAAATTTCCTTAGGAAATAACGTATGCATTGTAATCTATTTAATAAATCTTACCGTTACTTTATTTGATTTCCAGTTAATACAAAATAATAACCCGTCTATTTGAATTGGGGGGGAAAAAAAATATCAGGCTGGTTTGAATTAAAAAAAAAAAAAGTGTGAAACATTCTTGGGTTGGCAGAACACGTAACACTTTCATCAATTAAAAATCGGTAAAATGTGTTAAAAAATCACGAAAAGTTCAGACTTTAATTGAACTGCCTTTTTCATGAGCTTATATTTTTATGAAGCTTTAATGAAAGAAAAACTGAAATGGCCCATTATGAAATCTGTGTTAATTATTCTTATTCCCATAAAGTCCCCATGATTACAGAAAGTTTGCAATTATGCCAACTCAAAATGTCCATTTTTTTTTTTTCCTCTGGATTTATTTGGAGTAATAAAGACCAATATTCACCTTGGCAAACGGAGCATTTGCTAAATTAAAAACTTCCTTTAAACGCACCAGAAGCTTTGGATTTGAGACCGTCAAAATCTTGGGGTATTTTTGCCCGTTGGACAGAACTTTCCTCACCCCCCTGGCTCCTCTAGTGGCTGCTACCCCAATGCCCTGATAAGCTTCAGAGTCGCTGATGCTCGAAGCCGTCGTGCTATTAATTACAAATACAGTCTCATTATTTACCTAGTGGCTTCCCACAAACCTCTCCAGGATAATCAGTGAGCTCCCCGAGGGTTTCCCCGGCACCTCGGAGCGAAAGAAGAAGGCGTGTGCCTGGCTGACTCCTGGCTCGCCAGCGTCATGAAGTGTGACCTCCAGTTCACCTTGAGGTCACCGGAGCAAACAGGAGGTATCTGGGCACCGTCCAAAGTACGTGCTGATGTTGACCGACCGCTCTCGGGCCGCCCACACCAAGGAGTGGAACGTCTCAGTGACCTCCAGGCATCCCAGAGAACGTTCCGGAACATTCTGGATGTTTCTGGAGACGGGGGAGGGGCAGAGGGTGGCCGGACGGGTCACTGTTTTAGACAAAGCGCCCCAAACCGGACCCCAGACGCTCAGTCATCTGAAGGTGGCCTGAGCCGACCTCTTTCCACATCTGGCCCACTTCTGGCCTTAGGCCGGTCTAGTCAACAGAGCAATAAATACTTTCTAGCCGTTGGACGTGTGGTGTGAAGACTCCCGGGCCCGCCTGGGGCTGAATATCAGGGAACGTTGGCCCGGGGGAAGCATCGCGAGAATGTTTCCAGGGCCAAGAAGGGCAGATCTGTCTCTCAATCTTTATAGCTTTGGGCTCATCTGGCCTTTTTTCTAAATAAGGGAGAAATCTCTCCCCGAAGGAGACTCGGAAGGCCCACGGGTCCCCTCCACAAAGAGGGGCAGTAACAAGACTGGCTCGACGGCCTCAAATGGCCAGGTGTCGCCCCACCCCAGCCCTTCCGATTCCAGTCGGTGTCTAAGGGCCCCCCTGGGTGTGAAACATCCGATCGGCTGGACCCAGGACCAGCCCAAGGCACCAGCAGGCCCAGGACACGGCAGGAAAAATAAGATCAGATTCTAGATACTGAAGCTCATGAGAACTCGGCGGGGCTGGGAGATAAGACGGGAAGGTGGCTCGGGCTAGGTCTGGGGGGATTTGAACGCCTCGAATGTTCTTTGGCGACGGGCCACACGCGTGGTGCAGCCGAACCTACAGAGCCCCTCGATGGGCGGGTCTCGACTCCTCCACGGCCAGGAGCAGGGGCAGGGACCTGCTAGGACTTTGGTGACTGAAGCCCTCCTGAGCCTCCTTGACCGAGGAGAGTTCAGAGTTCAGAGCAGAAACCGGCCAACTCGGTTTATTAATTCAACGGGTCCAGGGGGTAAATCAAGATGCAAAAGGCCTGTGTGACAAAGATGGTAGACAGTGCCCCCCCCGCCCCTTGTCCCCGCCGGGGGTGCTCTGTGGATAAGGCATCGGAGTGTGCGGGTTTCCACCTGCTCAGAGGTGACAGTTAGGATCCTGGCCACCTGGAGGCTCCGACCCACGGAAACCCGAGAGGCCACGTGAGGGGGAAGCTCAGACAGAGAGCGTTACACCGGCACCCGAAGGCTTCTGTTTCATAATGTGTTAATCTGGATATGGGGGGATTGGCCCGGAAGCTGATGAACCCACTGGGAAGCACCCCAAAACGCACATCCGTCCCAGGGGCCCAGCTCTGCGCCCGTCCATTCGCTCTGCAGTGTTTATGGAGATCCTGCTGTGTGCTGGGTGGGCCCTGGGATCAGCAAAACAGCCGTGTCCCTGACCTCATGGCCCTTCGAGTCCAAGGAAGTGTCCGAGGAGGGGAGGCGCTTGCTGTCGCCCCGGGAATGCAGGCAGAGGGGAGGGCCCTGGGGTGTCATGCCCGTGACAGCCTTGCAGCGTCACTGGGAGCAGCCGATCAATGACTCTCTCACTATTGATGTTTCTCTCTCTCTCTCCCTCTCCCTTCCTCTCTCTGGAATCAATAAAAACACATAAAAATTTTTTTTAAAATCTCCAGCACAGCACCTGGCTTGCAGCGGATGCTCCCCGAGTGGCAAACGCAGGAAGAGATGGAGAGTCCCCGAGCTGCAGAAAGTGCGTGGAGCTGGAGCTGGAGGTGGGGACACTCTCCCCAGACGTCCCCCCGAGGCCCCGGCAGTTTCTGTGGCTGGAGCAGCAGCCTCCCAGCCAGCTGCCCGGAAAGGCTCCCCTGTAACCCTACACAGCCCCAGGCCTGCGCCCCGGGGCGATGCAATGAAAGGTGTTTTCCTCCCTCCAGGACCTGCACTCAACTGATACAATTTAGGGTCTCAAATTCCAGGGCGTAATTGTTTGTTTTCCAGACACGTTAGGCCAGCTCAGAACACCTGTGGGCTCCGTTCTTTTCATGCCCTAAAGCCTGTCTTTTATTAAGCCCTTTGCAAGCAGTCAAAATAAGACCAAATAAATGTGCCTGTGTCGCGGCAACGTGCACGTGGGGATGAAACAGGCCAGCGCGGGGACTGCGCGGCCGGCGCTCGAGTGCTGGGGCCCCGGGGATCCTGCGATTAATGTCACCAGAGTTCGACGTGAAATAAAAATTAACTATTTTCTATATGTATACAGAAACTCGCCTACACACACATAAAATCCCCTATTAGCTGGACCTGAGGCTGAGCCGTGCTGAATCGATAAAAAAAAATGATTTAAACGGATGGTTCTCAGCAGCTGGTCGCCCTCTCCGTCTCCCATAAAGAAGCGAAAATTAATTTTAATATGTTGATGGCGCTTATTGATGGTAATATTCATAATAAATATCCATCGGGAAAAAAAAAAAAAAGTCCCTGGCACATCCCTGCGACAGAGGGGTCAAGGGTGTTAATGACGATCACAACTACAAAATGCAATGCGGTCAATTAGTTTAATTAAATCTGAACCTGTTTTATGTCTTCTCATTTATACAGGAAACGGATAGTGGGGAAAAGGGCAGCATCTTTATCTGGCTCGCGGTGGAGCCCAAAGACGTGGCCTCCGACGGTGCGTTCGCATCTGTAGCTTTTATATCCACGTGGAGCATTTAAGGTAATTATGGGTCTTCCAAGGAACGCTGCTGTTTCTATGGGGGGGGGGGTAGAGATTCCCCTGCCCTTCGAATGCAGTTTAGAGAGAAGATATTTTCCTTCGCAGACGCGAATCTGATGCTGAGACTGGGTTGTGCTGGATACAGCCAACCATCCGGGGAAAATGGGAGAAATACCAACATTTCGGTGAATCCATTCCCAAGATATTGTTCGGGATCAGGAGTAAAAGCTCGCGGCTGCCTGAGGCTCTCACGGCCACATGGGTTCAAACGCTTAGCCTCAGTCGTTAAAATCATACAAAATGCTTTTTTCCAGTGCATTGTGGTGTCCCACAAAACTCCGCGTTCCTTATGCATTTGTGTTGTTAAACTTGGGGAACAGAAGGGAGGTGTTTTTTTTTTTAGATGAGTCAATGGATTAATTAACAATTAATTCATCTTTCGACAAATAGCTACTTAGGTCCTACTCCCTGCCAACTGGGGCTGGGAGCCACACAGACAAAATCCTGTTCCTACATGTAAGGGGTTTATATTTTAGTTTGAGGAAGTGAGAAAACCAACGGGCAAATTAAATTATATAGGATGGTGGCAAAGCATATGGAAACAGAAAAACCAAGAGGATGGTGATGGGCTGTCTGACTTTTTCCAAGTTTGCCCAGCACTGTTCCAGTTTCAGCACAGAAAGCTCGGCGTCCAAGGAAACCCCTTAATTCCAGGCAACCTGGGGTGATTGGCCCTCTAGTCATGGGAAAGAGGGGGTTTCTTTTGTGTGGGTGATCAGGGAGGCCCTCCCTGGGGAGGTGACATCCTTAAATCTTTTCAGAGCAGACTCTGTGTGTTATATCTTTGGACTTTCCACTGCAGCTAGCGTAGGTCACTGCATAAATGTTTCCTGAAAATACAGAAATGTTCGCTGACGTTCAAATCTTTGGAGGATCGGCATTGGTGTCCTAACAAAGTTAAGATGATACTTTTAAGTGGTTTTTCTACAAAAGCATTTCTGAAGCAACTCCCTTCTGGGTTTGGCTAACAAGTATTTGGACCTCAACATGGACAATATCCCTTATTTTAGTTATATTTTTAACCCAACTTATGATGTGATGAAAAACTTTGAATATATAAATTTATTTAGATTAAAATACAGACACGTGGGAGAACAATTCTGCAGTGCAAAAAAAATCCACTCCTCCATAAAAATAATAGGAATACTGGCAAAAAATGATCAATAGCAACGTTTTCAGAACTCTGGGAATTAGGTATAGGCTTGAAAGAAACCTGAAGAGTGTCAAGAGAGATGGCTAACTTGTGTTTAGAACAGTAAGTATTGCAGCATTTTGACTTTCCCTGGTCTTATCCCACTGTCCGCAGTCCTGTAGCGGCCTTGAAAGCCAACAGCATGGTAATTGTGCAAACACGCACCCCAGCAGCCACCCAAGAGAGAAGAAAGGGTGTGAAGCTCCCCAAAAGTTCCACCCCCAGAAAACTGTCACAATTTGACCTGTCTCAAACATTATCTTTACTTGACGTGACTCAGAGCCCGCTCTGTACAAACAGCCTTTTCACTGGGCTGTTTGTTAAAAACTATTAATGGCAATTGTTTAATGGAGCAGCTGTCCGACGTGGTGATAACAGTTGGAGCTCCCAAAAGACAAAGCAAAACATTAACAAGGGAAAAAACTGGGTAATGAAATGTTTAGAGAGGGCTTTGAAAAGTTCCAACATATTCTTGGGGATCTAGAAACCCACATAAAAGTGCAGGGCTATACGCATGCGCAGGAGAGACCTGCGATGGCTCGAATCTCGCGCCTCTGGCTGACCTTGAGGCTGTGTGTGAGCAAGAAGTGAAAGCTAAAATGAAGTGCTCAGCTACCCGGCTGAGCATTGAATATACTCCCAGCCCACGCTTTTCAGAGCTCCTTGGCAAAAGCAGGGAGATTTATTGATCAAACCATTTAAAGAAATCTTCCTCTAATTATTAGCTGACCCCTAACTATCTTCACTGGCTGCACATGACAGAGACCACAGACTTTATAAAATTAGTTCAAGAAAGTCACTAAACAAACAAGTAGCAACAATAAACGTTCAGCAACAAGGGTGTGTGTGTGCGCAAATCTTATTTCCATAGTAGCCACGTGGTATATATTTTAAATGTCCAGTTTTCCAAAGAAACAGGAACGTATGGTCCACGAGCAGGAAAAAAGAGAAAGCGGTGAATAGAAACTGTCCTTGAAGTAGCCCGAAGCTGGACTTACTAGACAGAGACTTTAAATCGACGGCTGTAACCAAGTTCAAAAAACTAAAGGGAACTATGAGAATAGTATTTCACCAAATGGAGACTCCAATACAGAGATATCAATTATACCATTGAAATTACATTTAATGATCATACCCAGGACAACCACTAAACAAGTAACAACAACAGCAAAATCATGAATCAAACTCAAGGACATTAAAATACTGCGCTCCAAAATACCGAATTAACACAAGAGAAGGTGGTTATGGGTAAACAGTGGGGAAATGGCAGATATTTTACCTTCTCAGTAATTACTTGATGTGAATGGACTAACCACTTTAATCAAAGGCAAAATTGGGACAGAACAACCAGATAGATCATCAAGGAGACAGAAAACCCCAATAATTTAAACCAAGTAGATGTAACAGATATCCCTAGAACATTCTACCCAACAACTGCAGAATACAAACTTATCTCAAGTGCATGTGGAACAGTCTCCTGGAAAGACCAGGTTATAGAAAAACAACAACTCTCAATAAATTTAAAAGGATTGAAATAACACAACTTATACTAGGCAGGTTGGAGGAGCACCAAGGGGGTGGGTGGGCCCTTTCGAAAGGGCCAAGGTAATACGATTTCTCATCCCATTTTGAATGTTCTTATGTTCTACAGTGTGTTTTTGTATCTTGATAATGGGTAGTTATTATTTTCAAAAACTTATTTTGAAAGAGTCTTAAGAGTTACAGGAGAATTTCAAGGCAGCACATGCTTTACTCGGCTTCCCTGAGGCTGACATGGAAGTCGCTAAGTATTCTTGGTATTAATGTGTATATAATTCATACATAAATGAGTATAATACTATTAACTGTACTCTAGACTTGATCAGATTTCACCAGTTTTTCCTCGAACCTTTTATTTATTTATTTTTGTTCCAATCCGGGATCCAAAAATCACATTTGGTCTTTTAACTTTCGAACCCCCTTTCCTCCGACTGACATAACAGGATGTCCCCCGAGACTCTCTCCAGCCCATTTGGAGTCAATGAGACTGGAACGGGGCCTCTGCAGAGCCCGTTTGAGGCCTGGGTCTGCCCTTCACGAAACCCTAGGCCCAGACCAAGCGGATGGTTTGGGTGCTTGTGGGGACCAAGTGTGAAAATAGCCTGAAAATCATACAGCACGGTCCTCCCGTGAGATCATTTATTCACTCATCAAACGTTCAGGAAAACCCTTCCCGAGGCTCAGTCACATCTCAGACACTGTGGTAGGCACGGGGCCACGTAACGTGGGACTCCCATCCCTCGCTTACTGGCATTTCTAGTCTTTTTTTAATATATTTTTAAATTCTTACCCGAGGATATTTTTCCCATTGCTTTTCAGAGACAGTGGAAGGTGGGGAGAGAGAGACAGAGAGAGAGAGAAACACCTGGATCGTGAGAGAGACACATGGACTGGTCGCCTCCTGCGCGCGAGTCTGCAACCGAGGCTGGAACGGAACCCGGGACCCTTCAGTCCGCAGGCGGCGCTCTCACCACTGAGCCACACCGGCCAGGGCTGGCCTTTCTGGTCTTGCAAGTCTGATTATGAAGTGTTTGCCGAATGCCTCCCACGGGCCCTCGGATGCCCACGACCCCCTTTCCGTTACAGGCCTGAAAGGGTTACGGGGCTCCCAGGCCTCCCCCTGCCCCCTGGTGTGAAGGCCGCTGATGCATTAGGGCCCCAAGCGTGGATTTTCTTGTATCCTTTCTGTTTATGTCTCTGTTTTCTGTAAAAATCCCCTAAATTGCGGCCGTATCTCCCCGGCTCCCTGACAAGGCCATAAATTGCATTAAGAAGATGAAGCCCCTACGGGGGCAATTAACTCCCAAGTGGTACAAAGCGACCGGCCAGGAGATAGGGGCCCCCCGGCGCTGGGCCCTGAGCCCCGGGGCGCAGATAAGCCCTATCAGCCCGGGGTTGTGTTTCATGTTCGCTGCCGCGTCCACACGGCCGCTGCGACCTCGCGGTCCCCGTGTTAACACCCCCGATATCTCTGACAATTAGTTTTTGATTAAGAGGCCTAACGCGGCTTTCCGAAGCCTTTCATGTCGCGTCGCAGGGCTGGTGATGGAGGGGACACGGCGACACCTCCCGCGCACGGAGCCTCTTGTAAAAGGTTCCCACTGAACTATTTTATCATGTTAATGGGAACCAGATGCCTCCACCGCCCGCCCCCCTTGATTTCAACTCTTTACCGAAGGCCCTTTGCTTGGCCTGGCGAGATTTATGCTTCAATGACCACCTTGTGCCTTGAGGATCATTAGTAACGGGGCCATTTGGAATTTGGGGCGCTTTAGAAAGGCCTGGGGGAGGCTTGCACTGAGGGCTGATTTTATTTTGTTTTATTTTTATTTTTTTATTTTATTTTTTATTATTTTTAATTTATTTTTTATTTTATTTTATTTTATTTTATTTTATTTTATATTTTATTTTAATTTAATTTAATTTAATTTAATTTAATTATTTTATTTCATTTTTAAAAGAGCAAACGCCTCTGCTTAGGACTTTCTCTGTCTCTCTCTCTCTGTCTTTCCCCTTCCTGAGGGTATTTTTTCCATTGATTTCTAGAGAGGGAGCTGGGGGGGGAGAGAGAGAAACATCGAACGAGAGACACGTCGATGGGTTGCCTCCCGCAGGGCCCGGGACCGAACCCGGTGCCCTCGGTCCACAGGCCGAGGCTCTAACCACTGAGCCAACCGGCCGGGGCTCCCAGGACTTACTGTTTTAATCACGGTTTGGGGACGTGGCCACGGACACGGACGGGGACCAGTCTAGGAGGCGTTAGTCCCATACTCATGTGTCCGCAGCCGGGCCAGGAAGGAGCCTGCCCCCCATGTGCTTTGTGGGGCTCCCGTCTGACCCCCCCGGAGCCCGGGCCCCAGCCCCTTGCCGCCCCGCAGGCCCACCGTGCTCGCTGCCCTGAGCCTGGCTTTCCCGCCCCCGGCCGTCGGGCAGAGGCCGTTACTGGCATAACCAACCTTAGATAATTTGATTTTCAGGTTGGCTTCGTCACGACGTCTCCCGTGGGCCTGAGAGCCCAGCGACACGTTTATTTAAAAATTGTTTTCCTGCCATTACGGCCGAAAGTGGAGCTCCCTGCTCGTCTGTGAGACGCTGGGCCCCGAGATACAGAAGTATCTGACTTTTATTGACATTCCTGCGAGAATAAGCTGAGGTCCTTACAGACACTCCAGCCTCCTATTAAGTCTATTGGCCATTTTATTAATTTGCTTCCTTTATAACATTCCTACAGAGAACTATGTGTTTAAAGGAGGCGAGACGAACGTATTTTAAAGACACACTCGGAGCCCCTCGGTGCATTTTCAGGGATTTTTCTTTGTTTTTTTTTTTTCATTTAGACCAAAGATTTCAACTGGTGGCAGCGGACGCCCGTCGTTTGGCCCGAGCGCGGTTCCAACCCGCTGTCAATGGTCAAGGTCCCCGCCGAGGGGACACGTCACCTAAAACCCGGCTCCTGCACAGAGCCGAAGTGTCCGACGCTCGGGACACCCTGTGGGACGCAGTCGCCTTCATTCTCCGCGGCCCAAGGTCTCGGTGGGGACAGGCGGGCGTCTCGCTCCCCACAGCTCCCTGCCTGGCCCCGGCCTTTGCCTTGGTCACCCCAGCTCCGCGCCGGCTTTTCCCAACACAAAGCGGGGTGGTCGGTGGTGGCCAGGGGTCGGGATGCACGGGGGGGACACCCCGCGTGACACCGGAATGGTGGACACAGGTCCTTGGACCCTTGTCCAGACCCAAAGACCAGGCCTCGCCTGGTGGACGCCACGGACGTGGGTGGTGATCTCGGGCCCACGCGGGTCCGTCGGCTGTGAGGACTGCGCCCCTCTGGTGGGGGGGGATGATGACATGGGGGAGCCCTGCGTGGGGCAGAAGGTCCGTGGAAATCCCTGGACCTTCCTTCCCATTTCCCTTTGAACCGAAAACTGCTCCAAAGAGAAATAAAGTCTCTCTAAAAGCAACAGGCCCACGACCGTCCCCAGCTGGTTTCGGGCGCGACTCCGCCCCACGTGGAAACGGGACAGCGACTCCTCCGTCTCTAAGAATCTGGACAATCACTATTGGGTTTTTCTCAACCTCTGGGGGGGGGGTTCCCCCGGCACCTCCTTTCCTGAGCTCGGTTGCGAGCGCTAAGTTTCCCCCGCGGTTAATTATTAATGTGACCTGCTTATGTACCAGGTGCCCGGCTAACCATTAGTGTCTGTTTACTCATTGGTGACCTTTGCAATTCAGTGCCTCCCTCCCGGCTGCGAATGTCAACCTCTCTCTCTTTTTTTTTTTCATTTCATAGGCACAGTGGTTTTTTTTTTTTTTTTCATATTTTCTGGCTACCCGAAAGCAACCAGCTCCCGCACGAAGTAAAATAACAGCAGGCAACGCAAAGGGGACCTTGAAGAAGTTGGAAAGGAAGCCGAGCGCTTACTAAAGGAGATTAAGACGCCAAGTGGACACACCGGCCAACGCGACAGTCACCACAGCGGCCCTGGCCGGGAGCTCGGTCGGTTAGAGGGTCGTCTCTAGACACCAAGGTTGCGGGTTCGATCCCTGCTCAGGGCACATGCAAGGCTCAGCCAATGACGGCGTCAGTGAGGGGAGCCTCGAGCCAGCGTTTCTCTCTCTCTCAAATCAATCGATAAAGAAAGACTGATAGTAATTCCTAATAATCGAACCACCACTCGGCGAGTCCAGCTGCTACGCTAGTTCATGTCTTTGTATCTTGATTTTACAGATGGCAAAACGGGCAGAGTCGGTTAGGAACTGGGAGCACGGGAGTCCGCCCTGTCTGTATTTATATATATTTATATTTATATTATTTATATTTACATTTATATTATTTATATTATATATTTACACTTATATTTATATTATTTATATTATTTATAATATTATATTTATATTTTTATATTTATATAATTTATATTTATATTTTATATTTATATTAATATTAATGTTTATATTATTTATTATATTTATATTATTTATATTTATATTTTATACTTATATGTATATGTATATGTATATGTATATTTATATTTATATTTATTCTGAGCATGCCTGTCTCTGCTTTATGGGAATAAAGACAGTATTTCCATCATCAAACTACAGTTCAGCGGGGCCGCAGGGCTGGCGACGTGGGCACAGAGGCTCCTTGCTGAGAAAGACGCAGGCCGAGGGGCCCAGGCCCTGCCACCGTCCCCGTCGGAGGGCACTCGGAGCACCTCGCATTGCCAGGCTCAGTGCTGCGTTCGTTTCGGCCGACACAGCACATCGTTCTCGACATTTTACGATGGACTGGTGGCCCCCTTTTAATATTTCCGCTTCTACTGGAGCCCTGGCCTCACTCACCGTGTCCTCGCTCTGTGACCGTGGACGAGTTGCTTGACTTCTCTGTGCCCTACATGGGGACCCAGGGACAGAGGGTCGTCTCGGGGAGCAACGGTTCTCATCCTTGAAAAGACCCAGGGCCAGTGCTGGGCATGGTCTCCGCGGGCAGCAGGCGCTGGTGTCGGGGTTGGTTGTTACTCCGGCCCTGCGTCCTCGGGGTGCCTGCAGGAGCATCACAACGGGGCGCTGGGTGCCGGGAACCACGGAGAGATGTGAGCTGAGCCCGGTGACGGGGCCTAGTGATCGAGATGTGCCCTGAAGCCCTCTCTTTGGTGGCCTGGCCCCATTTCGAGGGGTGGCATGGATGGAGGCCAGCGCTGTGCAAGTGGCCTGATCCCCTGGCCTTCGCCGCCCCCCCCCCCTCCTCCCTCCGGCCTCCCCCTCTCTCTCCTCCTGGCAGCTTTACCTCCTCCCAGAGCCGGGGCTTTGGGAAAACAAAAGCCAGGTGTCTGGGCTTTGGGCTCTTAACACAAACCTCCCCCCGAGGCAGGGGCCCCCGAAAGCGGGCCAGTGCCGAGATAAAAACACAAATTAATATATCAGTGACTTATCCCGCCAGGCCCCGGTCCTCTCTAATCAGGGCGGCAGCGAGGAATGCGGAGGGAGGGGTGGGGGCTTCAAAGTCTGAACTTTTCCCCCGAGATGCTCCTGGGTGGGCGGGGGCCCCGGCTGCCCGTGGGTGACAGGCGAGGGGATGACAGGAGGAGACAGGGCGGGGAACCCGGGAGGGAACAAGAGGCAGGGGCAGGAAGGCAGGTCACAGCGGGCAACGGGGGGCGGCTCCGCCTGGGCCCCTCGGACTGTCCCGAATCGTCACAACCTCCTTCCGCAGGGGGCAGGCCTGCTGTCATGTCCATTTTAACTTTTTAAAATTTATTGATTTGAGAGAGAGAGAGAGAGACACCCGTCGATGTGTGGCTCCACTTACTGACGCATCATCGGTTGATTCTTGTATGTGCCCTGACCGGGGATCGAACCCGCAACCCTGGCGCATCAGGACGACCCTCCAAGCGACTGAGCCACCCGGCCAGGGCTGAATCATTCCCATTTTAAAGACGAGAAAACTGAGGGATAAAGGCTGAGGCGACACCCCCACCCGGCTCCCAGAAGAGCTTGGCAAACGCGGCCCCGCAGGCTCCCCCTAACCCCGTGGGACAGATGGGGCTCAGGGCACCGAGGCCATTCCACAGCCGTGGAAACGGGCTCAGCGACGTGGAGAGGCCTGGCCGGGCGGGTGCGAAACAGCTCAGGACTGAACGCAGATCTAGTGGCTCGAAATCCGGTGCTGATAGGAGGGTGGAGATGGTGGGTCGAGGTGGCCCCCGCGCCACACTGGGGGCAGGTGGCCAGAGAAAGGGGGGGAAGCAAGATCCTTCGACCCCATGCGCTGGGGGGCTCACTCAGGAAGAATAAATGTGGACGGTCGAGCGGGGGGATCGTGCGGATGGGAAGGGACAGGGGATGCCCGGCTCAAGCGTCCGGTTTGGCAAAGCGCCGGGATGCAGGATGCGAATCCAGAGGGACCGAGAGCCGGGAGCCAGGGCGCAGCCAGGGGACGGCCACGGGGACACGCAGGAGGGGCTCGAACGCGGTGTCCACGCCTGGAACGGCGGGGGGGACACATCCGGGGGCGACAGGCACGGGGAAGAAGGTAGGAAATGCAGAAAGGAAGCGAGACGGAGGTGAAAGCAAACCCGTGGGCCTCCGGGGAGCCTGTGCTCAGAAGCTGGAAACGCGGCCTGGAGTCCGCAGGGAACAGGCCGTGGGGCGAGCGGATGGAAAACCGGGGTGCGGGCGAAGGGGGAGCCTCACCTAGGGCAGCCGGGCGACCGACGGCGTGAGGTTAGGAAGGCAGAGCCGTCAGCAAATTTCAAAAAAAATGGGGGGGGGGGAACCACAGGAAAGGGGAGGACACAAAGCCCGGCGTCCTCGGCCAGGATCATAATGAGAATGTCGGGGCGTAAACGGTTAGGCCAGTATTTCCTGAGCAGGCCTGAGAACAGCCCCTACTCGTCCATATTCTTATTTTTATTTATTTTTTTTATTCTCAGCTGAGGATATTTGTTCCATTGCTTTCAGAGAGAGAGAGAGAGAGAGAAACATTGATGTGCGAGAGACACATTGGTCGGTTGCCTTCTGCACGCGCCCCGCCTGGGGCCAGGCATCGAGCCTGCACCCCGAGGCCCGTGCCCTTGGCTGGAACCGCACCCGGGACCCTTCAGTCTGCAGGCTGACGCTCAAACCACTGAGCCACACTGGCCAGGGCCCCTCTTTTTTTTTTATTTTTAAAGCCCGACTTTAATATCTCGCGGAGCTGAGATTTTATTTCCAGCCTTAGGGTGGGTCTTTGGGGCCCCCGAGTCCCGAACGCCGGGTGAGAGTTTCTCCCCCTCTCGCCGCGCCCCCCAGGCCGGCCTGGGCGCGACTCGTGCTGAGGTCCCCGCCGCAGACCCAGGCTCGGCAGGGTTCTCCCTGCACAGGGGCCGCAGGGTTTTGAATGTTGGTTCTGGAGACGCTCCCGGGAGCAGATCTATGGGCCGATCTCCCATTTTCCCGCCCCGGCCGCCCCTGAGATTTTCCCCACCTGCCTTCTCGGTCCTTCGCTCCCCCCCAGAGACCAGGATTTTCCCGGCGGATTGGCCTCCAAATAGCTGGAGCTTCCTCGTGTTATTGCTGCTAATACCTGAGCTGCCCGAAAGCGACCCAGGCGGCCCGCAGGTCACGCACCGCCGACGGCCTGTAAGGAAACACCCGATCCGGAGACCAGGGGCCTATTCCGGGGGCCTCTGCAAACTTGCATCACGCACCTAGTGCTCAGCGGGTGCCCGTAACAGTCGTGACCGTGTTGCTGGCCCAATGACAGCGACTTGGAGCATGAGAAACACACGACAACCTCCCGGGGAGGGGCCCGCCCTGTGCCCGCCCTGTGCCCGCCCTGTGCCCGCTGGCAGCAGAGGGTTAAAGGGACAGGCCTGCTGGCCCAACTGGACACTCCTCTGGGTCCGGCTGTGCGACCTCCCGCAACGTATTGAACCCCTTCCTGTCGCTGCGGAAAATGGGAGGCGTCCTAGGGATTCAATCAGTTACCGCAGGAAAAAAAATCCTAAAAAAGCAGTGCCGGTCGGGGCTCAGCCTGCCTCGTAGGCCGTCTGGCACGTAGTAGGTGTGAAATGCGTGTTAGGGTCGCGGATATCGTCGCTGTGGCTGCTGCTCTCGCAGGGGACTTGGGGGCAGGGATCCCTCGTTTTCACGGTAGGCCGCTGGCGGAGATGCGCTCCTGTTCCGACGCACAGTCGGGGTTCTCTTCAGTTTCGCGCCCGAGGCCTCCGCCCTGAGACTCAACTGTGGTTGAAATCGGAGAAGAGGTGGGGGGTGTTGGGGTCGGGGTGTTGGGGTCGTTAATGTCCGCCAGCCTCCCCGACAGGCTCAAAGGGCGTGTTGTTGCCCCGGGGTCCCTCCTGATCTTGGATCCTGGCCCCTTATTGTTATTAGTTTTAAATATGTTTTTATTGATTTCACGGAGAGGAAGGGAGAGGGAGAGAGAAACATCACGATGGGAGAGAGTCGTGGATCGGCCGCCTCCCGCTCGCCCTCGGCTGGGGATCGAACCCGCAACCCGGGCCTGTGCCCTGACCGGGGATCGAACCGCAATCTCCTGGCTCCTCCGTTGATGCTCAACCGCTGAGCCACCCCAGCCGGGCAAACCCTGTGCATTTTAACCAGGAGGAAAGTACCACCAAGCGCTGCGAAGTGGAATCAATACCCCGTTGGGCCACCGCGTGCGGCTCAGGCCGCAAACGAGACGGGACGAGAGACCTGAGTGCCCACCGCCCGGGAGAGGTGGCTTCAGAGCCGCAGCCCGAGTGTGTGTTCAGAGCCGGGAGGGCCGAGGCTTTCTGGTATTTACGGCGGAAAAAATGCCACCACGGGCCTATCTCCCGGGGCAGGAATGCGCGGTTAGATCAGCCCGGCTTGTCCTCAGCAACCTGAACTCCGAGGCCACATTTTTTCCCCTCGCCGAGCGAGCGGGGACTTGCAAAGTATGTACCGTGTCTTGAAAAGGGAGCAGTGAACTTTGCCCAGGTCCGCAGCCACCCAGCCCTGAAACCTGAACCTTCAGAAGATCGGGGACCCGTGGAATGTCCCCCCCCCCCTTCCTTCCTAATCCCTGGATGCGGCGATTTTACAAAATGCCCAGGCCTGGAAGCCGGGGAGTCCCGCCCCTGCGAGAAGCCCCTTCTCCAAGCACCCCTGGGTGTCCTTCAGAAGGAAGCGCGAAAACCCAAACCAAAACCATTAAATCCAACCGCCCGACAATCCGATTTAACCTCAGTTTATGCACCTGGAGGAACAGAGAGAGATTTCTTTGATTTCTGCCTTCGCTTGAAAACGAACCTTTGCAATTTTTGAGGTTTCCCATATAGAGGCATCACCGGTTGGGAAGATCCCCCCTCCCCTTAGGTCCCTGGGGATTGGAAAAAAAAATAAAATAAAATAAAAAGTCACCAACTGTCCCAGCGTTCGGGCTGCCTGGGGTCTGAATCTTTTCACGGCTGCGAGTTACTGGGTAACCTGAGCTGGGCTCGTTCCTGAAATTCCTTTGCATAATTGAAGATTAATTTGATTCCCGAGATTGTGGGTGGGGGGAGGTTATGGATGGTGGGGGGGGAGGCTGGGCTGGGTGGAAATAGATTATTCAAATCACAAAGAAATAGGTGTGTCCCGGGGACTGTTCCATTACCGCCGGGCCGTGTTTGCCTTGCTAAGTGCTCCCGGGCCCGGGCGCTGCGGGGACCGTGCCAGGCGGGAGGCCAGGGCCCCGGCGACGCTCAGAGAGCAGGTGAACCTCAGAGAAACCGAAATCGTTTGTCAAGAGAGGCCTGTGCGTTCGCGGCGCCTCCAGGATCCATTAACGCCCCAACCCGCCAGCGCCCGGCCCTGCCCCTCTCAAGTGTCCAATGTCAACAATACGAAAGTCAACAGAGGGGGACATTCCGAGAGGCAGGGACACGCCGGGGATTGATGGTTGGACAATGGAAGGTTATCTGCTCTTAATTGACTCAGTAAACAGGCTCGTAGGCGGCCGGGGTGCGGGGAAGTTCCTGGTGGGGGAAAGGCTCCGGCACCTGGATGATAATTTTTTTCCAACCCCCGGCCTGTCTTGGTCGAGCCGACGATCACGTCCCCCCCCCCCCCGGGGCTCGAACACGGCTTAGCAGTGACCCCGGAGCGAGCATCGGCCCCCACGAGGGAAGGCCCAGGAGAGATTCCACCTGGAGTCTAAGAGCATTTAAGAGACATTTCCTTTCAACTGGCTTTCTCGCTTTCTCCTTAAGGCTATTATTATTAGTTTTATTTTACTGGTTTTTTTTTTTTTTTTTTTTAGATAGAGAGGAAGGGAGAGGGAGAGAGAGAGAAACGTTGATGTGATCGCGCAGCATCGATCGGCGGCCTCCTGCGCGCCCCCGCCGGGGCTCGAGCCCGGAGCCCGGGCCTGTGTCCTGACCGGGAGTCGAACCGGCGACCTTTCGGAGCTCAGGGCGATGCCCAGCGTTACTGTGAAGCTGCCTTCAGGGTGATCGGAGCCCCTTCGCCGTGGGCCCAAACTCACTCCCCGTTCGCCGGGTGTCCCCTCCCGCCCCCCCGATGGCGGGAATCAGTCCCAGTCCAGCTCCACCGCGCCCAGCGCCGCCCGCATGGCAGGTGCCCACTCTTGAGACGCCCGTGTCCCCCGGAGACAGAGGCCGCCCGTTTCCGCCTCTCGATCACAGTGACCCCCTCCGATGAACAGGGTCCTCACATTCTTGAACGACGCCCGCGGCACAGGGTGCGTTTGCGTGGACTCGGGGAAATGCTTTCCGAGCCACAAAGGCCACCGGCGTGTGGATGGGGGACGCGGGCCGGTTTCTGGAGAATGACATGTGTCCTTTGCGGCGGGTGCCGGCTCTGGAGCTCCTTGAAATGGGGACGCCCCTGGGATGGGCTCCGAGAGCCGTCTCAATGCCGCCTGCCTGGCGACGGTGCCCACGCGCCCTCCCCATGTTCTACGTGGTAACCCTAGAATTTCCTCGGCTCGGGAATAAATGAAGGACCCGTGCAGGGGACTCAGGTTCCCCTACAGGGGCTGTGAGAGGACAGAGATTAGGTGCCAGCGCCCAGGGCCTCCCTGGCAACCGGACAGCGTGTGAAATGCCCGCCGCTCGGTGGGCGAAGGGCCTCAGTCTCTCTCTTTCCTGAGGCGAGAGATCAAGTTGGGGTTGGGGAGCCCAGAGCAAGGCCGGTCAGCGCCTTTAAAGGGGGGCTCGTGGGGAGAGCGAGCTCCATATAGCTGGCGACAGCCTCTCTAAGAAGCTAAGACAGCCAGGCAGTTACACGGTAAATGGGGGGGGTGCGTGTGTAGGGGAGTCCGCAGGAGGAGGGCGGATTTGGGGAGACGCTGACGGAGGCCTTAGGAAAGAGCGTGTCCCGGAAAAATCACTCGCAACCGTCGCATAGCGGGGGTCACGCGGGTGAAGCGGCCTGCCTGTCGCACACGGCGGACGTCTGCTCCCAGGGGTGCAGACAGGGCCCCGGGGACCCTGAACGAGCCCCTTGCTCAGGCCCGGCTGCCCCCACCCCCCGAATACAGCCGCTGCTGTTTATTGAGCAGCTACTACATACACCAGCAGGCCGCTTGGCTTCGGCGACGTCGTTTGGCCTCGGAAATTGAGCCCTGAGAGCACAGTTTAACCCCAGGTCCTGGCGCTGCGAAGGGGCTGAGAGGGGTTCGAGTCCGGTTCTCTCCCTGACCCTGCTTCCAGGTGCCCCTCTGTCCGGGCTCTGCTCCCTGCTGCGCTGACCTTTCACGGTTTCAGTGCACCTGGGGGAACACAGGCACGAACCGCGCGCACCCCGCATGTGCCCCCTGCACCTAAATCTACATTTTTCAGCGGACTCGGTGCCCTTAGGGACTCTCATTTGCATTTTATAATGTTTTTTTTTAAATCCTTACCTGAGGGTATTTTTCCCACTGCTTTTCAGAGAGAGAGAGAGAGAGAGAGAAACGTTGATGTGAGAGACACATCGCTCGGTTCCCTCGCACACGGGTCCTGATCGGGGCCTGCCACCGAGGTACGTGCCCTTGGCCAGAATCGAACCCGGGACCCTTCAGACCACGGGCCGACGCTCCAACCACTGAGCCCAAACCGGCCAGGGCTAATTTGCATTTTAATTTGCATGTCGATCTCCTGGAACTGGAACTTGCATTCCTCTTTTTTTTAAAAAAAATCCCTTCCCCTTCTTTTGTTTATGGGGACCCCTGTGCTATGCTCTTGCTCCTAGACCAGGGACCACCGGGGTGGGACAGGGATGAGACAGACGGACACGTGTCGGGAAGGAAAACAGCCGGGGGGCGCCGAGTGGCCCATAACCAGCGAGGGGGCGATGCAGAGGCAAATGCCCGGAGTAGACGCGGCACCATCGCATCGCCTCGCTTGGGAATATTCCACCGGATTCTCCCCCTAGAGACCTGCCTTCCTAATTATGTTTTGCTGAGCCCAATATTAAAAATTAGTTGGTTTCCCCCGGGGTGGCTCTGCAGTTAAACTGCAGAGGGAGTTGGTGGAGCAGCAGAGCCCATCGGGACACGGAAGATGATACGTTTCTGGTACTAATGGAGCCCAAAAATCCCAAAGTTATTTTAATCTTAAAGAAAAGCTTAATTTCTGAGCGCCTCACCGAGGCCTTCATATGGCCTGAAAGGCTATAAACGTTTATAAACAATTACGTACATGGGATTATTTCTACTTACGTGTGTTTTTACCTGGACAGTGCTCTGTCCTGACTCACCTCCACCCCTTGTGGAAACTGCAGCCAACAGCGAACCGGGTCTCAGAGACTCAAACCCGGCGCCCTGCACATAATATGGTCGGGGATGTTTGTTGAATATAAATAAATGCTCCTGCTCGGCAGTAGGTTGGATTTGAAACCTTAGAGCTAAGGGTGGCCTGGGAATCTCAGATGCGTAGGGGTTCTTAACTGAGCCTCCTCCTGTCTTTCTCTAAATTTATTAATTTTATTTTTAATTTTTATTTTACTTTTAATTTTTATTTTATTTCTTTTTTTCCTAAATTTATTAATTGATTGATTTCAGAGAGAGGAAGGGAGAGGGAGAGAGAGAGAAACATCAATGTGAGAGCGAGTCGTTAATCAGCTGCCTCCTGCTCGCCCCCTGCTGGGGGTCGAGGAGCCTGCACCTGGGCCTGTGCCCTGACCAGGAATCAAACCTCGACCTCCTGGTTCATGGGTCGACGCTCCACCTCTGAGCCACGCCGGCTGGGCCTTTTCTCTAAATTTAAATTATTTCATATTCTAACATTACTTAGGAACATAGACACTGGAAAGGGGACACACTCCTGAAGCTTACGGCTCTGAGGCGACTTCAAATCCAAAACAAATTTGCAGACTGAATTCTAACAAAGTGACAAACAGCTTCCAAATGAACACACTGATTTAACGTGACGGACAGACGGCGGAAGGCTGACCCTATGTCACCACTCCTGGCCTCACTACCGGACCCACAGCTACGGTTTGGTTTGAACAGGCCTGGATTTCCATGGGACGGATCCAGGTTTTATGGGGCCTGAACAGCGTTCAATTTGGGGAAATTTCTTTTATGAAAACATAAAAACAAAGTGCCTCGAGCACCCCTCCCAGGGCATTGGACGGGATCCATGCACACGAGAAGCCTCCAAGCTCAAGTTCAATTCCCTTCGTGCCAAATCCACCCGTGTTCGTGTGTTGGGTCTTTGTCAACTGTCTTCCCCTTGCTGCCAATCAAGCAGCACCATGGGGCAGCAACCAGGAGGGGCTTTTAAACCCCTCTCCCCAGATAAATTCTACAGAGATGCCGAGGCAAAGCGTTAGAGCCCTTGCTATCCTTTGCTACGTTGGATTCACAGTGGCCAACATTTGGGTTGGAAACGCGGAGAGGTCAGCAGTTTCCTGGAAGCGCTTTTCCCAGCCTGTCTGAATTCTTAGAGCTCTGAGCTTAGGGCCCCTGAGAGTTTACCACCCCTGGGCTCCATATCTTGTCCGGTTCCTGACCTGATGTCCCGGCTGATAGAACCTATGGGCAGGTAGGACCAAAGTGGACCTCAGGCTAGTAGATATCTTTGGGGGCCAGAGGGATAAACAGCATCCAGACGGTAGGATTCATCTCAGGGACAAAAGGTTGTGATCAGATATGTTGTGAGTCAGAGCCTGGGAGCCATCAAGCGGGTCATAGGAGGTATGAAAGGGCCAGACAGACAAGGGAAACGGGGTCAGGGAGAACTCAGGGCCAGGACTTCGGTTGGAGAGGCGGGGCAGCTATCACCATCATGAGCAAGTCTCACGCTTTGGCTGGCGGACTGCCTGCCCCCTCCCCCTGGTAGGGCTCACACCTACAGACTTTTGGGGCCCAGGAAGGCTGGGCCGGAGGAAGGACATGGGTATGGCTCTTTCTGACCGGGGAGATCGTGGAATGATTTCTGCCAGAGCAGATCAAAGGGCAAAATATGATAGCCAAGGCCTGCCCCCCCGACCCCAGGGTCTCTTCCTTCTGAGAGGGGAGACTCGCCCGAGAGACCCTCAGAGAAGAGCCAGCAGGGAGCCTGTATCTAAGACACACATTCTAATGAGCTTCGTTCCAAGGAAATGTTTATCTTGGAAAGTCCTGAGGCTTGTCATCAAAAAAACCCCCTAACTTTCTATTTCCCTACCTTACGGGGTTGCTACAAAGTTCAAGTGAGGTTAGACGTGTATACGAAAGCATTTTGTACTCGGTGAGGAGCCACCTGTAGCCCTGTTTCTTTCCAGCGAAGGTGCTGAGTTTTGTCTCACTTGATAATTATTTTTAGGTGAGGCTACCTTGCCTGGTAAGTGCCTTTTTTGGTGCCTTTCTGTTGTTTTCTTAAAAAAAAACTAAAAAAAAACAACCACATATATTATATATTTAAGATTTTTAAATTGATTTTTAGAGAGGGAGGAAGGGAGAGGGGGAGAGAGAAACATCAATGATGAGAGTCACTGATCGGCTGCCTCCCGCACGCCCCCTGCTGGGGATCGAGCCCGAAACCCGGGCCTGTGCCCCGACCGGGACTCGAACCATTGACCTTCCGGTGCACAGGACGAAACTCAATCAACTGAGCCTCACGGGCCAGGGCTGCTTTGTTTTCTTTACATTTTTGTCTCTTTTTTATCTGATGGAAAACGACTCCATTGGAAATTTTACATCAGAGAAATATTTTTAGAGATGGGAGGGTTTCTCAGGTTTAAGAGAGAACTTTTGAAAATCTCAGAGCTGTTTGAACGATTGAACAAACCTCTTTATCTAATCAATTAAGCCTTTCACACGGGGCCTCCGCCGATGCCCGGGAGGCGGTGCGCTCCCTTCATCGCCAGAGGCCTTATCAGTCGGAACAAAAAGGATTAGTTTACTCCTCCGTTGTAAAGGCCCAGCCGTCGGCTCCTTCATTTTCCCTGAAATATTTGGGGGGATCTGAAAACACAGGATGGAAACAGATTGTTTTGTTCGGGGAACTTCCCTGAAACACTGAGCAGGGGTCACCTGATGGCATCATCTTTGCCAGAATGGCCGAGATGCCAAGGGCACGCCGGGGATGGGCACAGGCAAAGCACTGCGGCCCACTGACTGGACCTGGCGGGCTGCGCCTCAGATTGGCACCTTTTTGCCACCTAGTCACATACAACCCAGGTTCGTGGCGCCGGTCAGGCTCCTCTCACAGTGGCCAGGAGGCCAGAAGGAGGTATAAGACCCCAAGAAGGCGTGGGGAGACCCCCAAGAGGATGTAATATGCCCAAGACCAAGTTGCCATCAAGAGCTGCCAGGAGATGAAAACATTAAGGAAAGAGTTTTCTGTTCTGTTCTGTTTTGGATTTTTTTTTTTCCTTCCCCAGGATGTTTCAAAAAGTGAACCGAGCTTCTGTTTACCGCCCTCTGCCCACCGCTCACTCCCAAGGTTCCCAGAGACGCGTTGCTTTTCCAGCTTTTCCAGCTCCCCCGCCTCTCGGGGGGTTATCAGCCCTTCTGGGGAAGGAGCCTTCTTTGCCCAGGGGCGTCACCGGCTGGAGAGGAGTTTGTATTTGAAAAAGGAAACAGCTGGATGGCCGAAGCCAGGCGGGGAGGCGGCTCCTGTTTCATTAGGGAAGGGAAGGCCCGGGCCCGGGGAGAGCTCCCGGGCCAGCAGCCACGCGGGGAGGGGAGGAAACACGCAGCCATAAAGAGCTAATCACGAGAAATGGAAAGTGGGCGCGGGCCAGGAACCACAAGCAGTAAATAGACGGGTGGACAGGGGGAGAGACTAGGCCCCTCTCGGGAAAGGGGGCGGCCAGAGCGTGAGCGGGGCTTTCGTTTGAAAATAATAAATAAATAAAAATTGATAATTCTGAAAATCGTTAAAAAGTCCTATGAAAATGTTTTAAGATTGCTTTTCAGACCCAGGGTTGATTTCTGTTGTGTCCGTTTCAGTGTATGGGGGGGGGACCCAAACTAGAGGGAGACGCTTAATGTACAACCTGCCACCAGTGGCTGGGCTCTTCCCGTTTTGTTTTGCTTTTAAATCTTTCATGTCTGCCCGATGGCAGGAAAGGAAGCGATTGGTTTGGCTATGGGAGGTCAAAGGCTTCACCCAAACTGATAAATCGGGGTGTCTAAGAGCAGCTCCTACAGATCCCAGCCTCAGTTGGAAATAGCGGGGGTACCGTTACCTGGGGGGTATCGGCCGAGCGCCCCTTTGTAGGTGACGGGGGGGGGGGGGTGATGGCTCTAAGTGGGTCCAGATGAAATTACCACGGGTTTAGGAGGACCTGAGAGGAAAACCAGCTCCTGCCCGCCCTTCCCCTTGAGACCTATTCAACACGCAAAAAACATGCAAAAAACACGCAAACACGGCCAACAGTCCGGGCAGCTCGCGAGAGAAAGCACTAAAAACGCAAAAACGCCGCTGTGTGCAGTTTCACATCAGTTACAGGTGACACCTGACCAATGAAAAGGTGCTGGTCTTTCATCTGGGAGGTGGTGCTTAGTAGCTTTTTATTTTTTTCATTTTAAATTCATTTAAAAAAATTTTTTTTAAAAATATGTGTTTATTGATATTAGAGGGAGGGAGAGGGAGAGAGAGAGAAACATCGATGAGAGCGAAACATCAATCGGCTGCCTCCCGCGCGCCCCCTGCTGGGCATCGAGGAGCCCGCACCCCCTGCATGTGCCCTGACCGGGAATCGAACCAGCGACCTCCTGGTTCACGGGTCCACGCTCAACCGCTGAGCCGCACCGGCCGGGCTCGCACCCATTTTTCACAGCAGCGTCTGTTTAAACAGGGAAAGGTGCTTTGGGTGGTGCGTTCCGTGGCGGACATTCGTCTCATTAACCACAGGACGGTTCGCGGCTGGCCAGCCGGGCCTTGGGAACCAACGTGTTTTCCTTGCAGCAGCGAAGGCCAGGGGGCCGGGGCTACATGGAAAGTGCATGAAGACAGGATACAGGATTTCCTATGATTCGCTGTAACAGCATCAAATCGTAATTAGGAAGCGTATTGGCAACCGACGTGTTAGGATGTCCCGTCGTAGCCAAGTAAGTGCTTTCAGCTACTGCTCCGGGTCCCGCCCCTGGTCAGAGCCCCTGCTGTGCTGCTCACGGTCTGCAGACTCCCCTCACGAGTCACCTCAAGGGCCAGTTTTCTGTTGGCTCCCGGGGCACAATGACTCTCCACCGGGTATTTTCCTGAAGGGTCGTCCTCAGCGCGGGGTGGAAGTCACAGGCGGGAGGGCGGTGACTCTGTTCTTGGCACCGCTCTGCTGGGACAGCGAGTGGCACTGAGGCAGCATCTTCAGGTTGACCCCAGAGTCGGATGGGATGTCAAGGAGCCCAAGCAGCATCCTTCCGGTGACGCTGATTTATTTATTTTCATGTTTTTATTGATTTCAGGGAGAGAGAAACCATCAGTGATGAGTCATGGATTGGCTGCCTCCTGCGCGCCCCCTGCTGGGGATCGAGGAGCCTGCACCCTGGGCCTGTGCCCCGACCGGGAATCAAACCGGCGACCTCCTGGTTCGTAGATCGATGCTCAACCGCTGAGCCACACCGGCCAGGGTGAGTGATGCTTATTTTTATCTTGGTGGAGGAAGAGGCGGGGGGAAGATGGGATGAGAAAAGGTGGTGAGTCGAGGGAGCTGTATTAGAGGGAGATTTGCTTGTGGACACGAGAGCCACGCTCGTCAGAAGCATAGGGACTTGAAAGCAACCTCAGTGTCCCTCGGGAAGGGTGGGTCAGTGCAGCGTGGAGTACTATACAGCAGCGAAAAGGAGCCGGTCAAAACATTTGTACAAGGCTGGGGGTCCCCAAATGTTAACGGAGAAGAATCACGTCTCAGAATACTTTGCTTGGGAGGGGAAGCAAAAGGCGGTTTGAACGTAGGGCTGACTTTTTTTTAAGAGTAACAGGCGTTTTAAATAGAAATGGCAGGAAAAATGATTAAATAATTAAACATAGTTTTAAAAATAATTTTTAAATTATTTATTAAAAAAATAATAAAACAATGGTATATCTTTTCCATGGGTTCGGATAAAATGGATGTAAGAATATCCCAGAAATGCCGGGAGGGTGGGTATCTGTAATAATTCTGTCTCAGAGAAGCTTGGGAACCAAGGTTGCTAATAAGGAATCTTTTCTCTTGAGGAGCATATGTTGTTATTTTTTTAAAAATGATCTTGGCCCGGCCGGGCGTGGCTCAGCGGTTGAGCGTCGACCTAGGATCCAGGCGATCGGGGTTCGATTCCCGGTCAGGGCACAGGCCCGGGTTGTGGGCTGCAGCCGATCAATGACTCTCTCATCACTGATGTTTCTGTCTGTCTCTCTCCCTCTCCTGTCCTCTCTCTGAAATCAATAAAGATATATTAAAATAAATAAATTAATTAATTAAAAAATAAAATAAAATAAAAAATGATCTTGGCCCACTGGGTGTGGCTCAGAGGTTGAGCGTCGACCTAGGATCCAGAGGATCAAGGTTCATTTCCATCGGTCGCCCCCTGGGGACCGAACCCGCCACCTTTGGGTGTGTGGAGTGACTGACGCTCCAACCACTGAGCCACACCGGCCAGGGCAATAGTATATGTTTTTTTAAAAAAGAGAGTATTCCTGTTCTACTTCTGAAGCTGCACATTCATCAAAAAAGTACAGAAGTGAACGGCGATGAAACTGTTTCCTAAAACGCAATGCCAGGGCGTTTTCTGGATGTGTCGCATTTTCAAAGCCTCGGAAATCACGAAATCATTTTCCTGCGCTTCGTATTTAAAACGACGGTCACTCTTGATAAAAGGCAGCCGTATCTTTGAACGGCCGTTGTGTTTTCCCGTATAAACAACCCCGCACAGGACAGGGGTGAAAAAAAATTGACGAAAGAAAGCGGGAATGTACAAAACAGCATTCAGTTATGGAAAAGGGATTTTTAAAAAATATTTTTGCATGTAGCTCTTTTAACCAATAGATCAGATCTCTCGTAAACCGTGCGATGAAAGGACTGACCGCCCTGGAACAAAGTGTCATCTTCGAGGCAGGAAAAAAAATCTCCATAAAACTGTGTCAGCTAATTACCGGGTTGAGTGAAGTCGGTGGGAGGTATCGGGCCTCCCAATGTCCCCAGGGCCCTTCCAATGTCCCCAGGACCCTTCCGATGTCCCCAGGGCCCTTCCGATGTCCCCAGGACCCTTCCGATGTCCCCAGGGCCGGCGGGACACAGTCACTCTCCGCCAGTCACGCCGGGGAGATGCTGTCATAGGCGGGCGATGACATCAGGGTGACAGGATCGCTTCGTTTCGGTCCCGAGACTTAGGAAGGGCCCCTCGGCGGCGGATCACATGCCCAGAGAGATGCCCGTTAATGTGGCGTCAGGCGAGCTGGGCCTCGGACCCTGTGGCCCCTGAGCCCAGGGCAACGTAAATGGAGGCGACACACCTATTTACTCTCCGGTGCCTCTCGCTCTGTCCCAGCCTCTCCTCTCGCCCCGCCTCGGCCGAGGCAGCGGAAAGCATTTTCCATAGAGTGCTTTTTATTTTATTTTTTTTTGCATGTGGGCGACAATGACGACCAGAGCGAAACCCACCGGGCGCCTCAAAGGGACAGACGCGTGGTGTCAGGACCTCCTCTGAGTAGTAAAACGTCCCTGCATTTTTGAGAAAGCGTGTGGACAATCTAGGGCCCGTCACTGGGGATGGACACACTCATCGAAATAGTGTTTATTTTATCAGGGGATTTGATATAAATTTGTGCTTATATTTGCTATTGTTTGGCCAAACCCCAATTTTATGCTCAACAACAGAGGGCCGTCCCCCTGGATTACAACGGACCGGGGACATATATGTGTCTCTAACACTCCACACCCCTTGAAGATAAGGGGGGGCCCTGCTGGCTCCAGGCCCCTTGCCCAGCTGGTGGAATGAATGGGACCCTCTAACAGAAGCCCCCCCGCGAGGCCCTCCCCAGGATCTCGCCCCCGAGGCACGGATCGAAGATAAAAATCAGACGCCCAGGTCGATGTCCTCACCCTGTGGCTCAAGGCGGCGACTTGGGGAAGGAGCCGGGTCCCTTAAAAGCGGTGAGCGTGGGACCACAGCTCGCAGGCCGGGCAGCGGGCGGACTCGGGGTGACACGTGGCCACGCGCCCCCCTGGGCCCGGTGAGCTGGACGGACAGTCCGTCTGCTGGCCCGGCTTGGACCTGCGGCCTGGTGTCCCCTTGGAAATGACAGTGAGGCTCAAGAGAGGGGCCGCCCTCATGAGGAGCGTCACCCCTACTTAGCACCTTTTCCAGGAGGGCAGCCGGGTGTTTTATCACGTCCCCATCGGCTGTCACTATTCATAAGTTAATCGCTGCCGTTAAGGCCTCAGGCCCCCAGCCATCTGCTGGGTGGGGCACACCCTGCGCCGTGGGTGGCAGGGAGGCAGGTGTCACCCGAGGAGTCACAGCGCCGGTGAAGGTGGGAGGTCATCGTGGCAAAAGGGACGACGTCATGCCAAATAATGCTCTTTTTTATTTTTATTTTTGGACATAGTAGAGTGCAACGGGCACCTCGCGTGAGGTTAAAAGGAGGAGTTGTTGAGATACTTAACTGTCCACGTCGGTAAGTTACGGAGACAAAAATGTCGTGGAAATTCTCACGTGGATTGTGAACAGGCTTTGGAATTAAATGTGCTACGGAATGAAATGTGCAGCGAGTCCCAGCCGGGGCGGCCCAGCTGGCTGAGCGGCATCGAAAGGTCGCAGGTTCGGGCCCTGGGCAGGGCAGCGGCCTGGTTGCGGGTTTGGTCCCCAGTCGGGAAGCGTCTGGAAGGCAACCGATCGCTGTTTCTCTCCCTCTCTCCCTCGCTGAGCGTGTCCTTGGGTGTTGGTTAAAAATAAATTTGCAGCCAAGCCTACGACCTTCTCGAACAAACATCCAAACATCCTGGTCCCTCAAATCTTCACCTGACGAGCATTTACTGAGCACTTACTATGCGACACTGACCCACGGCTGGCCCAGTCCAAGGGTAAAATCCCTCATTTAAAAAAAAAATCACCAAGTTTTACACATAAACACAAACACACACAGCAGCCCTGACCTCTACCGAATTCCTAACCCTTGGTCTGTCTTTAAGGCTGTGACTTCGGACAGTTTTTAGCTTCCTATTGCTTTCCATATTGATTGGGTTTCATGTTGATCGTTTCATTGGAAATGATGAATCAGCTTTGGAAAAAACATAATAACACCCGGCCGGGCGTGGCTCAGGGGCTGAGCATCGACCTGGGATCCAGGCGATCGGGGTTCGATTCCCGGTCAGGGCACAGGCCCGGGTTGTGGGCTCGATCAATGACTCTCTCATCATTGATGTTTCTCTCTCTCTCTCTCCCTCTGCTTTCCTCTCTCTGAAATCAATAAAGATATATTTTTTAAAAAAAATGAAAAAAGCGTAATAACTTCAGGAGACTGTCCTTCCGAAAGGCCTCATTAAATCACGAAGGGGGCTTGCTTACCTCTGACAGGTGTCCTCATCGGGAACCGCGTGCGGCCCCCAGATTATGTGAAACACCCCGAAGAATGTGCTCCCCCAACATACACATGCTCTCGACCAGACGCCCTGACACACTCAGCCCCGGCTTTCCCCCCTCGGCCGGCTGCCCAGGCCAGACGGGGGGCCGCCCTGCTTCCGACGTGAAAGGGCGCATTATACATACAACCGTGTGTTTTTCAAATTAGCACACATGCCCGAAAGATGTATTTACTCAGCTCTCCCTAATGGGCTTCCAAGGGCCATTAGGCTCAGCTGAGAGAATATCGTGCATTACCGAAATATGCACACTGCGCCCCCAAACGGGCCTTTGACCTGTAAATACATTAGCAGCAGGAGCCACTTTCTCTTTGAATTTGCCTCCCCCCCTTTTTTTTCACTAAGTAATTTTTTTTGGGCTCATTTGCGAGCAAAGGGAGACATGGTCCCGAAGTTTACCTGTTGGCCTGCTCTGTTCCCCAGCTCAAGGGACACCCGGGAAACGCGTTCATCTGTGGAGTGGGTCTACCTGGCTCAGACCTCGTAGGTTTTCCCTCCTCACAGAGGCACCAGCCAAGCACACAGAGCCTAAGGGCAGGACCGGGATCGAGCAACCGGCCGCCACCTCGGGAAAAGCAGGATGAAACACCTCTCCCGTCAGTTCGAGGCTCAGGCACTTTAATGTGACGCACTCGGTGTTTACATTGGGAATCTGCCCAGTTCCTATCTGTCACCCGAGCAAGCAGATCTGGGAAAGTCTCTATTGTGTGTGCAAAGGGGAAGTTTCCAGGGATGTTGGAAGAAAAGGGCTTGTTTTTGCCCGGCCGGTGTGGCTCAGTGGTTGCGCTTCAACCTATGAACCGGGAGGTCGCGGTTCGATTCCCGGTCTGGGCACAGGCCCGGGGTGCAGGCTCCTCGGTCCCCAGCAGGGGGCGCGCGGGAGGCAGCCGATCCATGACTCTCATCATGGATGTTTCTCTCTCTCCCCCTCTCCCTTCCTCTCTCTGAAATCATTAAAAACATTTTTTTTTAAAAAAAGGGGGCTCAGTTTATATTTGAGAACATAGTTTAATTTAGGATTTTAAGGACAAGTTAGCAAACATTTAAAATCCACGCGGTGTGCTCAGCAGAAAGGGAACAATAGCTCCAGGTGATACCAGGAGCGCAGGCCGGCCCGGCTGCCGGTGCCCCGCACGGCGTCTAGAGCCGAGTCTGCAGGCGCTTTCGCAAGAAGTCAGCGTGGCATTTAATGAATCGACTTCTGCTCCTAAAGCGTCACCCTGTTTACTTGGCCATCTCAGAGGTCGCTGCTCCACCTTGAACCGTAACGGGGGAGAGGGCGCCTGTGGGCCGGCGTGCGCCTTCTGACAGCTTCCAGATTTTCACCTGGAGACGCCCAGAAGCTAGAATTCCGGGGCCCCGCTGAGACGAGCGCCAGGTGGGTACCTGGGACATCGGGGGTGGGGATGGGTCACTTTGGGAAGTAGGTGACGGTCGGCCTGCTATGCTGAACACCTGCGATGAATACAAACTAATATTGAGTGCAAACTAATGAAAAAATAAAAAAAATAAAATAAAATAAAATAAAGAAATAAAATAATAAAATAAAATAAAATAAAATAAAAATAAAATTAAAAAGTGTGGCCCAGCCGGTGTGGCTCAGTGGCTAGAGTGCCGGACCACCATCATTTCCCTCCTAAGCCTGTTTTCTTTACCTGGATTTCCTCAAACTCAGTCTATAAAGTCAGAACCCATCCATTTTTCTCCGTGGACCCGACCTGCCAAGCCTCCCTTTGGGTTTGGGCAACTTTGTTTGTACGTGAATATAAACTTCTCCTGGTGTTAAAACCTCAAGGCTTCAGCATTACCTTGGCCGCTGCCCTCGCGTTTGACCTCCAGAGCCTAGGCCCTTCCCACGTGTATTTGTCAGCCCTGTCGATTTTATCTCAGTCGCAGTTATAAGATAGACAGACAGGCGCAAGGGTCTGTGGGACACGGGGACGGTCGTACTCATGTTCTCAAGGTCGATGCCAGAGCTCCGGGCATCACTTCTGCATCCCAGGCAGGGAGAAGGGAAGAGATCCCAGGAGCAAGGGGCCTCTGCCAACTGAAGGGCCTTCCTGAAAGCAGCACCCAGTGATCACTGTTTATGCCTGTTGGCCGAACATGCACGGCCCCCTGGTCGACAGCAAGGGAAATGAGGCCGAGAAATGTAGTTTCAAAAACCTGGCCACGGCGATTGCTGCTCCAATACATTACAGCTCAGCTGGTAAGAAAGACAGCGGAAAATAACATTGGCGAGGTGCCCAGCAAAAGGATATCGCATTGTCTCAACCAACCTGCTCTCCTTATATCCCCATATTTTCTTCAAACAAACTCCCACTGTCTTCAGGAGCATGAAAGAGC